>NC_091074.1:48445000-49105500 GCF_032405125.1 Capricornis sumatraensis | reverse complement strand
CTGATATGTGGACACCACATGGTAGAACCTCAGAAATACACAAAGCAGAAATGAATACAGTTGAAAAGAGAAATAGACAAATTTACCATCACTGTTTGGTCTCTAATGCCTCCTCTTAGCAAGCAATAGAACTAGTAAGAAATCATCAAGGACATAGATCTGAACCTGTCTTGTATTTCTGCTGCAAGCTTCTTTGCAGCAAACATTCTTGGTGTGAGAGCATTTTTGCTACAGACATTTTGGCCGCGTAACTAATTGGCTGTAAGGCGTTTTGCTATGAAAGATGTAACTGGTTGACAGTTTTTGGTTTGACATTTTGGTTTCACTGAGCTATGTTATTGATGGTTTTATTGAGCTGACAGGTGATGATTTGCCACAAGAGTTGGTTTCTTATTTTCAAAGTCACTGCATTGGAGGAGAAAGAGGCCAAAGGCCTCAAAGGCATGGAGTTGAACCCATATTTCCTATGGAACTTAGGAGTGTCTGTCAACAGACATATGACAATATGCCAAGAACAAACAACACTGTGCAAGTTTTCACAATGTAATACAAAGGTCAGGTACAAATATGCATCTTAGCATTTGAAAACCAACACCCCTCTTAATGAAGGAAGGCGTCTTCAGGAAAAAGAAAAGTGTGATGCCAAATGAGGAGAGGTATCAATAAACGAAAAAAATGTGTAAAATACTGTGGATGAAAGACTTGGAAAACAATGCTTAGGTACAACTCATATTACAAAATTAATTCTTTGTGCAGTGTTGCCATGAACCTGCATACATCTTAAATGTGTTCAAATATTTCATATTTTGTAATGAAGCCTTTTAAATTTTATTTGTTTCTCATGAGTCATCATGTCCTTTTAAATTTCTCTTTTATTTTAAATTATTTTATCTTTTATCATAAAACTGTCTTACAGCCAACTAGTTATGCAATGGAAATATCTGAAAATAACAAAAATGCTTGTGGCAAAGATCTTACAGTGAAAGTTCCTAGAACTGATCTGAACAACACAGTTAACCAACAGAAAATTGATGTATATAGAACATTTCACCCAAGAACAGAATATACATTTTTTAAGCACCATGGAACATTCACCAAGTATATAATATCTAGAGCATAAAACAAACCTTAATCAATTTAAAAATAATTGAAATCATAGAAAGTATGTTTTCTGACAAAAAGGAAACTAGAAATCAGTAACAGAAAAATGAGGAAAATCTCCAAACACCTGGGAATTAAGTAATACACTTCTAAACAGCGGATCATAAAGTCTCAAAGAAAATCTTGAAATTCATAAGAGGAAATAAAAATGAAAACACGTCATATAAAACGTGGGATGCAGCTAAAGCAGTGCTGAGAGGGAAACTTATAGAAAAGAAGGAAGGTCTTAAACCAGCAATATAAGCTTCTATCTCAAGAAATTCCCCAAAAAGAACAAAATAAGCCCAAATCAAGTAAAAGAATGAATATACTGACCACATTCAATTATTTTACTGCTCTTGTTATCAGGTCTGGATTCTATTGTCCAGCTTTATAACTATCTCCTTTCAAGTACCATTAATTAGTTGCTTATCTCTTTTGTAAATAACCAGAAAAAAAATCCTAACTTTCCTTCTACAAATCTCTCTCTCTACATTTCTTTACAGTATCTCAGTATTAATGGAGAGAATCACAGCAGTACAGACCAGAGTCATTTCAAATCCATGCCCATACCCCACAAATGGTCATTTGACACTGACAAACCTACTCCAGTTTGACTTTTCCATTATTGCAGCGGATGGTTTCAGTTCTCTTATTTTCTCTTCTCCTCATGATCTAAGCTAATAGGTCTGTATATTTTATACAAAAATACTCCACTCCAGTAAGAACTGCCTCATCTTTCCACCAGATGGTCAATCTACTTGTATCGGTATACACATAATAGCCTCCCCTCTAGTTATAATAGAAAAGGCACTGCTCCTATCTTAACTCACTTACCTTTATTTATTTTTTCCCTCTGAAGCATTTTATTTGTGTGTATTATATCCCTAGAAAAAGAATCCAAGGATTTTCCCTCCTGTGTGTTTTTGTCTTGCTTCTTTCTGGTCCATGATGCCAGCTGAAGTTGTCAGTACGATGAAACCAAACTGATGGGACAGGAGCAAGTTATTCTGCCGTTCTTCTACATCTTTGAGTTACACATCAAAATCTGGGGCTGATCGCTCCACACTTACTTAGCCTGCCTGTGAGGTTCACAACAATTTCCCCAGCCCTGTGATCATCAATGATTTCAAATTCACCAGTGTAACCATGCTTCATTATCTCAGTTAGAGACCTGAGGATGACTTTGGAGCACGGCCTGATAAGCACCTGGCGTTGTCTCTCTTTTTGGCATTGTTGATACTCTTGAGAGCATTAGCCAGGACATTGATGTGCACAATTATGGCAGCATGGAAAGATGGTGGAAAACTCACCTTTATTTTTAAAAGGAAGCTTTTTTTTACTGCCATTTTTCTTTCTCGACTATATTATTAATATAGTCTCCACTGGATCCTTCCCATCCAAACTGATGCATCCTTTAAGATGATTGAAACAAACCAAAAAAGCAAACAAACAAAAGCTTCCCTTTGATTCCACACACTATTCCTGCTACTCTCCATATCTCTGTTCACCTTCATAAAAACAGAGCATGGTCGATGCTTTTCTCTACCTTTTCACTTCCCATTTTCTCTTTAAATCATTCTAATTGGGTATTTCTCTGACTTATCTAAAAAAAAAAAATGGACCTTATATCACCAATGACCTCACCTTGCTATAAAGCTAATGTTCACTTCTCTGAGATCATCTTGCTTGAGCTCTTAACATTTGACCCCATGCACTATTCCCACCTTCCTGATACACATCCCTCACTTGATTTCCAGGGTATCAGGCTTCCTTGGCTTTTCTTTTGTCTCTTTGCCTCATCTCAAACTCCTTTCCCTCTTCCCCAAGACCTCTAAATGTTTCTGTGTCCAAAGTCTTTCTCTTCTATTCTCTTCTCACCTCAGTGATCTCATCTGAGTAATTTCAACTAGTCTCAGGGCTTTAAATTTCATCTTCAGCAGACAACTCAAATTTATACCTCCAGCCTAGTCCTCATTTTAGAACTCCAAATTCCTACATTCTACTTAGCATTTCAATTTGGATCTAATAGAAAACTTAAACATAACCAAATAAAATTATTAATACCCCTTCCAAATTTGCTGCTGCAAAATCTTTCACCTTTCACTAAACAGATTTATCATCTGCCTAATTGCTCAAACAAAAAAAAATTATAGGTTTTGTAATTCTTGATGATTCTTTCTCTTATAGCCTATATACAACCCATCAGTAGTACTGTTGGTATTAGTTTCAATGTGTCCTGATACTGTCCAGTTACTACCATTGGCATAACTATAAATTCTTCCACATCACCTACTCATCTCATATTTTCTTAACAACTAACTTTCTGAATTCATTTAAAACTGAGATATGGGTGGCAGGTCATTTAAAAATGGTAGGACCTTAAACTTCTCCAGGGTCACACATTGTGTGAGTGTTTGCTTTTAACTTGAACCTTAAAAGATATTTTTGGGAGAAACTGCTTCAAATGTCATTTTAGATAGGAAATATTGGAGCTTATATTTTGAAAAGACAAACAGAAAGCATAAAGAGCTTTTGGGGTCACCAGTGGTGAATTTAAACTACTTCAGATCAGTTTAGTCACTCAGTCGTGTCCAACCCTTTGTGACCCCATGAACTGCAGCACGTCAGGCCTCCCTGTCCATCATCAACTCCCGGAGGTCACCCAAACCCAGGTCCATTGAGTCAGTGATGCCATCCAACCATCCCATCCTCTGTCGCCCCTTCTCCTCCTGCCCTCAATCTTTCCCAGCATAAGGGTCTTTTCAAACAAGTCAGCTCTTCGCATCAGGTGGCCAAAGTATTGGAGTTTCAGCTTCAACATCAGTCCTTCCAATGAACACCCAGGACTGATTCCTTCAGGATGGACTGGTTGGATCTCTTTGCAGTCCAAGGGACTCTCAAGAGTCTTCTGCAACACCACAGTTCAAAAGCATCAATTCTTCAGTGCTCAGCCTTCTTCACCATCCAACTCTCACATCCACACATGACCACTGGAAAAACCATAGCCTTGACTAGATGGACCTTTGTCGGCAAAGTAATGTCTCTGCTTTTTAATATGCTGTCTAGGTTGGTCATAAGTTTCCTTCCAAGGAGTAAGCATCTTTTAATTTCATGGCTGCAATCACCATCTGCAGTGATTTTGGAGCCCAGAGAAACAAACTCAGCCACTGTTTCCACTGTTTCCCCATGTATTTGCCATGAAATGATGAGACCGGATGCCATGATCTTATTTTTCTGAAGGTTGAGCTGTGAGCCAACTTTTTCACTCTCCTTTTTCACTTTCATCAAGAGTCTTTTTAGTTTTTCTTCACTTTCTGCCATAAACTACCTAGACATGTCTCTAGGAATGAATTAAATCATAAACTCTTGGGGTGCTAAAGTTTGTATAATATAATAAGGGGAAAAGAGGAGAATTTTAAAAGTTATACTAATGAGCAAGAGGAACAAACAGGAAGAGGTAGGCCCTCTGCTTGAGACAGATGGTGATAACAGATGACAAAAAGGAAGCAGGACCACTGCATTCCTGTTCTGCCAGTTTTCTGCGCAAAAGACAATGTTCTTCAGGTTGAAGACCGAAGAACAAACTATTTAAGAGGGACCTGGTATCAAACGTAGGTGGGTGTATTCAGAATATCAAGTGCCCTGGCTATGATGACCTTCATTGCAGGGTTGGAGAGAACTAGGAGGTGAAACTTCCGAAACAGAAACTGTGGCCTCTGAGGAACAGTTTAGCAGGGAGAGGTGTCCTAGGCTTGGAAAAGCAAATGCAGTGCAAATTCTCCATATGGGAAAATAGTAAATTCTGCAATTACAGATCAGTGAGACAGACATAATCCCTATGCAAAATTAAAACTGGATTATCAAAATGGACGGGTTTTCAAACAGTGTAAAGTGAGAGCATGTAATTTCCTATTAATATAAAGAGAAGTGTTATTCACTAAGACTCAGCATGGGCTCATTAAGACTAAACTGTACTCAGTTCAGTTCAGTTCAGTTCAGTTGCTCAGTCATGTCCGACTCTTTGCAACCCCATGAATTGCAGCACGCCAGGCCTCCCTGTCCATCACCAACACCACGAGTTCACTCAAACTCTTCTCCATCAAGTCGGTGATGCCATCCAGCCATCTCAACCTCTGTTGTCCCCTTCCACTCCTGCCTCCAGTCCCTCCCAGCATCAGGGTATTTTCGTATGTGTCAGTTCTTCACATGAGGTAGCCAAAGTATTGCAGTTTCAGCTTTAACATCACTCCTTCCAAAGAAATCCCAGGACTAACATCCTTTAGGATGCACTGGTTGGATCTCTTTGCAGTCCAAGGGACTCTCAAGAGTCTTCTCCAACACCACAGTTCAAAAGCATCAATTCTTTAGTGCTCAGCCTTCTTCACAGTCCAACTTTCACATCTATACATGACCACTGGAAAAACCATAGCCTTGACTAGACGGACCTTTGTTCGCAAAATAATATCTCTCCTTTTGAATATGCTATCTAGGTTGGTCATAACTTTCCTTCCAAGGAGTAAGCGTCTTTTAATTTCATGGCTGCAATCACCATCTGCAGTGATTTTGGAGCCCAAAAACATGAAGTCTGACACTGTTTCCACTGTTTCCCCATCTATTTCCCAGGAAGTGATGGGACCAGATGCAATGATCTTCGTTTTCTGAATGTTGAGCTTTAAGCCAGCTTTTTCACTCTCCACTTTCATTTTCATCAAGAGGCTTTTTAGTTCCTCTTCACTTTCTGCCATAAGGGTGGTGTCATCTGCATATCTGAAGTTACTGATATTTCTCCTGGCAATCTTGATTCCAGCTTGTGTTTCTTCCAGTCCAGCGTTTCTCATGATGTTCTCTGCATATAAGTTAAATAAGCAGGGTGACAATATACGGCCTTGATGTACTCCTTTTCCTATTTGGAACCAGCCTGTTGTTCCATGTGTACTTCTAACTGTTGCTTCCTGACCTGCACATAGGTTTCTCAAGAGGCAGATCAGGTGGTCTGGTATTTCCATCTCTTTCTGGATTTTCCACAGGTTATTGTGATCCACATAGTCAAAGGCTTTGGCATAGTCAATCAAGCAGAAATAGATGTTTTTCTGGAACTCTCTTGCTTTTTCCATGATCCAGCGGATGTTGGCAATTTGATCTCTGGTCCCTCTGCCTGTTCTAAAGCCAGCTTGAACATCTGGAAGTTCACAATTCATGTATTGCTGAAGCCTGGCTTGGAGAATTTTGAGCATTACTTTACTAGCGTGTGAGATGAGTACAATTGTGTGGTAGTTTGAGCATTCTTTGGCATTGCCTTTCTTTGGGATTGGGAAGATCCCTTGGAGAAGGAAATGGCAACCTGCTCCAGTATCCTTGCCTGGAAAGTCTCATGGACAGAGGAGCCTGGTGGGCTACAGTCCATGGGGTCGCAAAAAGTCGGGCACGACTGAGTGACTAACACTTACTTACTTACTTCTTTGGGATTGGAATGAAAACGGACCTCTTCCAGTCCTGTGGCCACTGCTGAGTTTTCCAAATTTGCTGGTATATTGAGTGCAGCACTTTCACAGCATCATCTTTCAGGATTTGAAATAGCTTAACTGGAATGCCATCACCTCCACTAGCTTTGTTCGTAGTGATGCTTTCTAAGGCCCACTTGACTTCACATTACAGGATGTCTGGCTCTAGGTGAGTGATCACACCACTGTGATTATCTGGGTCGTGAAGCTCTTTTTTGTACAGTTCTTTTGTGTATTCTTGCCACCTCTTCTTAATATCTTCTGCTTCTGTTAGGTCCATACCATTCCTGTCCTTTATTGAGCCCATCTTTGCAAGAAATGTTCCCTTGGTATCTCTAATTTTCTTGAAGAGATCTCTGGTCTTTCCCATTCTGTTGTTTTCCTCTATTTCTTTGCATTGATCACTGAAGAAGGCTTTCTTATCTCTCCTTAACTATTCTTTGGAACTCTGCATTCAGATGCTTATGTCTTTCCTTTTCTCTTTTGCTTTTTGTTTCTCTTCTTTTCACAACTATTTGTAAGGCCTCCTGAGACAGCCATTTTGCTTTTTTGCATTTCTTTTCCATGGGGATGGTCTTGATCCCTGTCTCCTGTACAATGTCATGAACCTCCGTCCATAGTTTATCTGGCACTCTATCTATCAGATTTAGTCTCTTAAATCTATTTCTCACTTCCACTGTATAATCATAAGGGATTTGATTTAGGTCATACCTGAATGTAGTTTTCCCTACTTTCTTCAATTTCAGTCTGAATTTGGCAATAAGGAGTTCATTATCTGAGCCACAGTCAGCTCCCAGTCTTGTTTTTGCTGACCATATAGAGCTTCTCCATCTTTGGCTGCAAAGAATATAATCAATTTGATTTCGGTGTTGACCATCTGGTGATGTCCATGTGCAGAGTCTTCTCTTGTCTTGTCAGAAGAGGGTGTTTGCTATGACCAGTGTGTTCTCTTGGCAAAACTCTATTAGCCTTTACCAAATTTGCCTGTTACCCCAGGTGTTTCTTGACTTCCTACTTTTGCATTCCAGTCCCCTATAATGAAAAGGACATCTTTTTTGGGTGTTAGTTCTAAAAGGTCTTGGAGATCTTCATAGAAGCATTCAACTTCAGCTTCTTCAGCGTTTCTGGTTGGGGCATAGATTTGGATTACTGTGATATTGAATGGTTTGCTTTGGAAATGAACAGAGATCAGTCTGTTGTTTTTGAGATTGCATCCAAGTACTGCATTTCGGACTCTTTTGTTGACCATGATGGCTACTCCATTTCTTCTCAGGCATTCCTGCCCGAAGTAGTAGATATAATGGTCATCTGAGTTAAATGCACCCATTCCAGTCCATTATAGTTCACTGATTCCTAGAATGTCAACGTTTACTCTTGCCATCTCCTGTTTGACCACTTCCAGTTTGCCTTGATTCATGGACCTGACATTCCAGGTTCCTATGCAATATTGCTCTTTACAGCATTGGACCTTGCTTCTATCACCAGTCACATCCACAACTGGGTATTGTTTTTGCTTTGGCTCCATCCCTTCATTCTTTCTGGAGTTATTTCTCCACTGATCTCCAGTAGCATATTGGGCACCTACTGACCCAGGGAGTTCCCCTTTTAGTATCCTATCATTTTGCCTTTTCATACTGTTCATGGGGTTCTCAAGGCAAGAAAACTTAAGTGGTTTGCCATTCCCTTCTCCAGTGGACCACATTCTGTCAGACCTCTCCACCAGGACGCGCTCGTCTTGGGTGGCCCCACATGGCATGGCTTAGTTTCATTGGGTTAGACAAGGCTGTGGTCCATGTGATTAGATTGACTAGTTTTCTGTGATTATGGTTTCAGTGTGTCTGCCCTGTGATGCCCTCTTGCAACACCTGCCATCTTACTTGGGTAAAGTGTACTCAGACTAACTTAATTTTCTTTTTTGGTAGGTTAACTACTACTGTTAAGAGGAGCTACTATTTCTTCAGTACTCGATATTTGGCTCTTGGTTAATGCTTTATTTGCATTTTCTTAGTTGATCTTAAGTATTATTTTCCCCCATCTTATAGATAAACTAACAGAAGTTTAGAGCAGTAAATATCCCAAGATCTCAATGCTAAAACAAGGCAACAGGAATTTTAGCATAGGCAGCCACATCATAGGCAGTGCTGTACTGCCACTAAAGAGTATAGGATGAGTATATACCAAGAATGCTATTGAAATGGTACACCCTTGGGGAGAATGGGTACATGTATATGTATGGCTGAATACCTTTGCTGTCCACTTAAAACTATCACAATATTGTTAATTGGCTATACTCCAATATAAAATAAAAAGTCTTAAAAAATTTTTGAAAAGGGGGGCTTCCCTGGTGGCTCAGTGGTAAACAATCTGTCTGTGAATGCAAGAGATGCAGGAGACCTGGGTTTAATCGCTGGTCTGGGAAGATCCCACAAGCCGTGGAGCAACCAAGGTCATGCAGCACAACTACTGAGTGGCTGCTCTAGAGCCCGGGAGCCACAGCCAATGAGCCCGTGTGTCCTGGAGCCCATGCTCTGCAACAAGAGAGGCTGCTGCAATGAGAAGCCCGCACACAGAAACTAGAGTGTAGCCCCCACTGGCAGCAATCAGAGAAAAGCCCACGCATACCAAGATCCAGCACAACCAAAAATAAATTAATAAATACATACATAATTTTTTATAAAAGGAAGAAATGGTATACCTGAATGGGGACAAAGTATAAAAGGATGAATTAGGTGATAGTACTCTTGGGGTGATCCATAAATGATAGAATGATCATTTTCAAAGAGCACTGATTAATGTGTCATTGTCTATGAATAAAGAAAGCTCCAGTGATCTAATCCCAGAATTTTATCCTTGACCTATGGTTGGTTACTTTTTTATGAACAACTTGGCTAAATTAATAAATTGGATCTTATCATATATGTGGATAACCTGAAATTTAGTTGGCTAGTATTTGATGACAAAATTGGTTTCTCCAACATCTTAGCACAGGTTCAATAAAACAAGAGATAGCATATTAGGAAAAAATATAAAATCTATCACTTCAGTTTTAAAAAATCTACCCAATGATATATGGAGAAAAACAGAAGAACCAACAATAATTGATGAATAGCTTCTCTTCATGTGGCCAGGGCAGTGGTATCACAGCCGTAGGATAAGGCATCTTACCAAGGCAAAAAGTCCAAATAAGGAAGTTTAGATTCCATCACTGAACTCTTTGTGGAAAGGCTCCAAAAACACAAGTGGAAAAATTGTGCCAAGAGTGAAGTCCAGCAAGTAACACAGGGGGAAATATTAAAGAGCAAGCAAAGGGGAAGTTTAGCAGTTGTGAGAATTTGAAGCAGGAGAGGGAGAAAGATATCAGAAAAATCAAATTATTTTATAATCTCTTTTTTCCCTTATATATACACTCTTTTTTTCAGAAGTCAGGAAAAATTTATTGCATAAAAAATTCTCTATAGAGAATTCTCTACATTACCCCAAAACACAAAATTTCAATTCAAAGTGGATCAAAGAAATAAATGTGCAGAACAAAGCCTAAATCACATTAGAAAAATATAAATGACAATAAATTTGTGCTTAAGTGTAAAACAAAATTATGATTACCAAGTGGAAATATGGTGGGGGGGAGATAACTTAGGAGTTTGGGATTAACATATACATATTACTCACTACTATATATAAAATAGATAATCTAAAAGGACTTACTATATAGCACAGGGAAGTCCACCCAATATTCCATTACAATCTGTATGGGAAAGGAATCTAAAAAAGAATGAATATATGTATAACTGAACCACTTTGTCATATACCTGTAACTAACACTGCACTGTAAATCAATTATACTTCAATAATTAAAAAAAAATCTCTTTCACACATTATCTTTCTTTTTTAATTGGAGGCTAATTGACTTACAATATTGTGTTGGCCTCTGCCATACATCAACATGAATCTGTCACAGGTATACACATGTCCCCTCCCTCCTCAATCCCACTCCCATCTCCCACCCCATCTCATCACTCTAGGTTGTCGCAGAGCACTGGGTTGAGCTCCCTCTGTCACAGAGCAAATTCCTACTTGCTATCCACTTTACCTGTGACAATGTACATGTTTCCATGCTTTCCTCTCAATTTCTCCCAATCTCTCCTTCCCGCACCAGGCCCCCAAGTCCATGCTCGATGTCTGCGTCTCCAGTGCTGTCCTGCAAATAGGTTCATCAGTACCATCTTTCTAGCTTCCATATACATACGTTAATATACAATACTTGTCTTTCTCTTTCTGACTTACTTCACTCTGACACATACTCTTTATTTTCCTTTCCTCTCTTAAGTGTGTAGTGTAATAGTGGAAGGTCTCCAATTACTGAGGGCTTCAATTATTTTCTTTACCTGTACTATAAGCAGGCCTTTAAGTGGCTTTTGTAGTAAATAATGTTTCTTTATTTATTACCTTAATGTTTAAAAAATATTTGTTTCTGTTTTTTAAAAAAATCTTTTTACATGTGAACTATTTTAAAGGATTTTAGGCTTGAATATGCGTGTGTCCCTTGATGTTAAGGGAAGCTGATTTTCAGACTACACAGCTGCGTTGAAGCTTCTTTTTATTTAGTTTCTGGGAAGTATTTCGGAGAAGGCAATGGCACCCCACTCCAGTACTCTTGCCTGGAAAATCCCATGGACGGAGGAGCCTGGTAGGCTACAGTCCATGGGGTTACTAAAAGTCAGACACGACTGAGCGACTTCACTTTCACTTTTCACTTTCATGCATTGGAGCAGGAAATGGCAACCCACTCCAGTGTTCTTGCCTGGAGAATCCCAGGGACCGGGGAGCCTGGTGGGCTGCTGTATGGGGTCACACAGAGTCGGACACGACTGAAGCAACTTAGCAGCAGCAGCAGGGAAGTATTTGAAGAAGTATGTATAGCAGCTATAAAGAGCTTTGATTCTTCTGAAAAATACATTGGATAGAAATATGAGTATGACGTGACTAGTAAGAAAAGCTAAGATGATGTGATGCTACACTGATAAAATTATACTATATAGTAAGAAGGAACTGATCATCTCTTTCTCTCTATGTATGTATGTATATGTATGTGTGTGTGTGTGTGTGTGTATATATATAAATAAATCCACACATGGAAGAATATCTAACTCTAACACTTTAAGAGGATGAATAAAAATATCCTTGTATTTCCAGAGAGTGACCTAGGTGATTAAGAGATTTGCTTCTTAAAGAAATCGTGATGTTCTTCCTGGAGAATAATAATGTAATGTGCATGCATGCATGTGTGCATGCTCAGTCATGTCTGACTCTTTGTAACCCCATGGACTATAGCCTGCCAGGCTCCTCTGTCCTTGGAATTTTCCAGCAAGAATACTGGAGTGGTTTGCCATTTCTTACTCTAGAGGATCTTTCCAAGCAAGGGTCTCTCGCATCTCCTGCTTTGGCAGGTGGATTCTTTACCACTAAGCCACCTGGGGAATATGCAGTCACTATTTATTGAACTGTAAATCAACAAAATAATAAGTTGTAAAAGCAAATGAAAAAAATCAGAGCTTTATCACTTTACAAGGTAGTGTAGTAGCTGAACGCACAGGCTCTAGAACTATCCTGCTTAGATATATAGCCTAGATCCTTGACTTACTAGTTGTTAAGACAGTAATTTAAATGTCCATTGACATAGGAGTGGGAAAGGAGATGTGGTACATAGATACAACGGAATATTGTGCAGTCATAAAAATGAATGAAATAGTGCCATTTGCCCCACATGGATGGTCTTAGAGATTGTTATACTGAGTCAGAGAAAGCTAAATAGCATATAATATTGCTTATATGTGGATCTAAAGAAAGGGTACAAATGAACTTACTTACAAAATAGAAACAGAGTCACAGATATAGAAAACAAACTTATGGTTACCAGGGAGGAAAGGGGGGGAGGGGAGGGATAAAGTGGGAGATTGGGATTGACATATACACACTGCTGCTGCTGCTGCTGCTAAGTCACTTCAGTTGTGTCCGACTCTGTGTGACCCTATAGATGGCAGCCCACCAGGCTCCTCCGTCCCTGGGATTCTCCAGGCAACAATACTGGAGTGAGTATATATACATACTACTATATATAAAACAGATAACTAATAAGAACCTACCTGGTAGGTATAACTCAGAGGACTCTACTCAATACTCTGTAATGACCTATACAGGAAAGGAATCTAAAAAGAGTGAATATATGTATAACTTGCTGTACACTTGAAACTAACACAACATTATAAATCAACCATACACCAATAAAAAAAAACATTCTCAAGTTATTTAACTACTCTGTGTAGTAGTTTTCTCATCTATATAATGGTCTTGAACAACTTGGGTTTGCACCACATAGGTCCACTTTTACTCAGACTTTTTCCTAAGGTAAATACAGTGGTAGTATGTAGACTGTGAATCTGTGGATGCAGAGGAAGTGTGGATATGGAGGGCCACTGTGTAACTCCTGCATTGTTCAGGGGTGAACTGTAATTAGGATTTAATTCATTTAATTAGGATTAAATGAATGAAGCTATGTATTAATAAAACATAGACAATATTTGCTGGTGTATATCAAGTACTTAATACATTGTAGTTACTAGTAAAGCATAATAGAAATTTACTACTTGTTAGATAACCTAAACTAATGATTAGACCTTTGATGATGGTTCAGTCAGGAAAGAGACTGATGGTGAAGGAAAGAATGGTCACAGTCAGGTTTGAGAATTTGAGTTTGCTTGTGTTTATCATGGAATATATCTGGCTGAAGCAAAATGGATCCTAATCACTAAGTTAGTGTATCTTCAACTCTCTCGTGAGGTCTCATTACTCAGCAAAATAGAACACAAACTGATTGATATTTGATTTTTTAAAGTCGGATTATCAAGAAGTAATCTAGCACACCTGGACAAGCTTCTCGAGTATTTTTATAAAGAGGCAGGACAATAAAACCTATTGAGAAAATTCTATTAAAATTACTATGAAAGGTACCTCTCACTTCACTATGAGCAGAGGTGGCTCATTAGACTAAATTATAGTATGTGCAGATTATATGAAATAAAGAAAATATGTAGATACGAATGAAAACACTTCTTTCATAAAGGAAACTGTATTATATCTCTTAGCAAATGACATTTTATGTCCCCTGTGTGCTTTGCCTTAAATCTTCTCCCAAATGACAAATTTTAGAAATAGAAGCCTTTTATCTGAGAAAGGAAAGAGTTGGACAACAATTAACATTTGTTGATACTTGGACTTTTAATAAGATTTTATGTTAAAACAAGGACACCAATTTGAATAACAATGGACTGCAGTTCTATCCTGGATATTTTGTCTATTTTGTTAGGCTAAGAAACTCTGGGTCTCAGAGGCTCCTGACTGATTTAATCCTTTCACAAATTTTTATTGAACATTTACTATGTACCAAACTCTTTCCTAAGCCCTCAAGAGAGAGCAGGAACAAGACAGTGCACGCATAAAAGTGAAAGTGAAAGGATTAGTCACTCAGTCGTGTCCAACTCTTTGTGACCCCATGGACTGTGGCCCGCCAGGCTTCTCTCCTCCATTCATGGAATTCTCCAGGCAAGAATACTAGAGTGGTTTGCTGTTTCTTTCTCCAGGGGATCTTTCCGACTCAGGGATCGCACCCAGGTCTCCTGCATTGCAGGCAGTCTATCATCTGAGTCGCCTTTGAAGCACTCATAGGACTTACATTCTAGTGAGGAGACACAACAGATAAACAAGAAAAATTCCAGACAGTGTTACCTTTAGAACTGAATAGAAAAAAAAAAAAAAAAAAGAATTGAATAGAACATAAAGATGGGGGAAAAACTAGATGGCTACTTTGGAATGAGTGTCCAGAGAGGCTTCTCTAAGGAGCTGGCATCCCAACTGAGATATGAATGATAATAAGCACCCAGAACTGTGAGGGACAAGAAGGAAAATCATCCCAAGGAAAGTACCAAGTACCAAGACCTCAAGGTGAGAGGGAAGGCTAATTTGGCTGAACTTGGTCAGGATATTTAGGGGAAGTTCAGAGATGTTGAGTCCAGGTTATTTATGACATGATAGGACAAGATAAAACAATTGAGATTTTAGCTAAGATCAGAAGCCAGGCATTTGGTTGGTTTTAAACAGAGGAGTGACATGATCTAATTATATTTTATTTAAATAAATTGCTCTTGCTGTTCCATGATGTTTACCTTATAGAAAGCAGGAGTGCAAGAGAGGAGACCAATTGGAAGGTTATGACAATAGTCCAGGCGAGAAATGGAGATGATTTAGATGGGGGTAGCAATGGCACCCCACTCTAGTACTCTCGCCTGAAAATCCCATGGATGGAGGACCCTGGTAGGCTGCAGTCCATGAGGTCGCTAAGAGTCGGACATGACTGAGCAACTTCACTTTCACTTTTCACTTTCATGCATTGGAGAAGGAAATGGCAACGCACTCCAGTGTTCTTGCCTGGAGAATCCCAGGGATGGGGGAGCCTGGTGGGCTGCCGTCTCTGGGGTCGCACAGAGTTGGACACGACTGAAGTGACTTAGCAGCAGCAGCAGCAGCAGCAGCAGTAGTAATGCAGATAATGATAAATAGTCATGTTTGGGATGACTTTTGGAATTAGAGTTGATAGAACTTGTGGAAGACTGGAGGGAGAGAGGTAAGGAAAAAGAGAGAGAGAGAGCACGGCACAGAAAGAGAGAGGAAAAGAAGAGGGAAACAGACAGAGAAGGGAGGAACTGTGGGCTATATTACAGATGTTTCTGGCCTAAGAAAATTAGTAGAAGTTGTGCCATTTTCCTGAGATTTGTAATCTTGGGGAAGGAATGGATTGGGGTAGAAAAATAAGCTTTAGATGCCTATTAGCCTTTCAAGAAGAGTGGACACATATGAAGCTGGATATCTGAATCTAAGTTTTGGAGAGGGAGTTACAAGATCATGATTTGAAAGCCTAGTCTACCTGAAGCCATGAAAATTAGTGACACAGCTTAAAAAAATAGGGCCAAGTTACTGAGCCATTGAGTACTCCACCATTTAGAGGCTGCATAGAAGAGGAGGAGGAGCCAGAATTCAAGACAGAAGGATCAACCAGTGAGCGAGGAGGAAAGGCAAGAGAGGTGCTAACCAGGAGGCCAAGAGAAGAAACCATTTCAATAAGGAGGGAGCGGTCAAATATGTTGAATGCTGCTGAGAAATGAATTAAGACCACACCAGAGACCGCTGGATTTAGAAGTCCCAGTGGAATGGTGGGTCCCGAAGCTCAGTTAGAATAAACTGATGCATGAATGTGAATGAGGAAAGAAAGAAAGCAACTACTGACAAGAAAAAATACTTCTAGATGATATAATCATTAGAAATTGAACAGGCCCACTTATGATACTGAAAAAGCTCAAAGATGTGTTTATTAATACAATTGAAATGAGGGATTTGTGCATTTGTGAGTTCGACCAGATGACCTTGAAAATATCCATCATACAATGATGCTCTAGGATTCTTTTTATTCTACAGTATTTATCTGATTTTTCTATTGCTTGCCTAAAATGTCAGTTCAGTGTCCCCAACCTGATCCCTCTGCAACCTTATCAAGGATAGATAAATTATTTTCATTAGCCTTTATAAAATACTGGCAATAGCTCTTGAATTTTTATTACTTTCTCAGTAGGCTCTAGATTGGAATAAATTGGTCTCATTCAACTGTCTCATAATGTAGACAGGACAATTAAGGCCCTGAGAAGTGGAATGATTAGTCAAATATAAAATTCAAAGACAACAGCAAAGCTAGGACTAGAACCCAAGTCTCCTTTCATTTCTCATCATCTTATTATTTCTCCATTTTTGGTTTATAGCTTTCTAATTTTTATAAACTGTCTGCTTAAGAGCTTTCGAAGTTGCACTGTTTGAAATAGCAAAATAAAAAGCAACCAAAAAACAAGGAACACCTGAAAGTCTCAGCATCAGAGCACAGAAGCTCCTTTTAGGGAAGGAGCTGGAGCATTCATTCCTCCAGCTGCTGGCAAAGCGGCAGCTGAGGGCTGTCCGCCAAGTGCTTTCCTCGAGACTGTCGTCTTCCCTGGGGGTGGCTACAGCAGCAATCCATCATAAGATGGAAGTGGTAAATCCAGGATCAAGCATGAGCAGGATGGAAGGCACACATAAGCGGTCTTGCACCTCTCCCTCAGCATGAACCAGTGGCCACAGGAGGGGCCCCTGATGATGAGCTCAGGGAAGAGGAAAAAGCCTAAGAGATGGTTCACAGACGGGCATCCTGATATGAAGTGCAAGGTGAGAATGGTCTGCCTCTGCTCTACAGCCTCACTCAAGGGTGTCTCTGACAGAAAGCTGTGAAGGGAAATCCTCTCAACGTGCAGACCTTCCAGTATTGCATCGGGTCATTCAACTTGCAGGGAAGAATGGTAGACCACAGTAAAGCATGCCTGTTCACGAGCAGAGGAAGATGACGAGCTGGTTGTTCAGAAACCCAGAAAAAGAAAAATGATAAGATTATTGACAAGGGTGTCTGGGAAGCTCTGTGTGGGTGGGCCTATGGGAATGAGCCCGTGTGTGCTCTTTGTATCACATGTCAATGTCCTTTAGAGAGTTTCCCTACTTCTATTATCTTTTGTAGAAGAGGCATTAAACAACCAAAAATACAGAATGGTATGGAAAATTGCCAATGGTATGACAAATTGACCAGTCTGAATTCCTGCCACTCTTCAAGGGGAAGCAATTCATCTTGGTTATCATCAATACCTTTTCCAGGTATGGCCAATTTCACAAGACCTCGGACATCATCACTATTCAAAGGCTTACAGCGTGATCCATTGACATGGGATCTTTACAACATGGCATCTGACTAACAGACCACTTGACAACAAAGGAGACAGGGCTTTGAACACAGGACCTGGAGAGCCACTGCTCCCTCCAGAAGATCACATACGGCACCGTTCAGAAGTTGCCAGAGGTAGAAAGAGTAACAGAGTAGCGTTTTGAAGTTTTGACTGAGGCACCAGCTTGGATTTGAGACTCTACAATAATGGGAGGCTTTACTCCTTGGTTTCAGTGTGTCTGCCCTCTGATGGCCTCTTGCAACACTTACCATCTTACTTGGGTTTCTCTTTACCTTCGCGTGGGGTATCTCTTCACGGCTGCTCCAGCAAAGCACAGCCGCTGTTCCTTACCTTGGACGAGGGGTATCTCCTTACCGCCACGGTTCCTGACCTTCAACATGGGATGGCTCCTCCAGGACCTCCTGTGCCTGTGCGGCCACCACTCCTCGGGTTGCTCCTCCCTGCCGCCAGCCCTGGCCTCGCGCGTGGGTGGCTCCTCCCAGCTGCCGCCCTTGGCCTCGGGCTCCGGGTGGCTCCTCAAGGTCACCGCCCCTGGCCTCGGGCGCGAGGTGGCTTCTCCTGGCCGCCCCTCGCCTCGGACGCGGGGTAGCTCCTCTTGGCCGCTGCCCCTGACCTCGGATGCAGGGTAGCTCCTCTCCACCGTTCCTGCGCCATCGCAGCCTGGCACTCTAGACCGCTGCCCCTGACCTCGGACGTGGGGTAGCTCCTCTCGGCAGCGCTTAGTGAGCCGGCTCGCAGCCGCTTGAACTGTGGTGTTGGAGAAGACTCTTGAGAGTCCCTTGGAATGCAAGGAGATCCAACCAGTCCATTCTGAAGGAGATCAGCCCTGGGATTTCTTTGGAGGGAATGATGCTAAAGCTGAAACTCCAGTACTTTGGCCACCGCATGCGAAGAGTTGACTCATTGGAAAAGACTCTGATGCTGGGAGGGATTGAGGGCAGGAGGAGAAGGGGATGACAGAGGATGAGATGGCTGGATGGCATCACTGACTCAATGGACATGAGTCTGAGTGAACTCTGGGAGTTGGTGATGGACAGGGAGGCCTGGCATGCTGCGATTCATGGGGTCGCAAAGAGTCAGACATAACTGAGCGACTGAACTGAACTGAATTGAACTATGCTCTAGTATCAAGTTACACCCTAAATCAGGGACTATTCTATGATGCTATGTTCCCAAAAGGTAGAATGTATGAGTCTGGGACTAACAGAAGGAAGTCTCTTAGGCTCTTAGGATGGTCCCCGCTGACCATTCCTCCAAGTGACCAACCTGTGGAATTTATGCTTCCCATCTCTACAACGCTAGGTATAGTTTATGTTTAGTTGTTAAGTCATGTCCAACTCTTTGGCTACTCCATAGACTGTAGTCCGCCAGGCTCCTCTGTCTATGGGATTTCCCAGGCAAAATACTGGAATGGGTTGCCATTTCCTTCTCCAGGGGATCTTCCCAATCCAGGGACTGAACCTGCATCTCCTGCGTTGGTAGACAGTTTCTTTACCACTGAGACACCATGAATCTAAATGTTCCGTCTCACAGAGGGGGGAAATAATCCATCAAAAGACATAATAAGACTTCCATTAAATTTTAAGTTAAAACAACCATTGTCACTTTGGGGTCCTTATGATAAGAAGAAAGTACACAAAGAAAGGTGTCACCATCTGGGCATGAGGTGGAGGTAGAAGAGATGCTTCACAGTGACAGCAGGGAGGACTCTGGTTTGGTACCTATGAAAGTACCTACCTTTGGTAATATTGGTAAAATATGGTAAATATTGGTAAAATTTGGAAATCTCTACCCTCTGAACCACACTGACCAATCATAACAATGACTTGTTGTTCAGTTGCTGAGTCGTGTCTGACTTTTTGTGACCCCATGTACTGCAGCACACCAGACTTCTCTGTCCTTCACCAACTCCTGGAGCTTACTCAAATTCACGTCCATTGAGTCAGTGATGCCATCTGACTATCTTATCCTCTTTCATCTCCTTCTCCTCCTGCCTTCAGTCTTTCCCAGAATCAGGGCCTTTTCTAATGAGTCAGCTCTTCTCATCAAGTGGCCAAAGTACTGGAGCTTCAGCTTCAGCATCAGTCCTTCCAATGAATATTCAGGACTGATTTCTTTTAGGATGGACTGGTTGGATCTCCTTGCAGTCCAAGGGACTCTCAAGAGTCTTCTCCAACACTACATGTCAAAAAAAAAAAAAATCAATCCTTCAGCTCTCAGCCTTCTTTATGGTCCAACTTTCACATCCATACATGACTACTGGACAAACCATAGCTTTGAGAATACAGACCTTTATTGGCAAAATAATGTCTCTGCTTTTTAATATGCTGTCTAGGTTGGTCATAGTTTTTCTTCCAAGGAGAAAGTGTCTTTTAATTTCATGGCTGCAGTCACCATGTGCAGTTATTTTGGAGCCTAAGAAAATAAAATCTGTGAATGTTTCCATTGTTTCCCCATCTATTTGCCATGATGAGATTGGATGCCATGATCTTCATTTTCTGAATGTTAAGTTTTAAGCCAGCTTTTTCAATGACTGGACAAGTACAATAGCCATGGCCTGAGAAAGTCACAACGACAGGGGTCAGACTTGTGAGAGATTAGGGTCTGGGTCACCTCATCATGTAAGCCACCTGGATCAGCTGAGATGTTAGCCAAGTGTGAGTGGAATCTAGATCATATAGTAGAAGAATGATGCAATAATAACTTAGTAAAAGATAAAAGTGAATTCAAGCATCACAGGAGATGGACTGTGACAGGACTCACAGGAGATAGTCACCCAGATCCCTCCCTTCAGGACTGAGGAATTTATCACCTCAGTTGCTGGTCGCATGGACAACTTATGGCACTCAGCTGAACGTCTGTCTGTGAATTGGCCTCAGCTTGAAAGAGCTACCTCGCCCAAGATCACTACTCCTGGGGCACAGATCCTGCTCGGTTACTGGATAATAAGAGTGTTCAAACACCCAGCCCCTCTGTCTCAAGGACCAACAACTCTGAGGGGCCCTTCCAGCTCTAGAGCCCCTCCCCAGGGTCTTTTTGCAGCTTCACTGTGGTCCTCCTCTTTCCTCACCCAATCTTACTTTCTCTACTTGCTCATATAAGGGTTGAGTCTAAGGCCTTTCACTAATAAAATCATTACATACAAATCTCTGAGTATCTGTTTCTCATGGATAGCTAATTCAAAAAGCATATAGCATGCCCTAAGCGTATGCCATGCCCTAAGCCCAACTCATTGGAAAAGATCCTAATGCTGGGAAACACTGAGGACAGGAGGAGAAGGGGGCGACAGAGGATGAGATGGTTGGATGGCATCACTGACTCAATGGATATGAATTTGAGCAAACTGTGAGATAGTGAAGGACAGGGAAGCCTGATGTGCTGCAGTTCATGGGTTCACAAAGCGCTGGACGATACCTGGTGATTGAACAACAACATGCTTATGTGAGATAATATTTGCTAGTTATGAGGATGGTATTGTAGATTATTTCATGAAATTGAGAAAATCAGGTCAGGGCAATTGTGAAATGTTTGATCCAACTTTCGTAAATGTAATTATATGTAAATATTCAATATATCCTGAGAAGAAGCATAAGGTAGCAAAATATTAACAGTGGCTATCTTTGGCTACAAGGCTTATAGTGATTTTTCTCAATTTTTAATAATCAACAGTAGGCGGTTATTTTTAATGAACTAAAATACTTAGTAAAAACGTTGAGTGTATATTAGAGAGATGTATGTATAAAACAGAAGGAAGGAGAGACAAAAAGCACAGAGTCCAACATAATTACTGTTTATTCTAGATGACCCACGATTTAAGAATGAAAAACAATTCACCTCTCTTACCTAATTCATCCATTGGCTTAATTGAAGTTACCTGGTGAGGTGGACATATAGGAAACTAACATCTAGGAGTGGGATTGCTGGGTGAAATGGCCACTCTATGTTGAAACTTTTGAGGGACTTACCAGACTGTTTTCCAAAGTGGTTGCACCATTGTACAGTCAGCAGTTATTATAAACCACATTATTTTCCCACCCTAGTCCAAGCAGCTTTCTCTTGTGGTCTGAAATATTCTGTCAGACACAGATTAGTCATTTCTCTTAAATGGGTCTGTGCAGGGTCCCTACCAAGAGAAAGACTATGTATGGCAAGTACAAAGAATCTGGTTGGTTCCCAAGGCATCATACATATAGAAAAATGAGTCAATCATATTAGTTTTCTTCAAGACTAACACTCAGCTCCTGGTTCAGCCCTTCACTATTCCTGTTTAGCCTTTTAATGTGTGCTTTCCTTCACCAATCCCCTCAAGAATTGCTACAGTAAAGATGGGAACATTTTCATTGTCCTGTCCAGCTCTCTGTTATCCTACTGACTGTAGCCCATCAGGCTCCTCAGTCCATGGGGTTCTCTAGGAAAGAATACTGGAGTGGGTTGCCATGCCCTTCTCCAGGGGATCTTCTCAATCCAGGGATCGAACCCACATCTCATTATGTCTCCTCCATTGGCAGATGGGTTCTTTACCACTAACGCCACCTGGGCAGCTCTGTCTGTCTCTACAATCCCCTCAAAGAAAGGAGCCTTGATACTATCCACTCAGTTGCTTTACCTTGCACAGGGAGCCAAATTTTAATTGAAATCAGGAATTATAAAAATTGTTACTCAGTATAAGATTGTTTTGCTTGCTTTAAAAAAAAAATCGCTGCATAAATTTTAAAAACAGGTGATCCTTGCTTTTCCCTTCTCCTCTCCCAAGGCTAGATCATTCCAAATGTTGTCAGGAAATTTGCCATATACTGTGGTTGAACATCAGATTCAATCCCCACGTTCTTGGCAGCAATTCTTATCTGATAAAAGGAAGCATACAGTGCTTAAAAACATTTTCTGGTACAAAAATTTAAATGGGGAAGTTATGATTTATACTAGTGGCATCAAGGAGCCCAACGGTCACAATGTCTTTTAACAGTTCCACAGAAAAAACAGAAGTGTTCTTCAAGTGGGTGTTTCTTGATCAACTCTAAATAAAAACCCAGTGAATCACATCAAAATATATTTTCTGTGAGGATGTTTTTGAGGAGGTTAATTAAATGTATTTCAAGAGCAATGTGGCTGCATTTAATGTGATTTTGAAGTTCACTAATTTGATGTGATATAATACATTAATAAAGGCTGTACATATATATTTTGAAATAGTTTATATCCCTTCCAAGTGACTGAATACATTATAAACTATGTTTTTATTATTTTGATTATGAAGTAGCAAATTAATTGGCAAAAAACCCACCCTCTTTTGTCAGGTCTGTTGAAACTTAGTCTTGAATTACTAGAAATAAGTGAGGTTTCCAGAAATGTATCATTCCCATTAATCAACTGCCCTGTATCTGGCTTTCTGGTGCCCTATCTTCACAGGTGAAATCCTTAATCTCTTAGAGAATCATATGTTATATATCGCACATTTACAAATTATTACATTAATGTGTTGCTGCTGCTGCTACTGCTGCTGCTGCTGCTAAGTCGCTTCAGTCGTGTCCGACTCTGTGTGACCCCAGAGACGGCAGCCCACCAGGCTCCCCTGTCCTTGGGATTCTCCAGGCAAGAACACTGGAGTGGGTTGCCATTTCCTTCTCCAATGCATGAAAGTGAAAAGTGAAAGTGAAGACGCTCGGTCGTGTCCTACCCTCAGCGACCCCATGGACTGCAGCCTTCTAGGCTCCTCTGTCCATGGGATTTTCCAGGCAAGAGTACTGGAGTGGGGTGCCATTGCCTTCTCTGACATTAATGCGTTGCATACTATATAATTCCCAACCAGAAGTTAAAAGCCTGGCCAACAATCAGAGTTAACCAGAGAGTTATTTACAAGCCATATTTTGTCATGAGTATTATAGAAGTAATATTTTTCAGTTATTTCTGATTACACAATATTTTTACTTGGCTCAAATTTCTAAAGACATAAAAGGTTTTTCTATGGAAAATCTCTCCCCTACTCCTATCTACTTGTGTAACCTTCCAGAGATACGTCACACATGAGGTGAGAGCACTAGTTGCTCAGTCGTGTCTGACTCTTTGCGACCCCATGGACTGTAGCCAATCAAGATCCTCTGTCTATAGAGTTCTCCAGGCAGGAATACTGGAGTGAGTTGCCATTTCCTTCTCCAGGGGATCTTCCCAACCCCAGGACTGAACCCAGGTCTCCTGCACCGCAGCAGATTCTTTACAGTCTGAGCCACCAGGGAAGCCAGAGTGTTCAGAGATGAAAACGTTAGTCATTTCACACATACATAAGCACATATGTATGTTTATCCTTTTTTACAGCACTGGTAACAAGTGATACACACTCTGCATGTTTTACTTGATAAGACATCTTGAAGATAAGCCCACATCCTCATACGAAGAAGCGCCTCATTCTCTTTTATATGTACATTGTATACTACTGTATGGATGAACCATAGATTGTTTAAAAATCTGGAAAGTTTTTAAAAACATTTGTTCCTGGGCCCTCTCATAGACCTACAGAATCAAAAAGTACAGGCAAGAATCTGGAATATGTATTTTTAACAAGCTCCTCAGAAGGCTGTTACCCTGTCAGCCCAGCAGATGGGTTCTGGGGACTCACCATTCTGGATGATCTACTCTGAATGTCACTTTCCAGTTGATCTTTTTATTGAGGGAGAAAGCAGAGCTCATATTTTCTGGGAAGAGCCTGACTCATTGGTGATACATGTTTCTATTGTTTGATTTATGAAACATTTTAAGCAAAAAATTTAGCCTTATGGATTGCTGCCGGGATAGTTAAGTCACCTATTGATTTGCTCCATATCACACTCAGTTGAAATGATTCTCAGTGAACTCAACTTCTCTTCTGCTTTAAATAACTCCCTGCAGCAGTTATGTTTTCCCTGACATGGGCGATACTCAGAGGACAGCTGGAGCACAGAAATAATGAGGGCCACGGTTTTTGTAAAATGGGAAGATCACAGTGGAGACTCTGATCAAATTCCCAAGGGAAGCACACACTCCCAATCAGTGGAGAAAAACTGATTTTGATTCTCCAAGAAGGCCATGAAAATCTCCTAGGTCATCACTATATTCATTCAGTCAAGAGAAAATGATTTATTTTTTATCAAACAGAAGAATCAAAGGCAAATCACAACATAGCTGTATCTTCACTCTCCCCTCCCCACCTCCTTACCAGTATTTAACATGTTTTTGTCACCACCTGGTAGTTAGTGGCACAGGATAGCACATCATTCAACAATATTTTCCCTAAAGGCACTAACCATATAAGGCAGCAGTGATGAGTTTGATTTTTGATCAATGTTTCAAGTTTTAGAACCACACAAATTACCTAAGAAAATGTAAAAACAATTAAAACAAAAATATATATATTGGGTTGTTTTGATTTGGGGCAAGTGTAAAAACCGTTTGTGATTACATCGAATAATCCCCTTCTTTCCATTCATCCCTAAAATAAACCTTTCATTCTTTAATAACTGCTTCCCTTCTGATTTTACCAGGCTTATTATCTGTGGGAAGGCATAAACAAAATGGTTCATCAGTTGATTTTGCCTGGAGGTCTTGCAAGGAGATTTAGAGCCCTGCTATAATTAATACATTGGCTTTGTTTGAGCACTTTGAAAAAATAAAGCAATTGCTTAAAACAAGTAAAATAAAAGATGTGCTTTTCCTTACAGCTTTGGATGCTAATGGTTCATGGATCTTAGCATCTTAATCAATGACAGTGACCTTTGAGATGGATTTTATGAAAGCAGAAAGGAACTAACATGTACTGATTACACACTATTGATACGTGGATTACTTAAACTAATTATATAAGGTGTAATCACATATTCTCATTTTATAGATGAAGATATGGAGGCTCAAAGAGGTTAAAAAACTTACCCAAGTCAAATATCTAGTGAATGACATAGATAGGGCTTGAAATTGGTTCTGATTCCAAATATTATCCTGCTTCTACTAAATCATGTTCACTGTCTCGACAAATAATACAATTTGGAGACATATTTACAAGAAAAAATAGTCAACATATTAAGATTAAAAACCTACTCAGTGTATCATTATGAATCCCCAATTGAGTAATTGAGTGGATTTGATTTCTTACACAAGAATTTTTGTGGCTGAATGGATAATTATTGAACAGTTGTGCTATCAGATCTTACAGGTCACCAAAGAGCAGCTTTTCTAGATTCAGTACTATACATATATTGCACGAGCTTAGTTTCAGCTATAACTGAGCATAATAGGTTCTCGAGAAAGCTTCCAGATGAAAAAGTGATTTGCATCTTCTTTGTTGTTAATGTGTAGTTCTACACTATATTTAATCAAATGTTTAATGTAGATTTAAGTATTGACTTTAAATATAGATCACTGACACACACTACTTAGTGCTTCTGCAATAACATCACACAAAAAGAAATCAATCTCAAATAAGACTACATTTTTTTTAAAGAAACCTGCTTACCTGTTCTGTGTCTCTCTGAGTTCAGCAATGTTGATGTTAAGATTTACCTAAGTATCTATACCTAACAAAACCTGGATAAATTATACAATATTAGACTTCTATTAAAACAAGAAAATAATTTGTTTTAAAAGGATTGAAACCACAGTAACTAATGAGAGTAATATATACTCTACCCTTAATCTAGTCACAAATATATTATGCATATATATGCATATATGCATGTGGCATGAATATGTGTGCACGCGTATATGCACATTTTACACGGTGGATACTGATGTCACCTGCCAGGCCTTTGCCAGGCCACATCTACATTTTGGTCTGATTTGGAGTCTTCTTCCATATTCTGCCTTATCCTCTTCCTAATGTCTCACCTTTTGGTCCAAAATGGATGGGATTTTAGGGCTCTTACTTTCATTACTTATTTATCTATTTATAAAACTAGAAAGAGTAACTCTGAGTGTAATCTTTTAATTTTTAAATATTTTAATATACATAAGAAACACATTTATCCAATTCCAGACTGGTTCCAAATAGGAAAAAGAGTATGTCAAGGCTGTATATTGTCACCCTGCTTATTTAACTTATATGCAGACTACATCATGAGAAACGCTGGGCTGGAAGAAGCACAAGCTGGAATCAAGACTGCCAGGAGAAATATCAATAACCTCAGATATGCAGATGACACCACCCTTCTGGCAGAAAGTGAAGAGGAACTAAAGAGCCTCTTGATGAAAGTGAAAGTGGAGAGCAATAAAGTTGGCTTAAAGCTCAACATTCAGAAAATGAAGATCATGGCATCTGGTCCCATCACTTCATGGGAAATAGATGGGGAAACAGTGGAAACAGTGTCAGACTTAATTTTTTTGGGCTCCAAAATCACTGCAGATGGTGACTGCAGCCATGAAATTAAAAGACACTTACTCCTTGGAAGAAAAGTTATGACCAACTTAGATAGCATATTCAAAAGCAGAGACATTACTTTGCCAACAAAGGTCTTTCTAGTCAAGGCTATGGTTTTTCCAGTGGTCAAGTATGGATGTGGGAGCTGGACTGTGAAGAAAGCTGAGTGCCAAAGATTTGATGCTTTTGAACTGTGGTGTTGGAGAAGACTCTTGAGAGTCCCTTGGACTGCAAGGAGATCCAACCAGTCCATTCTGAAGGAGATCAGCCCTGGGATTTCTTTGGAGGGAATGATGCTGAAGCTGAAACTCCAGTACTTTGGCCACCTCATGTGAAGAGTTCACTCATTGGAAAAGACTCTGATGCTGGGAGGGATTAGGGGCAGGAGGAGAAGGGGACAACAGAGGATGAGATGGCTGGATGGCATCACTGACTTGATGGACACGAGTCTGAGTGAACTCCGGGAGTTGGTGATGGACAGGGAGGCCTGGTGTGCTGCGATTCATGGGGTTGCAGAGTTGGACACAACTGAGCGACTGAACTGAACTGAACTGATATATATATATTCAATGAAGTATAACTGACTTACAATGTTTCAGGTGCACAGCAAGGTGATTCAGTTATACACATATATTATTTTTCTGATTATTTTCCATTATAGGTTATTTTAAGATATTGACTATAGTTCCCTGTGCTATACAGTAAACCTTTGTTTCTTATTGCATATCTATTTTTTGATTAGAAACCTAGCATTCAATTCACACTAAGTTAAATAAATGAACTCAAAATGTCATAAAATTTTTAGTTAGGCAAAAAATAGTAAGTTTTCTAAAAATATATTATTGTACATATTATTTACATATATGTATACAAAAGCACTACTACTATGCTTGATAAAGACTTGAGAAAGAGCATAAAAAAAAGAAGAGATGGATAAATTGGAAAAAAAATTAAATGTGAGCACTGAATATGAAATAGAAAAAAGTGAAACAAACTAGATAAAAGTAAAAAATCATCATATAGTCCAGTTGTTTTTAAAGATTGGCTGCTCATTAGAAACATACCTGGAACTCTGGAGAAAAAAAGCAATACTTGGGGATTTGTTTTTTCAAGATAATTCTGATATGCATCTGGATTTTAAAAAGTGATTATAGGTTTTTCTCTTAAAGGTAGTTTTGGTTATATGGAATTCTATTAATTTTCTGTTAACCAATCATGATAAAATGGTATCAAGGGAGTAATAGTTACATAATCACAATAGTAAAAGGTATTAGTTTCACAATCAATAGCCAGACAAAAAACAAAAGACAAAAGATAATTACACTGACCACTCTTTTAATAGCACAGATTCATTTCCATTGTTTTGGTATACTGTACAAACAGATTCATACAATATGTACTTTTTTGTTCTAACTTCTTTTGCTCAGTATTACATCTCTTATATTCATTCCTATAGTTGTCTGGTTTAAGCTGTTCTTTCTCATTACTGTTTAGCATTGGATTGTGTAAATATCCTACAGTTTAGTCACTATACTATTTGTTGATGACTATTTCAGTCAGATCCATATTTTAGCTATGTCAAATGGCATGGCTACAAATATACTAAAACATGGATTTGGTGATCATATGCTTGCATTTTTGTTGGGAATACACCCAGGAGTAGAATTTCTGGGTCATAGAGTACGTGCGTGTTCAGTTATAGTATATACTTTTAAAAGTTTTCCAAAGTTGACTGTCTTAATATATATTCCTACCAGGATTGTATGGGAGTACCAGTTATTTCACATCTTTGACAACAGTTTGCTTTTTTTCTTTCATTTTAACCATTCTGGTGGGACTATAGTGGTATCTCAATGCTTTTAAAATTTGAATTTCTCTGTAGAGTAATGAAGTTGAACACCTTTTCATATTTGTATTGGCCATTTGGATATCCTCTTTAGTGAAGTGCCGACTCAAGTCTTTTGTCATTTTTCCTTATCGACTTGTGGAAATTCTTTAAATGTTTTGAATGTAAGTCCCTTTTCACCAATCTTCTCCTACTACTTGGGTTGCCTTTTCAACTCCATAATGATATCTTCTGGTGAATAGAAGTTTTAAATTTTAAAACAGTAGCATTTAAAAAAATTTTGGCTAGTGCTTTCTATTTGTTGTTTAAGAAATCTTTGCCTATCTCACTGTCATAAAAATTCTCTTTTATATTTAATTCTGAACTCTTTGTTGTTTAACCTTTTACATTTAGAACTGCAATCTAACCAGAAATAATAAACTAACCCAGCAATACTTATTGAAAAAACTTCCTTTCTCCATGGCATTGAAGTATCTTATTTCTCATAAATCAGCTGACTATATGGTTCTTTCTGAAATCACTTCTTTTCTGTAGATTTGTTCTTATTCAAAAACCAAGTTTTAGTCACTAAAGCTTTGTAATAGGTATTGGTATCTGTAGTTCAGACATTCTCCTTGTTCAGTTCAGTTCAGTCGCTCAGTCATGTCCAACTCTTTGCAGCCCCATGGACTGCAGCATGCCAGGCTTCCCTGTCCATCACCAACACTCAGAACTTGCTCAAACTCATGGCCATCGAGTCAGTGATGCCATCCAACCATCACATCCCCTGTCATTCCTTTCTCCTCCTGCCTTCAATTTTTCCCAGCATCAGGGTCTTTTCTAATGAGTCAGTTCTTTGCATCAGGTGGCCAAAGTACTGGAGCTTCAGTTTCATTATCAGTCCTTCCAATGATTATTCAGGACTGATTTCCTTTATGACTGACTGATTTGATCTCCTTGCAGTCCAAGGGACTCTCAAGAGTCTTCTCCAATACCACAGTTCAAAAGCATCAATCTTTCAGCACTCAACTTTCTTTATGGCCCAACTCTCACATCCGAATATGACTACTGGAAAAACCAGAACTTTGACAATATGGACCTTTGTTGGCAAAGTAATGTCTCTGCAACCTAGTAATGCTGTCTAGGTTGGTCATAGCTTTTTTTCCAAGGAGCAAGTGTCTTTTAATTTCATGGCTGCAGTCACCATGTGCATTGATTCTGGAGCCCAAGAAAATAAAGTCTGTCACTGTTTCGATTGTTTCCCCGTCTATTTGCCATTAAATGATAGGATTAGATGCCAAGATCTTTTTTTTTTTAAAGCATTTCCATATTAAATTTTAATTAGCTTTTTAACTGTTTGAAAAGAGTAATAATAACCTGCTGGCATTTTTATTGGACTGAGTTGAGTATATAGATTAATTTGGAGATAATGGCCCACCAGGCTTCCCTGATGACTTGGACAGTAAAGAATCTGCCTGCAAGGCAGAAGAGCCAGGTTCGATCCCTGGGTCGGGAAGATCCCCTAGAGAAAGGTATGGCAACACACTCCAGTATTCTTGCCGGGGAAATCCCACGGACTAGAGGAGCCTGGCAGGCTACAGTTCATTGGGTAGCAAAGAGTCAGACATGACTGAGTGACTGAACAACAAGAACCTATGCTAGCACAGCGTGATCCTTGGTCAAAGATTCAATGGGACCAAATTTAGGTTTGTGAAGATCTGTTTCTTTGAAGCTCTCTCTTCTCAGCACTTCATATTTCAGCCATCTAAAAAGTTGTATTCTTCTCAATTTCTTAAAATTGTACTGAACTCAACTGTGTTTCTTTGCTATTACTTTTTTTTTGTTTGTTTTGGTTCTGTTTTTAAATTGTCCACGTCTAGTGAGTGCCTGTTGGTGACTCTGAGGGTCTTCTGTTCCCAGGGGCACCCTGATGCCTTCCCTCAGTTTCCTCTTTCACAGATGCCAATGGGTCATGTAGCTGTGAGCTATTTGCCACCACCTGTTCATATTTTAGCTTTATGGAATACTTTATCATCTAGTTTTGTCATTGATATTGTTTTCAGGTTTTGGTTTTTGTTATTCTATTTTCTTTTATGTTTTATTATGATTTAGGGATCTGCCTGGTGGCTCAGATAGTAAAGCATCTGCCTGTAATGTGGGAGACCCGGGTTCAATCCCTGAGTTGGGAAGATCTCCTGGAGAAGGAAATGGCAACCCACTCCAGGAAGGAAATGGCAACTTCCCATCCATGGAAAATCCCATGGATGGAGGAGCCTGGTAGGCTACAGTCTACAGGGCCGCAAAGAGTCAGACACAACTGAGTGACTTCATTTCACTATGATTTAGGGAAGTTTAGTACCAACATAGGACTTCCCTGGTAGCTCAGCTGGTAAAGAATCCACCTTCAATGCAGGAGAACCCAGTGTGATTCCTGGGTTGGGATGATCTGCTGGAGAAGGTATAGGCTATCTACTCCAATATTCTTGGGCTTCCCTGGTGGCTCAGCTGGTAAAGAATCTGCCTGCAATGCAGGAGACCTGGGTTTGATCCCTGGGTTGAGAAGATCCCCTGGAGAAGGGAACAGCTACCCACTCCAGTATTCTGGCCTGGAGAATTCCATGGACTGTATAGTCCATGGGGTCACAAAGAGTTGGGCACAACTAAGTGACTTTCAGTTCACTTCACAGCCAACATAATCAGCCTAGAATTCTCCTTTATTTCTTATTCATATAAATGCATATTTTTATCATGCAGAAATGGAGGTTATACTTCAATTCACGTGCTACTTAAACTTTAGAATCACTAATATAGTTCTGACTAGTGAACCAAATACTGTCAGGATTAAGGAACATAATTGGTTAGTTAAATGTTGACCAAAAATTGTAAACACACAATTCTACAACAGGACTGGAGTGTGTGTGTGTAGTAAAAATCAACTTTACGCAAAGAGAGTTCTGGCCTTTGCCCTCAGCTCCTGGGAGATCTCTAGGCCCCTGGAAGGTCTTACTTAATAAAAGTGTCTCTGTTTGCCTGAGGGATGTTGCGACTGAACAGTCTAGCAATGTGATTTGTGATAGGGGTTTTAAAACTGGCCATTATCAGTTCAAACTTCTGGAGGAACTGAAGACTAAAGGTATTATCCAGAACCTCCATAGGTGGCTGGAACCTAAAGGTTAGTCCCATGGGCAGTAAGTGATCAAACCCCAATAAAATCTTTGGTCACCACAGGCTCAGATGAGCTTTCCTGGTTGGCAGTACTATGTGTATTATTACAAATGGAGAGTGATGTGTCCCTGAGGATGATGGAAGCTTCACATCTGGAACCTTTCCAGATCTTTCCCTATGCATCTGTCTCTTTGGGTAGCTTTATTCCTTTGCTTTAATATAATTGTGATCACAAAAACAGTGCTTTCCTGAGTTCTGTGAGTTGTTCTAGAGAATTATCAAAACTAAGGGGATAGTGGGAATCTCTGAGCTTGTTGCCTGCCGGCCATAAGTGAGGTTGGCTTGAGGACTCCCAAACTTGTGGCTGGTGTCTAATGTAAGGGTACTCTTGTAGAGGACTGTGCCCTTTATCCATGAAGTCTGTTTCAACTTTCAGGTAGAAAGTATTATGGTTTTGATGAAAAAGGTCGGGTATCAATTTAGTACACAAATAAACAGACTCATTTTGGAGAAACACAGACTAAGGAAGGAAGTCTATGCTAAAAGGGGATACTCTTACTGGAAACAGAAATGCTGGACAATGAGAGAGAATCAAAACACACATGGATTACAGCATTACTGTTATGATTCTAGAATGCTTAAATTATTTCTTGCTAGTCATCCCCAAGTCATTCATGACACATCTCTAACAATAAAGATAGGGAAAAGGGAATCAAATGACAATCAGCAGCTATCCTAATGAAGGTCTAAGGAAATGAGAGTGTCACTGGTTCACTAACCACACAGTGAAAAAAGATGAAAGGAACCAGGGAGGTAAGTCTTGTCTAGCTCTCTTTTCTCTCTTTAGCATATGGAGAAAAGATAGCCAAAATTACAAAAGATGGCTAGTCTTTTTCCTGGTCCACTGAGCTATGTTTTCTTTTAAATAGAGTTCTCTTTTCTCTCCTTGGCAAATGGGGTAGGCCATGCCAGATCTCTTGTACTGAACAGTCAAGTGGGATCAATGATACAGCAAGAGCCACAGCATATTCTGGAGCAGCAGATTTCTTGTGTGAAAATACTGTGCTTTTCAGACTTAGGAAGCCAACTTATGGTTGCCGGGAGGAGGGGATAGTTGGCAGTTTGGGGCTGACAGGTCTGCACACTGCTGTATTTAAAATAGACAACCAACAATGAACTTCTGTGTAGCACGGGGAACTCTGCTCAAAGTTATGTGGCATCCTGGATGGAAGGGGAGTCTGGGGGAAGATGGAGACATGTATATGCATGGCTGAGTCCCTTTGCTGTCCACCTGACACTATCACAATATTGTTAACTGGCTATACTCCAATACAAAAATAAACTTTTTTCTAAAAAAGGAAATGAGATGTGCTTTCTACTCAGCCTGAGTAGTGCAAAAGACTGCATCCAATTGCTCTGTGTCCACCAGCCTGACAGAGTTTATATATTTCATTTTGGGCCATACTAATCACCAAACTTCAGGTACACCTTCATGAAAAATAGCAGGAATTACTCGAAAGAATCAAACCAGTCAATCCTAAAGAAAATCAACCCTGAATATTAATTGGAAGGACTGATGCTGAAGCTGATGCTCTAATACTTTGGACATCTGATGTGAAGAGTCAACTCATTGGAAAAGACCTTGATGCTAGGGAAAGACTGAGGGCAGAGGGAGAAGGGGGCAAAAGAGGATGAGATGGTTGGATGGCATCACTGACTTAAAGGACATGAATTCGAAAAAACTCCAGGGGAAAGTGAAAAACAGGGAAGCCTGGCACACTGTAGTCCATGGGGTCACAAAGAGTTGGACATGACTAAGTGACTGAACAACAACCTAGAAAGGCATGACTACCCATTTGCATTCTTCATTGCAAACAATTTGCACTTGATTTCATGTAATTTTGCTGGTTTGGCAGTTTACAAAGTGAAAGTCACTGTGAATGAGGTCCCTTTGTCATTATCACCACTATTACCAATATCTGAACTTAGAACACATGTTATGATCCAGAGCTGTGTGTGTTTTTACCAATAATGTTAGTGGCTGTGGATGCATCATATGATTGCATGATCTTTAGGACAGACATTCTATTTGCTATAATATACTGAGTATAACGGGGCTTCCCAGGTGACACAGTGGTAAAGAATACGCTTGCCAATGCAGGAGGCATGGGTTCCATCCCTGGGTCAGGAAGATCCCCTGGAAAAGGGAATGGTAACCCACTTAGGTATTCTTGTTTTCTGAGTCGAACACAACTGAGCACACAACACAACTACACAAAACATGTGGCTTATCTTCCCACCATGTCTGAGACTGTTTTGGTTTCTAATTTAGGGCTGATTATTTTCTGCAACCTAAAGGAATTACAAGATGGGGAGCTGATTGTGGCTCAGATCATGAGCTCCTTATTGCCAAATTCAGACTTAAATTGAAGAAAATAGGGGAAACCACTAGACCATTCAGGTATGGCCTAAATCAAATCCCTTATGATTGTACAGTGGAAGTGAGAAATAGATTAAGGGACTAGATCTGATAGATAGAGTGCCTGATGAACTATGGACGGAGGTTCATAACACTGTACAGGAGACAGGGATCAAGAGCATCCCCATTGAAAAGAAATGCAAAAAAGCAAAATGGCTGTCTGGGGAGGCCTTACAAATAGCTGTGAAAAGAAGAGAAGTGAAAAGCAAAGGAGAAAAGGAAAGATATAAGCATCTGAATGCAGAGTTCCAAAGAATAGCAGGAGAGATAAGAAAGCCTTCCTCAGCGATCAATGCAAAGAAATACAGGAAAACAACAGAATGGGAAAGACTAGAGATTTCTTCAAGAAAATTAGAGATACCAAGGGAACATTTCATGCAAAGATGGGCTCGATAAAGGACAGAGATGGTATGAACCTAATAGATGTAGAAGATATTAAGAAGAGGTGGCAAGAATACACAGAACTGTACAAAAAAGATGTTCACAACCCAGAGAATCACGATGGTGTGATCACTCACCTAGAGCCAGACATCCTGGAATGTGAAGTCAAGTGGGCCTTACAAAGCATCACTATGAACAAAGCTAGTGGAGTGCTGGAGTCCATCCCCGGTGGATCCAGGGTAATTCGAAGGTGGGGACGGAATTGGTGTCCTAGGAAAAAACTTATTTAATTACAGACAGAGAGGGATTAGAAAATTAGCAGAGAAAAAGAGGCTGAATAACTTGGTTTACATGGAATACCAATCACCACCTACGCAGGCCACAGGCGTCTTTCCATTCTCCCGAAGGAGAGGAGGCACTGAGGCCTCCCTGGTCCAATCTTAGAAGCCCAGGCAAAATTAGCAGGCTTGGTGAGTACCCAGGTACCAGATGGGAATTCGGCCAGAAAACAGTAGGAGAGAAAAAGAGGCTAAATAACTTGGTTTACGTGGGATACCAATAAAATTCCAAGACAAGGAATTTGCACCATCTATGTTGGGCCACCAGTGCCACTTGAATATCGGAAGGTGCCCCTCCTTGGGCTCCTTCTCGTATGGAACTTAAAAACCGGGGCAAGTAAGTAGACATGGCGAGCACCCACGCTCCAGATGGGAATTCAGCCAGAAAAATGGGGAGCAAGAAAGAAACGACATGGGGGAATCAGTCTTTCCAGAAACTGATCCCATTTCTTTATTTTTTAGGTTTGCTTATATACCTTTTGTTATACACAGGGATGAATACAGAGTCACGCGGGGGTCAGCAGTCCTGACCTTTATCAAAATCAGGTGCTTCACATAAATGTATTAAAAAAGGGTTTAGGGGTTTTACATCATCTTCTGGCTATGAGGCCTGATGACATTTTATGATTCTTTCTTTCTGATAACCAAAAAACTTATTTTTTCCAAGGATGTTTTTTCTTAAACAAGGCACCACCTTCCAAATAAAGTTGCATTCCTACAGGGTGAGGGTGTGGTGAGTTACAATCAAGAAAGGAATTTATTTAACCCAAGGTTAACATGATTAATCTTAAAGGTTAATACTTATTTCTCCTATATGCTAGTTATATTCATTATAAGGGCAGGGAATATGGAGATTTAGCAGCAAACATCACCCCAACAAATGAAAACCCTTCACCAATGTTCCCCTTAAGATCTATTTAGTCTTAAGATAGTGATAAAGTTACGTTTTTACATAGTAAAGACACAGTGATTTATAACAAAGTACAGTGATCTATAACAAAAGAGAAAATTCATTAACTCAAAAAGTCTAGTATTGCTACATCAAAAACTACTATAATTCCTTTTCTCTATTCCAAATACATTGATTAATATATTCCCAGGTGCCTAAGGATATGGAGGCCTGGCAGCAATCATTGACTCAACATGAGAAAAGCCCTACGCTAACTAAGACTTTCAAAATACTCCAAGCTCTCTGTGCTGTTTATGGTTGAGAGGTAGTAAACAATCATGTGCATAGTGGCAGGAGTATGGATAATCCTGTCATACAAGCTAGTCTGCTGGCAGAGAGGTTTGACCTGAGACACCCTTGTCACACCCAGGGCAGGGAATTAGCAGCAATTATTGGCACAACAAATGAAAAACCCTTCACCAATATAATTCCTAACCAACTCACTATACTAATAATTTCTAACTTCCCAAAAGAATCTGCATTTAGTAAGTCTAAAACATCTCATGCCTTTCACGATTGGGAGGCTGTAAACAATCACATGTGGCCGGATGAACCCATACAGGCAGGCTAGATAACCTTCAGAGGAGTTTGTAAGTTGAAACACTCTTGTCACACCCAGGAATTTTTATTGACTTGGAGCTGTAAGCTATCTCCTTCTCCGAAAGAGGTAATGGGGGTCAGCCCCCCGTAAAGTCAGAGGTATAGGTGAGAGCATGAAACAGTAAAGTAGGTAGACTCTGGTTTTGGGGGTAGATGCTCGGGAACAGGGAGTTTCCTGAGGCTTGATCATGCCTTTGTGTATGCAGAAGCCTCCTTCCTCATGACCTTCGCCATGGGCGGAGTTCCTCATACTGGCTCCCTGCAGTGGAGGTGATGGAATTCCAGTTGAGCTATTTCAAATCGTGAAAGATGATGCTGTGAAAGCGCTGCACTCAATATGCCAGCAAATTTGGAAAACTCAGCAGTGGCCACAGGACTGGAAAAGGTCTGTTTTCATTCCAATCCCAAAGAAAGGCAATGCCAAAGAATGCTCAAACTACCGCAAAACTGTACTCATCTCACACGCTAGTAAAGTAATACTCAAAATTCTCCAAGCCAGGCTTCAGCAATATGTGAACTGTGAACTTCCAGATGTTCAAGCTGGTTTTAGAAAAGGCAGAGGGACCAGAGATCAAATTGCCAACATCCGCTGGATCATGGAAAAAAGCAAGAGAGTTCCAGAAAAACATCTATTTCTGCTTGATTGACTCTGCCAAAGCCTTTGACTATGTGGATCACAATAAACTGTGGAAAATTCTGAAAGAGATGGGAATACGAGACTACTTGACCTGCCTCTTGAGAAACCTATGTGCAGGTCAGGAAGCAACAGTTAGAACTGCACATGGAACAACAGACTGATTCCAAATAGGAAAAGGAGTACATCAAGGCTATATATTGTCACCCTGCTTATTTAACTTATATGCAGACTACATCATGAGAAATGCTGGGCTGGAAGAAGCACAGGCTGGAATCAAGATTGCTGGGAGAAATATCAGTAACTTCAGATATGCAGATGACACCACCCATATGGCAGAAAGTGAGGAGGAACTAAAAAGCCTCTTGATGAAAGTGAAAGAGGAGAGTGGAAAAAGTTGGCTTAAAGCTCAACATTCAGAAAACGAGGATCATGGCATCTGGTCACATCACTTCATGGGAAATAGATGGGGAAACAGTGGAAACGGTGTCAGACTTTGTTTTTCTGGGCTCCAAAATCACTGCAGATGGTGATTGCAGCCATGAAATTAAAAGACGCTTACTCCTTGGAAGGAAAATTATGACCAACCTAGACAGCATATTAAAAAGCAGAGACATTATTTGCCAACAAAGGTCTATCTAGCCAAGGCTGTGGTTTTTCCAGTGGTCATGTATAGATATGAGAGTTGGGCTGTGAAGAAGGCTGAGTGCTGAAGAATTGATGCGTTTGAACTGTGGTGTTGGAGAAGACTCTTGAGAGTCCCTTGGACTGCAAGGAGATCCAACCAGTCTGTCCTAAAGATCAGTCCTGGGTGTTCTTTGGAAGGACTGATGCTAAAGCTGAAACTCCAATACTTCGGCCACCTCATGTGAAGAATTGACTCACTGGAAAAGACTCTGATGCTGGGAGGGATTGGGGGCAGGAGGAGAAGGGGACAACAGAGGATGAGGTGGCTGGATGGTATCACTGACTCGATGGACATGAGTTTGAGTGAACTCCGGGAGCTGGTGTTGGACAAGGAGGCCTGGCGTGCTGCGATTCATGGGGTCACAAAGAGTTGGACACAACTGAGCAACTGAACTGAACATTTTGTTAAATGTGTTGTTCCAGTATTCAGCCCTCCTAACTGGTTGATGTAAACTGTTCCTAGGTGGAGGGAATAAGCTAAGGTCCACAATTCAGTGGTCCTGAAATCTTCACTTCCCTCACCAAGAGCCAGACCCACTTCTACTTCCCCAACCTATCCATTTTGCCCCTGTAGCAGTTATCTACCACTGCCAGGATGAAGAATGCAAAGATGAGGACACCCACTCAGTTTGTAACTCTTGAGATTTGGTTGTATTACTGAGCTTTACTAAAGTTTTGATAGTTTACTAGTATGGTTCTAGGATGCTGATACAAAATTAGGCACTATATCTATTGATTTTCTATTCTACTGAGAATCTTATGATTCTAATATTTCACTTGAATATACACTTGAGGACTAACAATTATGATAGGTTCAGACGTTGAGTATTTTCAGAGACACATATTTCCTTACTTTGTGAGGAAAACCTACAAAAAATTATTCTCTATGTTAATATTTGCCTTTTCAAAAGTTCCCTCTGGAACAATGAATAATAGATGTATTTCTTTTTACAGAGGGTCAGATTTAAATATAAAGACAGCTATATACTCTTTTTTTCCCCAGGCATTATAGATGTTTCCAATAATGTTATATGTTCCTTGGAATTTAACAGTTCATAAACATCATCACTGGGAGAAATATCAATAACCTCAGATATGCAGATGACACCACCGTTATGGCAGAAAGTGAAGAGGGACTAAAAAGCCTCTTGATGAAAGTGAAAGTGGGGAGTGAAAAAGTTGGCTTAAAGCTCAACATTCAGAAAACGAAGATTATGGGATCTGGTCCCATCACTTCATGGGAAATAGATGGTAAAACAGTGGAAACAGTGTCAGACTTAATTTTTTGGGGCTCCAAAATCACTGCAGATGGTGACTGCAGCCATGAAATTAAAAGATGCTTACTCCTTGGAAGAAAAGTTATGACCAACCTAGATAGCATATTCAAAAGCTGAGGCATTACTTTGCCAACAAAGGTCCGTCTAGCCAAGGCTATGGTTTTTCCAGTGGTCATGTATGGATGTGAGAGTTGGACCGTGAAGAAAGCTGAGCACCAAAGAATTGATGCTTTTGAGCTGTGGTGTTGGAGAAGACTCTTGAGAGTCCCTTGGACTGCAAGGAGATCCAACCAGTCCATTCTGAAGGAGATCAACCCTGGGATTTCTTTGGAAGGAATGATGCTAAAGCTGAAACTCCAGTACTTTGGCCACCTCATGCGAAGAGTTGACTCATTGGAAAAGACTCTGATGCTGGGAGGGATTGGGGGCGGGAGGAGAAGGGGATGACTCAGGATGAGATGGCTGGATGGCATCACTGACTCGATGGACGCGAGTCTGAGTGATCTCCGGGAGTTGGTGATGGACGGGGAGGCCTGGCGTGCTGCGATTCATGGGGTCGCAAAGAGTCGGACACGACTGAGTGACTGAACTGAACTGAACTGAACTGATGAGTTCCTCAGAGCATTCAATCGTCCAAGTGACTCATTAACTTTTGTATATTCTCAAATAATGTCAGTACACATGAAGACACCTAAACTTTACCCTGAACTCTTCAGGTTACTGTATTCAAGTAGATGCTTCCTTGGTTCCATTTTCCCTAAATATTCTAAAGATTCAATATTAGTGAGTTAATGAAAGAATTCACAATGTAATAAAAATGGAAATACAATGGTATACTTATTGTCAGGTATAGGCAGATGGTAAAATTTCATTATTTTTTATGACAAGTAGTATTCTATTGTATGAATACATACACACACACACATACATACACATACATGCCCCTTTGGTATGATACATACACATACCACCTTTCCTTCATTCATCTGTTGGTGGACACTTAGGTTGCTTCCATATTTTCCTATTGTAAATTGCTGAATATTGAGGTGCACGTATCTTTTCAAATTAGTGTTTTCATTTTCTTCAGATATATACGTAGGAGCAGGATTTCTGAATCATATGGTAGTTCTATTTTTAAGTTTCTGAGGAACCTCATACTGTTTTCCATAGTAGCTGTACCAAGTCATATTTCCACCAATACTGTTGGAGGGTTCCCTTTTCTTCATGTCCTTGTCACCACTAGTTACTTGTTGGTGTTTTTGATAACAGCCATTCTGGCGGCTGTGAGGCAATAGCTCACTGTGGTTTAGATTTGCATTTCCCTGATCATTACTGATGTTGAGCATCTTATCATGTACCTGTTGGCCATCTGTATGTCTTCTTTGGAAAAATGTTTATTTAGGTCTTCTGCCCATTTTTAATTGTTTTTTAATATTGAGTTATATGAGTTCTTTATATACTTTGGATATTAACCCGTTATCAGACATATCATTTGCAAATATCTTCTCCCATTCAGTAGATTGACATTTCATCTTGTCGGTAGTCTCCTTTGCTGGACAAAAGTGTTTAGGTTTGATTAGATCCCAGTTATTTATTTTTGTTTTCCTTGCCCGAGGAGACACATCTAATAAGATATATCTAGGAGCTATGTCAAAGTGTGTACTGCCTATGTTTTCTGCTAGTTTTTATGGTTTCAGATCTTACATTCAAGTTTTCAATCCATTTGGAGTTTATTTTCGTGTAAGTTGTGAGGAAATGATTGACTTACATTCTTTTAAATGTTGCTGCTCAGTTTTCTCAGCATCAGTTATTGAAGAGGCCAGCCTTTCCTCACTGCCTCCTGTGTCATGGATTAGTTGACTGTATATACGCTCATGGATTTATTTCTGGCTCTCTGTTCTTTTCCGTTGGTCTGGGTGTCTGTTTTTGTGCCACTACCATTCTGTTTTGCTTATTGTAGTATAGTCTGAAGTCAGTGAGTATCCGAGAGCCTGTGATATTTCCCTCCCCTTCTGTGTTGTCCACTGGAGCTAAAGGTCCTGAGTAGATCTCTTCTCCTTCCCTCCTATAAGATTCCATTTGGTTCTTTCTTTACAGTATTGGTTGTCGAAGAGCCATTCCGCTAGTCTTCAGGTCATTCTCAGGGAGAGTTGCTCTGTATAATAGTTGTAGTTTTGATGTGTTCATCAGGGGAGGTGAGCTCAGCACCTTCCTACTACATCATTTGATCCTGCCCCAACTCTTCTTTTGATTAAAAGATATTTTCACTAGGAAGCTCGTAAAAATGTACTACTTTTGATTAAAGTAATTTTGAAGCATTGTAAGGATTCTTAATGATGCAGCCTTCATGCTGAGGCTTAATATACTATCAGTTCAGTTCAGTTCAGTTGATCAGTCGTGTCTGACTCTTTGCGACCCCATGAATCGCAGCACACCAGGCCTCCCTGTTCATCACCATCTCCCGGAGTTCACTCAGACTCACATCCATCGAGTCGGTGATGCCATCCAGCCATCTCATCCTGGGTCGTCCCCTTCTCCTCCTGCCCCCAATATCTCCCAGCATCAGAGTCTTTTCCAATGAGTCAACTCTTCACATGAGGTGTCCAAAGTACTGGAGCTTCAGCTTTAGCATCATTCCTTCCAAAGAAATCCCAGGGCTGATCTCCTTCAGAATGGACTGGTTGGATCTCCTTGCAGTCCAAGGGACTCTCAAGAGTCTTCTCCAACACCACAGTTCAAAAACATCAATTCTTTGGCGCTCAGCCTTCTTCTCACATCCATACTTGACCACAGGAAAAACCATGGCCTTGACAACTCAAATTTATCTATTACATGCTGTAAACCAAGTACTATACTCAACTCTTCTGCTATTTTATCTCATTGAGTCCTCATAACAACTCCGTGAGGGAGATTCTAGTATTTCCTTCTCTTTAAGCTTCAGTTTTCTCATCTATAGTGAGATTAAGTAATTTTCCTCAACATCTCTAAAGCCCATGTTTTTAATCTCTATTTTAAATAGTCAGTTTCTGTTTTAAATAGTTTATTCTAAATAGTTAACCTGTAGTCTAAATAGTCTTGGACTGTTCTAAACAGTCAGCAATGTGATTGAGTTTACAAAAAGGTAATATAGTCTTCAATATCCTTAATAGTAGTCAAATCAGAAGTCCTAACTTCTACAAGTATGATGATATCTGAGGCATATTGCCAAATAATGGGTATCATATTTCTGAAAGGATACATGCTAAAGAGTTCAGTCAGGGGAGGATAAGTATGATATGTAGAAATCATCTCACACAGACTGAACAAGTCATTTAACTAGGTTGATGATCCATTTTTTAAATGACGTTTTATTATTATAGAGAGAATACACAATTGGTTCATTGTAGAAGAATAGAGAATACAAAGAAAGGAATCTCACATCCCCCCATCCAGTCACTGACACTATTAACACCTTAGTATGGGCTTCCCAGGTAGCGCAGTAGTAAAGAATCTGCCTGCCAGTGCAGGAGACCCCAAGAGACCCAGGTTTGATCCCTGGGTCAGGGAGATCCCCTGGAATAGCAAATGCCAACCCACTCTAGTATTGTCGCCTGAAAATTCCATGGTCAGACGAGCCTGGCGAGCTACAGTCCATGGAGTTGCAGAGACAGGCAGGACTGAACACACATGCCCATGTGTATCTGTAAAATATGTATGCATCTCTTGCATCTTTTAACATCTAGAATAGCTCCTTTTTCATGACTGGAGACTGAAGGTCAATTGACCTCCAGAATATTCCACCTTTTGGGTTTTGTCTGGTTATATCCTTTTTCACTGTATCACCCTGTGCAAGCGATTTTAAAGGCTTGATGGATTCAAGCAAAACCCTATGGATAGAATATCCTAAGTGATTTGTATACTTCACACTTGTTGTATCACATCAGAAGACCTGACACTTCTAGTTCATCTACCATTAATTTGCTATAATTGACCTGCACTAGAATGAGGGCAGTCTGAACTCTCTATTGTACAATTTCATTTAACTTCTTGTGACTAGAACATATTCTGTGTGATATTAGTTTGGCACCAAATTAATGTCCAGGCTCCTATCAACCATTTATCTAAGGATTTTAACTTTGATACACCTTGTCTGAATTGATAAAGTAGCTAAAGTTTATAAAATGAAGTTTTACTAATTCTATTATCCCTTCTACATTTGTTAACTGGCATTTAAAGTAGAGTGTTCCCTTATCAACTGGTAGGGGCTTCAATTACCAGTTGATGAAGTTGCCTGGATGATGTTTCAGTTCAGTTCAGTTCAGTTCAGTCGCTCAGTCGTGTCCAACTCTGTGACCCCATGAATCGCAGCATGCCAGGCCTCCCTGTCCATCACTAACTCCCGGAGTTCACTCAGACTCGCGTCCATTGAGTCAGTGATGCCATCCAGCCATCTCATCCTCTGTCATCCCCTTCTCCTCCCACCCCCAATCCCTCCCAGCATCAGAGTCTTTTCCAATGAGTCAACTCTTCTCATGAGGTGGCCAAAGTACTGGAGCTTCAGCTTCAGCATCATTCCCTCCAAAGAAATTCCAGGGTTGATCTCCTTCAGAATGGACTGGTTGGATCTCCTTGCAGTCCAAGGGACTCTCAAGAGTCTTCTCCAACACCACAGTTCAAAAGCATCAATTCTTTGGCGCTCAGCTTTCTTCACAGTCCAACTCTCACATCCATACATGACCACAGGAAAAACCATAGCCTTGGCTAGACGGACCTTTGTTGGCAAAGTAATGTCTCTGCTTTTGAATATGCTATCTAGGTTGGTCATAACTTTTCTTCCAAGGAGTAAGCATCTTTTAATTTCATGGCTGCAGTCACCATCTGCAGTGATTTTGGAGCCCCCCAAAATAAAGTCTGACCTGTTTCCACTGTTTCCCCAGGAACTCATCAGGTTCACACAATTTGCTCTGTGTGGGGTTAATATACTCACAATTAACTAGTGGAATAATGATACTCAAAAAGTACAAAGGAAAAATCCCAGAATTCTTGAGAGTATCCATCAAAATGTAGAAATAGAGGGTCTTCTGTGTGAGAGGTAAAATGATGGAGAATTTTAAGTTTTAAAAATAGATGCTCCTCCAAATGCTGAATAATTAGCCCAAGAACAGAAAAATACAGAGAAAGTGAATTACTTCAAAGTAAAACATTTTCTTAGAGTTTTACATTAGATATTTTAGAAATTTAAATGAATTTATAATTTTGCTGTATATTATTTACGGTTTTTTCTCTTGCAAGTTACAAAAATTCAAGTGATTTAAAAGGTAATGAAATGTACTGTCTTGCATAACTGGCAGTCCAGAAGTAAGGCAGACTTCAAGGTTACCCTAATCTGATAGTGCTAGCTCTCTGTCCCAGGGGTGGTTCTTTTGACTCTGTCCTCCTCTGTTTATTTCCTTCATGAAATGGCAGTCCCAGCTTTACCTGTACATAACCTTTTCCTATGTCTCTCACTTAAAAGATAAGAAAACATTTCCAGAAACTCCCAACAAACTCCCCTTGACCTCACTGGCTAGCACTGTGTCCAGCTCTCATTTCTTGGAGAATCATTAACAAGGAAGTGGAATTACTCCTGAATTACATAGCTTCAGGTAAGGGAGCTGTGGATGAATGAATGAAAACTGGGGTATTCTTGGTAGGAGGGGAATCAATGTTGAGTGAGTATTAAGAAGGAGTAACAAAATATTTGGAGGTTGGATGAAGCAGGGAATTATTTTATTTTCAGATAATTAGCTTTTCATACAAAACTTGGCTTTTAAACAATTTATGAAGGAAAAGAATCCAAACCTTTTCCCATCTGGTTTTCCCCTTTGCTGAAGTGACAATAATAATTTTGAGTGGGAATAACAATATTATTATGTATCCTATCTCTAGCCAGGTTTTTGAATTCCCAAATGGCTCTGAACATTTTCAAAATGTCTGGAGTTTGGAAAAACCTAAGTGGTAATTTGCCCTTAATTTTCAGAACATGAGATTTTTAAAAATGGAGATGCAATCTGTATATAATAACCTAGACTTCAAAATGTTGTTAGGTAACAGCTATTTGGTGTTTGACAAGCTTTTGACACTCTTTAATGAGCTTGTTTATATCTTTAATCTTAGAAATAAATTTACCAAGTATAAATCTGAGCACCAAGTATGATAAATTCAGCATTTTATCCTTGAAGAGGTGGAGTGACATCTAAATTCAGCAAGCTACTTCTTATTTTTCTTAAAGTGAAAACATACCTATATGCTTTAATGATTTCCATCTCAGTGCCTCTTCTTTTACTTTCATATTTTTTTAAAAAACAACAACAAATTAACAACCAACCATTTTCCTGTTACTGGGAACTTTTAAATGTTTGTGGAGAAGAATTTCATGATCTAAAGTCAGGATCCCTGGATACAAGTGTCAAGGTAGCTGTGAGAAAAGCCATTTTCCTCTCAGGTCATTAGACTCCATGACTCATTCATTCATTAAATCAATGAACATTTATTGACTGTCTATTATGGTGCTGAGAATTAAAAGAAAAACAAACTTGATCCTGGCTTTCAAGCAGTTCATACTAAAGTAACACAGTCTGACATCTAGCAAAATGGAATTTTTAGAAGGGGTTAAGTATGATGATGGAAATGTGAATGGGTATTTAGGAACTTTACCTAGAAGAATACTTAGGTCACCTTAAGTCTGAAGATAGATGAAGGGAACGTTTTTTTGGAGATGATAATACTTGGGCTGAATACTGAAGGATAAATAGGCATCAGCAGGACAAAGGCAGGTTGGAGAGAAGGTTAAAATTTTCAGAAAGAGAAGATGTGTGATGAAAGGCATAAAGTGAACACACAGCCTTATCTAGGGAACATTATAAACAATTCATGTTATTGGAGGAAAAAATGCAAAGCAGGGAGTGGGGAAAGGGAAGGCTGGAAAGGTGTGCAGGAGCCAGAAGGCCACGAGAGAGACTTTCCCCCGTAGACAGCAGAGATTCAGTAAAGGGCGTTCTTTAAGGGTTAGATTGAAATCACTCAAAGTTTTCTAACCTCTCAATCTAACCCTCTTCAATTCTACTTAAGGATTTTATCTTTATCGTTTAAAACAACCTGAAGGAAGTGGTCTCTAGTTTGTTCTATAATTTTCTGCCTTCCCAACCTCACTGCCACTACATCATTTGTTAGTATGGTTCTAGGGTATTTATTGAAGCCAAGCTTCTTTCTCTTACTCAACTGAACCAAAATAGTTGAGAAGCTTTTTTGTTTCAAGCGAACACAATTGTGAATTAGCAAAGGGTTTGTCAAAGGAGTTCAGCAAAGTCTTACCCTGGGATTGTTCCACCCTCACTTTAATTTTCCTTCCATTTTCATAAGGTTAACTATTTCCTAAATAACTAAATAACACAAACTTAAGAACCAGCTGAGTAATTTGTTACTTTTATACTCTCAGATACATACAAAATTCTGGGTATTAAAACCAATTTTCCTTCTCTTCCTCCTTCAGGTCCTCCTCCTTCTTCTTTTACTTAAAAAAGTCTATTAAGATGCAAATTCTTGAAGTAGAATTCATTAAGCTATTATCAGATGATGGCAGCATGAATTAGTTGACTTATTAGTTGCCCAATATAAAGAGTTGACTAATTAGTTTGCCCAGAAGGGAAATGTGCTTACCATCCACAATCAAGTGGCCAGAGGTGGGAAAAGGCCTGGAAATATGAGAAGGAAGGACCAAACACTTGCTCTGCCTTTTCACTGCAGAGCACCGGTTTCAGCCAATATGTTTTTTTCTAGTAAAGCAAGCAAGGGTGAAAAAGTGCTTAATGCTTTTCTAAAAATTTTGGCCATGCTGAGCAGCACTTATACCCAGCCAGAGACAAACCCACACCTCCTGTACTGGAAGCATGGAGTATTACTACTGGACTTCCAGGGAAGTCCAAGAAATGCCTAACATTTCAGAACAAAATAATGGAAGGTTCTATTATTCAGAAGGCTCCCCTGGTGTCTCATATGGTAAAGACTGTGCCTGCAATGCAGGAGACCAGGGTTCAATTCCTGGGCTGGGAAGATCTCCTGGAGAAGGGAATGGCAACCCACTCCAGTATTCTTGCCTGGAGAATGGCATAGACAGAGGAGCCTGGCGAGGTACAGTCCATAGAGTCACAAAGAGTTGGACACAAGTGAGCAATTAACACACACACATACATTATTCAGAAGCAGGTGAGTCCAAAGCGTATTTTACTAATTAAAAGCATATTTTCTTGCTATGAATACCAGCAATACAGTCTTGGACAATAATGGAATGCTTGTCTTGTTGATGTGCTAACCTTTCTAAGTGACCTGGTAACAAAAGTATTTGCAGGTCTCTATATTGGGGAAACTGATCTGAAATTAGAGCATCTGTGGTCATCCTCATTTATAAGATGAGTGCTTTCTGCCTCCCAACACTCCCACACTTTAGCTTAAATGAGCAGATAGATCCCCCAAACCTTGGCAAAATGTGGAATACATTTCTCTCAGAATTCCCCAGGAGAGGTGGGTTCATAAAAGAACTTGAAGAGGGTGCTACATGGAGGTTTGAAGAAAGAGAGAAAGGTGGGGGCTGTTTATAAGACAGGGAAGGAGACTGTGTACAACGGGAACATTTTTGATCATGAGGCTGTGTCAAAAAATGATTAAGTCAGAGGGTATTCCTATGACTTAGAAGACCTCTAGTCTTCACTGCCCTACAAGGCTAGCTTCATGGATACACTACCTATGCAGTCCTATTATTTTTCTTTGACCTTATGTTTGATAAGTGACAACATATCAGTGCATGAGAAGAGGAGACATGCGCAATGTCAAAATATGCAAGCATGTGGCCATTTCTTTATTTTTGCCTCCCTACTTGCATCTAGTGTTCAAGATGTCCCATGAAAACAATTCCTCCAGACCACAAGGAGTGGGAATTCACTGATATTGAAAACAAGCTCAAGGTAAGCTTGTTATATTTATGTTTGAGTAAGCAATGGCTCTGACAACCACAAAAGGTCAGGCTTTCTGTCTGAGCTAGAATTTGCTTCAAATACATAAAAGAAGACAATTACCATACCCTTTACTGTACTAGCTAACCACTTATGCTAAAAATGATGTCAGTCAGTCCTTTTTACTCATCAATAAATAAAAGTAGAAAGTGTTGGAAGAATGTACACAGAAGTGAAAATCAAAAAATGGTAGTTTTGCACAATGTAGTAAGAATAAAATACATATGCAACAATGAGCTATGAAATATGAATTATGTGGTTTCAATGATTCTGCATACAGGTTCAGTGATCTTACATTTGCATTTAAAACTGGTATTGTACAATATAAAGAATAGTAAAAGCCATGCTAATTATTACAATTTTAAATTGATCTTTAGTTAGAAAACATTAAATAACAACAACAAAAAAAAATCCACCATGACAATATGGAAGAGACTTTCAGAAGAAATAAAGTTTTAAGTTGTAATAGCATTAATAATGGAGAAGGCAATGGCACCCCACTCCAGTACTCTTGCCTGGAAAATCCCATGGATGGAGGAGCCTGGTGGGCTACAGTCCGTGGGGTCACTAAGAGTCGGACACGACTGAGCGACTTCCCTTTCACTTTTCACTTTCATGCATTGGAGAAGGCAATGGCAACCCACTCCAGTGTTACACAGAGTCAGACATGACTGAAGTGACTTAGTAGCAGCAGCATTAATAACATTTTTCCTGATTTTTGAACAAAGGGTCCCACATTTTTGTTTTACACTGAACTCTACAAATTATGTAGTCAACCCTATGGCTCTCTTTCTTGAGATCTACCTGAATAATCAGTTTAAAAAAATGTATATCTTAACAGAACATGTTTGGTCTAGTAGGAGCTTGCTTTCCAGCATGGCTTATGTCACCCATCCCAGTCACCCTATTTCTTGTCATTAGGTATTTCTGTTGGTAAAGAGAGCATTGTACCCCAACCCCTACTCTTAGGCATTATAAATTAAGCTGTCTCTTGTTAACTGAACCATAGGGAGATCCCCTTGACTTGAGCAGCAGTAGACTGAATTTCTTAATGGTTTCTACAAGTAAACAAAATATAACCTTAGAAAGAGAGAAAAGGAAAGGCCCAGTCCACCACTGCTTTTCAATTGAATATATTTGGCATATAATATTGCGTAAGTTTAAGGTATATGATGTGTTATCTTATTTATATGTTGTATTACGTTTGCTGTTGTAGCAATATTTAGTACCTCTGTAACACAAATATACTTTCTTCCAGTCCACCATCCTTAACACTTGTGATTAATTTCCCCCAACCAGCATATAGGGGCCTACATATTGAGCTCTGGTGGTTTAGTTGTGAAGTTGTGTCCAACTCTTCTGACTCCATGGACTGTAGCCCACCAGGCTCCTCTGTCCATGGGATTTCCTAGGCAAGAATACTGGAGTGGGTTGCCATTTCCTTCTCCAGGGGATCTTCTCAATGCAGGGATCAAACTCGAGTCTCCTGCATTGCAGGCAGATTCTTTACTAATTGAGCCACCAGGAGAATTTCACTAAAAACAATCAAGGCTTACCTAACAAAGTTCATGCTTCTAGTATCCTGCCTCAAAGATGTTCAAGAAACACTATCTCTATTAGTTAAGATTTTGTTCAACTGCAAGTGACAGAAAGAAAGTGAAGTCGCTCAGTCGTGTCCGACTCTTTGCAACCCCATGGACTGCAGCCTACTAGGCTCCTCCGTCCATGGGATTCTCCAGGCAAGAATACTGGAGTGGGTTGCCTTTTCCAGCTCCCTCAAATAGTGACAATAGCAAGTTCTTTTCTCTTTAATTTGTAAGTCTGAAAGTAGGACTTACAAACTGGAGAGAAAGTGAGAGTCTCCCTGGTTCCTTCTATTTTGTGGCTCTGCAAGATACAACCTCCATCCCAAGGCTACCATGAGATTCAAGATGTCAGTAGGCATCTATCTAGCTTATCTGCAGAACAGCAGGAATACTCAAAAGGAAAAAGGGAATGCCCCCTTTCTTTAAGAAACTTCTAGAAATTGAACACAACACTTCCACTTACATCCTGCTAAACTGAATTTAGACACGCAGCTACATAAGGTGCAAAAGAGGCTGGGAAATGTAGTACTACATTCTTAGCTAAAAATATAGGGTTTTGTTTCTAAGAAAAGTTAGGAGAATGGAAGTTATGGGAAACCATCACTGTGCCATATTTTCAAGCCACTCATAACCTTTCTGAAAAGAGTTCTCAGTGCCTAATACATAACATTAATGGTAATTAATGTATGCTATTCACTTGGTTCATAAATAGTGAATATTTAAATGTATAAAACTGCCCAATTTCTCTAATGCCTATTCATTTTGGTTAGTAACTCAGAAGCAGAGAAAAAAAGAATATATTTCAACTGCAATAAATTTAAAACATAATCACACTATGTTGTATGTTTTAGAAACCAGATATATTTTCCAATATCACATATCTTTAAAGTGAATTGTATCTGAACATTTTAGACAAATCATGTGCACAGATAGCTTTTTTTAAGGGAGCTTTCCAGAAGACTGACTTCTGGACACAAATTCAGAAAATCTGCTCTGGGCTCCAGAATCAGAATTTTCAGCAGGTGCCTGGGTAATTACCATGAGAAACACAACCACAAAACAGTGGGTTGGAATATGTTTACCTGTAGCTTACTCCCAGGAAGCCCAGCACAGGACACGATCTTTTAAAGTTATGAAGTCCAGAATATCGTTCTTCCTCCTATACCTCTCATAAATCACTGCTAACTCCAGGCCCTTTGTTTTGGAGTTTCCTCTCTGTTAGCTAGGTCTTCCCTGGTGGCTCACTCAGTACAGAGCCTGCCCGCAATGTGAGAGAGCCAGGTTCAGTCCCTGGGTCAGGAAGATCCCCTGGGGAAGGAAATGGCAACCCACTCCAGTGTTCTAGCCTGGAGAATCCCACAGACAGAAGAGCCTGGGAGGCTACAGTCCATGGGGTCACAAAGAGTCAGACAAGACTGAGTGATTAACACTTTTCCTGTTAGCTACTACTTCATATTTTCGCTTGTTTCCTGATTCTTTCCCAAATAACACTCTGAAGATCAGCACAAGTAAAGCACAAGTAAAGAAGCATGAGAAGCCTTAATGAACCACCTGGCGCACTTCTGGGCTGGCAAACCAAAAGTGAGAAGGAAGTGGATGCTATTTGCCAATTCATTCATTCATTTGACCACTAGATTGGTGAAACAAATTTCATTACTCAGTGTGTTACTGCTGCTAAGTCACTTCAGTCATGTCCGACTCTGTGTGACCCTATCGACGCTGCCCTGTCCCTGGGATTCTCCAGGCAAGAACACTGGAGTGGGTTGCCATTTCCTTCTCCAATGCATGAAAGTGAAAAGTGAAAGGGAAGTCGCTCAGTCGTGTCCGACTCTTAGCGACCCCATGGACTGCAGCCCACCAGGCTCCTCTGTCCATGGGATTTGCCAGGCAAGAGTACTGGAGTGGGGTGCCATTGCCTTCTCCAGTGTGTTACTAGGACAGCTAATAAATATTTATCATAATGTAGTACTTATGCAATGTTTCACTTCCAATAGAATATACTAAGAAATAATTACAGTTTAAATGCTGATTTTGTCTTATGATTCAATGTTTCCTAAAGTGTGCTACACATACCTTATATTGTTGTTTCTCAGTCAGTAAGTTGTATCTGACTTTTTGAGACCCCATGAACTGCAGCACGCCAGACTTCCCTGTCCTTCACTATCTCCCAGAGTTTGTTCAAACTCATGTCCATTCAGTCAGTGATGCCATCCAAACATCTCAGTCTCTGTTGCCCCCTTCTCTTGCCCTCAATCATTCCCATCATCAGGGTCTTTTCCAATGAGTCACCTCTTCGCATCAGGTGGCTAAAGTATTGGAGCTTCAGCTTTAGCATCAGCCCTTCCAATGAATACTCAGGGTTGATTTCTTTTAGGATGGACTGGTTGGATCTTCTTGCAGTCCCAGGGACTCTCGAGAGTCCTCTCCAACACAACAGTTCAAAAGCATCAGTTCTTTGGTGCTCAGTCTTCTTTATAGTGCAACTCTCACATCCATGCATGACTACTGGAAAAAACCATAGCTTTGACTATATGGACTTTTGTCAGCAAGGTGATGTCTCTGCTTGTTAATACATATCTAGGTCTGTCATAGCTTTTCTTCCAAGAAGCAAGCATCTTTTACTGTCATGGTGGCAGTCACTGTCTGCAGTGATTTTGGAGCCCAAGAAAGTGAAATCTGACACTGTTTCCACATTTTCCCCATCTATTTGCCATCAATTGGTAAGATCAGATGCCATGATCTTTGTTTTATGAAGCTGAGTTTTAAGCCTGCTTTTCACTCTCCTCTTTCACCTTCATCAAAAGGCTTTTTAGTCCCTCTTCACTTTCTGCCATTAAAGTGGTATCATCTGTATATCTGAGGTTGTTGACATTTCTCCTGGAAATCTTGATTCCAGCTTGTGATTCATCCAGCCCAGCATTTTGGATGATGTACTCTGCATGGAAGTTAATTAAGCAAGGTGATAATATACAGCCTTGATGTACTCCTTTTCCAATTTGGAACCAGTCCATTGCTCCATGTCTAGTTCTCACTGTTGCTTCTTGTCCTGCATACATGTTTCCCAGGAGGCAGGTAATGTGGTCTTGTATTCCCATTTCATGAAGAATTTTCCACAGTTTATTGTGATCTACACAGTCAAAGGCTTTATTGTTGTCAGTGAAGCAGAAGTAGATTTTTTTGGGAGTTCCCTTGCTTTTTCTATGATCCAGCATATGCTGGCAATTTGGTCTCTGGTTCCTCTGCCTTTTCTAAATCCAGCCTTTTATCTGGAAGTTCTTAGTACATGTATTGCTGAAGCCTAGCTTGAAGGATTTTGAGCATAATCTTGCTGACATGTGAAATGAGTGCAATTGTATGGTAATTTGAACATTCTTATCTTATATACAGGAGGTAATTTTAAGTTGTGCTTTTGACAATTTTAAATTTGAATAGCTTCATGTTTATTTTTACCTTGCATTTATGACAAACTGCTATGAATTTCTATTAGTAACATAAAGCTTTTTTTCACAATAATTTTTAAGTAGAAATGAAGTATTTAATGAAGACTACTGAGAGTGTTTAACCAAAATTAAGATCAAATTCTAAGCCTAAGAGTTGAATGAGTTTATCAGTTAGTATCTCTAATCCTGTTTCTTCATGTAGTAAAATGGAAATAATAAAAACCAGATCAGAGGATTGTTGTTTTAAATGAAACATTTCATGTATATAATGTCTTCAGTATTGATAACAGTTATTATTGTTGTTAATGTGAATAAAATTTTCATGTGCACTATCTTAATGCTTAATGTGAAATCTGCCTAGACATTGAAAGAGGATTACCAGGGATTGCATAGAAAAACCGGCTTCTTAAAAGGTGGGTTATTAAATGTCCATTAATAGGGTATTTGTTAAGTAAATTTTTATGCATCCAGAAATGATCATTTTGCACATAGGTGCCCTTGGGCAAAAGTGTTTCATGTGAAAGAGCTAAACCATCACATTCCTGACGGCATTATGGACAAGAGGCACCATGTAAGCCCTGGCCTGCCATCCTCCAGACTTTAATGTGAAAAAAAGTAAAAAAGCTTCTCTTTTTGAGCTATAGCTGACTTTGGGTTTCCATTTTTTCCAAGCTGAAGATACTCAAAACCTATACAATAGGCAATTACAATATATCATGGTAAGCAGCACTGGTTACACAGAGGAGCCCCCTACCCCTATCTTGGGGGATTTAGAGGAAGATTCTGAGGAGGTCATAAATAAAAAACAAGATAGGTTCAAGCATGCTTATGTGGATCCAATTCTTACATACATTAAGTAGAAGGGGGGGGAGCAAGGCATAGAAGAACAATGTTTTAATAAATTATCAGTGTACAAAAGATGTGTATATGTGTATGTATATATAGTATAATGATTTATCTAATATATTATGTGTAACAACATGAAGACAATATATCTCCATATCCAACAAATACACACTACTATATATAAAATAAATAAACAAGTACCTATGGTATAGCATACAGAAGTATATTCAAGATCTTATTATAACCTACAATGAAAAATCTGAAAAAAAATACAGAGAAAGAGGGAAATAAGGGAATGGCTGGAGTCTAGGTGAAGGGGGGCACTCTAAGGACTTAAAAAGGCTTAACAGAGGAAATGAAAGTTGAGTACATTTTTGAAAGGTAAGGGTGGCAGACTGACAAAAGGAGGAATAAGTAACCAGGACAGAAGAAGGAACTATACACAGACACAGATACAGGAAAATCTGATTTGGTGAGCATGACCTCTTTGTAGAACCATAGACACCTCAGTATGGCTCAAGCAGGAAGTACACACTAAAGGATGGCACAGTTTTTTGAGTCTAGACAGGTTGGTGCCAGATCACAGAGAAACTTAATGTCACACTAAGAGATGGGGTAATGGGGTGCCTCTAGCCAATGTCAAGAAAGGCAGTCACAGGATCAGGATTGTGGTCTTGAAATATCACTTTGACGACAGTGTGGAGGATGGTTAGTTGTGTGAAACAAGAGGTTATTACTATGGTCTAGAGTAGAAATGCCAGAGAAGGCAATGGCACCCCACTCCAGTACTCTTGCCTGGAAAATCCCATGGACGGAGGAGCCTGGTAGGCTGCAGTCCATGGGGCCACTAGGAGTCGGACACGACTGAGCGACTTTCCTTTCACTTTTCACTTTCATGCACTGGAGAAGGACATGGCAACCCACTCCAGTGTTCTTGCCTGGAGAATCCCAGGGTCAGGGGAGCCTGGTAGGCTGCCGTCTCTGGGGTCGCACAGAGTCAGACACGACTGAAGCGACTTAGCAGCAGCAGCAGAGTAGAAATGTGAAAAAACCCTAAGGAAAGGCAATTGCAGCAGGATGGAAAGGAGGCAGCATGGAGAAGCATTTGGCAATTACTGGAAGGACAGGGAGACTGAGACACCACGGCTGACTTCAAAAGACGGCCAAGAGGCATATGAAAAGATGCTCAATGTTGCTAATTATAGGAGAAATGCAAATCAAAACCACAATGAGATGTCACCTCATACTGGTCAGAATCAAAAATGTCAATAAACAGTAAATGCTGGAGAGGGTATAGAGAAAAGGGAACCCTCCTACCCTGTAGATTGGAATGTAAATAGGTTTAGCCACTGTGGAGAACACTATGCAGATTCCTTAAGAAACTAAAAATGGAGCTCCCATATGATCCAGCAATCCCAGTCCTGGGCATACGACCAGAGAAAAACATGGTTTGGAATGATATGTGAATCCCAGTGTTCATTACAGAGCTGTTAACAATAGCCAAGACACGCAGGCAACCTTAATATCCATTGATAAATGAATGGATAAAGAAGATGAGGTATATGTGTGTGTGTGTACACACACATGATGGAATATCACTCAGCCATTATAAAGAATAAAATAATGCCATTTGCAACAACATGGGTGGACCTGGAGATTATCAAACTAAGTCAGACAGAGAAAGAAATATCACATGTTAGCACTTATATGCAGAATCTAAAAAAAACATGAAATAAACTTGTATCATTATGTACAAAACAGAACAGATTTACAGACTTAAGGAAAGAACTATGGTTGCGAGGGGGAAATGGTTGAGGGGAGGGACAGACTGGGAGTTTAGGATTGACATATATATTTAAAATAGATAACCAACAAGGATTTACTGTATAGCACATGGAATGCTGCTCCATATTCTATGATAACCTAAATGGGAAAAGAATTTGAAAAAGAATAGATTCATGTATATATATATAAATGAGTCACTTTGCTGTATACCAGAAACTAATATAACACTGTTACTCAACTATGCTACAATATAAAATACAAATTAAAAAAGAAAAAGAAACCATCTAAGTGGTAGTTGTAGAGATGATGAATACAATTTGGAACTTAGCGTATTTGAGAGCTTAAGGTATATCCAAATGGCCATGAACTATGTGGGCCTAAGGGTCTAATACTTAGGGGAGACAGAGGTATGAGCCTGCTGCCTCCCAGTCTTAGGACCACCTCACATGAACAATACGGAGAGTTCTTAAAAAACTAGGGGTAAAACTACCATGTGTGCATGCTAAGTTGCTTCGCTAATGTCTGATTATTTGTGACCCTATGGACCTTGGCTCTAAGTGGTAAGGAACCTGCCTGCCAGTGCAGAGGATGTAAGAGATGTAGGTCCGATCCCTGGGTTGGGAAGATCCCCTGGAGGAGGTCAAGGCAACTCACTCCAGTATTCTTGCCTGGAGAATCCCATGGATAGAGGAGCCTGGCGGGCCACAGTTCCTGGAGTTGTACAGAATCAGCCACGAGTAAAGAAATGAGTATGCACACACAGACCATAGCCCACCAGGCTCCTCTTTGTGACTCTATGGCGTAGCCCCCTAGGCTCCCCCATGCATCTTGCATCTCCTGCATTGGCAGATGGGTTATTAGCACTAGTGCCACCTGGGAAGCCCAAAACTACCATATGACCCAGCAATTCTACTACTAGGCATATACCCTGAGAAAACCATAACTGAAAAAGACCCTGAAGTACCCCAATGTTCATTGTAGTACTGTTTATAACAGCTAGGACATGGCAGCAACCTAGATGTCCATCGACAGATGAATGGATAAAGAAATTGTGGTTACATATATACAATGGAATATTATTCAGCCATAAAAGGAAAGCATTTGAGTCAGTTTTAGTGAGGTGAATGAATCTAGAGCCTGTTATACAGAGTAAAGGAAGTCAGAAAAACAAATATCATATATTAACATACATAAACATATATATATGGAATCTAGAAAAATGGTACTGATGAAACTATTTGCAGGGCCGGAATAGAGACTCAGACATAGAGGACAGACTTATGGACATAGCAGGGGAAGGAGAGGGTGGTATGAATTGAGAGAGTAGCATTGAAACATACACCTTACCATGTGTAAAATAGCTAATGGGAAGTTGCTGTATAGCTCAGGGAGCTCAGCCCAGTGCTCTGTGACAACGTAGAGGCATGGGATGGGGTGGGGGGGTGGGAGGGAGGTTGAAGAGGGAGGAGAATGTGTACATCTATGGCTGATTCATGTTGATGTATGGCAGAAAGCAACACAGCATTGTAAAACAATTATCCTCAGACTTTTAGACTCAGAGGGAGAGGGAGAGGGTGGGATGATTTGGGAGAATGGCATTGAAACATGTATACTATCATGTAAGAATCGAATCGCCAGTCTATGTCTGATGCAGGATACAGCATGCTTGGGGCTGGTGCACGAGGATGACCCAGAGAGACGTTATGGGGAGGGAGGTGGGAGGGGGGTTCATGTCTGGGAACGCATGTACACCCGTGGTGGATTCATGTCAATGTATGGCAAAACCAATACAGTATTGTAAAGTAAAATAAAGTAAAAATAAAAATTAAAATTAAAAACAATTATCCTCCAATTAAAAATTAATTAATTAATTTTTAAAAAGATCACCTCACATTATTACATTTCAGTAAAAGCCTGTCTGATAAAGTGTCATTAATAGTAAATAAATATAAATGTGAAAATGACCTTTCATTTTGGTCGTGTGGCTTATCTCCAAGTTGCTGGCATCACACTTCATCTTCACAAAGGGGCTCTCGTCTAACTGCTTGAAAAGCACTCATAATAGCTCTAATTTTGGGCCCCTCTGTTTCACATTGATTAGTGGTCCAAATTCTCCCATCTGACCAAGATGTCACAGCTTACTCTGAAAGTTATGCCAGAAAAAGTCCTGAAACATAATTCCTATTCTGAGAGTGAGATGAGTCAGTTTGAATAGCGTACCAAAATGAAAGAAATCCCGCAATGCAGAGCAAATCAGTCTTTCTGGTATCCTGGTTATTGAATTACAGAAACTCTTGATTTTGCAGTTCTTAAAGAGAAGAATGTTTTTAAAGCAACAGTAAAATCTAGAAGACTTTTTGACAGGCTAGATACATCACAGTGGGGAAGCAGAATGGCTTGCTTGTGAAAGCTTATAATTCTGCTTGGCTTTGCCTGGTGTTGAAAGTGACCAAAACTAATCGGGTCCAGAAGAGCATTCAGCAAAGCTGCTTTTCTGACTCTCTGTCTCTGCCCTTCCTGCTTCTGCTGCAGAGCAGATTGCAAGACACTGGTGCCAACTCTACATCGCTTAATAATAATTCTCATTAGCATTCTGTCTTGGATGTGTATCACAGAGCAAAATTTAGCTCCTCCTCGGTGCAAATCAAGAGAAGAGTCATGAAATTCTCAGAGTGTGCAAAGGTTGATAGATCTCAGAAGAGGGGACACCACTGGATGGCCATAGTAGCTTTCTCTATCCAACACAGGTGGGACAGACCAAAAAAAAAAAAAAAGGAAAGTTTAATATCAAACTGGGAACCTTGTGTTCTCTCTGCTTCTTTACTTGGAGCCCTTGAGATTTGAGTTGTTTGTGGTTTCCCACCACACAGTCTGATAAATTCCAAAATCCACAGTCAGCCTGAGCCAGTGCCCCTGCGGAGTGGATGCTATTAGCTCTGGTCTCTGCATTTGACCACATGGACAACGGCCGCGTGTATCTGCAGCTCCACGACTTTCCTGAGGTCATTTGCGTAAGCTTTCATTCTGAAAGTGAACAGGATGCTGTTTCCTCTCCTGCAGACACCAGGGTGACTGGATGACACTCTGTGGAAACACGCACAACCTTGCACGTTCACAGCCTATTTATCAGGGGCCATATTTCCCACAAAGGCTTTCACATGCCATCTGCTGTCACATGATACCACGTGCCAGGTCCTTACACAAGACGGATCTGATCACCCAGTTTCTCCCTCCTCCTTTAAAAACAGCAAATTGAACAAGACACTAAGTAGGTTTCACACTAAAGGAATTATGTGCATATCAAATGTAGTGAGTTAAAAGGGAATTTTTATTGTAATTGCCTGCTGAAAAATGGCAATCACCCACCCTTAATGAAAAATTTAGAGAAGTTATCAGACTTTGTGGCTGGCAGCAAAAAAAATTCACAAGCAAATTTTGTGAATTTACTTGCCAACAGAATAACAACAACAAAAGATTTCGAAGGGGAGTCCAAGGCAATTTATGCTTCCCTATTTTTTTCATTCTCCTGCTGGAATACAATTTCTCTTGTCTGATCGCACGCTGAATCCAGTGGTAGGGAAATGCCACCCTATGAAAGGGTGACAGAATGCAAACAGGAGAAGAGAAATGCAGTGTCCCAGAAAACCAATGAAATTAGTTATTATCCTGCCAGGTCGCACCCATGAAGGATGGCACATTCTATGCTAATTTAAAAGAAATATAATTTCAGGGAAATAGCCAAAAAAATAATAATGAAATAAAATATTTCTGGCTCTTTTTTCTCTCTTCTCTTTCCTGACCTATGACACACTCTGGAATGTTTCACAGTCTCACATTTTCATGTATTATTCTGATGCTGTCTGTAGGGAGCCTAGAACTGGCTGCCGGAGAGACATTCTGTAATTGAAAGTTCTTTCAAGAGAAAGACTTCTATCAGGCCTGCCAAGGGAATAGGAGCTCCACCTGCTGACTTTTTTATGTTTGCCGACTCTGAAAGAATGCAAAACATCAAGAAATCGAATAGCAGTTATTTCTTTTATAATTTCTCAGTGGAAATATAGTTTTCAAAATTATTGATAAGATGTACCCATCTAACCAGGGCTTTCAACATGAAATCGCAATCCATAGCTTGTTTTAAGGGTGGGGATTATGTTGGGTTTCTCTGAGCTGGTCTAAACAATTACTTTAATCCATCACAACATATAAATTCATAAGTTGTTGTCACCCTGGCTCTTAGGGAGTGCTTGACTTTTCAAACTCTGCATCTCTCAGCCATAAATTTACACTACACTCTTGGTCCATGTGTGTACTGGTTTAAGAGGTTGTAGTCTCATATTACAGATAGTTTGGGAAAAACGGTAGGCATTTTCAATCTAAGGAATAAAGAACAAATCCTAGTGAAAAAAAAAAAACATTGGATTTGCAAGAACGCAGACATGATGTGACTGTTTGTTGCCTGCATTTCAGAGAGATTTGCAGCTATGTAATACCCATGTAGAACCACAAGTGTGCATTTGTCTTTTCACCAGTGAGCACTGCCGTGAGAAAACGTGGCATGCACTACAAGTATGCCGGGTTGCTTAGCTCCCTCGATGATGAGATCCTTGAAGGCAGGCACATTTGCTTGCTCCTTATAATCTCCGGGTTGTGGGTTTCATTTCTTATCTAGATTTTTGCTCATTAACCAAGGATAAGCTAATTAGTTGCTGGATTCAGTCAAAACAAAATGAATGCTGTTATTTATAGCTTGGGTTTTGTGCTTAGAAAGCCATCTTGTATGTTCTTATGTGTGAGTATTGCAAATCCTTTTCTGTACTCATGCGAGCCACTGGAAGTGGCAGTGTTACCCATACTCAAGTGTCCTCTCAGGCCCTATATCAGAGAGCCAGATGGTTCCTGAGGCAGTCTTCAGTTCAGTTCAGTTCAGTCGCTCAGTCATGTCCAGCTCTTTGTGACCCCATGAATCGCAGCACGCCAGGCCTCCCTGTCCATCACCAACTCCCGGAGTTCACTCAGACTCACGTCCATCAAGTCAGTGATGCCATCCAGCCATCTCATCCTCTGTCATCCCCTTCTCCTCCCGCCCGCAATCCCTCCCAGCATCAGAGTCTTTTCCAATGAGTCAACTCTTCGCATGAGGTGGCCAAAGTACTGGAGTTTCAGCTTTAGCATCATTCCTTCCAAAGAACACCCAGGACTGATCTCCTTCAGAATGGACTGGTTGGATCTCCTTGCAGTCCAAGGGACTCTCAAGAGTCTTCTCCAACACCACAGTTCAAAAGCATCAATTCTTCAGCGCTCAGCCTTCTTCACAGTCCAACTCTCACATCCATACATGACCACAGGAAAAACCATAGCCTTGACTAGACAGACCCTAGTCGGCAAGGTAATGTCTCTGCTTTTAAATATGCTATCTAGGTTGGTCATAACTTTTCTTCCAAGGAGTAAGTCAGTTGGTTTTTGTCTTCCTAACTATCTTTTCCATGACCCTTACTCTGAAAATACACTCTGCACCCCAGGAGCTGTCATCTGCCCTTTCTTCAAGGGTGGTCACATGACCCAGGCCAGGCCCCATACTCCTGGCCCAATCAAAGGTCTTCCCTGGGATTAACACATGGAGAGTAGGAGGAAGATGCTATCTGCTCTCACAGGAGTTACTGGGCTGTGGCTGATTGTGGCTGTGTTCTCTGCCATGTGGTCACAATCCAGCTGAACTGGAAAATGCAATCCAGTCCCCAAAGCAAAGTCAAGACTGATGGAGATGAGAGGTGCAGCAGGTGAATGAAAGCTCCAGGAGAATCCACAAGGCTCGGGTCCCTACCGCCTATTTGTGGGAGCTACACTCATCATCTCCCTCTGAATCTCATTTCTGGGTTACATCATTTGAGATGGGTTTCTGTTATTTGTAACCAAAAGAGGCCTGACTACCATAACTCCATACAAGAGAAGTGAGAGTGATGCTGCTGCTGCTGCTGCTAAGTCGCTTCAGTCGTGTCCGACTCTGTGCGACCCCAGAGACGGCAGCGTGGTGAGGCAGACAATTAAATACTTATGGGGAAGTGAAGAGACCTCATTTTCTCTATGGAGACTAGAATTACAAAGGATGGAGAAAGAGAAACAGAAAAAATTCTCAAGAGTATTAGGTAACAACAAAAACCAGCATTTGTGTAGGGCTCTACAGTTTTCAAAGGACTCTCATGATTATTTTCTCATTTGGCCCTCACAATAATTCTGTGAAGCAGAGGAAATATAGTGCATAATTATGTACATTTACAAACATAACAGAATGGCAAGTGGAAGTCTTTCTGGTAGTTCTGGAATATAGTGAAGGCCCATTGCTGAGCACAAAAGACCCTGAAGTGTTTTACATTCTGAGTCCTGAGGACTTTTGTGAGGGGCCACCTCTCACTTCACAAGTTTACTGGGAAGACCAGTTCAGAGAACCAAAACCAAGAATCTCGAATCGAGGGAGAGCCAAGAGCACCAGTAGTGAACATGGGGCATTTGTAAGAAGTGGAGGCTGGCATACTGTTGCCCAGTTGGACATCAGAGGTCCTCCCTTTCTGTCTCTAAACAGAGCACAGAAAATGAAGAGAGAGAGAGAAAATGAAGTGGGGAGGCAATGCTCAGTAAGGTTACTTTCCAAGGCCGTAAACCAAGGTTGTAGCTGAAATGAGGTTTGAATATAAACAACTGATGCTCACACTTCATTGTACAGCAGCAGCACAGAGGATTCATGCAACATGGGGAGAGACTTGTTATAACAGACTGCTTGATCCTAGAATCTCTGATTCAAGGAGTTTGGGGAAGGGGCCAAGACTATATTTTTCTTTCAGCCATGCTGCACAGCTTGTCAGATCATAGTCCCCAACCAGGGATCAGGCCTAGGCCCCCCTGAGGTGGAAGTGTGGAGTCCAAACCTCTGGACTACCAGAGAATTCCCCAAGACTGCATATTAACAAGTTTCCAGGAGGTGCTGATGCTCCTGGTCCAGGAGCATCAACTTTGAGAGAACCACTGATCTAGCTCCTCTCATTCTGGACCTCTTACATCCCCCTACATTGCACCCCTTTAACAACATGCCAAAAAGCCTTCATTCCCTGTCATGCATTACTGACATCTCATCAATATTCTGACGTATGATTTTCCAAGAAATAACGTTTCATGCCACATATAAGCTTTTAGTATGTGTGTGTGTGTTAGTCACTCGGTCGTGTCTGACTCTTTGCGATCCCATGGACTGTAGCTCTCCAGGCTCCTCCGTCCATGGAAATCTCCAGAAAAGAATACTGGAGTGGGTTGCCATGCCCTTTTCCAGGGGATCTTCCTAACCCAGGGATCGAACTCAGGTATCCTGCATTGCAGGCAACTTCTTTACCATTTGAGCCACCTGGGAAGCCACTTCTGGTATACCTTTGCAATTTTTGTACTGTATAACAAATGCCACTCTGGATACAAGAGACAAAAGCTGAGTAGAAATAAAAATTCTAAAGTCTGAAGTCCATGTTACTTTGAAGTGTATCTTATTTAAGAATAGAGTGTGGTTTAGGAGCCGGGCTGAACAGTAGCAGTATATATGGGAAATGGTAGGCTTTGCACATGAAATGTACATCAGGAGAAAAAATAAAGCAGAAAATAAACAAGATGAACTCAAAATACTGTAGCAAATGTTGGGCTGAAACACTGCCAGGTGTGGAGGTGTAGAAAAATGAACACACATTTTGGTGGCAAGGCAAAAACTGTTTAGATCCTTTTGCAGAAGTTTCTGAAAACTGTAACTTTGGCATGGCGCTATGAGTAGAGCTACTGGATTTATCACGTAGGCAAGCCAGCACTGTCCTGTGCAAACTGCCCTGTCCAGTCTTGAATTGCATAACTCCTCTAAATCATCACCTCCACATATGCCAAAGAATGGAACACTGAGAAATGAGTTCTGAGATTTTTTTCTATACAATAAAAATATACCAGAATGTGGAACTCTCAATAAATGCTAACTAGCTCCTACTCTCTTAAAGTAATATTCCTACAAAGGACTCAAAATGATATTTTTTTTAGTATAAGAAAATATGTATACATAGATAACTATAAATGTATTTTTCTTTGAAATATTTTATGAAGTTTAGTTTATGACAAATTCCAAAAATTATAACTTCTGGTCAGTATTGATGGCAGAGGAAGAGTCTGAGGTGAGAGATGCCAGCACACTGTGTATGGTAGTGACCACCAACCTTAAACTAATGACCTCTCAAATTTTTTTTACCTTAGAAAATGGTTGAGAAAGGCAGTGGTGGAGGTAGGTGCCCTTGAAAACATTTGTCCTGCAAAAAGTCAATTAAGTGTTATATCCATAATCTAGCGATTGCTACCCTGGGATGTGCTCATATTAGCCTGGAACTTCTGATTATTGAACTCAAGGATGCTCAGGAACAATGGAAGGGCAGAGGACAGGGCACTTTCCCAGAGGTGCTTCACCCCCTCACTGACTGAGGTCAAGACCAAACCTTATACAGAAGTGGAGGAAAAAACCCCTGACTCAATGACCTATCTTTGTGTCTCCTAGTCCTATATGGGCAGTAGATTTCCAAACACTGGATCATGGTTTGGAAGGAAAATAGAAAAAGAAATATGGGATGCTGAGACCATGAGGGAAGGAAGCATGAGAAATTTGGGTGCTGGTGACAGAGTTTAGAAATGCCTTGAGTTCAACCTTAAGTCTTCTCCTTCAGCAATGTCATCTGACTAGGTTTAAATGTAACCCAAATAGGTTTTTACTCTTGCAAGCATAATAATAATACTAAGTGTGTGTGTGTGTGTGTGTGTGTGTGTGTGTGTGTGTACAACCAGACATAGCCACATACTCTTGTATAATATTACCAGATGATTTATTTATATATAAACAAAATATCTATGTGCAGACTCTTAGTAACTTCTAAGCATTGCTACAGTGTTCAGAAGGAGGTATTATTTTAAACTGATAGATGAGAAAATTTAAGGGTAGGGGTATACACAATTTATAAATGAGTGACATGGAGATAATACAAAACCAGCTCTTTCAGATGCCAGAGCCCTGATGTTCCCGGTGTAAGTTAGTGCCTCTGTATCTTTGGGGAATGTTAACGGGATCTGGAAAGTGAAGATATTTCTTAGTAGTTAACATCTTGTGATGTATTTAGCAACAGCTATTTGAGAGCTGGGAGATGATGTAAATCTAGGATAAAGGAAGGAGAGAAAGCAAAGACAGAATTTAGGAATGACTATGGAGATAGCCCTATGACTATGGAGGAAGGAACCAATCAAATTAAACCAGCTTTTTAACCTGGTCTAGGACTGTCTCTGGCTATGCTATCTAGAGCAGATATTACTTAATCAGTACTTAACCAACTCAGTACATCTTCATCAAGTGCTTGTTACATATTAAGCAGTACTCTTGGGTTTAAAAGACATGAGTGAGGGAGTAATAGTTGCTCAGTGGTGTCTGACTCTGCAACACCATGGACCTTAGGTTGCCAGGCTTCTCTGTCCATGGAATTCTCCAGGCAAGAATACTGGAGTCGATTGCCATTTCCTTCTTCAGGGGATCTTCCTGACCCAGGGATCAAACACGGGTCTCCTGCACTGCAGGCAGATTCTTTACCATCTGAGCCACCAGGGAAGCCTTTGTAAGAGTCCCTGCATTTACGGTGCTCATGCAATGGTTCTCAGACTATCACGATTAGAATCTTCTGAGAACTTGGTTAAAGGTCTGATGTCTGGGACTCACTTCCAACTATTTGGATTTTCTTCATCTGGGGTGAGGTCTGGGTATTACCTTTTGTTTACAACTTCCCTGGTTTTTTAACATACAGTCAAAAGTACAAACCTGTCTAATGGCTGAGGTAAGTTTCCAGTGTTAGGGCAGGAATGGGTTACAGGTACACTGAGATAATATGCCCCTCAGCTTTCGTCCTGTCTATACAAGTATCAGTTTCTGTGTCTGCTATGATATATGAAAGGTTGGGAAACACTAAAATTGTTAGCAAATAAACCATTGGCATATATCACAGCATATGGGTAGGTATTTGTTTCCATGTGTCTCTACAGAGAGGTGGTGGAGGAAAATCTGATCCATCATTTAAGCTAAGCGTTCCAAGCGGTCTTTTGCAGAAACTCCCTCAGTGGGGCATAAAACAAAATCAGAGAACCAAACAGTCTTAGAAATGATCTTCTAGCCCAACTCCTTTGTCTCAGAAATTAAGGAAGCTGCTTCCAATAACAGAACAACTCAGGGCTGGAGCCTAGCCATGGACCCCATTCTTTCAGACCCTTTCCAAATAGCTTAATGTAAATCACAACCCTAGATAGGGTCATTGCATAAAGTAAAAAATTAAATATCTGCCCAAATCATATTTATATTGAAGCCTCATTCTATGAGCACCTCACTTCTGCCTTTGTTCCACATACTGCATCCTAAGTAAAGTGACAGTCCAAGAGACAGATACTCAAGTAGAAGGGTCTCCAGAGAGGCTCATGATTTCCTTAAGCCCCACAAGAAAAAAAAAAAAGAATGTCACACAAAGCTTTCCCCAGGTAGGGAAAATGCCAAGTTCCTGCCAAGCCTTCCTCCCTCTCCCTGGGTTGCCTCTCCAGTCCCTCTGCCAGCTGCTGTTCTCATTGCTATCATTATTTCTGTTTCTCTGAGGAGAGCAGAATGCTGCCAGCCTGCTTCTGTCCTCCTCAAACTCTCTCATCTCACTGTTTGCTAAAGAACCTTCCGTCAGCCCATTTCTTTCTCTAGCTTTTACGTGATTCCTCACTTTCCCTGAGGTCTTAACTATCACATCACTCACTTCCTGCCACTGTAGCTATTGCTGCTCTACTCTCAGCTGGGCTTTTTGACTTTAAGCACCACCATTTCCAGGGGAAATTCTGGCTGTCCTAATTGTAAAATTCTGAACACTGGTCCTCCATCCTCAATTATGTTCAGTGGCTCTCTGCTACAATGTGTTCAGAGCATGTATGGGTGGAACGCTAATGCTCTGTCTCAGGTATATTTGCAACCACCAGCCCCTGGGCTTCTGTTCCCAGGATCGAGCACACTGCCCTTTCTGTTCACTTTAATACCCTTCCTCACAGTGTATTCTTCCACTTAGAGTATTTTTAGCTTTTTAAGAGTTCCCTCAAACTGTTTGACTGCTACCATCTTGTACAGCTGCTGAGTCTATGAATTTGGGGATCAACCATCTTAAGTTTGAATGCCAGTTCTGTCACGTATTGGATATGTGACCTTGGGCAAATCACTGACCTTTTTGAGGCTTTGTAAATGGGGACAATAATGGTAGCTACAGGATAATGTTGGGAGGACTTACCCAGGACTTTTCCTTTTCTCTTTTTCTAGAATTCAGACACCAAGATGAAATAGTTTCAACCACATAGATGAGGGCAATGCCCTAGGAGGTCCTTAAGTGGGATAACACACATGAAGTACACAGCACAGTATTTGGCACAAAGTAACTGCTCAATAGCATCATCTGTTGTTATTATTAGGCTGTCTAATTATTATTATTATTACTCAGTGATCTGTCTAAAGATTATGATCTGTGTAAGCTACTTACAAGTTAAGAAAATCACAGATATCCAGACTCTCATCACTCATATGATCGATGTCAATTAACTGAGAGAAGTTTTGTCATTAACTGTAAGTTTCATATCAAAGTTGCACGTTTGCTGCTACTCAACGCAGCTTGGTAACCTTTAACTTGTTCATTCTCTTCTCTATGGCTTCACGGGCTATTTCTTAGTTTTATGGTTAATACATCTAAGTTTATACACTACCAGATTTCCATGAATAATTCTGTCATATACGCTCTATTCCCTAAAAATCACCATCCCTCAGACAGCAAACTCACATTTCTTGGAACCATTATTATTTTCATAAAATATCTTAAAAATTTAACCCAAATATTACATATCATTTTAGTCACTGTATGGCTAAACTGCTGTGACAAAAAGATCCCAAGTACAGTGACCAAGAAAAAGAAATGTATTTTCTGTGATGTAACAGACAAACATGGAACCATAGGTTTCCATGGCCCCGGGTTCTTTCTGCCTCGTTGTTCTACTGCCTCGTAGGGTGTTGCCCCCATCTGCATGGTTGAAGCAATTTCACCTTGATGTCTAAATTCCAGAAGAATGAAAAATAAAAAGCTTAGGATAAGTGGTTTCATATTTAAGGAAGTGAACTTAATGAAGTTTCACACATCAGTAATACATCCATTGACCAAAACTAAATCACTACCTTTCTAGACCCACCTTTCCAAGAGGCTGCACAACACAGTCCCTCTATTACTAAAAGGAAGAGGGAGAATAGATACTGTGGACATTGAGGGGCTTCTGCCGTGTGAGTGTGTGCATGTGTGTGCTGTCATGTCAAACTCTTTGAGACCCCATGGACTTTAGCCTGCCAGGCTCCTCTGTTCATGTAATTTTTCAGGCAAGAATGTTGGAATGGGTTGCCATTTCCTCCTTCAAGGGATCTTCCCAAACCAGGGACCAAACCTGTGTCTCTTTTGTCTCCTGCATTGGCAGGAGGACTCTTTATCACTGCACAACCTGGGAAGCCCTCTGTCGTGTCTACACATGATTAAAAGCTCAACTAGCAAAGAAGAGGGAATTATGAAGATAGCAGTCATTTTCCCTACCCTTTCTCATCATCAACACCACTCCTCTAAAGAAACCATTAGAAGAATCCAACTCACTTCCTAGCTAGTTTGATGATTAAAGATATTACTTAGAGATAAACAGGTACAGACTTTAAATAGTCCATCAAAATAGTATATATCTCTACATAATACCTTATTGATTTCCTCAAACATCTAATGAGGTTTCTTTTAGTTTCTTCTTACTGAGGACAACTGAAGAAGTTGGATGAACTACAAAAAGCATCTTTTTGAAGCATCATAGAATTGCAAGATAGTAACAACAGACTGGTTCCAAATAGGGAAAGGAGTATGTCAGGGCTGTATATTGTCACCCTGCTTATTTAACTTATATGCAGAGTACATCATGAGAAACACTGGGCTGGAAGAAGCACAAGCGGGAATCAAGATTGCCAGGAGAACTATCAATAACCTCAGATATGCAGATGACACTACCCTTATGGCAGAAAGTAAAGAGGAACTAAAAAGCCTCTTGATGAAAGTGAAAGAGGAGAGTGAAAAAGTTGGCTTAAAGCTCACCATTCAGAAAACGAAGATCATGCATCTGGTCCCATCACTTCATGGGAAATAGATGGGGAAACAGTGGAAACAGTGTCAGACTTTATTTTGGGGGGCTCCAAAATCACTGCAGATGGTGACTGCAGCCATGAAATTAAAACATGCTTACTCCTTGGAAGAAAAGTTATGACCAACCTAGATAGCATATTCAAAAGCAGAGACATTACTTTGCCAACAAAGGTCTGTCTAGTCAAGGCTATGGTTTTTCCAGGGGTCATGTATGGATGTGAGAGTTGGACTGTGAAGAAGGCTTAGTGATGAAGAATTGATGCTTTTGAACTGTGGTGTTGGAGAAGACTCTTGAGAGTCCCTTGGACTGCAAGGAGATCCAACCAGTCCATTCTGAAGGAGATCAGCCCTGGGATTTCTTTGGAGGGAATGATGCTGAAGCTGAAACTCCAGTACTTTGGACACATCATGCAAAGAGTTGACTCATTGGAAAAGACTCTGACGCTGGGAGGGATTGGGGGCAGGAGAAGAAGGGGACGACAGAGGATGAGATGGCTGGATGGCATCACTGACTCGATGGACGTGAGTCTGAGTGAACTCCGGGAGATGGTGATGGACAGGGAGGCCTGGCGTGCTGCAATTCACGCAGTCGTGAAGAGTTGGACACAACTGAGCGACTGAACTGAACTGAAGGAAATTTGGGGTCAAAACATAGAAGACAACAAGAACCTAGAGGGATAAACCTAAACCTAAAAATGTTTTTCCCTAAGGGCTCTTGTCAAGTCTGGGGAAGTAGCTGCAAAGCTGGGCCACCAGCTTTGGTGATGCTCCCAGGGATGAACACACAGAAGTTGAAGACTGAAGCCTGCCAGAAATAGAGATTTGATAAATCAAGCTTCCTTTGAGTTGAAAATCTGAAGGACCACACTCCCCATATGAAGACTAACTCTAAGTAGACCAGCCCTTTCATGGGTTTGCAGTCAGCTTTGCATCACTTAATGGTCAAGCAAACTCAAACTCTTATAGTATGTTAAGATATTCCTGGAATAATAACACCTACTGGTATTTGCAGAAGCAAATGAATATCTTCTCTGGAGGAAGACCTCACCACATCAGGCCTCAAGATTTTCCCCAAATAATTTGCAAAATATACCATCTAACATGAAAATAACTAAGTTTATAAGACAACAGGATGCAACGGATGAGTAACAGAAGAGGGACAACAGAAAGAAGACTCACAACTTGAGTTCTTAGAACTATCAGACATGGTTCATAAAACCATCATGCTTGTTACAATTATGATATAAAGTATAAGCTTAAAAATGTCAGAAGTGAACTGGAGACCTTAAAATTTAACGTAGCCCATTAAAACCCCAAACTTTGAAAGATGTAATATTCAAAATCAAGATGGGTTTAAGGGAAAACTAAGTTTTGTCATATTAAAAATATATAAATTGGAAGACAGAAAAATGAAAATATCCAGAATGCAGCACAAAGAGACAAAATGAAGGAAGTCATAACAGAAAAGGTAAGAGGTATATGGGATAATCATTAGACATTCTAACCAAAAAAGGGTGGAATGAAAGGAATGGGACGGAGGTTAAATTTGAAGAAGTAATAGCTCTAAATTTTTCAAAAGCAATAAAGAAGGGCTTCCCTGGTGGCTCAGTGGTAAAGAATCTGCCTGCCAATGCAGGAGACATGGGTGCAATCCCTGATCCGAGAAGACCCCACATACAGTGGCGCCATTAGCCCATGTGCCACAACTACTGAGCGTTTGCTCTAGAGCCCAGGAGCCACAGCTACTCAGCCCAGAGCCCCAGTGCCACAACTACTGAAGCCCATGCACCTCCGGCCTTTCTCCATAACAAGAGAAGCCAGAGCAATGAGAAGCATTGCACCACGTCAAAGAGAAGCCCCCACCTGCCACAGGAGAAAAGCCTACCAAGCAGTGAAGACCCAGCGCAGCCAAAAATATATAATTACAAAAGAAGAAAGACAAAAAGAAACAATTTCAAACACTCACTGAACCCTAAACAGAATAATCAAAATAAATCCACACCTAGACATTCTCGTGAAACTATAGACAACCATAGATGAAGAGAAAATCTTAAAGAGCATGAGAAAAAATTACTTTCAAAAGAAGAACAGTTAGACTGAAAACTGACTTCTCTACAGTAACAAAGGAAGTCAGAAAGCAACAGAATATTTTCAATTAACGTTAAAGTTCAATATGGTAAAAAAGCTATTTACAATCAAATCCCCTCAAAAAAACTGGAAAAGATTACAACTTGGAAGCTAGTAGAGACAAAAACGGGAATGTTAAAGAAAGGTAATTCAAATAGAATACTTAGAATAAGTAGCACAAAGTAAAATCACAGGTTGAACTCAAATATCAGTAATTGCACTGTATATAAAAGGACTAAATATTCAGTTCAAATGAGAGATGTGCAGAATGGATTTAAAAATAAAACTCAACTATATACTGCTTAAAGAGACATATTTAAAATATAAGGATATAAGAAGTTTGAGAATAAATGGAAAAAAAAGAGAAGGCAAGTAAATATTAACACAAAGAAGTCAGCTTTAGTATCCTATAACAGAGTAGACTTTAAAGTGAAAAGCATTAGCATAGACTCTACAGCAAAAGGATAAAATGTCCTATTGTCCACGAGGAAATAACAATTTAAAATCTGAATGTGCCTAATAACATGGACTAAAAATATGAAGAAAGCATTGACATAACTAAAATGAAAAATGGACAAATGCACAATCATAGTGAGAAATTTTTAGTGCATCTCTCTTAGTAACTGAAAAAATAAAACAAAAAGGAATGTATAAGACTTAAACAACATGATTAACAAAGTGACCTAAATGACAAAGCTGCAAAATACATATTCTTTTCAAGTTTGCACAGCTATAAAATTCTCAATAGAATGTATTTTCCAACACAATGAAATATGGTAGATATTAACAAGTAGAAAATTCCCCTAAGTATGGAAATTTAGAAATACATTTTTTCATAATTAATGGATAAAAGAAGAAATCACAATGGAGATTAAAAAAAGAAATCACAGAGACTAAACTCTGGTGAAAATTCAATAGATCAAAACTTATGTAAAGCAGCTAATATAGTTATAGAAAGAAATTTATAGACTTAAATGAATGTTAGAAAATAAAAATGAATATAAGCAAGGTGAAAAGACAGCCTTCTGAATGGGAGGAAATAATAGCAAATGAAGCAACTGACAAACAACTAATCTCAAAAATATATAAGCAACTTATGCAGCTCAATTCCAGAAAAATAAACGACCCAATCAAAAAATGGGCCAAAGAACTAAACAGACATTTCTCCAAAGAAGACATACGGATGGCTAACACATGAAAAGATGCTCAACATCACTCATTATCAGAGAAATGCAAATCAAAACCACAATGAGGTACCATTTCACACCAGTCAGAATGGCTGCGATCCAAAAGTCTACAAGCAATAATTGCTGGAGAGGGTGTGGAGAAAAGGGAACCCTCCTACACTGTTGGTGGGAATGCAAACTAGTACAGCCACTATGGAGAACAGTGTGGAGATTCCTTAAAAAATTGCAAATAGAACTGCCTTATGACCCAGCAATCCCACTGCTGGGCATACACACTGAGGAAAGCAGAATTGAAAGAGACACGTGTACCCCAATGTTCATCGCAGCACTGTTTATAATAGCCAGCACATGGAAACAACCTAGATGTCCATCAGCAGATGAATGGATAAGAAAGCTGTGGTACATATACACAATGGAGTATTACTCAGCCATGAAAAAGAATACATTTGAATCAGTTCTAATGAGATGGATGAAACTGGAGCCGATTATACAGAGTGAAGTAAGCCAGAAAGAAAAACACCAATACAGTATACTAACACATATATATGGAATTTAGAAAGATGGCAATGATGACCCTGTATGCGAGACAGCAAAAGAGACACAGATGTGTAGAGCAGACTTTTGGACTCTGAGGGAGAGGGAGAGGGTGGGATGATTTGGGAGAATGGCATTGAAACATGTATAGTATCATGTAAGAAACGAATCGCCAGTCTATGTTCCATGCAGGATAAAGGATGCTTGGGGCTGGTGCACAGGGATGATCCAGAGAGATGATAAGGGGTGGGAGGTGGGAGGGGGGTTCATGTTTGGGAGCTCATGTACACTCGTGGTGGATTCATGTCAGTGTATGGCAAAACCAATACAGTATTGTAAAGTAAAATATAGTAAAAATAAAAATTAAAAAAAAGAAAGAAAATAAAAATGGCTAAAAGTAAGTGATCTAAGCATTATGTCCTGTAAAGAAATTATTAAAATGAACTAAACTCAGAGAAATTAAAAGGAGGGACATAATGATTGGACCAGAGGTTAATAAAAAAAGAAGACAAACATATGATAGAGAGCTTCAACAAAGTCAGAAGTTGGTTCTTTGAACTAGATGATAACATAGACAAAGTCCTGGTAGGACTAATTTAGAAAATAAGAGCGAAAGCACATTTACCAATATCAGGAATGAAAAAGGTTTACCCCGACAGATTCCCTACACACTAAAAAAATGAAAAAAGGATGCTATGAACCACTTCACTGTTCAAGACATAGAGGTTGTGAATAGTCAAATAAAATTGACAGAGGAATGAGAAACTTTCCCAAAATAAAACTCTAGGCTCTCTCAGTGGTAATGAACCAGCCTGCAAACGCGGAAGACAAGGATTTGATTCCTGGTTCGGGAAGATCCCACATGCCATGGGGCAACTAAGGCTGTGGATCACAACTACTGAGCTTGTGTTCCAGGGCCTGGGAGCTGCAACTACTGAGCCCAGGCACCACAGCTACTGAGGTCCACATGCCGAGAGCCTGAGCTCTGCAACAAGAAGCCACTGCAATGAGAAGCTTACCCACACTCCAGCTAGCAGGTAGCCCCCGTCACTGCAGCTAGAGAAAAGCCCCACACTGCAGAGAAGACCCAGTGCCACCAAAAATATATATGTAAAATTATTAAAAAAAAAAACTTCAGGTCCACCCACATAGTTTCAGCAATGACTTCTACTAAACATTTAAGGAAGAAATTATTACAGGCTTAAAAAATCTCTTCCAAAGAATAAAAAAATAGGATGAAACCTTGAAATCACTTTATAAGACTAGTATAACCCTTGATACCAAAATATGACAAGTGCAATAAGAAAAGGGAATATTATCAGCCATTCTTACTCATGAATATAGATGCAAAAATCCTAAATAAAATACCAACAAATATATGATCAAGTTATATTTTCCAGGAATAAGAGACACAATACCATCAAGTTCAATGTCCACCCATAACTGAAACATATAAAACAAGGAAAAAGGGAACTTTCCTATGCTGATAAAAGATATCTTCAGGGAAACAAAAGAAATCCTTATTACAAAATTTTCAAAGTAAAAAGTTGAAAGTCTTTCCTCTAAAGTAAAATGTTCCAAGTTTTCCCTCTAACATCAGAGAAAAATTATACTTAATTTTATTTTGTCTTTTTAACATGCCTTTTAACATTATCTACTGGAATAGCAAGGCAAGAAAATGAAATAAAGGGTTGGAAAAGTAGGAGAAAACATTATTTACGGAATATGTGATTGCATATGGAGAAACAAAAAAGAATGTAACATAAAGTATTCAAATTCATAATCGAATGTGTAACTTTGTAGGCTAAAATTCAATACACAAAAATCAATATTTTCTATATGTCATTGATAACAGAGAATGAAATATTTTAAAGGTTCAATTTGAAATTACAGCAAAATACTATGTATACAGGAATACATCCAAATAAAATGTCTAATGACTTTCCAGATAGATATGTAAAAACTTATTAAGAGCCGTTTAGGAAGACCCAATAGATACCCTCGGAGAAGGCAATGGCACCCCACTCCAGTACTCTTGCCTGGAAAATCCCATGGATGGAGGGGCCTAGAAGGCTGCAGTCCATGGGGTCGCTGAGGGTCGGACACAACTGAGCGACTTCACTTTCACTTTTCCCTTTTATGCATTGGAGAAGGAAATGGCAACCCACTCCAGTGTTCTTGCCTGGAGAATCCCAGGGACAGGGGAGCCTGGTGGGCTGCCTTCTATGGGGTCGCACAGAGTCGGACACGACTGAAGCGACATAGCAGCAGCAGCAGCAATAGATACCCTATCAATATAGACCTGAAACTGAATCCTGTAAAAAGTATAATTCTACCAGTGTTGATATATAGATTCAATGTAATCTCAATCTAAACCCCAAGAGATTGTAAAAGGAATTGGATAAACTGATTCTAATTTTAGTTTGAAATACAAAAGGCTAAAAGCAGCCAAGATTTTCCTGAAGATGAAGAGCAAGACAGGAAGACTTACTCTGATACTAAATGAGCGTGGTATCAGCGTAAGAATAGACATATAGACCTAGCACAGATAAAGAGACAAAGAAACAGACACACATATTTGGACACTCCAATTATGACAAAGGAAACATTGTAAGGAAGAAGGATAGTCTTTCTGAAAAAGGAAGCTGGGACAATTAGATCTCCAAACAGAAAAAAGAATGAAATTATAGCCCTACAGCTCAACATAATGAAATCAATACTAGAGGTATTACAGACCTAAATATGAAAGGCAAGACAATGGCACTTACAGGTTATAATCCAGAAGAACATCTTCAAGATTTTGCATTAGCGCAAAGGTTTTGTCCCTGTACCCAGAGCCTGTGCCAAGAGTGACACAGCCTTTGAGGGCGAATGTGTTCAGTTTGCATGGGAACCCTTGCTAGCACTGTAGGAGCAATAAGACATTCCATGTCGTAAGTCTTTATGTCACTACCACTTGACTGGTCTATGTGTATGCTTCCCTGCTGTGCCAAATCAGGACCGCTAGCCCAAAGACTCATCGACTCAATGGGCATGAGTTTAAGCAAACTCTGGAAGACAGTGAAGGACAGGGTAGCCTGGTGTGCTGCAGTCTGTGGGGTCACAAAGAGTCAGACATGACTGAGCAATTGAACAACTGAACATCAAGACCAAAGAGGACTCCTAGGCCAAAGAGTACCCACAGTACCTGGTGAGATAGAGAAGAGCCCCAGCATTTTTATTTGTGGATAGAGTGGTGCTTCTTAAATGTATCTGGGCCAGAGAATATGAGTGTGTGTGTGTTTAGTTACTCGGTCATGTCCAGCTCTTTGCAACTCCATGGACTGTAGCCCACCAGGCTCCTCTGTCCATGGGATTCTCCAGGCAAGAATACCGGAGTGGGTTGCCCTGCCCTTCTTCAGGGATCTTCCCAACCCAGGGATCGAACCCGGGTTTCCTGCGCTGCACGTGGATTCTTTACCGTCTGAGCCACCAGAGAAGCCCGTGAGAGAATATAAGCACTAGACACCAACTGTACAACAAGGAAAGCCTGCACTGCTAGAAGAAAAGACAGTGGTTACTTCTTTCTGTTGATTCTGAATTTTATGTGTCAGTCATTTGTAGTACGTGGGTTAATTGTGGGTGTGGAGTCAAAAGCAGGAAAAAATGAGCTTTCTGTTGAGGTGACAGTTTAAAATAAGAAACCTTTTAGTGGCCTTCTAAACTGTACTTTGTTTTAGTTTTAAATACAAAAAGCATCAGCATGTAAGCAAAGCAAATGAGGTTTAAATGGATCTGGAATGCAAAGCACATGGAGGAGTCAGGTTGATCTTGAGGTGGATTGTAGGTTGGGCACCTTTCCATCATCTTGAAAGAACTATTTATTTATATTGGTGGTGTTTTAGTCACTAACTCGTGTTCAACTTTTGTAACCCTAAGGCCTGTTGCTTGCCAGGCTTCTCTGTCCATGAGATTTCTCAGACAAGAATACTGGAGTGGGTTGTCATTTCTTCTCCAGGGGATCTTCCCAAGCCAGGGATCAAACCCAGGTCTCCTTCATTGCAGGCGGATTCTTTACTGACTGAGCTATGAGGGAAGCCCATCTATTAAAATGGGCAACATTAAAGAGTATTTTATTGGAAAGATACAGGAACATCCGAAACCACTTCCTCTCCCTATCCTCTTCTCCCATCTCTAAAATTTCTCTGACATTTCCATGATTTCTGAAATTTCACCTTGCAGGAAATTCTTTAGCTTAAGAGGAAAACCAGCATGATCACCAGCATTTTGGTGTAAATAACTTACTCCAGAAAATAGGTTTTGATGAGGAGAAAGCATGAAGCACTAACAGGGATGAAGGAAAAGCAAGAAGCAGATAGTGGAAGCACAGGATGTCACAAGAAAAAGAAGGGGGCAGATGTAGCTCAAACTTGGAGTTAAGCAGGAGGATCTGCATTAGAATTGTGACTATATTGGTCTAGTGACTTAACCAATTACAGCCTCACTTTTCTTAGCTGTAAAATGACAGCATGTACCCTGGGCCTTTATCTAAGAATTAAATGAGATAATACCATTGACGCATCTGATGGAATGTTGGTCCCAGCGTAGGAGTTGATTACGTGTTCGATCCCATGTTGCCAGATTTTTGTTTTTTTCTACCAACACTAATCTTTCTCAGTGCCAATTCCTTAGTGATATCTTCCATCTTAGCCATACACATAAGTATTTCCATCACTCTATGGCTTTTATATGACTTAGGAAAACATTTTTTTAGAAAAAAAGCAGGATCAGCCTATTTTGTATTCCCCATACCTTAATAATAATATTTTTGGTCCTCCCTTTCAGAGGAACTATCTGGAATTAGAAGAAAATATCAATTTTCTTTCACATTTTCCCCCTTACTTCAGCTTGACAATGTTTCTTACATCTCTCCCAATGAAATGTATGGAAGTATTGATAAAGTACATCACTATCTGAAATAATACGTGAATAGTCTGGATGTGACTCAAGGATAAGGTGATCGAGAATAACTCTACCTTCCCAGAAGCAATGGCACTGTCTTTGAATGAACAAGGCCAAAAGAGAATCAAATTTATTGAAAAGGAACACAGCTATTTCCTTTTCTTTAGAGTAGTAGTTTTTATACTTTTTTTTTTTTACCTCAACCCACAGCAAGTAAAACATTTTACGCTGTGACCTGATATATACATATGCATTGGATGTATATGTTTATCTGTTTGAAATGAGTATCATGGAATAAAACTTACTATATTTCACACAACTGGAAATGTTCCTTTCTATTCTAATCTTTTAAAATGCTGTTTGAGACCATTATATTGATTTTATGTTTCCCATTTCTAAAACCACTGCTTCAGGGTTTTATTTTGCTTTTCTGAGTGAAAAGCCTCCTCTTGTTAGTTTTAAATGCATTTAATTTGGTTCTATCTCCCCTCCCCTTTTTTTTTGATGTGTGTCTTCAAATATAAATATTAGCTAAGATGGAAGAATATTAAGAAAAATCAGCTTATGATTGGCTTGGTTGAGTTACCTGCCACACAAGTAAATGCAATAAGGGACCTCTCACCATCTTTTATATTTCCTGTCCATTCAACTTCCTTTCTTAGTCTCTTTTTCTTTATTATAATTTCCCCCAAAGACTAATTTTCAGTTGTTATTAGGCACAACAGGATTATTGAAGAGAAGGAAGGGGACTAACATTTAATGAGCAACTGGCTACACATTATTTCTTCTCAATAACACTCAAGGGATTTTTTTTTAATGCATCTCTTTTTACTCATAAGGAAACCAGGATTTAGAAAAGTGAAGAAACTTGCCCAAGGTCAGAAAACTCAAAAAGCTAGGTTCATAGTAGAACTGACCCAAAACGCAGGTCTGGCTAACACCAGAATCACTGCAATGTACTTCCTTTATGTCAATGTAAACCTAAAACCACACACACACAAATTAGACCTTCTGTTTTTAAGCTACTAACTCTAGTAAAGCATGCGTGTATCACTTCTTTTCAAATTGTTTTTGTTGTTGTTAGACTCTCTTCTTTACCAAGTATTACACAGAACATATGTTGAACTTTCCAACATGCATTCATGCATTCATTCTCCCAGCACACCATTTATTCATTTAGAGTACTCTGGAGCTTATAACCTACTTACATAATTTTTCCCCACAATTTCCCCATAATTTTTCCATGTTTTCTGTTGCCTTCTAAACTCAGGATTCTACTTTATCTTTGCATTACAACATTTGCTTTTATAGTAACCTCCTCAATACTGAAGAGAAAATTAAAATAAAGTGCTTTCTTTTGTAACCTTTAGTTCTCAGCAGAGGCCATTAGGGACTGTAAAATAATCACATTTAAAGCTGATTTTTGAATTGGTAAACACTTTGTATGAAGTTAAATAAGCTTTGCCTGTTCTAGGAGAGAGAGTGGATTAAATTAACCAGTGGTGCATGTCACTTGCCTGAAGTGACAAGAATAAAGAAGAGATTGTACCCACTCCTCTACTCCCATTAAGCTGCCTCTTTATTCTGAAATTGGACTGAGATTCCAGGGCACCTCTTAACCTACAGGAGACCCTGGATCTAAAGCAGAAGCAGGTACCCCATACCTTCTTTAAATTAACAGCTTTACTGAGACATAATTTATATAGTATAATCTGGGACTGTTTCTACCCAAAACAACATTTCTAACTCTGAAAGGAAATAATAAACACCAATTTCATGCTCTCACCAGCTTACACCCAAGTAATCTCCTTTATGGTTTCTCTCACTCCTTCTTCCCCATTTTTCATCCCCACTGCCCCATTTCTTGTTGCTCCACACACAGTATGTTGACACATCCACCCAGGTATTTTTACACGTGGCCTTTCAAGGATTCCATACCAATTAAGTTTCATTCCAAGGTAAGAACAACCATAAAACAGTATCATTACACTTGAAAATGCAGTCATCCCTGTGTTAGGGCAGAACTGCAATTATAACTGATGCTTTGTCTTCAGAGAGAAATGAATTGGCAGGAGGAGTAGAATTAGAGATCTAATATTTCATATCATCATCAACAAGTTTCTTCCTTAGGATTTGGATGGTCACAGTGATAGAGGTGGATTCTAGCTCAGTGATTAAACAAAAGGTTAGTGTACTATCATACACGTGATGCCATTATGTCAAAGTGAGAACACCAGTGTGATTTTCTGAATAATGTCATCAACAGTGATGTCTCTCTTAAACTTTAATACTCCTGTGCCAGCTTTCTAATTCATTAACAACTGATGTATAAACATTGTTTTAGTATCCAAAAGATTCTATGAACCACCAGCCCCACCTCCTGAAAAAAAAAAAGTTGAGCCTTTGCTGTGTCACATTTTGAGTTTTACATTATTCTCAGGTGACGGTGGGAGACATCATATAATAGGATGCCCTGCTGGAGATGAATTAATTTGTGCTTTTCACTCTTCTATGAAACAGGAGCATCCAGAAAACCAACTCTGGAGCTCACATCTAGAAAGGGAAGGTGAGCATATCTTGAAATCACCTGGAAGCCAGATTTACTTCAAGAGGTTGGGGCAGGGCAGATCACCCTGTTTTGAGGGGAAAAGGGGAAAATGAAAACCTCTGTACCCAGCTGTGATGAGAAATAGAAGCTGAGTATTCTTTTGTCTCCCCAAAGGAAGTTTAATCAGGCAGTTTATATTTTCAGGTTAGAAAAGGGTAAGTTATCTAAACCCTGAGAGTGTAGATTCCTGAAAGGAAATGAGAACAGTAAAGCTAAGCATCAATGAAGCAATTGAAGAAATAAAAGTATAGGCAACTTTTGGCTGAAATAAAAAATGGAAGGAGATGTATCTCTTAAAGGACCACAGAAGCCTGAATGGGAATCTAACAGTGAATGGGCATTTCAGAGTGAACCAGAATCTTCTGTGGTACAAACAGCAAATTCACCATAGCAACATAATGGAAAAGCAAGAAACATCTTAGGTGTAGAAATTGTACTGACTGTACTGGACTACATAAACTTCAGAATTTGGAGGGGGGAATCATTTATGGAGACAGGATATACTGGTTTTCTATTGCTGCTATAACCAGTTACTGCAAACTTTAGTGACTTAAAACAACAAAGACAGATTATCTTACAGTTCTGTAGGTTTGACTTCTGAAGGGTAGCTCCCTGGGGTAGCATCAAGGTGTCAGAGCTGCATTTCTCCTGCGTGCTCCAGGGGAGAATCCATTTCCTCACATTTTCTAGCATCGATAGCAGGGGTTCCCAACTTCCGGGATCTAATGCCTGCTGATCTGAGATGGAGCTGCTATAATAATAATAGAAATAAAGCACACAATAAATGTAACACACTTAATCATCCTGAGAGCATCCCCCACTCCCTGCCTGTCCACAGGGAAATAATGGACAGGAGGCCAGGAAACGAGTCCCTGGTGCCAAAAAGGGTGAGGACTGTGGGTCTAGAGCCAGTCCTCGGAAGCGGCCTGCTGACCTAGAGGCTGATCTTTCTGACATTTCTTGGCTGGTAAACCGCTGGCTCAAGCGCGTCAGACTGAGTGCTTCTCTCTGCGTCTTCCGGCTCTCTCTTCAACTTTTAAGGACCTTTGTAATTTTATTGGGATCACTTGGATATTTCCTTAAGGTCAGCAGATTAGCAACCTTAACTCCATTTGCACTTTAGCTCCCCCTTGCCATGTGACCTAACATATTCAGCTTCCAGGAATTGGGAGGCAGACATCGTTTGGGAGGGGGTATTATTTTGCCTCCCACTGGAACTCCAACAGGGAGATACTAAATGTCCTGTAAATACGGTAGGTGTGTAAGGAGGACAAGCAAGCTGAGAATGAACTCAGCCTTGGTCTCAATGCTGGCTTACCTGTATAATCGTGTGGTAGGAAGTCCTAAAGAAATACTAATGCTCAGGTCACACCCTCACATGTTCTAATAGGTTTGGGGTGGATTCCAGAAATAGTGATGTAGGGATATATAGATCTGAATGACCCAGGTGATTTTTATGTCCAGACAGGTTCCAGGCCGCTGATCTAGGAATGGGAGTTGCTAACCTGGCTCCAGGGAACAAGGACAGAAGCTCAGATCACACATGCCCTAGAGTTATGTGTTCTTTTCTGACTCTTATCAGTTACTTCTGTTGCATATCAAGTTCCCCTTTAATCTACCTCTATCTAACTTACTATATGGGTTTTAAATATTCTTAGATGTACAGAAATCTTCCCCTAGAAATGCTATTATTTAAAATTGCATTTTATACATTTTAATTTACTTTCCCAATCTGTCTAAACTTGTTTTCCAAAAATACTGTTAACTGAAAAATTACATCATTAAGAGTTCATCAATAATAGTTCATTTCACTGTGTATACCTGGCTCCTTTGTAATGAAGAGTTAACCTGTATTTCATTTACCTTAATGAAATCTATTTTCATGAAGAGTCACTGTATAGTATTTACTTCACAAACATTTCATGGTATTTCGATCAGTTCATGCTTTTTCTATTTTGTTACTTTTCTTATGTTATTTCATTCTTGCATATAAAATTGTTGGTAGTTGCCATGGTAATTCTAATTGATTTCTTTCTGCTGTTTTTGTAGGCTTTTAAAGAGATTTGCACAATACATCATTCATATTGTTATTTTTATCTCTGTAAATTTGTAATGGCCTCTCAAAAAAAAAAAAAAAAAGCTGTGTAACAAGAGCATCAGATGCTACTTTGCTCAGTGGGAAGGCTGCGAAGAACAGAAGAAAACTGAGGAAGAAAAGCCAAGTTGGGAAGGGCAATGAAGGAGAGGAAAAGCGTGTACCACACAAAAGCAAGTGTTCAGGCACCCGAGTGACTGGTAATGTAAGAGCCAGAACTGTGCTTTTTAGAGAGAATTGACCTTGTCAACGTGACTCAACTCTGGAAGACCAATAAATGATGGGAGGAGAGGTAGGAGGACCAAACAGGTGACAATGCTGCCATGTTATTTGTTTATCCCCCAGTAAATATCAAACCTTCTCTGCTTCTGTCACACACACCCACCGGCATGCACGCATGGAATGCATCAGTACACCCATTGTCAGGACCAGCCAGCATTCCCACTGCAGTAAACCGGAGCTGTGTTCTCTGACAGATGCCGTGTGCTGTGATTAACTGCCTTCTTCTAGAGAATGAGCTACCATACCGTTTGCAGCCCTAGAGGTCGTGAGAAAATGAGCAGAAAGATTCTTGGGGATCTGGAATGAATTGGATTTGGTTTTAGGTTTACTGTAGAATTCCAGAAAGTTTGCTTTTTGTTTCTTATACCACATCTTTTTCCAAAACCCAACTGTTGTGGAGTGCAAAAAAAAAAAAAAATCAATACTGTACAATCAAATAATAAAAAGTGATGGCAATTTCAAATCATGTTGTACACCTGAAACTCATATAATGCTTTGCCAATCATATGCTGTTTTTCAGTTGCTAAGTCATGTCCAACTCTTTGCAACCTCATGGACTGCAGCATGCCAGGCTTCCTTGTCCTCCTGTCAATTATACCCCAATAAAAAAAAAGACAGGTAAAAGAGGAAATTTAGGACAATGTCAGGTGCATTATGAAGCTTGGTTTTAACCTTCTGTACGATGGTTAAAAGCCAGTTGTGAATCTGCCTCTGATATTCTTGGTGGTCAAAGCAAAGAGGAAAACATGATCAGAATCAAAACTCTAAGTTCTTGTGAAAGAAACATTTATCAGGTGCAACAGAGAAACAGTCTTTCAAAGAATTGAGACCAGTAAGAAATTCCCCCAAAGGAAGGGATATTTTAATGTAATGTGCAATCGCCTTATCAATATTTCTGCAATATGAAACAGTGAGTTTCACATAGCCACTTTTTAAAAAAACTTCTATCAACTGAAATCAAGGTCTATGTGTTGAGCACAATGCCTGAGCACAGCACAAAGAAAACTTGTTAACAAGGGCGAAGAGTTCTGAAAGTCAAATATCCTACCCTGGAATGATCCTGGTGACCCAAGAAGTCACTCTAGAGAGGACTACATAGCTAGCATATGTTTTGGAAAAAATTTATGCACCATCCCATTGCATGGTAAGTAAAAGAGACTTGATGAGATTGCACCCTAGCAGCCCTTTCAGAGTCTCACCTTATGAAAAAGAAACTTCACTCCATCCCGCTGTACTCATGCGAAAAGATCTTGGGAATAGCAAACGTGATTCATCTGAGAAACCCATTGTAAAAATTACATTACACAGGCCTATGTGAAACATGCAAAAGCTTTGGAAAATAAATGCCTAGCATAATTCACCATAAAACTTTTAGATAAATTATTATGACCCTGTTCTTCTGGTACAAGCATAAATGTGTTTCCGATAAATGCATTTTATTGTGTTTTGCTTCATAAGACCATCCGATTATAAATTCAGGATGGTTAAAAGAAAAATTTAAGATCCTCTCTTCCTTTGGCAGTCAGAACAAGGTTTTTTAAACCAAAAACATATGTTTAAATTTAGCTCCACATGTGCCAGCTAGTTATTGACTGATTACTGACATGTGTTTGAGCTCTAGGGAGCGCAGATCTCTCTCTGCTTCTTCCCCCACAGCTCCTCCACACTACACATCTCACGCACACGTGCATACAGGCATGCACACACACGCACACCACACACTGGGAATTCTGATATTTAGCAGGTAATTGGGACCTAGTATTCAGAGTAAACACATGCCCTGATGGGAGAACAATATGGGATGCTATATGCACTGCCTTACTTTGGGAGACAGAAATGAATGACTCTTGCCAAAATCTGACTACCCCTTGAGCTTGACTCGTTCTTTAGAAAATTGTTTTCCTCTGAATGCTTCTCAGTTATGACCATGACTTTTCAGAAACAATATATTTTTAAATCAGTTCTCCCCTAGGTAAGTGAAAACAACATTCTGCTGGTGGGATCATCTCAGCAAATTGCAGTGGGAATACAGCTCTGAAAACAATCTGGTTTTGTCCCTCCAGGTTGCCAAATCCTGGGTCTGGTGGCAGTGGTGATAGGCCTTGCAGACCTCCAACCAGGAAGAGCAAATTGGCTAAGGCCCCAGCTGGGACACTGTGAAGCCCAACAGAACATTTATGATTGGGGTTACACTTGCCACACTGCTCTCGGCCAATGGCTGAGTGGGCAGGGATGCTAAGGCAGGCTATTCCTGGGAGAACCAGGGACCCTCTGACAACTCCAGGACTCCTTGACTGTCTTGCGTCCTGGGATGCTTCTATTCAATCTTTTCTTTTTCTCTCCTCCACTTAGCATCAGATTTCAATCAGGTCTGAAAACTTTTTCTAGCTCCCTCCCCATTTTCTCTCACATAGGCAGTTCCCCTAAGAAAACCTCTGCCTGTTTAATCCTGTCTTGGCATCTGCTTCTTGGAGGACCAGGACTAAAAACATACTGTTTAATTTTAAAGGTAGGTTATGTTCAGTTCAGTTCAGTCGCTCAGTCGTGTCCGACTCTGTGACCCCATAAATCACAGCATGCCAGGGCTCCCTGTCCATCACCAACTCCCAGAGTTCACTCAAACTCACGCCCATCGAGTCGGTGATGCCATCCAGCCATCTCATCCTCTGTTGTCCCCTTTTCCTCCTGCCCCCAATCCCTCCCAGCATCACAGGCTTTTCCAATGAGTCAACTCTTCTCATGAGGTGGCCAAAGTACTGGAGTTTCAGCTTTAGCATCATTCCTTCCAAAGAAATCCCAGGGCTGATCTCCTTTAGAATGGACTGGTTTGATCTCCTTGCAGTCCAAGGGACTCTCAAGAGTCTTCTCCAACACCGCAGTTCAAAAGCATCAATTCTTCGGCGCTCAGCTTTCTTCACAGTCCAACTCTCACATCCATACATGACCACAGGAAAAACCATAGCCTTGACTAGACGGACCTTAGTCGGCAAAGTAATGTTTCTGCTTTTTAATATGCTATCTAGGTTGGTCATAACTTTCCTTTCAAGGAGTAAGTGTCTTTTAATTTCATGGCTGCAGTCACCATCTGCAGTGATTTCGGAACCCAAAAATCTTAAGGAAATATTAATACATCTTCACAGAGTCAAGAACTGCAGCTCTAAATTAGTCTTCTGCTGCAAAAAGATGTATTCCACTTGGAACATAATATTTCCATGCATAGATTTGGATCCTGAATTGAACCAGATTAAAATTCCTTGTGAATGATGTTCCAAAGTAAATCCCCAACTCATTCCCTTGTCCAAGAAGTCACAGTGTTTCCTCTAATCCTAAAGCCATCAATAATTCATCTATTCTCAAGAATGATGAAATTTTGTTTTTTAGAACTCCACTTAAATCACACTTGGTAATTTTTTTTCTTTTCCATTATGGTTTATTACAGGGTATTGAATAGAGTTCCCTGTGCTATACAGTAAGACCTTGTTGTTTACCTATTTTATATATAGTATTTTGTGTCTGCTAATTCCAAACTCCTACTTTATCCCTTCTCACCCTCTTCCCTCTTCGGTAAGCATAAGTTTGTTTTCTATGTTTGTGAGTCTGTTTCTGTTTTGTAAATAAGTGCATGTCTGTCATGTTTTAGATGCCACATAGAAGTGACATCATGTGGTATTTGTCTTTCTTTCTCTGACTTCACTTAGTACAATAATCTCAAGGTCTACATGTAGGTTAATATCCATGTTGCTATAAATGGCATTATTTCATTCTTTTCTATGGCTGAGCAATATTTCATTGTGTGTTTTTACCACATCTTCTTTTTTCATTCATCTGTCAGTGGACAACTTAGTTTGCTTCCATATATTGGCTATTGTAAATAGTGTTACTATGAACTCTGGTGTGCATGTGTCATTTTGAACCAGAGTTTTCTCCAGATATATACCCAGGATTTGGGTATATGGAATTGCTGGATCATATGGCAACTCTATTCATACCTGTTACTTTTGTCAATTAGAATGTGCCAATTAAAATGCATATTCTAGTCTAAATCTCAACCTTTCACGTGATTGACACTATTCAGCTTTATATCATTGCTTATATGAGAGATCCACCTTGAAATCATATGGACAGGTCAGTATCAGTTTAAGACCACTCAAGTAAATGCAGCTTTTTGGGGTTCTTTGAAGCAGGGTCAAACCCTATTCCCTCTCTGAATTTGGAACCAGCTAAAAAGTTAGACAGTAGAATCAGAGATAGGGAACAAAAGACTGCAGGTTAATATTTGGAGCATCTTGCATTTAGACCGTGGGTTGCCCATCCAATCTAGGTAGTGTAAATGGAAACTGTAGGACTCCCAGTTGGAGGCCTAATGGATGCTAGGTCTAATGCTATCCTACCAGCCTTCTATCCTTTAAACTAGAGCACAGCAGTGGATAGAATGCTACGTGTGGCCAATGGGAGATTCCATAGAGAAGAGCAAGACTTATCCCAGAAAAGGTGAGCTCAAAAATAAAAGCATTAGCCTCTTCTCTATGTTATCCTCTCTTGGGGAACATTGAGAAGGAAACAGAAAGAAGCTTCCTAATTCTTCTGAAAAGACAGCAGTTTCACTGTGTGGGCCATGGTGGAAAATCAGAGAGAGAAAGAGAAACAGTTTGTCCTACAAAACCCTAATCTTTGATCGACTGATGGGGAGGTCAGTGGCATTAACTCTGTGTGTGAAGAACAGATCATCACTGGGCCACCTTACCTATAGGTCAGCCAGAATTGACATTGCACAGAACACAATGCAAACTTTCCTCTCCTTCATTTCGTTACTATTCACATGTTTCAGGACAATTCATTCAAGATTCACATAAAGTTAGCTATGGGCTTTTCTAAATAGAGCTCTTACAACTTAAAAATAAATCCAAGGCTTTTAAAGCTCTGTAATTATCTTGTCTATTATCTCTTCTGCTGCTTCATCTTTCATTCCCTCCCCTGATCTTTTTTCTGTATGGGGGTTTGCCATTTTTGCATAGCTTTTAAAGCAAATCTGGATATTTTCAGAGATGGGGGGTTAGGAGAATAGATATGTCACAATTTGTGTTACATACTCACTTTTTTGGAAAATTAACTCCTCAAGCACCTGATGAGTAACAGGCACCTGGCCATTTGGAATTTGAGGAAGAATTTTAATTTTATCATTTCATTGCTGTGATTGTTCTTAATGATGAAAATTCTTACAGTTTCCTGCACCACGGCATTTATATCTTTATTTAAGTCACATTTTTAAATTGCATGGCAAAACCAATTGTAAAGTAAAAAAAAAAAAAAAGAACAAAAAATATTGCATATTCTTAGAACTCTGTCCTCAATGATCTATGTAACTAACTTACAGCTTAATGACCTCTGCAAAGTAAACTTACCCTTCTGACAGGGGAAACATATGTAGAAAGAATGTGATATATTTCAGAAAAAGTCATGTTTGACTGAAATACCACATAAATGGATGTAAATTTATGTATAGTTTTCTGATTTAAAAAGTATTACATACTCAAAATTTAGAAATTACAAAAAAAATAAAAGAAGAAAAAGAATATAAAATAGAATAAAACCTATCCTAATTATCATTTGATGCAACCATTAACATTTTGGTATCTTTCTTTGTAGTATTTTATATCATACACATACATATATATACACACACACACACACACACAATGGGTCATACTAAGTAAAGTTTTATATCCAGTTTTTCCCATGTGTTAGCATTTTCCTATATCATTTTGTAGATACTAAAATATGTTTTTCACATGATAGAATATATGAGAATTTATCATCAAATATCTTGCCAGACCACTCTTAAATATATAATATTTGTTATTCCAAAGTTTTCATCACTGTAAATAATGCTGTCATAAATATTACTATATAATACAAAGTTGTTTTTTTTTTAAACTGTATTACTGGTTCTTTTCATAGGAAAGAAAGCAAAATTACTGAATTAAGAGTTATTAACTTACTTTGGGGGAGAACCCATGGAGACCCTTCCTTTCTTGTTTCAGAATAGCTAGGAAACCAAACCAACAAGCATTCCCTCAGGCACTGTAGAATCAGGGCAAGAGGTGGCCATCTTGAAGGATATTTCATTCAGGTCACAGTGAGCCTGATATCTATGACTTCCTCAGCTGAATTGTTGTCTTTACATGAAAACACTTTGTCATTACAAATCTTAATTATGCTGCAATTTAGATGGCCCTTGGCTTGTAATATTTACCATGTTATAAACCACTTTAAAACTCTGCATGTGCCCAAATTACTCCACACAATCAACAAAGGGCTTTATTTGTCCCAACTGAAACACCAGCTGAAGGGCCACTGCTGGGCCTTGGGCTTTCAGACTAAAGCTTGCTGCTGTAAACCACTGCAGTGAGACCAAGGCACACTGGAGAATTAAGGTCAGCTGCGGAGAACTGAGCATTTGGGCCTGAGCATTTCACATGACAAAAATCAAAGAAGAGAAGTAGATGCTAACTGCTCGGATGTATTTATGGTAGATACTTCTACTGGTAAAAGATATAATTTGTTTCATGTTTTACATAAAGAAACAATTTACGCTTTTGACTATCATGATTCTTCTGGCAATTTCAATATGTTTTCATTTTTCTTGTGAGTTGGGGGACTTATGGATGTATTTTCTACTATCTCACCCCTAACTTCAGCCAAAGGAGGGTTGGAAAACCAAATTTAAAAATATGTGAAGAGTGAGTAAAAAAATAGCAAGGAAAAGAGTCCAGGACTGTTCACACCTGGCAAGTCCACTGTTGCCATCATAGTTCAAAATGGGTATGTCTGCATGCCTTCAAGGGGCACAAGAAGGTCAGGCCCTCTGATGTGCCAGTTTTTGAAGATAATTAGATTGATTAACTCCTTCAACTATTGTCTTTTGGGAGTTTATAGGCTTTGGGAGTACCCTTCAATTAGACATTTAAAAATATGCAGATAACAGAACCAGTATAACTTTGGTAGCTCAGTGGTAAAGAATCTGCCGGCAATGCAGAAGACCCAGGTTCAATCCCTGGGTTAGGAAGATCCCCTGGAGAAGAAAATGGCAAGAAATGGGATAGAAAATGAACATACACAGAGGCAGTACAATTTTAAGTACTGATAGTGCTAGAAAGAAAAGTGACTCCGTCTAAGGGGATAGAGAGTGATGGTCGTGCTACCTTTGTTAGGGGAGGTCAGACCTGAAGGAAGAGGAAAGCCATTAGGAGGCACAGAGTCTCCCAAGTGGAGGGAACTGCAAGGTCAAGGGTTCTGAGGCAGGAAGAAGCTTGGCATGTCTGAGCTATGGCAGAAAGACCATTGTGGTGGACAGAGTAGAGAAAGTAAGCGAGAGAATGCTGAAAAATGAGCTCAGAGAAATGGAGAAGACCAAGCATTACCTTGGTAACCAGTCATTACCTTCTTCTGTTTAAGAAGGCAAGGAACAGAAGTGTCGGTTTAATTTTCATTGTTCTACAGAAAGCCTCTGGAGGATTTGATCTGAAGAGGAACATAAGCTGACATGCTGTTGGGAAGTGTAACCTGACTGTTCTGTGGAGGAGTCAGAAGAGAAGCAGGAAGACCATTGGTGGTTCTGGTGATGACACAGGGTAACTTGGCCCACAGGAATGCCAGCAGACATGGAGAGTAGTAGGTTGATGACAGGTTCTGAAATAGCCAATAAAACTTGAAGAATGAATATGGGTTCTGAAGAAAAGAGAGTAACAGGATGAAGCATACTGTTTTATTCCAGCAGCTGAGATAATGTGATGTGATTTCCTCACAGTGGGAGCCCTAAGGGAAAGATAGGTAAAGAATGGAAGAGAATTAAGTTTTTTTTTGGAACTACAAAAATAGGCAGTAAAGATGAGTCTAGAATTCAGGGATGATGCCAGAGATAAAGGTATAAATTTGTGAGCCAGAATATAGATAATATTCAAGGCTATGGGACTGGATGAGATGACTTATGGAGCGTGTATGAGAAAAGAGAAGAGAAAACAGAGGTGATTTGAAAGACTGGCATATGCCAACACTTAGAGTCAAGGAGAAGCACTGCTGGGATGTTGAGGCAAATAGTACAGAGAAGTGACCAGGGCACTGGCAGGATGATTTATAGTCCATGTAATTTATAGTTCAAGCCATGATTTTTTTAAAATTGAAATTGAAGTTGTTAAGAAGACTGCCAAGACAATAGGTATCATCTGGGAGTGTCCTGGGCAAACAAGAACGTATACAGGGGCCTTCTACACATCAGTAACCCCCATAAGACTGGTTTCATTGGAGCTGAAGTGATGGCACCCTGCCTGCTACGGGCTGAGGAGAGATAAAAGGTGAAGCAAAGAAAACAGGAACCAGAAGCAACCCTTTTGGAAAAAAATTGCTGTAAAGAAGCTAGTAGAAAAATAGGTCATGGCTAGAGGGGATATGAAACCAAGGAAAGAATTGATTTTTTTATGGAGCTATTACAGCATCTTCGGGGGCTTCCCAAGTGGCACTAGTAGTAAAGAACCCGCCTGCCAATGGAGGATACGCAAGACGTGGGTTCGATTCCTGGGTTGGAAGGTCCCCTGGAGGTGAGCAGAGCAACCCACTCCATTATTCTTGCCTGGAGAATCCCATGGACAGAGGAGCCTGGAGGGCTATGGTCCATAGGATTGCGAAGAGTCAGACAGGACTGAATCGACTTAGCACAGCACACAGCATCTTCGTATGCTAACAGGAAGGATCTAGGAGAGAGGGAAAATTGGATAAGGCAAGGGGAAGAGAACAGCAGTGGAGACAGAGCACAAGAGTAGGGTTCTGTGCATAAGTGCACAAGTGGAGTGGCTGGCATTGGATGTTGATTTCATTCACCCATTGAAATGTGGAAAGGAGGCTTATGTGGATACAGGTGTACATAGTTGCTAAATTGGGCTGTGAAAAAAGGAGTTAGCTTCTTAGCCAAAGCAAAAGAAATTTCGCTTTTTCTGAAATTCTCTTTTCCTCCCACAAGAAGTCACAGTTTACCCTTTGGGGGCAATTTTCTTCTTAGGCGTTAAGAAGAGATATGTGAGCTATTTCTCCTTTCAGGAAAAATGCTCCAGTATGGAGCCTTTAATAGTTTACCAGCAAATGTGAAAATTCTCCCAGGTCCAATTTAGATCTGGCAGAGAAGATGAATATTACTAGTCAGTCGGCAACTGCCTATAACAGATGTTTTTGTTGAATGTGAACACTAACAGTTCGATTCGGCCTTTTCAGAATTTGAATTAAGAAATAGAAGAAATAGCCAAGAGTACATTGAGACCCAGGTGGAATAAAATCCTTTGACCAGAAACACAAAATGTAATGTCTAGTGAAAACTTCAGCACCCAAGAACTGTGTGACCCTTGGAAAATCACTGTGCTCTGATTGTTCGAGATGTAAGAGACAGAAAATCGCAAATATGAAGCAGAAATCAGGGGGTTGTAGATATGCGTAGTTTCTGTCAGATAACCATTGGTAGGACTTTTAGGGAACTGTAAGCTTTTCGTGGAGGAGCACAAAATAACCAAGCAAATGACTATTACCAGTGATTTAATGTCTAGGAATAACTCAGTTCAATTGATTCAGCAGAGAAAACCAGAAGTGGCTTAGACTCAAAATTATATTCCTTCCAAAGGTGAACTCCCTTCAATCTGCTCAAAGGCAGGGATAATAATAAAGACCATTCTCCTTCTCTTATGAATTAAACTTATATTTCCCTAGGCAACCAGGTACAGTGGCTGAAAGATAATTTGCTCATCTGGAAAATGGATCTGAGAAATCATTTCCGTATGTACCTTGAGTCACTGCAGACATTGGCCCAAGGCAACAGAACTATAATGCAGGTCACTTTAGGCACTCTCCGGTGTAACAATCAGGAGAAGGCAATGGCACCCCACTCTAGTACCCTTGCCTGGAAAGTCCCATGGATGGAGGAGCCTGGTGGGCTGCAGTCCATGGGGCCGCTAAGAGTCGGACATGACTAAGTGACCTCTTTCACTTTTCACTTTCATGCATTGGAGAAGGAAATGGCAACCCACTCCAGTGTTCTTGCCTGGAGAATCCCAGGGACGGGGGAGCCTGGTGGGCTGCCGTCTATGGGGTCGCGTAGAGTCAGACACGACTGAAGTGACTTAGCAGCAGCAGCAGTGTAACAATCATCCTTGCTAAGGTACTGCAGGCAGGAACCAGGCCTTCACCCATGAGATATCACTACTCATGCTGCTAATGTACCACCTACACATGCCACTGCCATAGTGAGAAAGCACTAGATCAGTGCTCTGTAAATTTGATCATTACACGGGGTTGAATAGAGTCCTGGGACTTCCCTGGCAGTACAGTGGATAGGAGCCTACCGGCCAATGCAGGGAACACGGGTTTGCTCCCTGGCCCAGGAGGATTCTACATGCCTTGGAGCAACTGAGCCTGCGCCCCACAGCTACTGAACTGCACGTTCTAGGGTCTGTGAGCCACAACTACTGAGACTGTGAGCTGCTACTACTGAAGCCTGTGTGCCTAGAACCTGAGCTCCACAACAAGAGAAGGCACTGCAACGGGAAGCCTTCGCACCACAACTAGGGAATAGCCCCCACTCTCAGCAACTAGAGAAAGCTCGCACACAGCAATGCAGACGTAGTGCAACCAAAAATTAAAAACAATAGTAATATAACTAAATTATAAAAGAGTCTCTAAGCACAGGTTTTTAAAATGGCACAAGTGTGGCAATTCATGGATGCTACACTACAAGACGGTTTAAAGAACTGTCTAATGTTCTTAGTTATTGATCCTATAGACCAGTCTGTTTTTCAATGACGAAGTTCAACCTATGTGTACTTGTTATCCATTGCATCCTCACTCTTAGCAAGGTAAAACTAAACAGTAGATTTTTCAAGCACTTATAGATAAAATCAGCTCATTATCTGATAATACCAACTACTGAGAAACACTTACTATGTGACTGTGTAACATCAATAGCATTTATTTTAACTGAAACAACTTTAACTTTCCTTTTTAATGAGCTCTATATTACCTGAAAAAAAAAATAGATTAAGGAATATAGCATCTCATGTCAAGCTCTAACTTAGGGTTTCAGGCTCAGATTATGAACTACCGCAATTGCAGTCATTTCCTAGGGATACTGACCCATCATTCAGAATTCACCTGTGAGTTGCAGAGATAATGGTTAGCAAGATGTGAGCCATAACTGAGCATCCAGATGTGGTTGTTTTATTCAGAGGCTCTATGAACTCTTACTATTGGAGGCTACCTTCCTTTTATTACTGATGTTGAAATACACTTACATTCCACATTAAATGTTCAGTTCAGTCCAGTCGCTCAGTTGTGTCCGACTCTTTGCGACCCCATGAATTGCAGCACGCCAGGCCTCCCTGTCCATCACCATCTCCCGGAGTTCACTCAGACTCACGTCCATTGAGTCTGTGATGCCATCCAGCCATCTCATCCTCGGTCGTCCCCTTCTCCTCCTGCCCCCAATCCCTCCCAGCATCAGAGTCTTTTCCAATGAGTCAACTCTTCTCATGAGGTGGCCAAAGTACTGGAGCTTCAGCTTTAGCATCATTCCTTCCAAAGAAATCCCAGGGCTGATCTCCTTCAGAATGGACTGGTTGGACATATATATATATATATATATATGTATGTATGTATATATGTATGTATATATAATGAGCTGAGTGGAGTTGTCCTCAACTAGTTGACTTATTGTCACAGTTTAGCAATATTTAATTAAACACTTGTAAATTTCAGTGCTGGTAACTCCATTGCATATTGGGAAGCCAATAAAATGTTTTTTTTATATTTAAAATATTTTTTGTAGAGGTTTAACAGACTACCTGATCTGCCTCTTGAGAAACCTATATGCAGGTAAGGAAGCAACAGTTAGAACTGGGCATGTTGTTCCAAACAGGAACACTGTTCCAAACTGGGCACTGGTTCCAAACAGGAAAAGGAGTACGTCAAGGCTGTATATTGTCACCCTGCTTATTTAACTTATATGCAGAGCACATCATGAGAAATGCTGGGCTGGAGGAAGCATAAGCTGGAATCAAGATTGCCGGGAAAAATATCAATAACACCAGATATGCAGATGACACCACCCTTATGGCCAAAAGTGAAGAAGAACTAAAGAGCCTCTTGAAAGTGAAAGAGGAGAGTGAAAAAGTTGGCTTAAAGCTCAACATTCAGAAAACTAAGATCATGGCATCCGGTCCCATCACTTCATGGCAAATAGATGGGGAAACAGTGGAAATAGTGGCTGACTTTATTTTTCTGGGCTCCAAAATAACTGCAGATGGTGACTGCAGCCATGAAATAAGATGCTTATTCCTTGGAAGGAAAGTTATGACCAACCTAAACAGCATATTAAAAAGCAGAGACATTACTTTGTCAACAAAGGTCCATCTAGTCAAGCCTATGGTTTTTCCAGTGGTCACGTATGGATGTGAGAGTTGGACTGTGAAGAAAGGTGAGCGCTGAAGAATTGATGCTTTTGAACTGTGGTGTTGGAGAAGGCTCTTGAGAGTCCCTTGGACTGTAAGGAGATACAACCAGTCTATCCTAAAGGAGATCAGTCCTGGTGTTCACTGGACGGACTAATGTTGAAGCTAAAACTCCAATACTTTGGCCACCTTATGCGAAGAGTTTACTCACTGGAAAAGACTCTAATGCTGGGAAAGATTGAGGGCAGGAGGAGAAGGGGACAACAGAGGATGAGATGGCTGGATGGCATCACCGACTTGATGGACATGAGTTTGGGTCAACTCTGGGAGTTGGTGATGGACAGGGAGGCCTGGCATGCTGCGATTCATGGGGTCTCAAAGAGTTGGACACGACTGAGCAACTGAACTGAACTAAACATTTGCTAATTTTAATATTGCAGTTTTCTTTTCTTATTGTGAAGTCAATGATTTGAGGGGTTAGTATCTCAAACATGTTTACAGGCCCTGGTCAAACTCAGGGGCTCTGGGCGTGGCACCTTAGTGCTTACTAGATCAAATGGATGTAGACAAAACTTTGGGCCTCAAGGATGTTTGAAGCTTTAGCTATATCGAATTTCAGAAAAACTGCACTGGGATGTAAATTCTTCATATGGTGTTTCACTTCCTAGTTATTGAAGGCAATGAAATATTTCTTTATAATTTCTCCATCCAGACTGTTTCCTTTTCTTCTTCTGCCACCTTTTTTAGGTCTCTGTCACATCAGACACAAACTACTGGATTGGCCAAAAAGTTCATTTGAGTTTTTTTAGAAGATGGTATGGAAAAACCTGAATGAACTTTTTGGCCAACCCAATATGACAAAAGACTTTTTATTTTTTCTCCCTCCTTGAAATTTTCCCCTTCTTCAACAAAAGTCAACAGATTAGGCTTGCTAAAATGCTGGTCAACCAAACAAGTATAATTCAGTTTAACAATTAAGTAATTAATTAACCTGAATGACTTGGATATTTTGTATTAATGTTCTATGTATTCTTGCTGTTTAAACATAAATATTTGGCTTTATCCTTTAATTTTCCAAAAAAGATTTTCTACTTGCATTTTTTTGAATATGCTAATATCACATTTTCACCCTTGTCTGTTATTTCTGTCATTCAAGAAATGTCATTAGTACTCACAGAGTTCCAGACATTGTAATAGTCACTGAGAGTTCAACAATGAGTAAGAGTAATCCTTGCCCACAGGTTACTCCAATTCTAGTGGAAGATAAATAATAAAATACATGTACCTGAAATGCTATAGTGCTTTGATAGAAGTGAGTACAGACTACAGTGAAAAGCATAAAAGCTGAGTGGTCAAATCTACTTGAGGATGGGGTAGGGGAGGCTGGTTCAGCAAAAGCTTATTTTCAGAAAATGTTTAACCATTTACCTGGTATGCACTTGGACAAGGGCACTGCAGCCATAAGAAATAATATGAGCAAAGGTATCAGGGCAAGAGATGGATTTTGAAAATATTGAATTGACAAATTTGTATTCATGAAAACAAGACAACAAAATTATAATAAATTGTATCATTAGGTATAAATAAACTATTTAAATTAAAATAACTTTTATTATGTCTACTCTTCAACTTTTCAATTTTTAACCTATCTCAATGTTCTAAAAAAACAATCATTTAAAAAACATAAAAATTCATTTCTAGGGGTACACATTTTTACTTTTGTCTCGGACTCTAAAATGGCTTAGCGTGGCACTGCTAGATTCTGTTTTTATTTAAAATTTTGACATTTTGTTCATCATGGATTTCTTGCAATAATTTTTACTTTAAAACATTATTATTTTGATTACTAAGTTTTCTGGCAGCTCCTTAAATTTTGCACACAAGTGCTTCACTCACCTCATCCTAATCTCATTAAATCCATCAGATCTACATATAAAGATCATTCTCTCACAGTGCTGAGAATGGACTGCTGAAGATTTTGGTAGGTAAGACTAGAGAAATAGGGGCAAAGTCAAAAGTCTACTGTAATAGCTTAGGCAGAAAATAATGGAAACTTGAACCAAAGCAACAAAGAGGAGAGTGGAGGCAGGGCTGAAAGAAGTATTAGGAATGAACGGGGAGAATTTGACAAAAATTGGATTTATGAGAAATCTCTCTTCTGAAATTTGTTCTCCAAATTGTGACTCCCTTCTTCAGGAACCCTTTCTAAGCCATTTCACACAATGGCCAGTTCCTAGATTGTAATCTCTTTGCTGCTGAAGACCATATTTTTTTTCTTCCTCAGTGTTTTAAGCCCAGTAGATGCTCAATAAATACCTTTTGAAAGAACTAGAATCATCAGTGATTTTTAATACTGCTGCAAGGCGGTGCCAATAATTATTAAACCAACAAAAGAAGAGTTCAAATCTTCTTCCCTGGATATATTTTTAAGGTTAAGATGCTCATTTATCTGTCCAAGATGGCATAAATGACTTCATAGGGCCCTTTCCAATTACATGATTAACAGCCCTTTTTGAGAAGGGTTTTATATATGTTACTCTAATAGCAAGAGAACTTCTCCTGGGGCCTTTTTCCCTTTTATGTGATTACACTGGTATTTTAGAGAAAATGAAATTACTGCATCCCAGCTGGGAAGTTCTTTTGAATTTATAAAATGCAGAGATTTCAACAGGACTGTGAAGATGAGGCAGGTCTCATATCCAATCATCAATAAGTCATTTTTTTTTACCTTTTTATTTTCTCTTTTTAGCATTTTTTAAATTACATTTTTATTTTTACTTTATTTTACTTTACAATACTGTATTGGTTTTGCCATACATTGACATGAATCTACCACGGGTGTACATGTGTTCCCAAATATGAACCCCCCTCCCACCTCCCACCCCATAACATCTCTCTGGGTCATCCCTGTGCACCAGGCCCAAGCATCCTGTATCCTGCATCGGACATAGACTGGCGATTCATTTCTTATAATCTTCCTCACAAAAGTTCTACTGTGGTTACCCATGGCCAAAATTTGACATTAATGTACTGCCCTTGACAACTGAACCAGAGAATTTCTCTGTAAATTATTCCAGTTACAATAAAAAGATAATTATAGTTGTAGAAAAATTTGAACTTAATATATCTGAGTGTGGCTTTGTCAGATTTCCATTTCTGGTGATGTCGTGATTCATTTTATCAGAAATTACTATTGTTATTATCACTGTTACTATTATTTGGGACAAGAGGCTTTTTAGTAAAGCTTTTTTAAAAGTAACTAGATCAGTCCTGCATGGACTCTTTGTCCTCTGCCTCTCCCCTTCTGAATGAAGGGTAAAAAGCTGAAGCAGCCACCTGCCACAGCAGGGGAGCTGTCACACCCGCCCTGTATTAACTGCATCTCAGTTCAGTTCAGATCTGACTCTTTATGACCCCATGGACTGCAGCATGCCAGGCTTCCCTGTCCATCACCAACTCCCAGAGTTTACTCAAACTCATGTCCATTGCGTCTGTGATGCCATCCAACCATCGCATCCTCTGCTGTTCCCTTCTCCTCCCACCCTCAATCTTTCCCAGTATCAGGGTCTATTCAAATGAGTCAGTTCTTTGTATCAGGTGGCCAAAGTATTGGAGCTTCAGCTTCAGCATCAGTCCTTCCAATGACTATTCAGGACTGATTTCCTTTAGGATGGACTGATTGGATATCCTTGCTTTCCAAGTGACTCTCAAGAGTCTTCTCCAAACCACAGTTCAAAAACATCAATTCTTTGTCACTCAGCTTTCTTTATAGTCCAACTCTAACATCCATACACAACTACTGGAAAAACGATAGCTTTGACTAGATGGACCTTAGTTGGCAAAGTAATGTCTCTGCTTTTTAATATGCTGTCTAGGTTGCTCATAACTTTTCTTCCAAGGAGCAAGCTTCTTTTAATTTCATGGCTGCAGTCACCATCTGCAGTGATTTTGGAGCCGCCCAAAATAAAGCCTGTCAATGTTTCCATTGTTTCCCCATCTATCTGCCATGGGACCAGATGCCATGATCTTAGTTTTCTGAATGTTGTTTTAAGCCAACTTTTTCACTCTCCTCTTTCCCTTTCATCAAGAGGCTCTTTAGTTCTTCACTTTCTGCCATAAGGGTGGTGTCATTTGCATAGCTGAGGTTATTGATATTTCTCCTGGCAATCTTGATTCCAGCTTATGCTTCATCCAGCCCAGCGTTTCTCATGATATACTCTGCATAGAAGTTAAATAAGTAGGGTGACAATATACAGCCTTAACATACTCCTTTCCCTTTTTGGAACCAGTCTACCGTTCCATGTCCAGTTCTAACTGTTGCTTCCTGACCTGCATACAGATTTCTCAAGAGGCAGATCAGGTGGTCTGGTATTCCTATTTCTTTAAGAATTTTCCACAGTTTGTTGTGATCCACACAGTCAAAGGCTTTGGCATAGTCAATAAAGCTGAAGTAGATATTTTCCTGGAACTCTCTTAGTTTTTGATGATCCAATAAGTGTTGGCAATTTGATCTCTGGTTTATCTGCCTTTTCTAAATCTAGCTTGAACATCTGGAAGTTCATGGTTCATGTACTGTTGAAGTCTGGCTTGGAGAATTTTGAGCATTACTTTGCTAGCGTGTGAGATGAGTACAATTGTGTGGTAGCTTGAGCATTCTTTGGCACTGCCTTTCTTTAGGATTGGAATGAAAACTGACCTTTTCCAGTCTGAGGCATCTCATTTCATGGGGAAAGCAAAATAATTATATGTTTAATACTGCCTGTTTTTCAATTTTCTGACAGAGTTGAATATAATTTTCAACTGACAACAGAATTTGGTATCTAAAACTGAGGTGCTTTAAGCAAACCTAAAATGTAAAATTGAATTAGTGGGAGAAAATGGGACTTTGGGCAATACGAATTTAGATACTTTAAGCTGGAAAGGTGGTGTTCTTTGTTATGAGATAGCAGAAAATTTGATGTAATCTTGCCTACTTAGAATGTAGGCCTGGGCTATCTAAGGTTGTGCAATTAAGAGAAACGGTAGCAAATATTTTATATATTGGCCTGTGCTACCTCTAGCTTTTTCAGAAAAATCTTACTGAAGAGATGACATCATACTAGAGCTACTCAGACTGCAAACAGAAAGGGAAGGAAACACTATTTTCCCAAGTGTTTGAGAGTTGAGACCTGCTTCATCTTTTTCTCTGCCTGTGGTCTACACATCATGGTGAAGGGAGTCTTAAAGCCAATGGCTTCTGTTCTTCAAAACTGAAGCAATTATAAATAGTGATGGACAAGCAGGAGTCTAAATTCTGGTGCTTCACTGAAGAGAAGCACCAGATGGTGCTGGTTCTGATGGACTTGAGGATGTAGCCTTCCTTCCAGAGCCTGTTGATGCTAATTTATCAGTGCATGCATTCTCAGTCGTGTCTGACTCTGCAACCCCACGGACTGCAGTCTGACAAGCTTTCTGTCCATGGGATCTCCCAGGCAAGAATACTAGAGTGGGTTGCCATTTCCTCCTTCAGGGGATCTTCCCAACCCAGGGATCAAACAAGTGGGTCTCCTGTGGCTCCTGCATTGGCAGGTGGACTCTTTACCACCGTGCCACCTGGGAATCCCTAATATTATCAAGGAGGCAGCTACAGCATCTATGACAAGGCAGATGGGCAGAGCAGAAGGACCTATAATTATAGCAGGAGGTCCTCAGGCTTAAAATCTACATCTGAATAAGACCCTTGGCTCTTATTTCCTGAACTTGGACTTTACCAGAAGCAAACAGAGCAAAAGTAGACTGAGTTTACAGGAAACTATATTTCCAAAGTACTTCCCTGCCTTCATTCAAGACTGGCCTGAAATAGCATCCGGCTAATAAATTGCTAACATAGTCCCTGGTCTTTTAGACTACAACGATAGGAGGTTGGCTTTGAGGGCTTTGTAACAGTAGAAAGGGCATCTTTATCAAGTCACATCAGAGGGAAGAACTAGAGGATGAGAGGAACAGCGATCCTAGAAGTTCCTCCCAGAGAGAATAACCAGGTTCAGCTAGATCAGCCATGCAAGGAACTCATCCCATGCTAAGATAGAGGACCCGTGCTACTCATAGCAAGTAGAACTGCTTAGTTGCTATGGATAACTGATGGTTCAATATTTCCCATCCTCTCCTTTTTGAATGGGACCTTATGGTAATTATCCTATTCCTTCTCCACTATTGTATATTAAGGGTATACTATGTCATTTGATTTATAGACCAGCAGACCTACAATCTGGAGAAGGCAATGGCACCCCACTCCAGTACTCTTGCCTGGAAAATCCCATGGATGGAGGAGCCTGGTAGGCTGCAGTCCATGGGGTCGCTAAGTAATGGCAACCCACTGCAGTGTTCTTGCCTGGAGAATCCCAGGTGGGCTGCCGTCTTTGGGGTTGCACAGAGTCGGACACGACTGAAGCAACTTAGCAGCAGCAGCAGACCTACAATCGAAGAAGGCAATGGCACTCAACTCCAGTACTCTTGCCTGGAAAATCCCATGGATGGAGGAGCCTGATGGGCTGCTGTCTATGGGGCCGCACAGAGTCGGACACGACTGAAGTGACTTAGCAGCAGCAGCAGCAGACCTACAATAAGGTCTTCCCTGGTGCTTCAGTGGTAAAGAATCTTCCTGCCAACGCAGGAGAGGCAGCTTTGATCCCTGCTTCAGGAAGATCCCCTGGAGAAGGAAATGGCAACTCACTCCAGTATTCTTGCCTGGGCAATCCCAAGAACAGAGGACCCTGGTGGGCTGTGGTCTATGGAGTTCAAAGAGTCGGACACAACAGTGACTAAACAACAACAGATCTATAACAAACCAAACACACCAACAACTTTCCACCTGTATCTGATGGAAAGTCTGCATATCACCCAAAGAGCCTGCATTTTGAACTAGATGCAAGAAATGCAATAGACTGAGGTTCTTTCTCTCAGGATGTTCTTTTTCTGGGAAGAAACTGGTGTTTTCAATAAATGTTTAACCACTGGCTGGAGTAGGGTTGCACATATATATATACCTATATATATTCATTATAAACTTTATTAAAACTTTATTGAGGGGGGCAGTCCTAAGATGGCAGAGGAATAGGACGGGGAGACCACTTTCTCCCCCACAAATTCATCCAAAGAACATTTAAATGCTGAGTAAATGCCACAAGAAAACTTCTGAATGCCAGCAGAGGACATCAGGCACCCAGAAAAGCAGCCCACTGTCTTCGAAAAGAGGTAGGAAAAAATATAGAAGACAGAAAAAGAGACAAAAGAGGTAGGGACGGAGCTCCATCCCAGGAAGGGAGTCTTAAAAAGAGAGAAGTTTCCAAACACCAGGAAACACTCTCACTGGTGAGTCTGTGGCGAGCCTTAGAAGCACAGAGGGAAACATAACAGGGAGGAAAAAAAATAAATAATTAAAACCCACAGATTACGAGCCCAACAGCAACTCCCCCAGCGGAGAAGCAGCGCAGACGTCTGCATCCGCCACTAGCAAGCAGGGGCTGGTCAGGGAGGCGCGGGCTGCATTGCTTAGAGTAAGGACCTGGCCGAATGCCCCAAGTGTAATCAGAGTGAACTAACTTGGGCTAGCAAACCAGACTGTGGGCTAGCTACCACACAAAAAGCTCTAACATAAGACACCGCCAAGACCTCACACAGAATAAAGGATGGAACAGAATTAGCCGGCTGCAGACCATCTCCCTCCGGTGACAGGCAGCCACAGCCGGAAGGCCCGGAAGGGGGCAATCGCAGCCCCAGAGAGATATTATCTACCAAACTGCAAGCAGGCTTCTTTGCTAACTAAGACTTCTTGGGGTTCTGGACAGTCATCATCCACCTGAGAAGGTGCTCCAGTTGTACACCCAGAAAACTGAGCAGGAGGGATGGGAGAGGCGATAAGTCACAGCAACCGTGCTCGCCAAACACCTGAGCTACTCGGACCTGGGAAGGGCACAAAACGCAGGCCCAACCGAGTCTGCACCTCTGGGGACTACCTGAGAGCCGAGCCTGGGTGGCTTAGACCTGGGAGGTGCATGCAGCCCAGGGCCGGCCTCAGACGGTTCCCGGTGGAGCAACCTAGAGCCTGAGCTGTGTGTGCCGTGAACGGGGGCAGGCCCAGTGTGGCTGAGACACTGCGAGCACACGCCAGTGTTATTTGTTTGCAGCGTTCCTCCCTCCCCACAGCACAACTGAACAAATGAGCCTAAAAAAGGTGTCCACCACTGCCCCCTTTGTGTCAAGGTGGAAATCAGACACTGAAGAGACCAGCAAACAGAAGAAGCTAAAACAGAGGGAACCACCTTGGAAGTGACAGGTGCGATAGATTAAAACCCTGTCGTTAGTACCGACTACATAGGAAGGGGCCTACAGATTTTGAGAAATATAAGCCGGACCAAGGAACTATCTGAAAATGAACTGACGCCACACTGCCCACAACACCAGAGAAAGTCCTAGATATATCTGTACTATTTTTACGATCATTCTTTTTTTTCTTTTTTTAAAACTTTTTTAAAATTTTTAACTCCTCTTAAGTCCTCTATTACTCCTTTAATTTTCATTTTTATAACCTACTATTACTTTTCAAAAAAAGACCCTATTTTTAAAGCAAACTTCATATATATATTTTTAAAATAATTTTTGTTGACTTTTTTTTTTCATCTTCTTTTCTTTAATATTGTATTTTTGAAAATCCAACCTCTACTCTAGATTTTTAATCTTTGCTTTTTGGTATTTGTTATCAATTTTGTACCTTTAAAAAACTAATCTTCAGTACCCATTTTTACTTGGGAGCAAGATTACTGGCTTGACTGCTTTCTCCTCCTTTGGACTCTCCTTTTTCTCCACCGGGTTGCCTCTGTCTCCTCCCTCCCCCTTCTCTTCTCTACCCAACTCTGTGAATCTCTGTGTGTTCCAGACGGTGGAGAACACTTAGGGAACTGATTACTGGCTGGATCTGTCTCTCTCCTTTTCATTTCCCCCTTTTATCCTCCTGGCCACCTCTGTCTCCTTCCTCCCTCTTCTCTTCTCTGTATAACTCCGTGAACATCTCTGAGCGGTCCAGACTGTGGAGTGCACATAAGGAAGTGATTACTGACTAGCTTGCTCTCTCCTCTTTTGATTCCACCTCATCTCATTTGGGTCACCTCTAACTCCTTCCTCCCTCTTCTCTTCTCCATGTAACTCTGTGAACCTCTCTGGGTGTCCCTCACTGTAGAGAAACTTTTCATCTTTAACCTAGATGTTTTATCAACAGTGCTGTATAGAAGGAGAAGTCTTGAGACTACTGTAAAAATAAAACTGTAAACCAGAAGCAGGAGGCTTAAGTCCAAATGCTGAGAACATCAGAGAACTCCTGACTCCAGGGAACATTAATCGATAGGTGCTCATCAAACGCCTCCATACCTTGAAACCAAGCACCACCCAAGGGCCAACAAGTTCCAGAGCAAGACATACTATGCAAATTCTCCAGGAACACAGGAACACAGCCCTGAGCTTCAATATACAGGCTGCCCAAAGTTACCCCAAAACAACTGACATCTCATAACTCATTACTGGACATTTCATTGCACTCCAGAGAGAAGAAATCCAGCTCCACCCACCAGAACACCAACACAAGCTTCCCTAACCAAGAAACCTTGACAAGCCACCCACAGTGAGGAAACTCCACAATAAAGAGAACTCCACAAACTGCCAGAATACAGAAAGGCCACCCCAAACGCAGCAATATAAACAAGATGAAGAGACAGAGGAATACCAAACAGGTAAAGGAACAGGATAAATGCCCACCAAACCAAACAAAAGAGGAAGAAATAGGGAATCTACCTGAGAAAGAATTCCGAATAATGATAGTGAAAATGATCCAAAATTTTGAAATAAAAATGGAATCACAGATAAATAGGATTGAGAAGATGCAAGAAAGGTTTAACAAGGACCTAGAAGAAATAAAAAAGAGTCAATATATAATGAATAATAAAATAAATGAGATCAAAAACACTCTAGAGGCAACAAATAGTAGAATAACGGAGGCAGAAGATAGGATTAGTGAAGTAGAAGATAGAATGGTAGAAATAAGTGAATCAGAGAGGAAGAAAGAAAAACAAATTAAAAGAAATGAGGACAATCTCAGAGACCTCCAGGACAATATTAAACACTGCAACATTCGAATCATAGGAGTCCCAGAAGAAGAAGACAAAAAGAAAGACCGTGAAAAAATCCTTGAGGAGATAACAGTTGAAAATTTCCCTAAAATGGGGAAGGAAATAATCACCCAAGTCCAAGAAACCTAGAGAGTCTCAAACAAGATAAAACCAAGGCGAAACACCCCAAGACACATATTAATCAAATTAACAAAGATCAAACACAAAGAACAAATATTAAAAGCAGCAAGGGAAAAACAGGGGGAAATAACACACAAGGGGATTCCCATAGGATAACAGCTGATCTTTCAATAGAAACTCTTCAGGCCAGGAGGGAATGGCAGGGCATACTTAAAGTGATGAAAGAAAATAACCTACAGCCCAGATTACTGTACCCAGGAAGGATCTCATTCAAATATGAAGGAGAAATCAAAAGCTTGACAGACAAGCAAAAGCTGAGAGAATTCAGCACCACCAAACCAGCTCTCCAACAAATGCTAAAGGATACTCTCTAGAAAGGCAACACAAAAAGGGTATATAAACCCGAACCCAAAAAAATAAAGTAAATGGCAATGGGATCATACTTATCAATAATTACCTTAAACATAAACGGGTTGAAAGCCCCAACCAAAAGACAAAGACTGGCTGAATGGATAAAAAAACAAGATCCCTATATATGTTGTCTCCCTCAAAACAAGGGACACATACAGGCTGAAAGTGAAGGGCTGGAAAAAGACATTCCATGCAAATAGAGACCAAAAGAAAGCAGGAGTAGCAATACTCATATCAGATAAAATAGACTTTAAAACAAAGGCTGTGAAAAGAGACAAAGAAGGACACTACATAATGATCAAAGGATCAATCCAAGAAGAAGATAAAACAATTATAAATATATATGCACCCAACATAGGAGCACCACAATATGTAAGACAAATGCTAGCAAGTATGAAAGGGGAAATTAACAATAACACAATAATAGTGGGAGACTTTAATACCCTACTCACACCTATGGATAGATCAACTAAACAGAAAATTAACAAAGAAACACACACTTTAAATGATACAATTGACCAGTTAGACCTAATTGATATCTATAGGCCATTTCATTCCAAAACAATGCATTTCACCTTTTACTCAAGTGCACATGGAACTTTCTCCAGGATAGATCACATCCTGGGTTATAAATCTAGCTTTGGTAAATTCAGAAAAACTGAAATTATTCCAAGCATCTTTTCTGACCATAATGCAATAAGATTAGATCTCAATTACAGGAGAAAAACTATTAAAAATTCCAACATATGGAGGCTGAACAACACGCTTCTGAATAACCAACAAACCACAGAAGAAATCAAATCAAAATATGCATAGAAACAAATGAAAATGAAAACACAACAACTCAAAACCTGTTCAGTTCAGTTCAGTCGCTCAGTTGTGTCCGACTCTTTGCAACCCCACGAATCGCAGCAGCCAGGCCTCCTTGTCCATCACCATCTCCCGGAGTTCACTCAGACTCACGTCCCTCGAGTCGGTGATGCCATCCAGCCATCTCATCCTCTGTCGTCCCCTTCTCCTCCCGCCCCCAATCCCTCCCAGCATCAGAGTCTTTTCCAATGAGTCAACTCTTCACATGAGGTGGGCAAAGTACTGGACTTTCAGCTTTAGCATCATTCCTTCCAAAGAAATCCCAGGGCTGATCTCCTTCAGAATGGACTGGTTGGATCTCCCTGCAGTCCAAGGGACTCTCAAGAGTGTTCTCCAACACCACAGTTCAAAAGCATCAATTCTTCAGCACTCAGCCTTCTTCACAGTCCAACTCTCACATCCATACATGACCACAGGAAAAACCATAGCCTTGACTAGAAAGACCTTAGTCGGCAAAGTAATGTCGCTGGTTTTGAATATGCTATCTAGGTTGATCATAACTTTCCTTTCAAGGAGTAAGCGTCTTTTAATTTCATGGCTGCAGTCACCATCTGCAGTGATTTTGGAGCCCCCAAAAATAAAGTCTGACACTGTTTCCACTGTTTCCCCATCTATTTCCCAGGAAGTGATGGGACCGGATGCCATAATCTTCGTTTTCTGAATGTTGAGCTTTAAGCCAACTTTTTCACTCTCTCTTTCCCTTTCATCAAGAGGCTTTTTAGTTCCTCTTCACTTTCTGCCATAAGGGTGGTGTCATCTGCATAGTTGAGGTTATTGATATTTCTCCTGGCAATCTTGATTCCAGCTTGTGTTTCTTCCAGTCCAGCGTTTCTCATGATGTACTCTGCATAGAAGTCAAATAAGCAGGGCAACAATATACAGCCTTGACATACTCCTTTTCCTATCTGGAACCAGTCTATTGTTCCATGTCCAGTTCTAACTGTTGCTTCCTGACCTGCATACAGATTTCTCAAGAGGCAAGTCAGGTGGTCTGGTATTCCCATCTCTTTCACAATTTTCCACAGATTATGTGATCCACACAGTCAAAGGCTTTGGCATAGTCAATAAAGCAGAAGTAGATGTTTTTCTGGAACTCTCTTGCTTTTTCCATGATACAGTGGATGTTGGCAATCGGATCTCTGGTTCTTCTGCCTTTTCTAAAACCAGCTTGAACATCAGGAAGTTCTTGGTTCACATACTGCTGAAGCCTGGCTTGGAGAATTTTGAGCATTACTTTACTAGCATGTGAGATGAGTGCAATTGTGCGGTAGTTTGAGCATTCTTTGGCCTGTGGGACACTGTAAAAGCACTGCTAAGGGGAAAGTTCATAGCAATACAGGCATACCTCAGAAAAAAGTCAAATAAATAACCTAACTCTACACATAAAGCAACTAGAAAAGGAAGAAATGGGAGAACCCTAGTAGGGTTAGTAGAAGGAAAGAAATCTTAAAAATCAGGGCAGAAATAAATGCAAAAGAAACAAAAGAGACCATAGCAAAACTCAACAAAGCCAAAAGCTGGTTCTTTGAAAGGATAAATAAAATTGACAAACCATTAGCCAGACTCATCAAGAAACAAAGAGAGAAAATTCAAATCAATAAAATTAGAAATGAAAATTGAGAGATCACAACAGACAACACAGAAATACAAAGGATCATAAAAGACTACTATCAACAATTATATGCCAATAAAATGGACAATGTGGGAAAAATGGACAAATTCTTAGAAAAGTACAACTTTCCAAAACTGAACCAGGAAGAAATAGAAAATCTTAACAGACCCATCAAAATCATGGAAATTGAAACTGTAGTCAGAAATCTTCCAACAAACAAAAGCCCAGGTCCAGATGGCTTCACAGCTGAATTCTACCAAAAATTTAAAGAAGAACTAACACCTATCCTACTCAAACTCTTCCAGAAAATTGCAGAAGAAGGTAAACTTCCAAACTCATTCTGTGAGGCCACCATCACCCTAATACCAAAACCTGACAAAGATGCCACAAAAAAAGAAAACTACAGGCCAATATCACTGATGAACATAGATGCAAAAATCCTCAACAAAATTCTAGCAATCAGAATCCAACAACACATTAAAAACATCTAACACCATGACCAAGTGGGCGTTATCCCAGGGATGCAAGGATTCTTCAATATCCACAAATCAATCAATGTAATACATGACATTAACAAATTGAAAAATAAAAGCCATATGATTATCTCAATAGATGCAGAGAAAGCCTTTGACAAAATTCAACATCCATTTATGATAAAAACTCTCCAGAAAGCAGGAACAGAAGGAACATACCTCAACATAATAAAAGCTATATAGGACAAACCCACAGCAAACATTATCCTCAATGGTGAAAAATTGAAAGCATTTCCCCTAAAGTCAGGAACAAGACAAGGGTGCCCACTTTCACCACTACTATTCAACATAGTTTTGGAAGTTTTGGCCACAGCAATCAGAGCAGAAAAAGAAATAAAAGGAATCCAAATTGGAAAAGAAGAAGTAAAACTCTCACTGTTTGCAGATGACATGATCCTCTACATAAAAAACCCTAAAGACTCCACCAGAAAATTACTAGAGCTAATCAATGAATATAGTAAAGTTGCAGGATATAAAATCAACACACAGAAATCCATTGCATTCCTATACACTAATAATGAGAAAATAGAGAAATTAAGGAAACATTTCCATTCACCATTGCAATGAAAAAAATAAAATACTTAGGAATATATCTACTTAAAGAAATTAAAGACCTATATATAGAAAACTATAAAACACTGCTGAAAGAAATCAAAGAGGACACTAATAGATGGAGAAATATACCATGTTCATGGATAGGAAGAATCAATATAGTGAAAATGAGTATACGACCTAAAGCAATCTGTAGATTGAATGCAATCCCTATCAAGCTACCAATGGTATTTTTCACAAAGCTAGAATAAATAATTTCACAATTTGTATGGAAATACAAAAAACCTCAAAGAGCCAAAGCAATCTTGAGAAAGAAGAATGGAACTGGAGGAATCAACCTGCCTGACTTCAAAGCCACAGTCATCAAGACAGTATGGTACTGGCACAAAGACAGAAATATAGATCAATGGAACAAAATAGAAAGCTCAGAGATAAATCCATGTACCTATGGACACGTTATCTGTGACAAAGGAGGCAAGAATATACAATGGAGAAAAGACAATCTCTTTAACAAGTGGTGCTGGGAAAAGTGGTCAACCACTTGTAAAAGAATGAAACTAGATCACTTTCTAACACCATATACAAAAATAAACTCAAAATGGATTAAAGATCTAAACATAAGACCAGAAACTATAAAACTCCTAGAGGAGAACATAGGCAAAACACTCTCTGACATAAATCACACCAGGATCCTCTATGACCCACCTCCTGGAATACTGGAAATAAAAGCAAAAATAAACAAATGGGACCTAATTAAAGTTAAAAGCTTCTGCACAACAAAGGAAACTATAAGCAAGATGAAAAGACAGCCTTCAGAATGGAAGAAAATAATAGCAAATGAAGCAACTGACAAACAACTAATCTCAAAAATATACAAGCACCTCCCGAAGCTCAATTCCAGAAAAATAAACAACCCAATCAAAAATGGGCCAAAGAACTAAATAGACATTTCTCCAAAGAAGACATATAGATGGCTAACAAACACATGAAAAGATGCTCAACATCACTCATTATCAGAGAAATACAAATCAAAACCACAATGAGGTACCATTTCACACCAGCCAAAATGGCTGTGATCCAAAAGTCTACAAGCAATAAATGCTGGAGAGGGTGTGGAGAAAAGGGAACCCTCTTACACTGTTGGTGGGAATGCAAACTAGTACAGCCACTATGGAGAACAGTGTGGAGATTCCTTAAAAAATTGCAAATAGAACTGCCTTATGACCCAGCAATCCCACTGCTGGGCATACACACTGAGGAAACCAGAATAGAAAGAGACACATGTACCCCAATGTTCATTGCAGCACTGTTTATAATAGCCAGGACACGGAAGCAACCTAGATGTCCATCAGCAGATGAATGGGTAAGAAAGCTGTGGTACATATACACAATGGAATATTACTCAGCCATTAAAAAGAAAACATTTGAATCAGTTCTAATGAGGTGGATGAAACTGGAGCCGATTATACAGAGTGAAGAAAGCCAGAAAGAAAAACACCAATACAGTATACTCATGCATATATACAGAATTTAGAAACATGGTAATGATAACCCTGTATGCGAGACAGCAAAAGAGACTCAGATGTGTAGAACAGTCTTTTGGACTCTGTGGTAGAGGGAAAGGATGGGATGATTTGGGAGAATGGCAATGAAACATGTATAATATCATATAAGAAACGAATTGCCAGTCTAGGTTTGATGCAGGATACAGGATGCTTGGGGCTGGTGTACTGGGATGACCCAGAGGGATGCAGGGAGGTGGGAGGGGGGTTCAGGATTGGGAACACGTGTACACCCGTGGTGGATTCATGTTGATGTATTGCAAAATCAATACAATATTGTAAAGTAAAAAAAAAACCTGTCTAACCATGAATTCACAAAATTATTGAAATTTTAACAACTGGTTTTGTGAGCTTGTATAAGGCTTATTTCCATGCCACTAGAAATAAGAGTGTATCTGAATGACGCGTAACCAGAGGGATGGCAAACAATGCTAGTTATCTACCCAGTAGATAATCTTCTATTTTTCCTACTAAGAAAATATCACTTTTATTAGATGAAGCATATATCAAATTTAGAAATGATATTTAATAGCTTTCCTTGTGGATAGGTGGGAGAAGGGAATAAAAGCAACCCACTCCAGTATTCTTGTTTGTAGAATTCCATGTACTAAGGAGCCTGGCAGGCTTTAGTCCATGGGATTGCACAGAGTCGGACATGACTGAGCGACTAACACTCTCACTTTTATAGATAGGTATGGTCCTATAACACAGTTTTGGCTAGTAAGATATAAGTAAGTGATGTTGAATGAGATGAAAAATCTCCTTAAAAGTGAACAGGAGGAAGGTGACACATGCTTTTTGTCTTCTGCTCTTCCCATTGTTATCAGTCAGGTTGGGCTTGATTATGCTGCAATAACAATTTAATTCCCAAATATCAGAGGTTTTAACATAAAAGTTAATTTCCCATTTCATGTCCATTGCCAGTGGCTGAGGCAGGTCTGGTCCATTCAGCGACCCAGGTGCAGTGGCTCCACCAATCTGTAGCTGTATCATCTGGAATACACAGGTTCTTCAGGTGACCTGATTGTTGTCTATGCCCAGAAATGACACTCTTCATTGCCCCATACAGCCTATTGGCCAGAATTATTCTTATGGCTCTGTCTAACTGCCAGGAATGCTAGGGGTATATATTCCTTACATAGGAAAAAGAAAACGTCTAATTTGTTTCAGACCATTATTTCTGGATCTGGATTTCACTTACAGTCAAACACAATTCCTAAGTGATACAATTAATACCACTTTTTATGTTTTCTGTCTGCAAAATTGCTTTAGTCATGTCCAACTCTATGCATCCTTTGGACTGTAGCCCACCAGGCTCCTCTGTCCATGGGATTTCCCAGGCAAAAATATTGGAGTGTGTTCTTTCTCCAGAGGATCTTCCTGACCCAGGGATCAAACCCACATCTCTTGTGTCTCTGGCACTGGCAGGTGGGTTCTTTACCACCAGTGCCACCTGAGAAGCCAATGGCATATAGAGTGTACTATATTTTAATCTTTCCAGAAGTTTACACAAGACCCCCAAGAGAGAGAAAGTGGAGGTTTATGTATGGAACCAACACACACCTCCTTTTGTCAGGGAAGAAGACACACACTCTAACAGGATACTTCAGTTTTTGTCTACATCTACAGCAGAGTCATGAAGAATGCATTTTTCACAGGAGACATCATCTTACATAATAATCTGCTTTCTCTTTTGCCTTTCTGAGTACCTTTACCTAATCTGACCCAGGTATCCATCTTTGCCTGAGAAGAGATTAGAAATTACAGCAGAAGGTATGCAAGAAGAAAGAGGAGGGAATATCCAGCTCTTGACATTAAAATTGGATTGTACAACAAGGGAATGTCCTGTGAGCCAGGTGATTTTCTTGAGACAGGATTTTTCTAAATTCCTGCCTGTTGCATGTAGCGTATCAAAGACAGGCCTGTCCTTAGGTCTTATCTGCAGTCAGAAAAGGGAAAAGACATGATGTGAAATTAATAGAAGAAGCCACGTATCTGGTCCCAGGAAAATAGGAAGGGAGGGAAGGAAAGAAGGCAGGGAACAGGAGTGCTGTGACCAGCATCAATGTCTTGCTTCCCTCCTCTCTGGGTTCAAGCTGCAAGGCAGAAGGAAGTACATTGAATCAGCGATGACAAATCCTGAGGTAAAGCTGTGGGATTGCGCCAGAAACCCAGCAAACAGGGTTTGGGAGGAATGCTGGTGGTTTACCACTTCCAAGCCACTCTTAATTCTCACATGGCACAGAGATTGAGATGAAGCCAGTGGGCATTCCATGGAGTCTGCCACGACTTGGTGAGAGGCTGGGGGTGAACTGCCAAGTCAGGGGATGAGACAGATGACATAGCTAGGGGCTCAGTGGGAACTAGAACTGCAGGAATGGAATGAGGAGGAGGAGGCATGGAACACTACGGCAGCATCACTTGAGTCAAAAGAATGGACCTTGAGTCAAATCAGTCTTCAAATCAGTCATTCGAAGACAGCAGGGCAAGGAATAAACAGGTGAGCAAAGAACACCATCCCAGAGACCCAGCAGATTCTAACCAGCGCACACCTGAGGAGCAGCATGTCTCTTCCCTACCAACATCACACCCAACAAAGACACACTGTCTTCCTCACCCCTGAACACGTGGATGACATTTCAGAGGAAAGAACAGAAGAAGAGCAGGTTTTTGAGGACATGGGCATTTTCTTTTTTGTCCTAGAGAGACTAAATTTTACTTCAGGGAACCATGTAAAAAACTGGGTAGTACTAAACTTAATGGCCTCCCCTGGTGACTCAGATGGTAAAGAATCTGCCTGCAGTGAGGGAGACCAGGGTTCAATTTCTGGGTTGGGAAGATCCCCTGGAGAAGGGAATGGCAACCCACTCCAGTATTCTTGCCTGGAGAATCCCATGGACAGAGGAGCCTGGCGGGCTATAATAAATGGGGTCACAAAGAGTCAGACATGACTGAGCGACTAACACTTCCACTTTCATTTCCACTCAAGCTTAATCTTAATCTTAATCTTAATACACCTACTAACCAGTTAATTTATACTGATTTTCAGGAGGAATACAGGTAACTGTAGACAAAATTAAGGAACTCCGTGGGATAAATATCCTGATTTTTATTTCCATATACATCTCACCATTTTTTAGAGTTCAGGTAGACCTGCACATGAGGGACTTCTACAAGAAAATAACACAGATTTTAGTCTAAGATAGTATTTTAAATTTCATACTCACTAGTTGCAGGTTTGTGGGTACATTAATTATTTTCTCTTTGCCTCAGTTTTCCAGCTGACAAAATGGGGACAGAAAAACATAACTAGCCATGGAGGTATTAAGGAGATTAAAGTACTTGAGTTGATATTTAGGAAGTGCTTAGAGGAGGAAGAGGTCTTGACGTATAGTAAGAACTATGTAAGAAAAATTTTGGAGGTCTTATTAAGTTACAATTTAAACCTAACTCACCTCCCCTCTTTAACTATGGAACTATTCACTTTCTACAGAAGGGAACAATTTATGGTTCAAAGATATTATAGTCTAGAGGCTATCTGGGTCAAGAAGGGCATGTTGACTGGAGTGTCTCCTAAGATGCTAAGGGATGGAAACAAAACACTTCCTATTTGGGGAAAAAAGACACCTGGGGCTGACTACCCCCAAACTGCATTGATGTTTCCTGCTTTCATTAGATGTAAAATAAATAAATCAAAATAAACAAAAGAAAGCCAACATCAACAAAACACCGACACATTCTTTCAGTTGCCATGGCTCTGAAAAGACTGGAATAATGTAGGGAAGACAAAGCCAGTAGACTCATAAACTCTAAGTGAGTTTATGGACCCTGTGGTACAGGCAAAGGGCTAAGGGATTATAGTGCCTGGCTCAACAGCCTGGAATTCAGCAAAGTTATGTCTTATAATGTTTGGATAGGGAAGAAGACAGATACTATGGCCTGAGAAAAACAGACTGAGAGAAAATCATTTATTTGCTGATAACATACACATGCAGAGTCCAGACAATTGCCTTACTCTCCCTTCATTTGGACCATCAAGCATCCTCTGATTCCAAACAGGCAGGCCCAGGTTGGTATCCAGTGGCATCCTTTCCTGTCTTCTCCCTTCAACATATCTTGGGTCCTCAAAATCAGCTTTAAATGGCCTCACTTGGATTTTTCTCAGCCTTCTCCTCCACGATAAGGAATCCATGAAATTCTGGTTCTGATGAGCTGTTTTTTCTCTAAAATTATATTAAAATAGATATATAAATATTTAAACTTTATCAAAATGTTTCTGTATGCCTCCTAAAATTATCTCCTAACCTACAATTATATTAAAATAGATATACAAATATTTAAACTGTATCAAAATGTTTTCCATATGCTTCCTAAAATTATCTCCTAACCTACAGGGGTTCTGATCTAAATTAGAGTAGAATCTACAAAGGTGACTGCAGCTACCTGGAGCCCCAAAACAAGAAGCATCATCAAGGCTTGAAGGGGCTGTTGGACTAGGTGTCATATGACGGTCACTCTCCAGGAGTGGGATGTTGGGCAGGCCTTTTCTCCCTCTTCTCCATGAAGAAAGCAGATGGGCAAAGAGTGGGGTGGGAGTTCACTCCGGGCTAAGAATTGGTGGAAGGTGTATTGGCCAGCACTAAGAAATGAGTCGCAAAGAGTCGGACACGACTGAGCAACTTCACTTTCACTTTCAAGAAATGAGTTAACAACAATAACAATGAATAGGGCTGGATTAAATTATGTCTAACCACTGAACTAAAGTCTCAGCAGCAACAACTTGAGGACCTTAGGAAGCTGGTGCACCTTCACAAAGCTTGACCATCAGGGCACTCACTGCAGTAACAGGGTTGGTAGGAGAGCAAAAGGGTCAGAGAGGTCCAGAGTTCTAGGAAGGGTGGCATCAAAAAGTGACTGAGCTTGCGCTCCATGTTGGGCAAGAAGACCTGGTTCTGACGGACAAGGAGAAGCAGGGGGGGCCTCTGCATCACTGTGGAGCCAGAAAGGTGTTTGGTGAGAACAAGCAAACAAGAGGATCACTTAAAGTAAAACACACCCACCCACCTCCCCACCCACTTTTCTCCTTTTCAGGTTTAGAAAGTCAGTGGGCCTTTCATTTGATCTTAAATTCCTTCTGAAAAAAATAATGTAAAAGATATCCTGACTTTTGACATAAGCTCTGAAATGCCTAAGAAGTTCTTTGTAAAAATTTACAAGTCTTTTTGAAAGGGTGCTGTTGTTGTTGTTGTTGTTTTAATATTTTCAATTACAGATTTATGGCAGAATTTTTTATAGGCCCGAATTGTCTGTTTAATATTAAAATGATTCTTGTAGGGAGCCATCTGTTATGTGATCAGGCATGGAAATTCTTTACAAGGCTTTACATCAGCACTCACTCCAATGTTTGTCATGCTTCAAATATCCTCATGCATTTGTGTTTCCACTTAGAAGAGCAAGGTGGATGTAGAGGTAGGACATGATGTCTCCTGATTATTCAGTGGGTGTTACTGAAAACACTGTGTTCAACATATAGTTTGCTAAATTGTCTTTTTCCCTAAATTACCCTCAACATTTTCCTTAACTATGACAGAATAATACCTTGAGAAGAAGGACATTTTGATAGCCTTTGTATCTACTGTCCGAACAAACTGCCCATTGCATTAATCAACTCATTATTTCTTCAAAACCATTGTTCTTTTTTTAAAAAGTAATATATTTCAGCTTATTTTCCCCTGAGTGCTATTATATTTGAACTAACTTTATTTTCCCAAGTGGGTTTCATCACAGATGTTCACTTCGAATCACTGGGAAAGGAGTTGCCTAAAAAAGGTGTGTTGAAAAAGATAGTGAGGCTTCATTCAAGCTCAGTAGGAAAGAGTACACAATTGATTATGTCTGCCATAGGTGTAGGAAAGCAAGTATGAGCCCCATGAACCAACTACTTACCACGTTTGGCCTATTCTTTTTCTCTGTTCCTCTGTCATTATGCTCATTAATAAGCATTGTGAAGCAGCTGGCCTCAAGGCAAGCCAGACTAAAATAAACTCCTTTATCTGGAAACCAAACTTGAGCCTGATAACCACAATATTATTAATAATGAAAATAATACATGCTGCATTTGTTAAGCATTTGCTGTTATAGGTATCACTGTAGGTTCTTTATAGACATTAAATTATTTAATTTAGTCTTTGCAAACATTTTTTCAAGAGATGTGTGTGCTGTGTGCTTAGTCACTCAGTCACGTCTGACTCTTTGCGACACCATGGACTGTAGCCCGCCAAACTCCTCGGTCCATGGGGATTCTCCAGGCAAGAATAGTGAAGTGGGTTGCCATGCCCTCCTCCAGGGGATCTTTCCAACCCAGGGATCAAACACAGGTCTCCTGCATTGCAGGCGGGTTCTTTATGTTCTGAGCTACCATATTATTCCTCAATTTCAGAGAAAAGCCTTACTGTATATGTGTAAACTATATACCAGTAAAACTGGATAAAATTATGTAGGCCTTCTTTTGGGAAATATATGGGCGAATGGATGAGGATGATTTGAACAAAAAAGTGAACTCAGTAAATTTACTTCACCTCTTTGATCTTGAGTCTTCAAAATGTACTCCTGGGAAAGGAGTATGTCAAGGCTGTATATTGTCACCTTGTTTATTTAACTTACACGCAGAGTGCATCATGAGAAATGCTGGACTGGATGAAGCACAAGCTGGAATCAAGTGTGCAGGGAGAAATAGATATGCAAATGACACCACCCTTCTGGCAGAAGGCAAAGAGGAACTAAACAGCCTCTTAATGAAAGTGAAGAGGAGAATGAAAAAGCTGGCTTAAAATTCAGCATTAAAAAACTAAGATCAATGCAGCTGGTTTCATCATTTCACAGTAAGTAGATGGGGAAACAATGGAAACAGTGACAGGCTTTATTTTCTCAGGCTCCAAAATAACTACAGATGGTGACTGCAGCCATGAAATTAAAAGACGCTTGCTCCTTGGAAGAAAAGCTATGACAAATCTAGACAGCATATTAAAAAGCAGAGGCATTACTTTACCAACAAAGGTCCATCTAGTCAAAGTCATGGTTTTTTCAGTAGTCATGTATGGATGTGAGACTTGGACAATAAAGAAAGCTGAGCACCAAAGAACTGATACTTTTGAACTGTGGTGTTGGAGAAGACTCTTGAGAGTCCTTTGGACTGTAAGGAGATCAAACCAATCAATCCTAAAGGAAATCAGTTCTGAATATTCACTGGAAGGACTGATGCTGAGGCTGAAGCTCCAATACTTTGGCCACCTGATGTGACGAACTGACTCACTGGAAAAGACCCTGATGCTGGGAAAGATTGAAGGCAGGAGCAAAAGGGGACAACAGAGGATGAGATGGTTGCATGGCATCACCCACTCAATGGACACGAGTTTGAGCAAGCTCTGGGAGTTAGTGAAGGACAGGGAAGCTTGGCTTGCTGCAGTCCAAGGGGCCACAAAGAGTTGGACACGAGTGAGCCACTGAACTGAACTGCATTTACATGTAACACTGTGTTAGTTTAAGGTGTTCAACTTAATTATATACATATATGTGAAAAGTGAAAGTGCAAGTTGCTCAGTCGTGTCTGACTCTTTGCAACCCCATGGACTATACAGTCCATGAATTCTCCAGGCTAGAATACTGGAGTGGGAAGGCTTTCCCTTCTCCAGGGAATCTTCCCAACCCAGGGATCGAATCCAGGTCTCTCGCATTGCAGGCAGATTCTTTACCAGCTAAGCCACCAGGGAAGCCCAAGAATACTGGAATGGGTAGCCTATCCATTCTCCAGTGGACCTTCCTGACCCAGGAATCGACCTGGGGTCTCCTGCTTTGCAGGCAGATTCTTTACCAACTGAGCTATCAGGGAAGCTCACATACATGTATATGAAGATATATAAATATATGTCTGTGAGTCTATTTGGATTCTACATATGAGTGATATCATATGGTATTTGTCTTTTTCTGACTTACTTTATTTAGTATGATATTCTCTAGGTCCACCCACTTAACTTTAAAAGGCATTATTTCATTCTTTTTTATAGCTGAGTAATATTCCATTGCATATATGTATCACAAATCTTTATCCATTTATCTGTTGATGGATCTTTAGGTTGTTTCCATGTCTTGGCTATTGTAAATACTAACTGCTTCATTTCTTAATGTGGTTCCCAAACCTGTGCATTTCTCACTGTTTTGGATATTCTTTTCCATATCCACTCAGGCTTCCCTGGTGACTCAGACGGTAAGCAATTTTCCTTTAATGCAGGCTGGAATCTGCCTGCAATGGGAGACCTGGGTTTGATCCCTGGGTTGGGAAGATCCCCTGGAGAAGGGAACAGCCACCCACTCCAGTATTCTCACCTGGAGAATTCTATGGACTGTACAGTCACGGGGTCACAAAGAGTCAGATGCTATTAAGAGACTTTCATTTCACTTCTTCCATATCCACTCAGTCATTTTCTTCTTATGTTCAAATCCCAGCTCAGTCTTTTCCTCTATACATTTCTTCCTACCTGGAAGATGCCCTTGATGAAGCAAGAGGCAAATCCTAGCCTCAGCTCAGCCAAGTTGGACACACTCTGAAGTAATCACAGGCTCTTCTCTGAGGCTATGAGATATTACCCCATATGACCCATTATGGATAATTCAGCCAAACCAGCTGTCAATTCAATTCAATTTTTAAAATTCCTTTTTTAATGATTTTATCAATTGTCTACATTTTGAATTTAATTGTTACATATCTAATGAGTTGTCAAACTGTTAAGTGAATCCAACTTGAGCTTTTTAGTATTTGGTCAAAGTAAACAGCCAATGCCATCAACCTAAGAGTCCTTCCATGAAAATTAGCTGTTATCTTAGTGAAGAGAACATGGTGAGATGACTTCGTGGTCATCTCACATAAGAGTGAAGTAGATTATAATTTTTCAAAGGTGGCTATGTCCAGTTCCCTAGTGTAGCTCCTGCTGCCAAAAGCCTGGTCTTGTTGATCACCAGCTTCAAAATCCTCCAATAGAGTTGTGAGTCAAACAGAAGATCATGTACAGACTATAGCTTCCATTTACATCTTAATGGGAACCAATGATAGTTCACTTCCTCCAGAAAAAAGTAAACAGAAACAGAAAAAGAAAACTGCCTTTATGGGCAGAAGATATAATTGGATTGATGGTACATTGTTGTTTATATGCAAATCAAATAACAGAAAAGAAAAAAACACCCCAAGTTAATTCTTTAGGTTCTGTTTATATGTCTGTTTCCAAGACTGCTCATGTTATTTTGCCTAAGGAAAGTTTTGTTTGTCTTGTTAGGGCTAACTTTGCTTTGAGATATTAGTACATAACAGGGTTTGGCAAACTTATCTCTGAGGCAAAACTTCAGAAGTGAGAAATTCAAACACTTGTAAGATGCAAAGATATTTGCTTTTAATAACATCCATTTCCAAGTTGCCCTTTTTATCCAACAGTTGTTGGAGAAGGAAATGGCTACCCACTCCAGTATTCTTGCTTAGAGAATCCCATGGACGGAGGAGCCTGGTGGGCTAGAGTCCATGGGGTCGCAAAGAGTCAGACATGACTGAGCAACTAACACTTCACACACTGATTTGGACAAAAGATCTGTGAACTGACTCAATTCACAACCTGATTGTCTTTACTCCCTGGATAGATATCACCTAATATTTGAGCTTCAGCATTGCCCTACCATTAGCAAATTAAGGAGGCTAGTTGACTCTGCTCTACTTTTTTGGATCCTTAGCAAGTGTTATATCTTATTTCATATCTAACTAAAGTATTTTCTTTTCTCCACTGCCCACAGACCCATTTTTCACTTGTCAACAAGCATGTCAAGTTCCTTCAGTCTCTCCCCTTATATTCTACTTTTAAATGCTGCACAATCAAGGCATTGAATATGCTGAAACACGGTTTCCCATCTCAAGAAATTTCCTACCACTTGGATTGTGCCATATTTTAAAAGATACTAGCGACATCTCTAATAGTTTCCACATGCAAGTTAAATTCTCTGCTTCAAAGATCTCAATATTACCCTTTCCCCACTACATGGTCCCAAGTCCCTCTGCGTGCAATCATTTCCCTTTAAAATCCACAACCAGACTGTTTCCTTGGACTGGGAGGGGGCCATCATCCTCCCCAAATCACCTCGACCTCTCCTGGTATGCATTCTTGCTTACTTGCCAACTGGAATGATATTAAAAGGATTTTACATGAATGGGGTCTCTCATTTGTTCCAAGTTCTTCAAAGAACTACTTCTGGTTAAATCACTTTTGAATTAGTTTAGTGGTAGCCATTACTCAAAGATAGACTTAAAATCCTTTAATCTATTTTTATCCCTAATTCTTTTCCTCTAAAACCTTTGTATAATATGTTAGTACACTAGGTACTTTTTTTTTTTAACTTAGAATCTAATTATAAGTGTTAGAAATCAGTTTTGGGCTGTGCTGCTGGGAGCTGGTGGTATGTTGCCTTTTGATTTTCCACAGTACATGAACGCAGAACACAGGCAGCTTCCCTCTCTTGGGTGGGAGATGAGACAGTGTGTCCCCACCATCTGAGAGGGTAGGAAGAGTCTGTAAATTTCTTGTGCCCGCTACATCATGTACCTGCAAGAGGCAAAAATAATCCCTCTTCTCTTGAGTTCCACAAAGGAATGTACTCCGTGTAATTAGCTCACATTCAGAGCCTTTAAATTAGAGAACAAACTATTGGCTCATTCTCCACTTTTTGCCTCACACTGTTCCCCACAGCTGAAATTAAAATTATTTCATAGCTTACAATTCAGTTCATATTCTATCTAATCAACCAATAACGCTCCTTGCTAATGCTGATAAAATACCTATTTTAGCCCATCTTTGGTAAGTCTTCCCACAGGAGGACAGGGACCAAGAGAAGGAATTAAAAAAAAAAAAAAAACACAACCTTTGGAAGCTATTTTTTAGCAGTTTTAAAGGAAGGTGAGCCCAGTTTGACTCAAAAAATACTGTAGAAAGAATTTCCCCATCAGCTGTTTTCAGCTAATCCCTTTCAGCTTTGTATGAATACTTATCTACAGATTTTTTTTTTCTTTATCTCTCATTTGTCTCTTTTCAGAGACATTAGTTAGAAAGCAAGGTACTCTTATGATTTCAAGATAAGTCATCTTCTGAGAATAAAATTAGAGAAAATCAAATGTTATAGAAAAATATTTCAAGATAAAGAATGCTATTTATGCTATATTCAATGAAAAATGTTATAAAGCAACATGTATTATGCAATCTCATTCTTATCTATTTTATCATCTTTCACACACACATATACTGAAACAGCCACATGAGGCAATATTCAAATTCTTAGGAGGAAGTAGAATTGTTATGGCCGATATTTACAACTTTTTCCCCCAATTTTTTTCAAAGACAATGCAGTATTGTATTAAAGTATTTTTAAAAGAAAGTAGTAATTTTACTCTTCTTTATCACATGCTGTGGACTGTGACCAGCAGAAACTATATTAGAAAGCTTCCATTACTAATGATTTTGAAATGATAAAACCTGTCCTTTATTGTATGCCTCCCTTTAAAAGAAAAAATTCAACTGGTAATTTACCAAAATCAACATGGAAAACAGGCTAACAGAAGGAGAAGAGTCACTTCACTTTTCAGAAAGCACTAAACAATTAGAGAACACGTAGCTCTTTGCCAGCTGTCTGCTGTAGCAAGAGTGGCAGAGAGATGGCTGTTCTGCTCCTGACATGAAGAGAAGTTACATCAGGGTTGGAGAGGGTTAGAAGCCTTCTTTCCCATTATTCTGGAGTCCTAGCCTCAGAAATGTGGTAGAAAGCTAACATTTGTTGAGTTTACTATGTGTATACACAGTTCTCAGAACTTTTTATATGTTAACTCACTTAATCATCCCCTAAACCCTATATGGTAGGAACTATTATTACTTTGCTTTACTAAGGAAGGAAACAAGGGCATAAAGACACACTAATTTGCCCAACCTCTCCTTTGGGGTCGGCCCACCCTCACGCCTTGAGGGTGTACTTTTTGGGCTTCCCTAGTGGCTCAGTTGGTAAAGAATCTGCCTGCAATGTGGGAGACCTGGGTTTGATTCCTGGGTTGGGAAGATCCCTTAGAGAAGGCAACAGCTACCCAGTCCAGTATTCTGGCCTGGAGAATTCCATGGACTATAGTCCATGGGGTCACAAAGAGTCAGACAGGACTGAGTGACTTTCACTTCCACTTCTCAGCTAGTGGATGGCAGATTTGAGGTTTGAATCAGGCAGTGTGGCTCCTGACCCTGTGCTTTGAAGGGTTGATTCTCTGTGATCTTTTGAAGTATCACAAAGAATCTGTCGCAGAACTGTCTGGCTCAGGGCTGGGGAAGCTTGGGTATTCATCCACCAATAGCATTCCTTGTTGGTTGAAGAGTTCCACTGAGAGCCACAGATCTCCAGCACTTCTGGGAAGCTCCCCAGGCAGATTGAGCAGGATGCCCTGGTGCTGGAGTCAGTCCTTGGGCAGAGAAACAGAGAGGAGCAAGGACTGGGTAGGAAGCTGTGTAACAGCAACTGCACACGAGAGCTATAGGAGAACTCAGAGGTAAGCTGTAAGTTTTGGGGTGGGGCCTCAACAGTGCCCTGATAGCATACCCATCAAACTAATTCTGGGTTGGTGTTTTTCAAAATGTTGTTAGAGGAAAGGCTGACAAATACTCAGGGCATCTCAGAGTGGTCCCCAGACCAGCAGCATCAGCATCACTTGGGAGCTTAGAAATGCAAATGTTGGACACTTCCCCAGATCTCCTGAATGGGAAACTCAGGGAATGTTGTCCACTGATCTGCGATCTGTGTTTTAAAAACCCTCTAGGTGATCCTGATGAGCATTAATACTCTGCAAACCACAGTTTTAAAAGATGGAAAGAGATCCATCCATAAATTGATTTCTTTTCCAAGGGAAGATAGAGATTTAGAACTTTTCCAGTGCTAAATATCTAGAACCCAGGTCTCCAAACCCAGTTCCTCACAGGAATGATTCAAACATCTCTCCCCCATAGATTTGTGTATTAGTAACTGTAAACAGTAAGCTGCTGCAACAAAAAGAACCCAAAAGGCAATGGCTTAAGTGACATAGAAAACCATTTCCAGGACTTCTCTGGTGGCATAGTGGATAGGAATCTGCCTGCCAGTGCAGGGGACATGGGTTCAATACCTGGTCTGAGAAGATTCCACCTGCCATGGAGTAACTAAGCCCACGTGTCACCACTACTGAGCCTGCACCCTACAGCCCGTGAGCCACAATTACCGAGCCCAAGTGCTACAACTACTAAAGCACATGTGCCTGGAGCCTGTGATCCGCAACAAGAGAAGCCACCACAATGAGAAGCCCACACGCTGCGATGTAGAGTAGACCCCTGCTAGCAGCAACTAGAGAAAGCCCATGTGTAGCAGCAAAGACTCAGTGCAACAAATTAATAAAAAGAAAGAAAAGTATTTCCATGTAACAGTCCAGCAGTATAGGCTGGTGGGGCAGTTCTGCTCTATGAAATCATTTACGGACTAGGTTCTTTCCTTCTTGGGGGCACTGCTATTTCCCTGGGTGGTGTCTCCAATGGGATAGTCAAACTAGATTGCTGTCTTATCCAAATTCGAGCCACAGGATGTGACAGAGACAAAGTCCAGAGTCAGAAGCTCATCTTAATTTGCATGTGACACAGTATTTGAAAACATCACATCTGCAAATGTTCAGTTGTTCCAAACTAAGTCATATGACCACCTGGAACTGCAAAGGGCACTGAGGAACGTGGTCTCCAGCTTAGCAGCTTTGTTCCCAGGAAGAAAGGATCTGTAGGACAACCAATAGACAGTCACAGCATGTGCCACAATGTCATACTAACATTGAAGTCTTACTGCTGTTATTGTTTTCTTTTGTATTGTCAACATTTGGCTTACAAGGTATCCAATTCATGGCAAGATCAGGAGGAGTGAGAAGGCTGAGTCAGGGCTAAAGTGTCATGGGACTCCAAGGGTCCTTAGACAAAAGTGTAATAAGCTGCAAGATTCAAAAGAGAAAGTTCATCTTAACGGGAAAAAAAAAAAAGGAGGGAGCATGAACCAAGTCAAAGGCCAGGTAGAAACAGAGCTGAATAAAACGAGATGGAAAACAAAGGGAGATGGGTGACTTCTGAGAATGGAACTGGATGGTCACATTTTCTGGTTGCTGGGCAAGTCCTGTGGGTAACCTGGAATCTCCACAAGAATAAGGGCAGGTGTGGAGAAGAGAAGCACAGAAACAAGGGTTTTGTGAACAGTGTCACTCTTGGAGCTAGAGGCACAGAACCAAACCGCTATTCCTTCTAAAGTAATAGTCACCTCAACACACTCTCTGGGCAAGGATTTAAAAATAACAGTTTGGAATAAATCATAATTAGAAAGCTAATTAACTGAGGCAATGCACAATAAAAGACATAGGCCTTGACTTGTGCCCCTGAAGCCAAGCTGATTTGTGTTTTTGTATTTTTTTTCTTCCAGGAATATAGATTATATCTAAATATATCTCAGTAAACCTAACAAATAAGCATGAACACAATTAAACCACTCCACATAAAGCAAAAAGCCTCACCAGTGTCAGCAAGCGGCAATGTCCTTTTCACTTTAAAGCTTCTATAAAGCCCCAAAGGAAATGCCAGTCAGCAGCCCTTTGTCCTTTTAACCAAGGCCAACAGCTCTCATATTTTTCTGTCTTTGCTCCATACTGCACAGAGTTAGCCTCCAAGTGTGTTGTTTTCTCTGTGCTCGCCACAGAATCAGCAGATTATGTACCATAACGATCACGCTCTATTCCTTCATCATTTCTTTTGACAGACAAGAAAGCTTCAGCACTATTTAGTTATGCTCCCCTACAAATATAATATGTGGAGTTTCAGGCATGCAAAAATAATAGAGATTTCTAGCTGTTGTAAAGATGCCAGCATGTTGTGGGTTTCCATGACCAGGCACAGCTTAACAGCCCGACAGAGCAGCAGGACCTTGTCTGTAGTGCCTTCCTTCTCCACCTTCTGCCCAGGTTCATGAGGCTTTCTCAGTGTGATGGAGCGATCCAGAGCTCAGATTCTGTAGTCACATTGCCTGAGGTCATGTTACAACCCTGCCATTAATAAATTGGTTGGGCGAGTTACTTAGGTTCTTTGAACTTGTTTCCTCATCTACAAAATGAGAACACATCTACTGCAGTTGTGAAAATTAAGTGACTAAACTTGTAAAGCCCTTTTGAACAGGTCCTGACACACAGTAAATACTGGGTATGTTAGATGCTATTCCATCTCTGACTGCCTGGTGCCTACAACAGTGAGAGAGGCAGGAAGGGAAAAGAATGCAGAGGGGGACACAGCCTGAGAAAAACAGGATACAACAAAAGCCAGCTAAAACCTAGATGGTGTCAATGGTGGCCTGGTCATTAACTGATTATACCTTCATTATAATACTGGTTATAATACTAAAAATCGCTCCCCCTTGTGCCATGACAGTTCTGAGGATGACCATAAAAGGCCAAAAAGTAAGCAGTGGTCAATTCCTGAAAATTCCCAGCCCCTTCCCCTTAATAGTTAGAACATTCCTTCTACTCATCAGCGTGTGAAATCACCCAGCCCATAAAAAGTAACAGCCCTATACTTCCAGGGCCAATCTTGCCTTCTGAGATGCACTACTTTCTGTCTGTGGAGTGCGCATCTCTCAGAATAAAACCACTGTCACTCTACTTCAGCTTACTCTTGAATTCTTTGCTGCATGAAGCCGAGGATCCTCACTCAGCAGCCATCCCAGGGCTCGCTGGAGACTGGGGATGTGGCCAGCCTCCCGCTCCCCCTTCTCCGGCATCACCTTGACACTCACCCTTCCCTGAGAGTGGTGCAAGCCCTCAGATCATCCTGTCTGCCTTAAGCTTCAACGTCCTTTAAGTTCTTCTCTCCACCACTTGACTAGACAGCAGACTGAGCGTGGAGCAGAGCAGGTTCCACCCTGTCCACACAAATCACTTGGGGAACCTTGATATTAGGCAGGTTTGAATGTAGTAGGTCTGAAGTAGCTGGGAAAGATTGAGGACAGATGAAGAAGGGGGCAACAGAGGATGAGATGGTTGGATGGCATCACTGACTCGACGGACATGGGTCTGAGCAAGCTCCAGGAGCTGGTGAAGGACAGGGAAGTCTGGCATGCCGCAGTTCATGAGGTCAACTGAGCAACTGGACAACAAACAACAGAGCCAGAGATTCTGCTCATTCTGCTGGTCTGTGGATCACACTTTGAAGAGCAAGAGGTTGGTGTCATTTAAATCTAGATTCTAATCCTATTAAGAGCTCGAGGACCCAGGGCAAGTTTCTCAACTCTGCCAATTTGCTTAAGCTCAAAGGTACCTCACTGGATCAATGTGACGACTAAATGAATTAATGGTTATAATAAAACGTTCAGCAAAGTACCTGGCTGGCAGCAGTGTACTTCCAATGATGGGTACCGATTAAGTTGTTAGGAGCAGAGTTATTAGACATTAATTCCTAAGGGAGTTGGCATTTTAAAAGAGGTGACATGTCAGCTTAGTTTAAGTGCTTTAATTCCTACTTGCGATGTCAAATAAGAAAACTGTAAGGTGACCCTGGCCACTGGGATAAAACTGCAACCAACTTCCAGGTCAAGGGCAAACATGTACAAGAAAAGGTTTACTTCCTAAACAAAATTTCGGTTCTGTTTCCAATAAATAGCACAGAATCTATAACTCCTGAATCTCTTTTCAGCCAGCAGTACAAGACTTCCAAACATTACCAATGACTTCTGGACAAAATGGAATAACATGGATAGTTATTTCCCACCTGAAACATCCAAACAAACAAAAAGACAAAATATATAACAGCTTTCAAAACAGCAGAATCAGACAATGGAAAACAGTAATTCTTGAGAGGAGAAGCATATGAGGTAAGATCTATGCTTGCTCTAACTTCCTTATTGCCTTGACAGAAATTCTAGCCCACAGCACAGGGACTGAGAACCCAAATGGAGCCTAGGAGCTCTTTCAGTTGAGGCGATACGGCTGAAATCCAGGGGGAACTTGGTGGCTAGAGTTTTCAGAATAGAGTACCAGAGAGGAGAGAAAATCTCTGGACATCTAAAAAATACAAATTAATCTATATTGACATAAATGAGATCAAGGAATAACAGAAAAGAAGGGATTACAAATGAGCAGTAGGAATCATTGGTGGATGATGGCTATGTTCACTGTCTTGATTCTGGTGTACACTTATGTCAAAACTTTTCATATGGAAACTTTATATGCAGTTTATCATTGGTCAATTATCCTTTAATAAATGATCAAACAAAAAACTTAGGTGGCGCAGAGGTAAACAATCTGCCTGCTAATGCAGAAGACACTGAAGATGCGGGTTTGACCCCTGGGTTGGGAATATCCCCTGGAAAAGGGAATGGGAACCTATTCCAGTATTCTTGCCTGGGAAATCCCATGCCAAGCTCCTCTGTCCGGCAGGCTCCTCTGTCCATGGGGTCACACAGGGTCAAACACGACTGAGCGTGCACACACCCAACCCTGATTCTAACTGCTTGCCTTACAGGTCCAAGACATGGCAAAAGTCATTCAGGGGAGGATGGCCACACAGCTCAGACACAATTCACTCTGTTCTTTTGATTCTCTGAGCTCCGTTCTTGAATTGTGTCACATTTCTCATGCTATCCCTTAAAAACAACTTCAGAATTACAACTTCACTTCATATATTAGCCTTTAATAACTGGAAGGATGTTTAGCATCCTCAAAGTAACTATCACTAAGGAGCCCCAGAAAATACCTCCCAAGAGTGAGCCTGGTTCATATAAACACAAAAGCAACAATTTTTCTGGCACCCCACTCAGTGAGGGCAGTCTGCCTAACAGATCTTAAAATTTGGATTGATATCCAGTATAGTGGGACCCTGGAGTTTCTTTTGGACTCCTGGGTCCTTGTTAAATGTACTCCCTCCATCCCTGCCCCTATCAGCCTAAAGATACTTCCCGTTATCTTGTTCCACGAACTCTGCAGAAAGATATACTAGATAACTCACTCCTAGATTTTAAATGTTGGATAAAGCTTATCTCTAAAAGAAAAAGCAAACATCTTGTTATTTGGTATGCAGAAGTGAGAAACTACATTTTTTTTTCTTTTGCTTCTCCACATTGTGAGCACATGACCCAATTGCACTTGCTGTTCCACCTCACTGCTTTTACCTTGATCTGAGCAACCATCCCCATTCACCTGAATACTGCAGCAGCTCCTTAACTAGTCTCCCTGGGCCCACCTTTGCCCTCCTTCAGTCTATTTGCAACACAGCCTCCAGAGCCATCCTTTAAAAACATGAGCCAGATTGTGTCAATCTTCTACTTGAAGCCTTTCCTCAGCTCTCATTTCACTTTGAGTAAAATCCAAGTTCTTCAGTGTATGCAAAGCCCTTTGTGCCCTGACCATTGTTACCTCTGACCTCTTGCCCTGTCAAGTTCCTCAGGCTCATTTTCTTAACCCCCGCTGGCCTCTGCTCCATTCCTGGGACTTGCCAGGTATGTTGCTGCCATAGGGCCTTTGCACCTGCCATTCCCTTTGCCTGTGAAGCTCTTCCCACCATCGTTAGCACAGTGAACTCCTCCTCCTGCAAGTCTTTGCTCAAATGGCACAGCCTTATGAGGTCCATCTTGACCATTCTATTTTAAATTGCAACCCATGCCCATTTATTTTATCAGTTTTTTTCGTTTATTGTTTGTCCATAAGGGCAGGGATTTTGATATGTTTTGTTCTCTGATATATCCCAAGCTGCTAGAAAAGAGCCTGGCATATAGTAGAAGCTTGATAAATGAATGAGTTACGATTATGTATTCCTTGATCTAGACATGAATTCTTGAATGACCTTGGCCAGCTTATATGTAAATAGGTCAAGGTGAACTTGCATTAGGAGGAAAGAACTCTGATTTTAGTCAGGTTAGGGTGAGTATAGCTCACCTGTGGTACAATTTTTAGCCAACCAGTCAGTTAAGCTCTTAGCATTTTAACCATTCTCCTTGAATTGTTTTTACAGTTTTATTATCACGGCTGCATAGCTTGTTCTGAGAGGCCCATCTGTCTCATATCTCTTCCCTACTCAATCTGTCTTCTCATTGCATGCTCTCTCTCCCACTTTCTCTCTCTCTTTGACCTTATGATTTGAATAAGAGCAAAATGTCTTTGGCACTATCCAGTATGAATTAAACGCTGAAGACTCTCTCTGCTGATACAACAAAGAAAAGCCAAGTAAATCAATTAGAGAAATGAGGTAGAAGGGAGGGTGGGGTGAGAAGTTGTTTGCTTGTTTACAACTTATTTATGTGTGTGTGTGTGTTTAAACTTTGTTCCATTCTAAAGAAAGAATTAAAGCTGAGCCAAGGATAGGGTCTTTTTTTTTTTTTTTTCTTCTTTTTTGAGTCTAAGGCAGGGAACTAACAATTTTTAAATATGTGCAAATTGTGAAAGGTACTCTGTGCACACACACACACACACACAAATTAAAAATATATGTTAGAGGCGCTTCCCTAGTGGCTCAGTGGGAAAGAATCTACCTGCCAATGCAAGAGACACGGACTCTATCCCTGATCCAGGAAGATCCCACATGCTGTGAAGCAACTAAGCCTGTGCACCACAACCATTGAGCCTGTGCTTAGATCCCAGGAACTACAACTGTAGAGCCCGCATGCCAATTACTGAGTACAATTATTGAAGCCCCTTCAAGCTAGAGCCTGTGCTCCACAACAAGAAAAGCCACCATAATGAGAAGCCGTATACCACAAAGAAGAGCAGCTTCCATTCACCACAACTAGAGAAAAGTCCAAGCATCAATTAAGACCCAACACAGCCAAAATAAATAAAATTATTAAAAACTATTTCACAAAGATTCTATAAAAATGTTTTATATATATAATGTAAATTTAAAATATTTTAAGTTCAACATTTTTTGCATTATGAAAAATCTCAAATACACAGGAAATTAGAAAAGTGAACATATATACTTACTATCTACAGTCACAATTTTTAACAACAGGCCATTTTGTTTTATCTCTCTAGATAACTTTTTGCTGAGCTACTAAAAAAATTATAGACATTATGACAATTAACCTATAAGTATTTTAGAATTTATTTCTAAAAATTAAAGAAATTCCCTACATTCTTTTTGATATTAAAAAATCTGGCCTCTTTTAATACTACATTAACCCTTAGAAACCTCTCAGCTTTCAGGCTCACCTTATACAATCACTGCCACAGACCAGAAATCACCTTTTCCTTTGTAAAGCTGACTCCTTTTAGTAGAAAATAGTATTTAGCAACATAAGTGTCCCTTAAGAGATGAATGGACAGAAGATGTAGTATATACATACAATGGAATATTACTCAGCCAGGAAAAAGAATTTGCCCTTTGCAACAATGTGAATAACTTGGAGGGTGAAATAAGTCTGACATAGAAAGAAAATATTGCATTATACCACTTATCTGTGGAATCTAAAAAGTAAAACAAACTAGTGAACACAATAAAGAAAGAAATAGACATAAAAATATAGAGAACTAACCAGTAGTTACCACAGGAGAGTAGGGCAACACTGGGGTAGGAGATTAAGATATTAAAAGCCACTATGTATAAAATAAACAAAATACAAGGAATATTGTACATCACAGGGAATATAGTCAATATTTTATACAACTATAAACAGAGTATAAGTTATAAAAATTTTGAATCGCTATGTTGTACACCCGAACATAGTATAATATTGTAATTCAATTATATTTAAGTTAAAAAAGAATAAATTATTTCAGTAGTTTATTGTCTTCCAAGAGATTCTGATTATACCACTGTCCCGCATGCTTTCCCCTTTCCCTGTAACTATGGTTACAAAGTATATCTAGGTCCAAATCAACAGCATTACCACCACCTGTGAACTGGTTAGAAATGCTAATTTTCAGGCCTTACCCCAGACTTAATCAGAAACTCTGGTGTGGTACCCAGTGACCTGAGTTTGCACAGCCCTCAGGAGCTTCTGATTCATGCTGAAGTTTGTTAACCAGTGCTCTACATCTTAAGATTTCTGCTCTGGGAAGTAAAACTTCCAGAAGCTTCCCCGGTAACAAAAAAGTTTTTGTACTATTGGTCCCCCAACATACATGCATATAAACTTATCCACCAATAATACATATAACTTTTTCTATGAATATATTTGAAATGAACATACATGATACTATTCCATACTTCTTGTCCAACGTAACTTTTTTCACTCAACACTATATTTGATCTATATGAGTGTAGGTACCTTTCGTGATAATAAAAGGATTAGAAATGGAGGATATGGAATGAAGAACAGAAAAATGAAATAAAAGAGAAACATATATCAACAATGATGGTGTGCCACAAGCTAAGGAATGTGATCATTCCAAAGTACTTGGTCATATTTCAGTTTTTAAAATCCACCTACACAGAGATTTCCTTTCAATGTCATGATCAAACTTGCTCCTAATGATGAAGTGATTCCCAGTTTTAAAGTATGTCAGTGATCAGGTTAGTAGTCCATGAAGGAGCACTATGGTGGGACTTTAGCATACTTATTCCGCCCCTTTCAGTTCAGTTCAGTTCAGCCGCTCAGTCGTGTCTGACTCTTTGCGACCCCATGAATTGCAGCACCCCAGGCCTCCTGTCCATCACCAACTCCTGGAGTTCACTCAAACTCACGTCCATCGAGTCAGTGATGCCATCCAGCCATCTCATCCTCTGTCGTCCCCTTCTCCTCCTGCCCTCAATCACCCCCAGCATCAGGGTCTTTTCCAATGAGTCAACTCTTCGCATGAGGTGGCCAAAGTACTGGAGTTTCAGCTTTAGCATCATTCCTTCCAAAGAACACCCAGGACTGATCTCCTTCAGAAAGGACTGGTTGGATCTCTTTGCAGTCCAAGGGACTCTCAAGAGTCTTCTCCAACACCACAGTTCAAAAGCATCAATTCTTTGGTGCTCAGCTTTCTTCACAGTCCAACTCTCACATCCATACATGACCACAGGAAAAACCATAGCCTTGACTAGATGGGCCTTTGTTAGTATAAAACACCTACATTTTTTGTGATAAGATGGCTGTAATTGACTATGTTGTCTCAGCTTGTGCCTATTTATGTTGTCTTGTTCTGTGTTCTGCTTTTCCCATATTCAGTAGCCGTTGGCACTTAAAATAGTATGATTCATAAGAAAGAAGGATACTCCTCCTAATACAAAATTCTCAAGTATTAGGCATAAAGTCCACTCCCAATAGAAATTTACTGTCACACAATTTCTGTCCTTACTACTTTTCTTTCTCTATGTTGGCAGTGAGGAGGGTCATTTAAATCATTTGCATGCTGTCAACCATTACCTCTCTGCTGATGATCCACAAATTCACATCTCTTGTCCACGCTTCTTTATCAGACCTCAGAGCCATATATCTGATAGGTTTGTGGACATCTTTGAGTCCCAGGGGTCCATCAAACTCAACATATCCAACATGTATCCATCACCCGCCTCCCAGAAGCCCCTATCCTCTGATCTCATAATTTGCATAAAATCACTCTTCTCCTAGACAGAAAGGCTATAAACTTCTGATTCCTCTTGGCTCACCAACTGGTGATGAAGTTATTTCCAATCTGCTTTTAAAGTGTCATTTGGCTATAATCCCTTTTCATGCCCACAGTTTCTTTCTAAATTTAGAACTTGATTATCTCATATCTAGACAATCGCTATACTTTTTTTCCTTGACTTCAATTTCTTACCTTATTTCTCCTTACAGAAAATATTTATGACTGACATTCATTGACTATGTACAATTTATAAACTACTGTTTCAACACTCTCCAAATACTATCTCATTTAATCCTATAAGGCATATACTAATGTATATTAATGTAGTTACATATACATTAATGTATGTATATGTAGATGTATATCATATATACATATATTAATACATGTATATATGTATGTATTAATGTAATCCATATACATTAATGTATTAATGTATCATTTCACTCTCCTGATCCAAAACCTTCAACAGCTCCCCATTTCTTCCCCAGTAAAATCCAAGGCTTTCCCAGGGCTCCCAACATAGATCTCCAAATAAACTTCCCACCATTCCTTCCCATATTCTCTGTGTTCCAGCCACCTTGGATTGCTGATCATCTCCCTCACACATCACGTGTTCATGGCTCTGCTTTTACCAGTGCAACTGCTCAGCCTTTCCAATCTTTACCACCACCTTTTAAACTCCAGCTTCAACAGTATCTCTTCCACCAAACTTAACACATCTACTTCCTCTCTGTGATTACAATCCTTTTGAGGAAAAAAGTCATCTCTTCACTTTTGCAGTTCAATCTACCACCCCTTAGAATTCATGCATGCTTGTGCTCATTCATTCAGAAACATTGCTTAAAAACTTATTATGTTACAGGAACTGGCAGTGAACATCAAATAACACAGTGATTGCCTGTTAGAGTTTATAGTCTGAGTGGATATAAAAGCTTGTTTATGAAAAATTAGACTGCAGTGTAGCATATGCAGGAAAAAATGGCGATTAATCATGACTTCCCAGGGCAAAGGCACGTGACAAAGGGCATTTGAGCCAGGTCTTTAAGAATGAGTAGGAGTTCACTACAGGACAAACACAATCCAGGAAAAACAAATAGTATGTCAAGGAGGACAGGCATGAAATAACATGATGTGTTCAAGTAAAGGTTAACAATTCTTAATTATCTGAACTCAAGGGTACAGTGGATGGAGATACTGCAGACAGGCAGATGTCAGATTGTTCAAGGCCTTAGAAACCATGCCAAGTGAGCATCACTGAGGAAATTTAAGGCAACACTGGATAAGCATGTCTGTTCCAAGACATGCTTGGAACAGGAAAAAGTAGCCTCCTCCTAACCCAGGAGATTCTGAGGCAGTTCTCTAAGGAAGACTGCAGTATTGAGAGCAGTGTAACTCATGTCACTTTTCAATGTGTAATGTTTTGTTGTTTGAGGGTATTTGCTTGTCTTAATGTGGGAAGAGGTGTTTTGTTTTGTTTTTTACATTGGTTGAATTATTAGTAAAATTATTAGTTTTCCTTAACCGTATAATATGCAAGAAATCTAAGCCTCAAGCTCAACTGCTTAGGTTAGCATTATTTTCCCAAATCAATTGTTTTACCTCCAAAGGGAAGTCGCTCAGTCGTGTCCAACTCTTCGCGACCCCATGGACTGCAGCCTACCAGGCTCCTCTGTCCATGGGATTTTCCAGGCAAGAGTACTGGAGTGGGGTGCCATCGCCTTCTCCAGACTTTACCTCCAAACCTGCCCTTTTAAGAAAATTGAGGATCAATTATTTGATGCACACACACCCCTTCCCCTGCCAACATACCCAGACATAACATGCCCTAGCACCTGGAAGATCTAGACAAAGGAGAGACTTGGAAGTCCTGTCGTCTATGGGTGCCAGGCTTCAGCCAGCGTGGCCACTGAAACCTGGTCCTGCCCCGTCCAGGGGATGCCTCATCACGCCTGTGCAAATGCTCTTGCTTCAGCATGATAGCAGGCTACACAATGAGATCTAGCTCACTCTCCTGAGCTGTGACTCCCCTAACCACGAACCCATAAATAGGCCAACAAGAACTTTAGATTGCAGCCACATATTAGAACAGACCCAAACCCCCTAGCCCCCATGTTGGGCTCACTGGGCTAAATGAGCTGCCCAAGGTTACACAGATAGAGAGAATGATTGGATGCAAAATCAACTATTCCGATTTCTACTGCTTTTCTCATTAAGCTCTGCTGCCTCCAATAAGAAATGTATTTAGCTTCTGTGTGTGCTCAGTTGGGTCCAACTCTTTGTGACCCCACCAGGCTCCTCTGTCCATGGGATTTCCCAGGCAAGGACACGAGAGTGGATTGCCTTTTCCTCCTCCAGGGGATCTTCCCCACTCAGGGATCGAATCCAAGTCTCCTGCATTGGCAGGCAGATTCTTTACCACTTTGCCACCTGGGAAGACTTTGACAACTAGGAAATAAGCCTTGATATCTACAGGGGATTTTGTGAGATAGCTGAGCCTTCAGGATTATTAAGTGCCAGAACAAGTAACTAAGAACCTCTTATCATAAAAGGTCCTGCTGATCTTCTTTTGAAAGGAAGGATTCCTTGAGTCTGGAGTGGATAGTCTCACCTGTATTTGGTAGCTTATAGTCCATGACCTTGAGCTTGCAAGAATTTGGGACATGTCTTCCAATACATCATGCAAAGCTACTTTTCTGCCTCACTGACCTGCTGGCATCATGCAGGGAGAAACTATAATGCTACATTTGTTAGATCAAAATAGGCACTTCACAAGAGATGAACAAACATCAAGATTTCAGAATGCATCATATTTGGATGAAAATTATCAGAAATTACTTTTAACAGCTGAGATGTATAGTATGTAAATCATTAGCAATTTGTTTGTCCTTCAGCCATATGGTGGAACATACATGTCCAACTGCATAAATAAGGATATTATGATAAACCTTTCAAATTACAGTGTTCTGTATATAATGTAACTCTTTATTAAAACATATAATAAAGTAACAAACATGGATGGTTTTGAGGGTTAAGATCAAAAGACATTGTCTCTAATTTGAAAAAGAAACTTTAAAACTGACAAAAATAAATGTATCTTCAAATTGAGTTGTTTCTCAAATTATTAGTGTTTCAGTGTGTCCCCCATCTCACTTTTTAGTCAACAGTTTATCTGAAATTCCCAAGGGTTGTGTGGTTCCCTCTACAAAGATATGGTGCATTCAATATGACCTGAGGAGGGCAAAGGGAGGCAAAGGATAGAGAACTGGACTGGGAGGGAATAGACTCCCGTGCTTAGCTTTGCAGTGCTGGAATCATCACCCAATTCTAGGTTTCAGTTTGCTCATTTGAGAATGGAGTAGGTGGTGGAGGAACTGAATTAGTCAACATTCAAGATTCTTCCCACTTTGAGATTTTTGTTTGACAAGTTGATTAAATTCTCAGAATGCTAGCCTCCTGATCCAGCAGATGAGGGCTACTTTGCACGGCTGTGCAGATCAAACACTTTGCCGGTGCAGTTGTACGTGTCTCCATGAGGCCCTGTCGTTTCAGTGAAGAGATCGAGATGGCTTCCCACGAAGCTGAAGCAAGGGTTTGGACTATATAATGTTTCTCATTAAAAATTTTTGGTGAATTTTTTTAGAAATAAAGGCATAATTCTTAGTATTGTGGTGATAATAAAGGATGAAGGGAGAGGGAATAAATTCAACAATTCAATACCCCATGTACATCATAGAGATGTAAAAAATATCCCCAGTTCAGGAAACAAAGACTTTAAAGGCCAGTGATTCTGATACACACACGACTAATAGGCTAACGGGTGTTAATACTATAAACTGTTTAGAATTCAACCCTACTGTAACTCTATCAGGTAGGTTCCCTTCTGGGTGACTACAAATGTCACTTGGCATTACCACATTTATAGCCAGATGCCTGGGTACACGCCCAAAACACCTACATTCCCCCTTCCCCCACCCATCCCCCCATTTTTGACAGTAGCAAGTCGCTCTCCTTTCCTGCAAGCTGACAAAACAAAGCCTACCTTCTGGCTCACATGTACCACATGCTGGTCACATACAGCAGTTTATGAAAAGGCAGACTTTTGCTGCATAGGAGAGTATTTTAGCTGCTACTTGGAGTTTATAGACAAGATAAATTCTGATTTTAAATTTGGGTTACATAAGAAGGCTTATTTGTTCTTCATAACTCTTCCATAAAACAATACTAAGTATATACCTAATCTGAAAGAAAGTTAAGACCTTGCTTAAGTTCCCAAATAACACTGTTTGTGTCTAACAAGATCACAGCACGGATAGTGTATGCACACATATTTCTTAATCTACCAACAGAGATCAACAAAATCAGATTTGTTTAGAGAGATACGGATACTTCAAGTCAGTAATGCATGTCTGTAATGCAAACAAAACAGGCACTGAGGGGGAAAAAATCCTTTGCCTTACTTGAGAGAGAGGAGCAATCCAAGGGACTGGCCTGCAAGGGAAGTCTGCGGCTCTAACTGCATTTCAATGCAGTGCTTAGTTTATTCACCAGGGGTCATCAAAGGTCTGGATTTTCTTTGTCTACTTGTTGACTCTTAAATGTACACTGTACACTTAAGAACTACTGACTTCTTTCCACTTGTGCATCAGGAAATGTGGCTTGCAATTCCTTCCCCCCACCACGCCAGGCCACCCCTACTACTTAGCGCAGAGCTGTTTCTCTTTATAGACCTCTACCAACGCACAGCAACAAGAAAGTTAGATGCATAATGAAAATGCCTTTTCTACTAAAAGCATCTATTAAAAAGGAGGAAGATGAAACATGATATCTAATTAATTATTTTGTTTTAATAACCTTTGATTCCATTTTTTAAATTTGGAAAATGGAAGGCTTAGAAAACTACTGTTTTCTGGATCCATGAACTGAATTGCATGCTTGGAAAGCAAGTGTGTTATGACTCCCTTTCATCTGTAGCTGGGTTCCTCAAGGGCCAGAGGTAGCCAACAGAAGGACAAGTTAACATTACTCTGTGAGACTTTTTCAGCCCCATTGAACAAGTAAATAGGGGAAGTTTTTGATGAAGATTTGGCCCTGGCATGAAGGACAAGGGTCCCCACGGATGTTGGAAACCCTAACGGACTGGACTGAAGACCTCTTTTTGAGCAGCTCAGGGTATTTATCTCAATTTTTCTGTGATATCCTTAAATGTCTTTAGCATGAAGCTTTGGAGCCAAATCAATTCTTTCTTACTTGTACCCTCTGAATAAACCAAACTGCATCCTTTGAAAGCTCAAAAATAAACCATAATTCAGCCACAATGAGAAGCAGATTCAGTTTGCAGAATTCTTCCAGGGTTGCATAGCTCCTATTTAAAAATTGACAGTGGCACCGTATACCCTTCCTCCTGCCCCCAAATAGTCATAAAAACAGGAAAAAAGGCATTTGATCTATATTACTTTCACGCTCTCTTTTAAAATGCAAAAATCATCTAGTGGTAGAATGTAAGAGCTGGATGAGGCTACAAATTCCAATTCAATCCTCTTACTTTACAGGTTTGCAAACCGAGCCTCAGAGAAAGTAAGTACTGCTTTGAGTCATTTGGTGACCAAAATGGACCTATTCACTCTATTCTATGGCACTCTTTCCAAATAAAATGAGGGGAAGACTTATAATAAAAAATATATATGGTAATATTGTTGAAAAGGCAGTCAAGACCATGAAAGAAAGAGGAAGTCAATTCTGACCCAGAGCACAGTTGATAAATCTGGCCCTAAGCACCTAGGCCAAAGGTAGCACACAGGTCTCCCAACCCCAAAACTGCTAGTTATCTTTCTTTGCACTTGTCAGTGGTTAAAAACACTGTGAGACACACAAGGACCACAGTTGTGTCAACAGAATAAGATGGCTTGCTAAGACTTGTTATGAAGAGAGACAGTGACGGTTGATACAAGATTCCTGGTTAGGCTTCAATTCAGTACAGTTCAGTTCAGTCGCTCAGTCATGTCCGACTCTTTGAGACCCCATGAATCGCAACTCTCCATGTCCAGGACTCCCTGTCCATCACCAACTCCCGGAGTTGACCCAAACTCATGTCCATCACGTCTGTGATGCCATCCAGTGATCTCATCCTCTGTCATCCCCTTCTCCTCCTGCCCCCAATCCCTCCCAGTATCAGGGTCTTTTCTAATGAGTCAACTCTTTGCATGAGGTGGCCAAAGTATTAGAGTTTCAGCTTTAGCATCATTCCTTCCAATGAACACCCAGGACTCATCTCCTTTAGGATGGACTGGTTGGATCTCCTTGCAGTCCAAGGGACTCTCAAGAGTCTTCTCCAACACCACAGTTCAAAAGCATCATTCTCTGGCACTCAGCTTTCTTCACAGTCCAACTCTCACATCCATACATGACCCCTGGGAAAACCATAGCCTTGACTAGACGGACCTTTGTTGGCAAAGTAATGTCTCTGCTTTTGAATATGCTATCTAGGTTGGTCATAACTTTCCTTCCAAGGAGTAAGCATCTTTTAATTTCATGGCTGCAATCACCATCTGCAGTGATTTTGGAGCCCAGAAAAATAAAGTTTGACACTGTTTCCACTGTTTCCCCATCTATTTGCTATGAAGTGATGAGACCAAGTGCCATGATCGTCATTTCCTGAATGTTGAGCTTTAAGTCAACTTTTTCACTCTCCTCTTTCATTTTCATCAAGAGACTTTTTCGTTCCTCTTCACTTTCTGCCAGAAGGGTGGTGTCATCTGCATATCTGAGGTTATTGATATTTCTCCTGGCAATCTTGATTCTATCTTGTGCTTCTTCCAGCCCAACGTTTCTCATGATGTACTCTGCATATAAGTTAAATAAGCAGGGTGACAATATACAGCCTTGACGTTCTCCTTTTCCTATTTGGAATCAGTCTGTTGTTCCATGTCCAGTTCTAACTGTTGCTTCCTGACCTGCATATAGGTTTCTCAAGATGCAGGTCAGGTGGTCTGGTATTTCCATCTCTTTCAGAATTTTCCACAGTTTATTGTGATCCACACAGTCAAAGGCTTTGGCATACTCAATCAAGCAGAAATAGATGTTTTTCTGGAACTCTCTTGCTTTTTTGATGATCCAGTAGAAGTTAGCCATTTGATTTCTGGTTCCTCTGCCTTTTCTAAACCCAACTTGAACATCTGGAAGTTCACAGATCACATACTGCTGAAGCCTGGCTTGGAGAATTTTGAGCATTACTTTACTAGTGTTCTAACTGAAAATCCAGAAACATTTGGAAATTGTCACTCCACACTAGTCTGGAGCAATCATTTCTTCAAGAATGTTCAACAGCACAGTACCTGGCTTTTAAGTGAATAAACTACTACTTAAGACCTATTAACCTCTTGACAGAACAAGGATTTGGGATTTTTTTTTTTTTAAAAAAAGCAGTGAGGCTGGGGGAATGGAGGAGCCATCAAGGCAAGATGAGTTGCTTTTTCTCTTCACACAAACTCTTTCTTAAAAGATAACCTAGAAAACCCTGAAGAAGCAGCACTTGGCCACTAACCCCATGCTGTTTTATGTGAAATTATATAACCCACTCCTGCAAAAGTACTACGTTTTCAAACATCCTCAAACTAAATAGCAGGGACAGTTATTTCAAAGTGACATTTATACTGTCAATGGGGAATGAATGGCTGAAAGGTAAGATAGCGATCAAGAGGATTTAATCCCAGGACCAGGAGGAGGCAGACACCTATGGAAAAGATAAGAAAGCCTGTAGCTGCCTGGAGCTTCTTATTTTTAGACAACTGGGAAAACTGCAAGTTGCAAAGGCTTTACGTGTGTGTGTGTGAGCGTGTGTGTGTGTGTGTGTGTGTGTGTGTTATCAGGAAAATAAACTATTGGTTTAATCCACTATTTCTTTCCTCCATTATTTCCTCTAATGATGATTGATTTTCTTATCCTCAGTTGCATCAGTTTTTGCCCAAGTCTCCCCACACCCAGAAAATTGTTAGTCAACATGTATTTTACTTAACTCCAATAGGTTATACTCACACTATGGGGAATGTGATTTTAAAAATTCATGTCTTATCATTTCACTTTGGAGGATTTAAACACTGGAATATATTTCAAAACTCTGCCTTCTCACTACCCAACTTATTGTTTAGTTGCTGGCTTCTTTTTGTTTTGGAGGCTGTTTCCATGAAAGAGATTAAATGTGTTTAAGGGACTTTGAAGAAAGATGATAAAGACAGTTAGCTTCTGTTTTGTGGGAGAAGACTTTGGAGGGCACTCATGGTAACCATCAACTATAAAAAGTATAATTATAGCCGATGACGACCCTCTCTTTCCTGTAAGGCACAGCATGATGAAATAACGTTTTTGTGAAGAAGACTGCTGACAACTTAGAATGTATCAGTGAGTAATCAGGAGGACAAGAGGGCTGGGAACGACCTCAAAAGAAGAATAACTGAAAGAACTGGGGGTGTTCAGCCTGAAATTGAGAAGATGTTAAGGCAGCATGTTAGCTTTCTATAATAATCAAAATATTAAGAGAAAGTTCAGCTCTGTAGAACCATAACCTGGTAGATAGAAGTTGTTAATAGCCAGGTTGAAAAATTAACACAACTAAACTCTTCCCATCAACTGCAGGGGTTGTCTTATACCTTTAGTAGTTTCTTACCAAAGTCTTTTGCTTGAGGCTGGATGGCCATCTTAGAGGGCTATTGCAGAAAGGACTCCTGAAAGGGACAGATGTAGCATTAGATGATTGCAAAGGCCCTCCTGCTCAAACACTGTAGATGTGACATAGAATTAGATGTGTATAATCTACAATAGCAATCTGAGGGCATCTTTATGCTCACATACTCAGTTTCTCAGTCATGTCTCCTCTTTGTGACCCCAAGGACTGCAGCCTGCCAGGCTCCTCTGTTCATGAAATTTTTCAGGCAAGAATACTGGAGTGGATTGCCAATTTCCACTTTAGGGGACCTTCCCAACCCAGGGATTGAACCTGTGTCTCTTGCAGCTCCTGCCCTGGGAGGTGGATTATTTACCACTGCACCACCTGAGAAGCCCGAGTGCTTTTACAGTCAGAGTAAACCAGATCTGAAACAACTAAATGTGACTGTTTTTCTTTCTAATTCTACTCATCAAACTTGAGCCTTTTATCCTTCCTGCCCCACATACAGTGCTGAGCCACTTCCCATATCCTTTTCATCCAGAGCACTGAGCAAGAATACGCTTGAAGAATAATAACAGATTTTCAGCCAATCTAGAGGACATATTGATACAATTATGCTATATATTCCCGCAAAATGCAAATAACAGTAGATTTAATCTCTTTGTGACTCCATGGACTATACTGTCCATGGAATTCTCTAGGCCAGAATACTGGATTGGGTAGCCTTTCCCTTCTCCAGGGGATTTTCCCAACCCAGGTCTCCTGCATTGCAAGCAGATTCTTTACCAGCTGAGCCACAAGGGAAGCCCAAGAATATTGGAGTGGGCAGCCTATCCCTTCTCCAGCAGATCTTCCTGACTCAGGAATCGAACCGGGGTGTCCTGCATTGCAGGTGGATTCTTCACTAACTGAGCTATCAGGGAAGCCCATATTGATACAATTATGCTATATATTCCAGCAAACTGCAAACAACAGTAGATTTAATCGGATAATGATTTGCTTATCATGTAAAGAAACTCAAGCATAGGCATTTGAATGGTATAGGAGCTCCATGGTCATGACAAGGACTCAGAGGTCTAGTTTTCTGTCTCATTATCTGTGCGTGGTTTTCAACTCATGATCCAAGATAGCTGCTGGAGGCTCTGCCCATATCCCAGACAGCAGGAAGAGGGAAGTAGAGAGAGGCACACCTCTTTTCTTTTAAGCAACTTTACTTGAACTCTCATAAAATATTTTCACCACATCTCATCAGCCAGATACAGATTCAAAGGAGGCAACCAGACAAAATTATCTGGACAGCATCAGGCCAGCTAACACCAAGGCTTCTGTTACTATGAGAAAAGAAAAGAATGTCAGGAAGTGGCTGACAATTTCTCCTTAAAAAAAGTTTAAGTATTGTGAAAAACAACATAATATTACTGTCTGGATTTCTGTTTCCTCAACATTTTAAAGTAAATCCACTTAAAGCAGATGCTACATTCTTACAGTAAGTAGTGAAGGAAACCCACTGCTTCCAAATTGGGAAAGGAGTACATCAAGGCTGTATATTGTCACCCTGCTTATTTAACTTATATGCACAGTACATCATGCAAAATGCCAGGCTGGATGAAGGACAAGCTGGAATCAAGATTACCAGGAGAAATATCAATAACCTCAGATATGCAGATGATACCACCCTTATGGTAGAAAGTAAAGAACTAAAGAGCCTCTTGATGAAAGTGAAAGAGGAGAGTGAAAAAGTTGGCTTAAAGCTCAACATTCAGAAAACTAAGATCATGGCATCTGGTCCCATCACTTCATGGCAAATAGATGGGGAAACAGTGGAAACAGGGTCAGACTATTTTTCTGGGCTCCAAAATCACTGCAGATGGTGATTTCAGTAATGAAATTAAAAGATGCTTACTCTTTGGAAGGAAAGTTATGACCAACCTAGACAGCATATTAAAAAGCAGAGACATTACTTTGCCGACTAAGGTCCGTCTAGTCAAGGCTATGGTTTTTCCAGTAGTCATGTATGGATGTGAGAGTTGGACTATGAAGAAGGCTGAGTGCTGAAGAATTGATGCTTTTGAATTGTGTTGTTGGAGAAGACTCTTGAGAGTCCCTTGGACTGCAAGGAGATCCAACCAGTCCATCCTAAAGGAAATCAATATTCATTGGATATTCATTGGAAGGACTGACGCTGAAGCTGAAACTCCAATACTTTGGCCACCTGATGCAAAGAGCTGACTCATTGGAAAAGACCCTATGCAGGAAGGCGGGAGGAGAAGGGGATGACAGAGGATGAGATGGTTGGATGGCATCACCAACTTGATGGACCTGAGTTTGAGTAAGCTCCAGGAGTTGGTGATGGACAGGGAAGCCTGGTGTGCTGCAGTCCCTGGGGTCACAAAGAGCCGGACAAGACTGAGTGAAGGAAAAATTTCAGGTGCAATTTTACCTCCGAAAATGATACTAAAATTCTGAAAATTATTTTATCTTATATTTAATAAGATTCAGGTTTTATCAATTATTTTTCAGGTTTTTCCAAGAATGAAATGCTGATTATTTAATCTGATGTCAATCTGATGAAAATAACTATCTAATATTTCTATGTTTCCTTTGTCTTTTCCTGTTTGATTGCAGAAAGAATTTCTGTGTGAAAATATGCATCACTACTACCAAGAGCCTCTTTTAGGCCTTTGATATTCAAATCATTCTTAGAAAATCTATCCTAGTATCAAAATTCCAGATGTTTTACTAAAGATTTTTCTCTGGTCTACTTCTGCTAGACCCTCGTATGTCAGGAACTTTGAGAGTGATAGAGTGAATTTTTCAACAGTACTTTAATTAGTGTCATGAAATGTTGTACCACTTGCAAGATATGCAAACTCTATGTGCAATTGGTTTTTATTACCAGATGTTCACAATTTATTAGGATGGATTGGTAGAAATAGACAATACTCTTTAGCAAGGAGGATTTTTGAATGTGTATTAACATAACTCATTGGCAAGTGTTTTTGCATCATGAAGACTCATGTTTCCATTGACAATCTTATAAATACAGTTTTTTAGATAACAGAGTTTTGGATAGTGAGGACTTTCTATTTTTTGCCCTATATGTTGTACTTCAGTTATGAAGTTAGGAAAAGAAAGAGAAATTGTATGCAAAAGGAGAGAATTAGTCTACCATATATCAAGTGCTATTCTAGAAAGTATTTTGTATGCTATTCCATATAATCCTCCCAATAAGCTTATAAAATAAAGTCTTAATTTCCATTTATAAATCCGAAAATTTACAGAATCTCAATAATTTACAAGTATAAACAGCATAGTAGTGCTCTCATTGAAGGCCAGGAATGTCTGCCTCCAAGGCCTATGCTCTTCACTCTAGAAATATGTTATGCTTCAAGTTTTTGATCAACTTGTTTTTAAGGACTGTCATTGTAAATGGAAAGAACAAGAAGGATAGAATGTTTCTTTCTAGTTAGTTTAAAACAAACCAGGCTTGAAACTTCCTTCAAGGCTGGAGGCCTTAATATCTTTATGTATTTCTTAGTGCCTATGCACATAAACAGAGTTCTCAGGTGGCTCAGTGGTAAAGAATCTGCCTGCCAGTGCGAGAGAAACAAGAGGCATGGGTTCAATCCCTGGGTGGGAAAGATCCCTTGGAGGAGGAAATGGCAACCCACTCCAGTATTCTTGCCTGGAGAGTCCCATGGACAGAGGAGTCTGGCAGGCTACAGTCCATGGGGTCGCAAAGAGTCAGACACAACTTAGCGACTGAGCATGCATGCATGCACACACGTGAATTAAGAGGCATTCAGCTGCAAGAAATGGAAACCCATGGCAATTGACTTTCAGACCAGTGATTATCAAAGTGTTATCCCTGAACCAATAACATCAGCATCTCCTGGGAACTTATTAGAAATGCAAATTCTCCACTTCTACCTTGGGTATACTGTCAGAAACTCTGGGGGTGGGCCGAGAAATCCATGCTGTTAAGGCCCATGGGGGATTGTGACTAATGTCAAAGTTTGAGAACTTTGAGAACTGTTTTAGACAATAAAGAAATTACTTTCCTTACTAAGCAGGAGGTACAAAGACAGAGTTATCTCTGGGTACAACAGGATCAGGGCCAGGTTCTATTTCTGTTTCTCTTTCATTTTCCTCAAGCTGACTCCCCTTCATGGCCTCAATACCTAGAGGCGAAAAATGAGCCATTACTTCATTTTTGAAGAAAGAAAAGAGTGGAGACACCCTTCCCAGAAGTCTTCCCAAGAGGCTTGCTTCAAAGGCTAGAATTCTGTCACCTAGCAACACCTTTAGCCAATTATTGGCAACTTGAATGGCACCAATGTAATTGACTGAAACCAATCAAGACCCCACCCCCTGCCATATGGCCATGCCAAAGAGGAAGCATACCTGAATAAAAATGAAGCAAGGAAGTGATCTATGAGAATAGATACTGTATAGTGTCAACTACGGTCACAAACATGGTTGACTCACACTGCAGCTAGTTCTTACGACAGAAGAACTTCCAACTCGGAATCTGTACATTTGCTTCAATAATCTGACTATTCTAACTTGTTAGCCTTTTAGAATTTCAGGTCTAAAGCAGCTACCAACAGATCACTTTTATATTTTGGTGATTACAGTCTGACATTTAGAATCAACTAGGTATAATAATATATTAGAGTCCTTTAGTGGCATCATTTTGAGATCCGTTTTATCTATGTTAGCTAAATATTCTATATTTTTATACCAAGCTCTGAGATAACTATAATTAAAAGGACAAAAAATTATGATTAAAGTATGTATTTTCCCTCATCAGTATTTGTGCTTCTTCAAATGACAGGTGTTTCTTCAGAAAGGAAATTCTATTCATTGCTATCTTTGTTATCTTTCCTATAGCAAAAAATGAATTTTAAATAATGACTTTTCAGAAGAGAGAAAATCTGAAATGATGAGCAGATTGCTTTGATCACTGTTTTGTTGAACAAAACAGACAGTTGTTTGGAGACAGGTTGCAATACAACAAACATTTAATTTTTGCTTGATTCACACATGAAACTATCAGTTGGGAAGGTTAGTAATTACCAAATCCTCAATTCAATCAGACATGAATGCCACACAGCCCTGTGCTTGTTTAGCTGTAATATGGAACTGATCTCAGCAGATGTAGTAAAATAATTCATATCCATAATGTCTGAAAAAATTCACACAGCCTGCATTTCATTGTTGCTCTGTACTACAGCCCTCCCCAACTCTCTCATTTCTTGAATTTTCCAATTAAGTGCTTTCCTTATTTATATTCTACATCTGATCAAATACCAAAAAATGTGGATTAGTCACATTCCTAAATAAACTGAAACATTATGTAACAAGTGTCCCAGCAGTTTGAGAAGGAACCTCAAGGTGGCATGTTGGAAAGACCCCTGGACTGGCTTTTTCTGGCTTCTCATCCCAACTCTACCATCCACATACATGATGATTTGGAGTGATTTAATTCACACCTCAGGCCTCAGATTTCAGCGGTAAAATCAGAAGATTGGCGTTGGCTATCTCTCAGTTCTATGACAGTTAGAACTGTCTGGACTGAAGAAAGATCAAAGGAGAGGCAGCTTGGCACAGTGTAAAAAAAAAAACCCCGAAGTTGAAATCTCAGCTCAGCTACTTATTAACTGTGTGACCTTGGGCAAATGATTTAAAATCTCTGAGAGTGTTTTCTCATAGATAGAAGAGAGAGAATATCAACCTACTTCTCAGGATGTTCTGAGACTTTGAGAAAAATATTAGAAGAGGCTGGCATTGTTGACGCCTGTAGTCGTCACTATTATAATTTAAATAAAGAGGAAGAATCCACCTTGTTTTTTTCTATCCCTCACTACTAAAATTCTTGCAGCAAAAAACCCAAATACACACCAAAAAGCAGGTGGAGCCAATATCTCCATATTCTTGCCACCCGGTTCTCATTCATTAATACTGTACTTTCAAAAAATTGACACCTTAGGTTAATACAAGTTATATGTCAATAAAGTAGGGCAAAAACGACCAGAAAAGTATGATTGCATCAGCGTATACCTTGAAATGCTGTGTCTTCAAGGAAAACTCATGAAGGGGTCTATCTCCTTCACTCTGTGAGAGGAGGAGGAGGGGGAGATGGAGTAGTTGACAGCTGAGGGCATTTTTCTTTTCTGAGTTTTACTTGAATGGGCTTAAGGTATCCTGCAGTCATCAAGTGATTTTACTCCCATCAACTAGCACTATAAAGTCAGAGTTGCCACAACCCTCTGTATCAAGTAAGCAAAAATGAAAGCACTAGATGAAATACAAATGAGAAAAAGCCAGAAGTCATAGCTGGATAAGGAAGTTCCATCTCTTCTGTGAGTCGGCAAATCCTAATTTCTGCAAGGTTGACTCAGGAATCCCTAGGAAGTCTGAAAAGACTACCACATGAGGAACACAAGCCTTTGTTTGTTTGTTTGTTTGTTTTTTTAATAAAATCTGAGCATGAAGGAAATCCTAAACCAAATATGAGAAGATATGGGTTAACACCACAATTACAATACATGTGAGTTAGAGAAAAATGAAAATAATAGTCTCTCTCTCTGTGATGATCCAGTGAGATATCACTGGAAATAGCCATTTTAGAAATTTACTGTACAAAATTGGTGGAATTCAACAGTTGCAGCGGCTTTGTTTCATCACAATGATCTTGGATGCCTGTGATACGGGGAGCACTTGACTGGTGGGGATCAGAGATGCCATATATCCTGCAATGTGCAAACAGTCTTGTACAAGGAAAAACTGTTCTGCCTTCCATCAATTTTCTAATGTCACAGACTTCAATTTGAGAAGTCAGACATTTGTGTAAGTGAAAAAGTTGTTTATAATAATCTGAGTGTAGATTCTTACTTGCATTAATACATAAACACCAAGTAGTTTTGCATGGTTAGAATATGCACCAAATTTTCCAGATGAAAATTGCCATCTAAATTGAAGAAACACAGAATTCAGTTTTGTTTAGAACCTTTCCAGCAAAAGCAGCATTGAGTCACAAATACAACACATGTTTCAGTTTTCATTTGTAACTGTAGTATTTATGGCAATTCACACATACACATATATAAACACACACATATATACATGTATACACACACACATACACATTTATGTTGTTGTTTAGTCACTAAGTCATGTCTGACTCTTTTGCTGACCCCATGGATTGTACAGCCCGCTAGGCTCCTTCTGTCCATGGGATTTCCCAGGCACGAATAATGGTGTGGGTTGCGATCCTGTACTCCAGGGGACCTTCCTAACCCAGGGATCAAACCCAAATCTCCCACATTGGCAGCCACCATGGGAGCCTACATGCATTGATAGACATACACATATATGTACTTACAAAACCTTTATTTTTCAATTGTGAAAAAAGTTTAAACAGGAGGACATTAGTTGAATATTATCTTAATTTTGAATCTGTGAATTTTATGTATGTGCAGGCATTAGACTACTCCTTGACTCTTTAGGTGAGGTGTTCCTCAGTATTTACATATGGAGACACATATTAATTGATTATACATTACTTTTTCATCATTGCCTTTTATACTACAGTGAGGACATTTTATTGAAGTTTTTGAAATTACGCTTGAAAGTAAGCTATTTTATCTATGAATTTAATTTCAAAATAGTAAAAGGGCAGCAGAGAATATGTGCTTTATGAAGTAGGAGCTGGGACTGAGAAGGTTGAGGAAATGTAAATGATTGCTGTTTGTCCTTGGTTTTGCACAAGAGACTGACTGGATTCAAATTAGCCAGGGAGAGATGGCTCTCTGCTCTTTATGATGTCAAGGCTGCTACAGTAAACATCTCCCTACTGGCTTCTTTTGTCCTTTGGTGTGTGTGTGTTACTTATGGTTTGATAAAGTATTCCATGGACAGATTATAGGCAGTTTTCTGAAAGAAAAGTCAACTTTGGGTATGAGAGGTAATCCTAAGGAACAATGACTGCTGGCATAACTGGACCCTTAATTTGATGTCTATATGTGTGTGGATGCCTGGGAGTTCACGAGAATGCAGGAGTATCTTTTGTCAGCAACTCTGCTAAGTGCCAATTACGGCATTCTAATGCGGTTATATCCTGGGCTGTGTTTAACATATTGTTCTACTTCTAACCACTCGCTGAGAAAACTTTTTCCAGAATTTAAGTATATCCAAATTCATCTGAACATTTGAGGAGAGAAAAGAAGACATAAGCCAAAAATCAAGAATGAGACTCATTTCCTACCCTTAGCCCATGTGCTGGACAACTCAACAGACAATAACCTGTTCACTTAATCACTCTCTGAACTGTGAATTCATACTCTATTTCCTTAATTAATATTTCAGGAAATAGAAATTAAAACTAAAGGCATATATAGAGCTTCATAGACACATGCAACATTTGGGAACACATCACATTATCTGATTCCAAAGGTGACAGTCTTTCCAAGGTATTTCTCTACTCTCTGTCCCGAGCATATTCAAATGGATTTATTTACCCAAATAGTCCTTGGGTCCCAACTGCGGAAAGGAACAGCAGTGGATATGAGCTTGGTTTTGCCCTTTGAGAAGCTCACAGAATTACTGGCTAGCTAGACAAATAAGTAAGAGACTACTGGGGCCAAGGGGTCAACACAACTACAGAGGACTGTCTGTAAAGATGATCACCATCAGCTGCTTCTTCTCTACCTGGGCATGATGCTCCTTCCATTGAGAGGTGAAACCTATCTTCCCTCTCCTTGAATCTATACTGTTCTTGTGATTTGTTCTGGCCTACAGAATGCAACTCTATGCCCAATAATACCATTCTAATGGCAGAAAGGAACTAAGGATGAAGAGGAACTAAGAATGAAGAGGAACTAAGGAGCCTCTTGATTAGGGTAAAGAAGGAGAGTAAAAGAGCCAGTTTAAGACTAAATATTAAAAAAAACTAAGATTATGACATCTGGCCCCATTACTGTATGGCAAATAGAAGGGGAAAGGAAGAAAGAGTGACAGATTTCCTCTTCTTGGGCTCCAAAATCACTGCAGACGGTGACTGCAGGCATGAAATCAGAAGATGATTGCTTCTTGGCAGGAAAGTGATGACAAACCTTTTCAATGTGTTGAAAAGCACAGACATTACTCTGCCCACAAAGGTCTGTATGGTCAAGGCTATGATCTTCCCAATGGTCATGTATGATTGTGAGAACTGGACCATTAAGAAGGCAGAATGCCAAAAAATTGGTGCCTTTGAACTGGTGCTGGAGAAGACTCCTGAAAGTCCCTTGGACAGCAAGGAGATCAAACCAGTCAATCTTAAGGGAGATCAACCCTGAATATTTTCACTGGAAGGACTGATGCTAAAGCTGAAGCTCCAGTATTTTGGTCATCTGATGTGAACAGATGACTTATTGGAAAAGTCCCTGACACTGGGAAAGACTGAGGGCAGAAGGAGGAAAGCGTGTCAGAGGATGAGATGGCTGGACGGCATCACTGATGCATGAACATGAACTTGGGCAAACTCCGGGAGATGGTGAGGAACAGGGAGGCCTGGCATGCAGCAGTCCATGGGGTCATAAAGGGTCAGACACAAACTGGGGACTGCACAACAACAGCAACAATAGAATGCAACAGCAGTGCTGCTACGCCAATTCCATACCTAAGCTTTAAGAGACCTGAAAGATTCCATGTTCATTCTGCTGGACCCCTGAGATACCCTGAAGAAGTCCCACTATCCATCTGGAATGTGAGGCTTGACTGTCTTCCAGGCATCCCAGCTGCTCCAGTTGAGGCATCACGCATGGAATGAAAGCTTCTGGGATCCTGGAGCCCCCATGGTACTGCTAACAACACACAGAGCTGAGATGACCCATGACTGCTGAGTCTTGCTAAAATTCCTCACCCAGAGACTACCAAGCAATGAAATCATTTTTGCTTTAAACCATCTACCTTGGGATGCTCTATTACAGGGCAACCCACACCAGTATTCTTGCCTAGTGAATCCCAGGGATGGGGGAGCCTGGTGGGCTGCCGTCACTGGGGTCGCACAGAGTCGGACACGACTGAAGCAACTTAGCAGTAGCAGCAGCAGACATCAGAGACAGAAACACCATGGAACACCTGAAAGTGAGAGAGAGCCCACTGGGGGACACTGAGGAGGATTCACTGAAGAAGCAGAATTCGAGCTGGACCTCACAGGCATGAATGGATCCTCAGGAAGATTTTTTATAGCCCTGCTCAGGAGCATGTGTTCTACCTTAGAAGCAAAACACAACAAAACAGCCACTTATCAAAATATAAGGTTCAAAGAACCAGAAATTTTGCCTTTGAAATGAGAAAGAATGCCTCCCTTCTGCTGCCATCTGAAAGAGACCAATGAGGAGTAAACAACATTATTCCATACATGTGTTCCTTTTCAAGCTTTCCTCTACACTGAGGTCTGTATTTCTCTTCAAAGATTCCCCCTCAGCTTCACCAGGTTACCTTATTTGCAGCCATAAAAACATGCTAAGAAGATTTTTCCCTTATTTAGTTTCTTCATTTTTATGACTTCCAAGGGAAGCAGTTTCCAGTGCCTTTTTCCTAGTTGGTACTCTTGAAATGGGTGTTGAATTACATAGTACTGAATATGCAATTAATTTGTCATAAAGAAAAAAAAATTTTTGCCTAGGAAGCAATAAAAGTCAGTGACTTTTGCTAAATTTCTTCTCACCATTTTTAATGAGTCAACATGTGTTGAGAAGAAGAAATTAGTCAGAGAAGAACATATCCTATTATACAGCTTCACTTTTGTGAGAGTGAGTCAGAGATTCCCTTGTGGTGGTGTTCTGGGCACCTGGTTGGGATGAGTAGGGTTAGGGGTGAAGAGAAACTCTTTCTTGAAAGACTTAAAAGGAAACTCTAGCAGAGAAGTGTTTAAACAGTCTCCAATTAAACAAAAGCAAACCATAGTCAGACTTTGGTTCCACTACTATGGAAAAATATGACATTGTTTTCTCCTATCCCGTAAATCATCCCAGCTTCTAATTGGTCTCAACAAAGCCACTGACCCCCTACAAAAGATTAAACAGGAGCAAGATAAGCATTCATGGTGATGATTTCATAGCAGACCTGACCAGATAAACAACTGTTTGATCCAGTGTATTCTGCATGCGCTTTGTTTGAGACATTACTATGTGCTGAGCACTAAGCTAGGGTGAGGGAGTCCAAGATAAGTAAGCTTAGCAAGCCTTAGCAGGCAACACTTCAGTGAAAGAGATAAACAACTAGGACTTACAGGTGTGGGAGTGATGGGGGCAAATAAGCATGAATCTGTGGAAAGAGTTTGAAACGGAATTCATCTGCTTCTACTACTTCCAAGTTGAAATGAAAGATTTTGTTTGTTTGTTTGTTTGCTGCTGCTGCTGCTGCCAAGTCGCTTCAGTCGTGTCCGACTGTGTGTGACCCCATAGACGGCAGCCCACCAGGCTCCCCCGTCCCTGGGATTCTCCAGGCAAGAACACTGGAGTGGGTTGTCATTTCCTTCTCCAATGCATGAAAGTGAAAAGTGAAAGTGAAGTCGCTCAGTCGTGTCCGACTCTTAGCAACCCCATGGACTGCAGCCTACCAGGCTCCTCCGTCCATGGGATTTTCCAGGCAAGAGTACTGGAGTGGGGTGCCATTGTTTGTTTGAGATGGATTTAAACCCTACCCTGAGAGTACAGAGGGCTTCTTTGGTGGCTCAGATGGTAAAGAATCTGCTTGCAATGCAGGATACGCAGGTTCGATCCCTGGGTTGGGAAGATCCTCTGGAGAAGGGAATGACCAACCACTCCAGTATTCTTCCCTGGAGAATCCCATGGACAGAGGAGCCTGGCGGGCTACAGTGCATGGTGTCACAAAGAGTTGGACATGACTGAGCGAAACATACACACACACACACACACACACACACACAAACACTGAGAGTGGAACTTGAGGACAGGAGAAAGGAATATGGTTACCTTCTTATATTTGGACAATTATATCTGTATTAAGCATATTTCTGGAACAAAGATGGGGGCCTATATCTAATATATTCTGACAAGACAAAATTTTTGAAGTAGGTGTTAGGAAGGGAATGTTATGGACTGAATCTCTCCCCAAAATTTATATGTTGAAACCCTAATCCCAATGTGATGGTATTAGGAGGTAGGACTTTGGGGAATTAATTAAGTCATGAGGGTGGAGCCCTCCTGAATGGAATTAGTGCCCCTGGAAGAAGAAGCTGGACAGCTGGATAGCTAGCTCTCTCTCTCTCTTTCTCTCTGCTGTGCAAGCATACAATGAGAAGATAGCACTCTGCAACTCAGAAGGCGGCTCTCATTAGAACCCAACCAGGCTGGCACCCAGATTTTGAATTTCCAGCCTCCAGAACTGTGAGAAATAGATGCTTGTTTATAGGCCATCTGGTCTACAGTACTTTGTTATAGCAGCCTGAGCTAAGACAGCATGAAATCAGATTGTAGTATCCACAGAACAATGAGGAAGAAAAAATGTGTTCACTTCAAGGCCAAGTTCAGGGCCCTTGCCAATCTCTAGGTTATTGCATATAGTTAAAAATGCTTTCTCTAAGTCCAACTGCTCCAGTAATTAATAATATTAGGGCAACAACTACAGTGTATTTGGATGGTGCTTTTTTTCCCCCCACAATCTTAATTATTTAAAAAAAATGTATTAGTAACTGGAAGGAGAAACATATGGGAGGGCACAGAAGTGGTAAGCAATTATTTTTAAGTTGGATATAGTCAAGCCTCACTTTGGCAAGGACCCAACCAGTAAATATCACTGTGGGAATGCTAACATGGAAACTGGTTTCATCTTTGTTTATTTCATATTTAATAAACATTTATGGGGAAGCTGTGTGCAGGGTATCATGCCTCCTACAAACCTGCTCTTCCATCTGCCTGGTCAACCTTTCCACAGAGATAGATTGCCAGAAACCAAGCTCAGCAGGTCCAAAACAAAACTTATCTGGCCCCCAAACCTATTCCTCCACCTGCGTTTCTTATCTCAGTAAATGAGACCACCCTCCTCCAAATGCTCAGACCCCTACCTTTGGAAGCATAATAGCCTTCTCCTCTCACTTCCCACCTATCCCATCCTATTGATATGATCACATTTCCTCCTCAGCCCTTCTTTTCATTTAATTTCCGTAGCAACTTCTTGTCTGATCTGTTCAACCATCTTCTAAATGATCTCTCCATTGTAAATGGGCAACTCTTCTTTTTTACCACCTACTATCTATTTGCTTCTCCAGTTAACCAGTAGTTGTTGGGGAGAGAGAAACTCTTTCTGTTCTCATGGATTTGAAGAACAGAGGCTGGGAGATTACAACTAATAGAGTGGTCTTATGACCACCATGGGAGAGCCCTGTCAGAAAGTGGAGCTACCGCAGAGAAAGCACGTTTCATCCTGCTTCTCTAGTAAGGACATAAATATAGTTGTACACGTACTTTTTCCCCATCACCCTCCAACGTGATCCATGTATCACAGCTTATTATCACTCTGCCATAACGTTCTAGACATTCCTCTGGTTAAAACTCATCGTGAATCCCAATCAGGCAAAGAATAAAGTCTAAACTTCTTAGCATTACCTAAAATCCTTATACAGTCTGACCTTCATCGAATTTTCTATCACTTTTTAATTTTCTCTCAAAATATTTTAAGTATCTCCTGCCAGTGTAAGTCCTCCAAACAGGCATTTAACTACCATACTTCTGTCGTTTTTCTCCTCAGACTTTCCTCTATTAGGAATGTCCTTTCTCCATATTTCTGTTTGTTGAACTATTCAAACTGTGAAGCCCAACTCAACCACTACTATCAAAGCAAAACCTTCTTTGCTGCAACTCCCCATTCTCAGGCTTAATTAATAATTTCCTCCTTGGTGCGAATCAACCATTATGGCACTTACTATGTTGTGCTTGGTGTTGCTTATTTGTGTACCTGCATTTGCCCTTAAATTGTGAGTCTCTTAAAGGGAGGATCTATGTCTCTCATCCTGTCAGAGTCCTTCAAATGTTTGTTGAATCAATAAAACAATGAATAAATAAATAAATAATCCTTATTTTCTTCCAGCACAAAAACATTCTAATCTTTAACAACTTGGAATCCCAGACATGCTTTTGTTTTTACCAGAATAATAACAATAACAAACACTTATATAGTACTCATTATGTACCACATACTGGTCTAAATGCTGTGTGTTTATTAAGCCCTTTAATCATCACAATAAGGTGATGAGTTTAAGCATTACTACTACTATTACTACTATTTAATTTGAAAAATAAAGCACGGCCAGATTAAGTAACTTTCCCAAGGTCGTACAGCTAGACTATAGAGCTGACCCTTGAACTCAAACTCACTAAATCTAAAGTCAGCACTGCACCCACTATACCACCTCACCACTCACAAGACTTTGAGGGAAATGATGCTGGCTCACTTTTATTCAATGCAAAACAAACAATTACAACTGTGCAAATCATTTGATAATCCCATTTTTAATAATCTGATGGGTCTTTTAGGTGTTGTTGAGGATGTACAGTGACGGGAACATACATTTGCTACTGGCGATAGTATAAATTGGAACAACCACTTTGGAAAGCTGTTTGGCATAATGAATTAAGGTTGAAGATAAATAAAACTTACGATCCATCTATACCACTCTCTGGAGAAGGCAATGGCACCCCACTCCAGTACTCTTGCCTGGAAAATCCCATGGACGGAGGAGCCTGGTAGGCTGCGGTCCATGGGGTCGCTAAGAGTCGGACACAACTGAGCGACTTCACTTTCACTTTTCACTTTCATGCATTGGGAGAAGGAAATGGCAACCCACTCCAGTGTTCTTGCCTGGAGAATCCCAGGGATGGGGGAAGCTGGTGGGCTGCCGTCTATGGGGTCGCACAGAGTCGGACACGACTGAAGTGACTTAGTTTAGCTTCGCTTATACCACTCTCAGCCACAGACACCCTATATAAATCTGTATCCACATGCACCAGGATAAAATGTACAAAACTATTTATACTATCATTGTTTATAACAGCCCAAATGTCCCAGGTAGTCTTCAGCTGTAGAATGGTTGAATATATTATGTTATATTCATACAATGGAATGCTACATAGCAATGAAAATAAATTAACTAGTTTCACCCAAACACACAGATAAAATTGAGTGAAAGAAGACAGTTACAAATGAATGCGTCTGATTTCACTCATATAAAATTCAAAAACTAGCAAAACTAAACTACATTGCCTGTTGATTCATCTTTGGGTGATGAAATTAAAAATCAGCAAGAGAGTAATTACCTACAGAAGTCAGGCTAATGGTTACCTTGCGGAAGGTGACAACTGCTGTCAGGAAGAGGTATTTAACAGGAACTTCTGGGTGTTGGCAATGGACTACTTCTTGACTCAGATGGTTGTTATACATGTGAGCATTTTAAAATAATTAAAACTAAACATAATACTTCTTGCATGTCAATTAGATTTCACTATAAATAATGATTTTTTTAAAGGATAAATGAAAAAAAAAAAAGCCCAAAGAAAGAGTGAGAATGGGAAGAAAGGAATTGGGGACATTAGCTATCTCTGTCCCCTTTTCTTGGGGTCACATTCAAGATGAAAAGTCCCAGGAGAGAGCATCCTATTGGTTTAGTCCCTGCCACATGCCTGAAACTACCCAGGGTGAGATAGGAAGCCTCTGGGGTACCATGTGGGGCCCTCCAGAAGGCATACTAGGGTATTAACAGGAAGAGGGATTTGAATGCCAGAAGGTACCCAAACTAATAAATATCCTATATAAGTTCTAGAAATTTTCAGAGTTTTTTTCTCACCTGTTAAATGGGGGATAACAGTTCACGTCCTCATTATCTCACCTTACTGAGAGAGAAGACCTAAAATTACTCCAAAAATCTGAAAGTTCTGCATAAAACGCATACGTCTTGATTCACAAGAGCAAACCAAGGAGGCTGAGCCAAAAATGTACTGCATTATATTTTATGGTAAACCCTTCAGAGGACTAACCCCATTTCTAGAAACAAGGCTGGGTTGTGGCCAAATTGGTCAAACACACTGACTGGAAAAGAACTGTGAAAACCAGCAAGGAAATTAAAAAAAAGAAAACATTTCATTCTTTCTGTTCTTCTCGAGCAGAGAACAACGAAGACACAGGCCGGTGAGTTTTGGCAACTCTGCCACAAACCAAACCACAGAAGCATGTTGCCCTCCAACGCACATGATTATGGTCGTGGTTGCTTTGAAAGTTGGAACCTGCTATAACATTCATTTCAAAAAAAGCTTCCAGGGCTTTTGCTTGTTTTGTTCTCCCTTTCAACAAGAAAATCAGGGAACAACAAAATTCCACAAATTCTTTCATATAAATTATTGACCAGCTTTTAGGGTAACCTTTGTTATGCTAGAGTTATCTGGTACAAATGCGCTTCCTGGAAACAAAACAGAAAGCAATTGAATCCCTAGAGTCACAACTTTGGTGCAAGCACAATCTGTGGTCGTCTAGGTGGCAGGAGGCTGGAAGCTTCTCCTCCCACACCTTTCTATTAAAGGAAAAATGATAACATCGATTCAATACCTCGCAAATGAGACCAAGATTTCCTTGTGATTTTTTTTTTTAAGTATTTTTTTATTGTTTCACTTTTCTTTCATTTTCTCTTCACTCAGCTTACTCTCCTGTCTTGGGTAAATCTGCCAGTCTGGCTGAGTGAAAGAATTAACACCAAAGCAAGGTCATTACCCTATTTAGAAGGAATGCACTGAGGGAGAACGTAAAAGACTGGGAGTTTATGAGGCTTATGTTTTCCAGATTGTATCACAGCAGAGATGCAAAATTTTCCAATAAATAACATCCCTCATTGAACAAATAGGTACAGTTTCAGCACAGAATAAGGTAAAAACCTTTAAATGATGACTAGTTTTAATATGAGAAAAATATACATGCATTTCAGCATGGTGGGTTAGGTAACATTTAAAAGCACATATGAGAATGAAAAATTGCTTATAACCCTACTACCCAGATAACATGTAATATTGTGATATACATCTCTTCCATGGTATTTACTCTTTTCTGTTTCAAATTATGTTCATTTACCCTATCCAACATATCTCACCAGAAGTTTCAAAATATGCCTAAGTAAAATTTGGAGTCTCAAATGTGAACACATTAATTCACCCCATTATAAAATCTAGAGTTCCAAAAGTGAAGTCTCCAATCTAGTTTACTTACATTAGTAACAAGTCAATCAAACTATAATATTTCCTCTCATCAATTTCTCATTTGCCTTGTTTCAGGTAGTGAGTTCTCATTTAGGGCCCCAAGATATGTCGGACTGTATCCCTGTCTGTTTTCTACTGTAAAGGGCAAAGTTCTGCCAGCAACACCCAATTTCTGAAGCCCCTGGATTCACATGCTCAGAAAATACAGGTTAATTCTCAATCACTCAAGCAATTAACCTAAATAAAATGACCTCCCACGTGTGGTCAGTCTGGACCACAGCAGACACGATCGCCACCTAGGGGGAAGGGAGATCCGGTTGTTCCAAATATCTCCCCCAATATACTGTTTGCCTTGTAATCTGGCTTATATTGTTTTTGGAAGCATACTTTGGTTGAAGATTTTTTAGTTAAAGACATGTTGCTCTTATTCCATTGCTTAAGGTATTTCAAAGTTAATTTTTAGGCAAGTTAGAAAACACTTACCTCAGAGGTGTTTCTAGTCATATTCCAGCCCAGATGTTTCCAACTATGCCATTCGGTGCTCTCACCACCATCAATATAGGGACCCGATTCTCTCCCACCCCCCACCCCCAGACACAATTTCTGGGCTGGAAATATCTTTGATGTTGTAAGGAGGGGGATATTCATACCAAGTAGCATGACAAGGACCAAGTCTAGTCTCAAGACACAGATGGGCACAACTTCTGATCATCAGGCAACTGGTGAAGCCCAGTGGGGACGAACTTCCCACCTGGACCTACTGGTGAATTTACCGTCCGGGCCCACATTCAGGTGATAGGATACTGTCACTTTTTGGTCTTGAGCAGTTGGCGAGCAAACACAAGCCCTTTGAATATAGTCCTTCTAAGCAGCCCTTCTCCAAGGCCAACAGCCTCCTCCTATCTTTTTATTTTTTTGGCTGCCTCCTCCAGGATGAACTCCTAGATTATGGTTATCTCTCATGTGACTTTCTTATTTTCTCTTTCTTACTGCAGTCCACCATCACCCAATTCTCACCTCACAGTCAGAGCAATGAAACATTTTTTCACTATCACTAAATCTTAAAACAGAATCACTGGCAACAGAAAAGCCAATTCTTCCGTCCTTTAGAGCTTAATCTTTACCCTTCTGAGAAATATTTGCAAATCATCCTATGAGGAATAATGTTTACTCCCCTAACTTAAAATGGATTAGAATCTTCTAATGTTGTAAACAGGGGAAAAAAGGAAGAAAAACAACATGGCCTTGCTTCCCTCATTATAGCTGCGTTTATACAGGGTTTGTTCCCAAAGTTAAAATCCAACATTAAAAATCCTTTGAATAAAGTTTAACATTCAAAAGGGAGGGGACATATGTATACCTATGGCTGATTCATGTTGAGGTTTGACAGAAAACAGCAAATTCTGTAAAGCAATCATACTTCAATAAAAAATAAATAAAAATACTTTAAATCACTCCAAGTAGAGTTTACTCAAAATAAACATACTAAAGTTTGAGATTTATTTTGTAAAGTAACGGATAATCTATATGCAGATGTATGGTCATTCAAAGTATTCTATCTTTAAAATCACAGTGAAATCCCCAGCCATAAATAGAGGAATGAGTGGAGAATTTTATAGTGTTTCTGCTTCCCTTCAGAATTTGTCCCTCTCCATTCTGATACTAAACCCTATAATTAAATCCATGTTAGTAGATGTGTTTCTTCACCCCACTCCAGTACTCTTGCCTGGAAAATCCCATGGACGGCGGAGCCTGGTGGGCTGCTGTCTATGGGGTCACACAGAGTCGGACACGACTGAAGCAAACTTAGCAGCAGCAACAGCAGCAGCAGATGTGTTTCTTACTCTGGAAAGTAAACGAGACAGTGGGGTGGCAGTTTACCAGAAGTTAAATGACCAAATAGACAAGTAAATTTTATATCTATCTGGGCTTCCCTGGTAGCTCAGTGGTAAAGAATCTGCCTGCCAACGCAGGAGACAGGTTTGAGCCCTGGGTAGGGAAGACACCTTGGAGAAAGAAATGGCAACCCATTTCCCAGTTTTCTTGCCTAGGAAATCCCATGGACAGAGAAGCCTGACCAGCTACAGTCCGTGTGGTTGCAAAGAGTCAGACATGACTTAAGTGACTAAACAACAACAATCCTCTATTTAACATCTATATATTTATCTCCATAGACAGATAGAGAGCTAGATAGACTACATTGTAACCCTACTAACAAAATATAATTTGTTAATATATTAGTTTTTCTTCTAGATTTTAATACATACACATTGCATACATTGCAATGTACCTCTTGCAGCTAAATATTTTCATACTCCCTAAATATTTCTCAGATTCCTTAACTTTTGAATTTGCATATTTTTTTTTTGGACATAAAAATTTTATTTTTTTTGTCATCAAATCATAAAATTTAAAATTCATGCCATTTCTCTTTGTGCAATGTTTTTAAAATGTCTTCACATTTTAAAACAAAATTAATATTAATCTATACTTCATCCTCGGAGAAGGCAATGGCACCCCACTCCAGTACTCTTGCCTGGAAAATCCCATGGACAGAGGAGCCTGGTGGGCTGCAGTCCATTGGGTTGTGACTGAGCAATTTCACTTTCACTTTTCACTTTCATGCATTGGAGAAGGAAATGACAACCCACTCCAGTGTTCTTGCCTGGAGAATCCCAGGGACGGCGGAGCCTGGTTGGGTGCTGTCTATGGGGTCGCAGAGTCGGACACAACTGAAGTGACGTAGCAGCAGCAGCATACTTCATTCTATTTATTATATTATGTGTTTTTCCATTTATAATCCAACTTTCTTCTGGTATCAGACTGTGGTAGAGAGGGCTTCCCTGGTGGCACTGGTGGTAAAGAAACCCCTGCCAGTGGAGGAGACATAAGAGATGCGGGTTTGATCCCTGGGTTGGGGAGATCCCCTAGAGGGGGATATGGCAACCCACTCCAGTATTCTTGCCTGAACAATCTCATAGACAGAGGAGCCTGGCAGGCTACAGTTCGTTGGTTTGCAAAAAGTTGAACATGACTGAATGATGTGTGGTAGAGAATGAAGCCTTTTCCCTCAAAATGTTGGCTGATTCTATCATCATTATTTACATAATAATCTATTTTTCTTCATTATTAGAAATGCTCCTTACTTTATAAATTCTTATTCTATTCTTAGAGTTTTATGACATGCCATGTACCTGCATGTCCACTTCTATAATAGATCACAGTGGTTTAATTATCAGGGTTTTATAATATATTTTATTAATCAAGGAAATTTATTTGTTTTTCCTATATAAATATTTTCCTTTAGATTGTAAGCTTACTAACAAGGACTATGTCACTTAAATACTATTGATCCTGTACATGGGCCCAACACAGTGTTAGGCAATAAAAACCTCTCTTATATGGAAGTTATTTTGATTTTCAAAGCTTCCTTTACACATTTCATATGAGTTCTTACACATTCCAGTTCCCTTCCTAGTATGATCAAGGTTAGTCCAAAATGGTATAAAGCTTTTTGCCTCAAATACAGGCACATAATAGGTGCTCAGAGTTCTTATCTATTGGTCCATATTGCCTCCTGTCTATTCAAGAAGGACAAAGTGAAAGACAATAAGAACCATGATTTACAGTCAGTGACTTAACATTGTGATGAAGTGAAGTATAAAAAACAGTCTGTCCTAAACCTAAGTAAAATTAGAAACACCCTAAGATTCTGCTAGATCTGTTATCTTGCACTGCAATTGCCCTGACCAAATGTCTCTGTGAGTATTGTGTCTAGGGGAAGCATCACAGAGACAAGGGTGGTGAGTGTAGGGGTCTCCTTCGGCTGCTGTAACAAATCACCACCAACTTGGTGGCTTAAAGCAACAAGCATTTATTCTCTATGATTCTGGACATCAGAAGTCTGAAATCTTTTTCCCTGGGCTGAAATTAAGAGCCACAAGCCCCCCTGAGGCTCTAGAGGAAAATGCACATTTTTGCTTCTTTTCTTTCTTTAGAGCTACGTTCTTTGCATTTATTAGTATCTGGCCTCTTCCGCAATCTTTAAGCCAACATTAAAGCATCTTGCGTCCATCATCATATTGGCTGCTTCTTCTGTAGTTAAACCTCCCTCTGCCTCCCTGTTATAAAGACACTTGTGATTATATTTAGGGCCTACTCCAGATAATCCAGAATAATCTCCTCATTTTAACATTAATTTACTTACATCTACATCTTGGACTGCAAGGAGATGAGACCAGTCAATCCTAAAGGCAATCAACCCTGAATACTCATTGGAAGGACTGATGCTGAAGCCAAAGCTCCAATACTTTGCCCACCTGAAGTGAAGAGCTGACTCACTGGAAGAGACCTTGATGCTGTGAAAGAATGAGGGCAGAAGGAAGCAAGGGCAGCAGAGGAAGAGATGGTTAGACAGCATCACTGACTCAATGGACATGAGTTTGAGCAAACTCAGGGAGATAGTGAAGGACACAGAAGCCTGAAGCTTGGCGTGCTGCAGTTCATAGGGCTGCAAAGAGTTGGACATGACTTAGAAACTGAACAACAACAACAACTAAGCCCCTTTGGCCACACAATGTAACTTTCACAGGTTCCAGGGATTAGGACCTGGACATCTTGTGGGATGATCATTCAGCCTACCACAGTGAGCAACCCCAAGCCCTCTGAGTCATGGGTGTCAGTTAGTGGGCCAGGAGAATGTATCCTTCTCCCAATGAGTTAGTTCTCTCCTGGAGATGCTTCTTTATTCACTGACAGAAAGGATATAAGCAGGTATGGAGGTTACAAAAAATTGACATAGTCCCTGCCTTCAAGGGGCTCCACAATTTTACTTTTGTTGCTTTTGTTTTTCATTTTTTTGCTATTATTGTTTAAATGTATTCTATATATCCTTTGAAGTGGAATTCATTCATGGTATTATTTTTTCTTTAGGAGAGGGAAAAATTTTTATTCTCTACTCTTTAGGTTTAGCTCCTAGGGCATGTAAATTAAGTTAATGAAAGACAAATTAACAGTAGAAAAGTTCCGTTTTATATGTACATGGGGGAGCCTCACAGATAAGAAGTGAAAACATCCCTAAAACAGGCACGGGAGCTTATATACCATTTTAACAAAGAATGAGGAATTTTGGACCAATGACAAAAGAAAACAGATTTGAGCTTCTAAAGGCAGGAAATTTGGGAAAGGTAAGTGTGTGGGGAAAACCAATGAAGAATAAGGGATATTTTAGTAAGGTTTGTCTGGGCAGACCCATTTGAGTGCTGACATTCTGTCTCCCGTAATAAGGGCTGTTTTCCTGGTGCTGGGGGTGGGGAGAGGAGGCAATCTTCACTAAGAGTAATTTATGCTCTGCTTTTTTGCAAATAGGAGTAGGACAAGAGCTCTTTCTCCATTTGCAGCTCCTTAACTGCCTTTTTTTTTTTTTTTTCAGTTTTGTACGACTCTTTGTGACCCTACGGACTGTAGCCCGCCAGGCTCCTCTGTCCATGGGATTCTCCAGGCAAGAATACTGGAGTGGGTTGCCATTTCCTCCTAACTGCCTTTAGCTCAAAATAATCCTGATGCTGAAGTGGCATCTGTTAGGGTGGTACATTCTGAGTCCCATCATTGAATATGTTTCCAAGTCCTCCAGTTGTGAGAACTTTCTCTTTCCCATTCTTATCTATCTGAATCCTGTTCTCCTCTAACTTCCATTCTCATTGCCAGAGAATGATCACACACACTCACTCTCTCTCTCTCTCAACCAATAAATCTGCATATAAGATAACAGGTAGTAGTTAAGAGTTATTTTTTAAAATTAAAGTAAGGAAGATAGCAACAGAGCTGGGATGGTTACCACCATTTTCTGTGGAAGAGTCAGGGAAGACATCTCTGATCAGATTTCATTGCAGCAGAGACCAAAAAGAAATCTAAAGGAGAAAATCAGACAGCAAGCTAGGGAAACAGTATTCTAGAACAGGGAACTAACTTGTGCAAAGCCCCTGGTGCTTTGTGTGTTTAAGAGATAGCAAAGGGGGCAAGTGTGACTTCACTCTTCCTAATACTCCACAACTGCTCTTCCTCCTTCTGGGTTCCATAGTCCTCCCTTCTTGTTTCAGTCCACTCAACCCTTTACATGTCATTAGAATTGTCTTTTCTGAGTGAACTCCTGCTTATTGCCTATCATGTGTAAGTAACATTCTAACCACAATAACAGGCAAACTGAAGCAAGAAGAGCTTGAACAACTTGCCTAAAATCATACAGCCAATAACTGGTGTAGGTGGGATTTGAAACCAGGCAGTTTGGTTCTAAAGTCTGACCTCATCTATTACTGCCTACCATTTCCACAGATATCAAACCTTTGTCTTTCCCTAGAATGCTCTTTTTCACCCACAGAACTATCCTTAAGACTCAACTTTTCTTATTCCTCTCAATTACTCCCACAAGATTTTCTCCCAGCTCCCTGCTTCACAACATTGAACTTTGTCTGGAAAATTTGTTGTTGTTGTTGTTTAGTTATGTACAACTGGCGCAACCCCATGGACTGAAGCCCACTAGTCTCCTCTGTTCATGGGATTTCCCAGCTCAGAATACTCAAGTGGGTTGCCATTTTCTTTTTTAGGAGGTCTTCCTGACCCAGGGATCAAACTGGCATCTCCTGGATTGGCAGGCAGATTCTTTGCCACTGAGCCACCAGGAAAGCCCCATCCATGATATATATATTCCAGGTTGGCATAATCTTATCTCCACCAAAGGGGCCACAAGTTCTCTGACATCAGGGCCATGTCCTGGGTCATTACTTTCTGAAGGCGGGGGGGGGGGGGGGGGGAGAGGGGGCACACAAAGTGCTCAGAAAAAATTGTAGACAAATGACTACTTTTCATCAATTCAGAGATTCTCACTTTTCCATCACAATGAACATCTCTGACACTAGTCATACAATTGATGATTTGTCAGGGTTAACTGGCAGGCTTCTTTTCCTTCTTAGCAGCCTCATAGATTTGATGAAATACAGTGATTAAAAATCTTGACCCTGCCCCTTCCTTTGGTGACTTGGTGTTATCTGAATTACTCAGCATGGTGGAATGAAGAGGAAGCGATCTTGCTCTTTCCTGACCACACCGGAGTTGTACCAGAGAGCTCTTTGCTGCTATGCAACTTACTTGCTGTCAAATTCTACCTACTAGGCTATTTATGGGACATCTGAGAGGAAGGGAAATGTTTAATATGTAGAAAATAGTGGCAAAAGACTCAGGACCTTGGTTATTCAAGGCCCAGATACAGACAACAAAAACGAGGAGTCCTCCACTCAACAGAAAGTTTTTGAAGTTCACAGATACCATCTTCCACAATTTATTTTCTCTGCTGAGAAAAGAAACTCATGCAGGAAACATCTTAAAACCAAGTAAATAAAACAGAGATGCCCACAATTTCCTGCAAGTCTGATTAAAAATAGGAACTCTGCAATCATGAATGCGGCTCATCTGGCAGCTGCAGGGCCATATACCTTGGGAAGCTGAAATCACTGGCAGCTGCCTAAGAACAGGGCAAGTGTGGCAGGTGTTCATACATACTGTCGTGGGGGACAGAGGGAGGCGAGATTTCAGATGCTTGTTTTAACTAATATATACAAATGACTTCTTAATAATAAAACGTAGGCATCCAAGAATTATTTGATTTCTCATTTCCACCTCCACCCGTCCTCTAATGTCACCCTATCCATGTTCTCCAAAGTGAAATTCTAGTTCCTTGCACCTCTTTTAGACTGAATTCCCCCAAAAATGGGCACTGCAGAGAAACATCAGAGTTTTACTCTCCCCTCCTTCACCATACCAAAAATATCGTGAACCAATGCAGCCTTGAGCTCTGTTACGAATATTTATGGTTTGTTTTTTTTTTTTCCTGCCTGAATTACAGGCACTCTGGATTGGATCTTCAAAGCAACGTACAGGGTTTAAGCTGAGTGATTCTCATGAAGTCTGTGGGAGGCACACAGCAAGAATCCTGTAATATCTCAGAGGATTTATTCCTTTTTAAGTTCTTTTATAAGAAGCCTTTGCTAAGGGATTTACAAGAACTCAAGATTATTTAGTGATAATAGAATGAGAAACGTTGCTGGAAGTGTAAAAGGCAGCCACATTCCTACCAAAAGAATTCCTGATAAATAATGTCATTATGGTACAAAAATTACAAAACGAACTTAATCGTTAGCTTCTAATTGAAGGGATCTGTCAAATTTGCTTCTCCTTGCTACCTTAGCTATTTTCTGTTCAGTGGGGTTCCATCAAATGTAAATAAAGAGTAGGTGAAGGAGAATGGTTAATTGCTAACCTGGCAAGACCAGCCTGGACCCGTGGATTGGTGGTGGGAATTGGCTGTTGCATCTTTCATTTCCCCATGCCCCTACACTAACCCATTAAACCCCAGATGGACCTCCTAATCAATGGAAGTGGCCAGTGGAAGTCAAATAGTGCCTTATTGAGGGATTCCCAGGTAAGATTCTCCTAAACAAAGCAAGGACTAAAAATAAAACATCCAGATAGAAACAGAACACTATCTTTGAATGAACACTGTCATTAAAAAAAAAAAAAACTCAGTTACATGGCACATTTTTAAGATAAAGATTTACAAATAAACATTTCTAAGAATTTTTAAAGAGGGCATGTATATATACAACCTTATATATGAACCCACATAATGTCTCAATTACCCAGAAAGTTTAGGACTCAAATCAAGTAAATTGTGCAATTAATTAAATTATGACCAAAGTTTTTCTCATCTAAATTTTTTTAAAACCTCACTGGAGAGTGTTTGTAAATGCATCACTCCTCTTTCCTGTCTTATTCAGTACAGTAGTAAAATGACCACAGTGGACTCTTTTGATAATTGGGGATTTTACAGTTACTCATGGTTATTTTTTGACCATCAGTTCTATTTCTACAGAATTAGAGATTTGGAAGGCAGATTGATTCTAAGGAAAGTCCTGGAAATTATTTTAAGATCCTTGATATGAGTTCTTAAAGCATCACTTTCCTCCCTCACTTCCAAAAATAGAAAGAGGATAATTCCAGTTAATTGGAGGTACTAGTTGAATGCTTACAATTTCACACTCTTCCACTCATCCGATTCTTGCCCACACAAAACTATAGTTGAAAGTTTTACTTCAGGATATTCAAGTAGACTATATCCCTTGAATCATGAAAGGGTTCATTAGAAATGAAATCTCTTAAATTTATCTTTTAGGTAATTGTTAACTATGAGAACTGGTGAAATGCTTTCATTTTTCACCACTGAAGTCAATGCTGAATGAAGATCCTCTGCTGATTCACATTTTGCAAGGACTGGGATGTTTGTTTGTGGAAATAAGAAAGGGCGGCTGGTTTGCTGACAGTTTAGGTGAGAACAAGGCGTGCTGAGCCATCTGTTTTGCTACCTCACCACATGAAAAAAGGGACACTCTCCTCTGAGAACATGTGCTACTAGACACATCCTTCCAGGTGCTCAGTGGTAAAGAATCCACCTGTCAACGCAGGAGACGCAAGAGACATGGGTTTGATCCTTGAGTCAGGAAGACCCCCTGAAGGTGGAAATGGCAACCCACTCCAGTATTCTTGCCTGGAAAATTCCATGGAGAGAGGAGCCTGGTGGACTACAGTCCACAGAGTTGCAAAGAGTCTGATGTGACTGAGCATGTAGAGATGAATACTTTTTGTCTGCCACACCATGAGGCGTCTGGGATCTTAGTTTCCCAACCAGGGATCAAACCTGTGCCCCCAGCATTGAAAGTGTGGAGTCTTAACCACTAGACTGCCAGGGAAGTCTCAGATACCTTTTGAGGAGCTCCACATGGAGCTAGCCTGTGGAATTCAATGAGTTCCTGGACAATTAGGTATTACTCACTCCCAAAGCCAGTTCACTCAGACCTGTATACAAAAGGGCTTCTTCTGGGAAATGGCAACTTCAAGCATGCAGAGGACGATTTCAAGGACCTGTGTTTCTGGAGTAGTTATCTTCAAGCCAGTCAGTGTGTAGGAAAAAATATATGTTACATTCCATTCTAGAAACTTCCATCTAAAGCCACCACTCTGCATTCCCTGTCACTCCTCCACAGCCTGGTCTTGCTGAAGAAAGCTCAGTCTGTAGAGGAGAGAAATAAGGGAGGAAAAAGAGGAGAAATAAGGTACTCTCATTCCTACTTTCCCTTTCTACTCAGAGTCCAGGAGAGGTAGGACCTGTCCCATGCGGTTTCACTCGTATGTTTGACTCCAGCTTCACTAAAGATAGGAGAGGCACATAGAAACCTCATTCCCCTTCTCTACTGTGGTGGCAGTGATGTAAAACCACCCTTGGGATCCAAACATGTTTCGAATTCAAATGGAGTTGTTTTCAGAGAGAAAAGGCAGGAAAAAAGGTATACGAATGTAAGCAGATCTTGTGAAATCATTCATATTTATATGGAACTTTCTGTTTTCAAAGTGCATGGGAGTGCAGATGTTTGAAGTGAGAAGCCAAAGGGGTGGACTGTGCCACTCATCAACTTATTTTCATTTTTTGTCTCCAGATCAGCTTCATTGCCTGCTCGGCATGAATGGAGCTTGTTCTTTTAAGTATTTTTCCTGTGCTAGCTAGCACAATGTTTCTAGTTTGTATGGAGTTTTTTTTTTTTTCCCATTTTTGAAGACTGAGATAAAATTGATGTAACATAAAATCCACCATTTTAAAGGTATACAGTTATGTGGATTTTCAGTATATTCTGAAAATACACTGGCTTCCCTGGTGGCTCAGAGGGTAAAGCGCCTGTCTGCAATGCAGGAGACCTGGGTTTGATCCCTGGGTCAGGAAGATCCCCTGGAGAAGGAAATAGCAACCCATGCCAGTACTCTTGCCTGGCAATCCCATGGACAGAGAAGCCTGGTAGAATACAGTCCATGGGGTCACAAAGAGTCAGACAGGACTGGGTGACTACACTTTCACTTTCAGTTTCATGAGACATTGTTGTTTAGTCACTAAGTCATGCCCAACTCTTTGCTACTCCATGAACTGCAGCATGCCAGGCTTCTCTGTCCAACACTATCTCCCTGAGTATGCTCAAACTCACATCCACTGAGTCAGTGATGCCATCCAACCATCTTATCCTCTGTCGTCCTCTTCTCCTCTTACCCTCAATTTTTTCCAGCATCAGGGTCTTTTCCAATGAGTCAGCTCATTTCATCAGGTGGCCAAAGTATTGGAGCTTCAGTTTCAGCATCAGTCCTTCTAATAACTATTTAGGATTGATCTCCTTTAGGATTGAGACATTAACATTATATAAACAAAATCACTGCAGATGGTGACTGTAGAAGCTATGACCAACCTAGACAGTATATTAAAAAGCAGGGACATTACTTTACCAACAAAGGTGCATCTAGTCAAAGCTATGGTTTTTCCAGTAGTCATGTATGGATGTGAGAGTTGGACTATAAGGAGTGCTGAGCACCGAAGAATTGATGCTTTTGAACTGTGGTGCTGGAGAAGACTCTTGAGAGTCATTTGGACTGCAAGGAGATCCAACCAGTCCATCCTAAAGGAAATCAGTCCTGAATATTCACTGGAAGGACTGATGCTGAAGCTGAAACTCCAATACTTTGGCCACCTGATGGGAAGAACCAACTCATTGGAAAAGAGCCTGATGCTGGGAAAGATTGAAGGTGGGAGGAAAAGGGGACGACAGAGGATGACATGGTTGCATGGCATCACCAACGCAATGGACATGAGTTTGAGTAGTCTCCGGGAGTTGGTGATGGACAGGGAAGCCTGGAGTGCTGCAGTCAATGGGGTCACAAAGAGTGGGACATGACTGAGTGACTGAACTGAACTGAACTCCATAACATTTCCATCACTCCAAAAGGAATCCCTGTAAATGTTGCTATTTTAGTTACCTCTCATTCCTCCATTGCTTGACAACCACTAGTCTTTTGTCTGTCTCTACAGATTTGCCCATTCACAAAATACGTTGCCTTTGCTGTGTCTGGTTTCTTTCATTTAATGTGATTTTTCAAGTTTCATCCATGCTATAGCATGTGTCAGTATTTCATTCCCCCATCCTTTTTCTGACTGAATAACATTTCGTTTTGTGGATATTTTATCTACATTTTCATTTACTTAGTTGCTCTTTGGGTTGTGTCCACTTCTTGGCTATTATCAATTTTGCTGCTATGAATATTCATATTCAACTTTCTGTGTGAATATGTGTTTTCAATTCTCTTAAATATATGCTGAGGAGTAAAATTTCTGGGTCATAGAGCAACTCTATGTTGAGCTTTTTGAGGACCTGCCAGACTGTTTTCCACAGTAGTTACACTATTTTCTATTCCCACTAGTAATTTATGAGAGTTCCAATTGCTTCACATCCTAACTAACTCCTGTTATTCTCTGTGTGTTTCATTGTAGCCATCCTAGTGGGTGTGACGTGTATTTCCCTGGTGACTAATCATGTTTGTATGGTTTTGGTTTTGTATTTTGAACCATCTTTAGGCTTACATAAAATGTTCAAAAATAGTATTGGGGTCAAATTCTGAGCTTTATATTCTATCCCATTCTTATGTTTGTCTCCTCATGTGTCATAGCACCCTATTTTGATTATGGGAAGTTTACATGTTTTAATGTCTAGTAGTGCTAAATCTCCCTTCTAGGTATTCTTCAATATTTCCTGGTGATCATTGCATGTTTGTTTTTCCATGTGAACTTTAGTATTGACTTGTCTACAAAATAACTTCTTGGCACTTTTATTGGACTTGCATAGATTTTATAAATTAATTTCAGGGGAACTGACAAGCTTCTTAATGTTTTCATCCTATACAAGAACAGAAAATGGATTTCTAATTGTTCAGCTCTGCTTTTGGTCTTTCAGGAGTGTTTCAAAATTGTCCTCATACAGATAGGTTTAGCTCATTTCTGGTTAAGTAAGCATTTAATCTTTTAAAATGTTTATTTTATTTTTTATTGGTGTATAGGTACTTTACACTGTTGTGTCAGTTTCTACTGTACAACAAAGTGAATCAGTCATACATATATACATACCCCTCTTTTTTGGATTTCCCTCCCATTTAAGTTACTACAAAGCACCAAGTAGAGTTCCCTGTGCCATACAGCAGGTTCTCATTAGTTATCTATTTTACACATAGTAGTGTATATATGTCAATCCCAGACTCCCAAAAGGGAACCCCCTTGTACTGTTGGTGGGAATGTAAATTGATACAACCCCTGTGGAGAACAGTATGGAGATTACTTTAAAAACTAGGAATATAACTATCATGAAAAGTGAAAAGTGTTAGTCACTCAGTTGAGTCCAGCTCTTTGTGATCCCGTGGACTGTAGCCTGCCAGGCTCCTCTGTCCACGGAATTCTCCAGGCAAGAATACTGGAATGGGTAGCCAGTCCCATCTCCAGGGGATCTTCTCAACCCAGGGATTAAACCTGGGTCTCCTGCATTGCAGGCAGATTCTTTACCATCTGAGCCTCCAGGGAAGTCCTAGAACTACCTTATGACCCAGCAATTTCACTACTGGGCATATACCCTGAGAAAACCTTAATTCAAAAAGACACACGTACCCGAATGTTCATTGCATTTACAAAACCCAGGACATGGAAGCAACCTAGATGTCCATTAACGGATGGATAAAGAAGTTGTGATACATATATACAATGGAATATTAGCCGTAAGAGGAACAAATTTGAGTCAATTCTAATGAGGTGGATGAACTTAGAACCTGTTATACAGAGTGATTTAAGTCACAAAGAGGAAAACAAATATCGTATATTAATCCATATATATGGAATCTAGAAAAAATAGTACTCGTGAACCTATTTGCAGGGTAGGAATAGAGATGCCGACATAGAGAACAGACTTGTGGGCACAGTGGGGAAAGGAGAGAGTGGGACCAATTGAGAGAATAGCATTGAAACATACATTCAGTTCTGTTCAGTTCAGTCGCACAGTCGTGTCCGACTCATGGACTGCAGCATGCCAGGCTTCCCTGTCCATCACCAACTCTCCGAATTCACTCAAACTCACGTCCATCAGGTTGATGATGCCATCCAGCCATCTCATCCTCTGCCGTCCCCTTCTCCTCCTGCCCCGAATCCCTCCCAGCATCAGGGTCTTTTCCAATGAGTCAACTCTTCGCATGAGATGGCCAAAGTCCTGGACTTTTAGCTTTAGCATCATTCCTTTCAAAGAAATCCCAGGGCTGATCTCATTTAGGATGGACTGGTTGGATCTCCTTGCAGTCCAAGGGACTCTCAAGAGTCTTCTCCAACACCACAGTTCAAAAGCATCAGTTCTTCGGTGCTCAGTGTTCTTCACAGTCCAACTCTCACATCCATACATGACCACAGGAAAAACCGTAGCCTTGACTAGACAGCAAAGTAATGTCTCTGCTTTTGAATATGCTATCTAGGTTGGTCATAACTTTCCTTCCAATAAGTAAGCGTCTTTTAATTTCATGGCTGCAATCACCATCTGCAGTGATTTTGGAGCCCAAAAAAATTAAGTCTGACACTGTTTCCACTGTTTCCCCATCTATTTGCCATGAAGTGATGGGACCAGATGCCATGATCTTCGTTTTCTGAATGTTGAGCTTTAAGCACCATATGTAAACTAGATGGCTAGTGGAAAGTTACTGTTTAACAGGAAGCTCCACCTGGTGCTCTGTGACAATCTAGAGGGACTGGGGGTTGGAAGCAGGTTAAGAGAGAGGGGACATATGTATACTTATGGCTGATTCACACTGTCGGATGGCAGAAAACAACACAACATTGTAAAGCAATTTTTCTCCAATTAAAAATTAAAAAGTACATATGTATATAAAAAATAAAGTCAACAAATAACAAGTAGGTTAAAAAAAAACACAGTGTCCCAATTTTTCCTACTTGCCACCCCCACATTCCTTCCCCCTTTATGTCTGTATTTCTGCTTTGCGAAAGCATTTAATCTTCTTGGCTGCTGTTGTAAATGGGATGTTCATTCCCATTAGGTCCTCTTTTTTGTTTGTTTGTTTTAATATGTGAAGGCTATTTATTTTGTTTGTTAATTTTATATTCTGATACTTCACTGAGTTCCTGCTCTTTGGTTTTATCATTGATTCTCTGAGTTTGTCAGAGTACTGTCATATCATCTTCAAATAGAGCTAGTTTTACCTGTCCTTTTCCATTTGTACACCTCTAATTAGTCTCTCCTGTCTAACTGCATTGGCTAACACGTTCCATAGAATGTTTACTTCTTCCCTTGTTCCTGATCTTAATGAAAATACCTATAGTGTTTTCCCATTAAATAGAATATTAGTGTTAGGACAAAGATAAACATTTTTTTATCATTTTGAGAAGATATCCCTCAATTCCTATTTCCTTGAGTGTTGTTGTTGGTTTTTTTTTCATGAATAGGTAATGAATTTAGTCAAAAATTTTCTCAGCATCTGCAGAAATAGTACATTCCTTGAGTAGATCCTACTTGGTCATATTGTATTATTATATGTCATGTGGTATTGGAATATGTTTGCTAATATTATTATTGCTATTAAAATTTATATACCTCTATAAAGACTTCATTTAATAAATTTATTTCAATCCCAGCTGGATTAGGAATTTTTGTTCAGAATTTTTGCATTCATTCATATTCATGAGTGATATTCATTTACAGTTTTCTTTCTTTGTATAATCTTTAGTTTATGCATAATTTTATAGTTGCTTCATAAAAGAAATTAGGAATTGTTTTTTTCCTTAATACTCTAGAATAATTTTTAAAACATTGGTCTTCAAACATTTGGTAGAAATCACTTGTGAATCCAGTGGGTATGGTAACATTTTTTAGTGTGTGTTAGTTTCTTATTAACTCTATTTCTTTGTAGAAATTGGTATGCTTAAACTTTTTAACTCTGATGGCATCAAATTTGGTAATTCGAATTTCCCTAAGAAATTATCCATTTTATCTAGGTTTTCAAATGTACTTGCATAGTGATCTCAAAAGTAGTTTATGTGTTTTTAATTTCTTCTGCTTCAGTGATTATAACCCCCTCATCATTTTAATTTGTATATTTGTGATTACTCCTTCTTTTCTTGATCAAGCTAGCTTGTGATTTGTCTGTTCCTTGTTTTAACCTACAATTTTGTTAATTAGACCTGCAGTTTTCCTCATCCTTGGGCATTCTACCTCGGCCCTGGGGTACATCACTATTCCTTATATCCTTTTTTCCTATATTTTTAGAGTTTTCCTTACTTGTTACTAACCAATTTCTAATTACCTCAACCACTTTTTATAAATAATAATTCTTTATATTAAACCTTTCCCATTCAAATTATTGTGTGGTTCCGTGTCTTGACTGGATCCTGACTAGGACATTTGCTGTCTCTTGGATTTGTTCTCTTTTTTTCCACCCATTCAGTGGCCAGTTTACTCCAGCCTTTTTGAGTCTAGATAAACGCAATATTCTTATAATATCTTGTTGATCTCCAAGTCTCTAGTTCAGACTCCTCTAACCTATCTTTCATGATAACATCAGACAACTAGAAAATGCTACTAATCTGTTCATGCCAAATCCCCAATTTAAAAGCCCTCAATGGGGACACTACCCTAAATGTGAAGTCTAGACTCCTAAGCATGAACACAAGGCCCTCTATGCTCTGGCTCCTGCTTAACTCTTGTTAACCAAATCTCTTGTGTTGCTCCTTTCTGTCTCCCCACTTTGGCACTTTAGGCATAATAGACAATTTGAAGTTCCTTGAAAAACTGGAGTATTTCTTTGCTCTTTCAACCATTGTTAAATTGCTCTTTTTTGCATGGAATTCTGTTTCTGATTCTTATCTATTTGGTGAACACAACTACTCATTCCTCAAGACAGCTCTAGGATTCATTTATTTAGGTCTATCTTCATCTCCTAGAGCGGAAACTTTCCTCAAAGAAAAGAATCATGTCTTACTTGTCTTAAATTTCCAAATTCTCCCCCAAAGTTAAGTGCTAGATACATATGTGCTAATGTTGAATGAATAGATGAATTTTTTTTTTAATTTATTTTTTTATTTTTTTATTTTATTTTTTTTTATTTTTTTTTAATTTTTTATTTTTTTAATTTTAAAATCTTTAATTCTTACATGTGTTCCCAAACATGAAACCCCCTCCCACCTCCCTCCCCATAACATCTCTGTGGGTCATCCCCATGCAGCAGCCCCAAGCATGCTGTATCCTGCGTCAGACATAGACTGGCGATTCATAAATGTAAATAGTTTTGGTACAATGCTACAAGGTCAGGGCACTTTCAGATGTCTAAGAATTGCTAAGGACACAACAAGGCATTGTTATTCCAAGGAATTTTCTACTTTCCATGAAGTGACCTGATGAGGGTGCAGAGTTTCAGGTCCTGAAGCCAATTCCTGGTGCCTCTACATTATTATTTGAGTGTTCTTCTGTAAGCCATTCTGAGGATGATACTTAAATGTCACAGTTACCCATAGAACTCAGCATGCCAACTGCAAACAGAAAGTACACTCCACTCGGATTTTGAAGAAAATTAATTCCTGGAGCCTTGTATAGGTATGGAAGGATTAAAGAAACCAACAGGTGGGTATTGGGGCATTTAGAAACTAGCAACAGTGAGAAGTCATTACCACGTAGTCCTAAAGGGACAAGTGAAGAAACAGTGTTCTTGGAGCCTGATATGAAGTAGAGCTATAAAGAGAGGCTTCCTGAAAGGAGGTATACACTTAGAGATGCAGTTACTGCCAGGACAAAACACAATGCAACAGGATAGCATGGGGAGAAATACCTGACTTCTTTCTCACTCTGCTCTCCAATCTCTTGCTAGTGCTTCCCCTTGGCTCCTCTGCTTGACTAGCAGTCACTGGTGAGGATGCCTGGGTGACATGGTCTGGAGAGCCAGCCCCATCCTCCTCTGGCATACAGCAGGGTGGAGAAGGGCCGACATCACACGGGGGGAGTGCAAGCAAAGAATAACCAGCAACTCACCTAATTTACATTTGTAGGGAGTAAAAATACTTATGAAAATAACATCAGTTATAAATTTTACACAAAAAGGGAGTATTTCCTAAATTCAACACCATCAGACATATCAAATAACCAAGTTTATTTTCTTCTAGAAGGAATGTCTGGGATAGGTACCAGAATAATCAGAATATTGTGGTTCTGCAGTTAGATAGCTCTCTTGGTTAGAGCATGGTGATGATGAGGCCAAATTAAGAGATTTGGTCACATGAGCAGCAGTGTTATGGGACACAGACTACAGTCTAGGCTTCAGCTTGGCATCCAGCCATTATTTCATCCTGAGCACATCAATAACCATTGCTTTTCAAATAATTTGCAGAAGTGTTTGTCCTACTGTAGTTATATATTAGAGGTGAGATATTCAGGCATTAGAAATGGACTTTATGTGGTGTTTCTAAAAGCCAGTCCTAGTAATTATCCAAATATCATTCAACCACCCTATTCTATACTTCTCATAATAAATGCAGAAAGCAATGCCTTATAGCAAGTGTCAGTTTGTGATTCCAGGGTATCATCTTAAGAACACTCCAAGGAGCTGCTCCTCCAAAGATTTACCCTATACATTGATCCTGCATACCAAAGTGAGAACATCCAGTTCTCACACTAGCGATCCTGCTTTTGGTTATCTACAATTACTTGGGAAGTTCCATCCTAAAATACTTACAAGGTACTTAGGAATGGTGACATTTACATGTAGATCACCTAGAAGACTTGTTCATTCATTCAACCAGTGTTTTCTGAGAGCCAACAGTGTGCATTTACACAAAGCCTGACCAGCAAAATGGCATAGTTATCCCAGGTGGGGGAAGAGTGGAAAGAGATCACAAAATGTCCAGAGCTGGATGCCTCATCAGAGAGGACATTATGTGAGTACCTTGTTAGCTTAATTAGGGGCTGGAGGGAGAAAGCAGTGAGGCTGGGGAAGAGATGAGTCATGTGAGCTCAGTTTTGTTTGGCAAAGAGATATGTCTAACGGTCCTACATAAATCACGATTCTCACAATTATGGGAGCACTTGTGTTCCAACAGAGTGTTGATAAGTTTGAGATTCCTTTATCTTTAATTTCTCTCTTACTTGGTGAGTATGGTGAAGCCCTTTTAGTTTTTCATGAGAAAATTTAGTTCAGAAAGGATGTGATTCACCAATATCCAAGAAGATGACACATGGTAAAGCCAGGAATCAAATTCAGTTCTCTCTTTAGAATCTGCACCTTTCCATTCTGTAACATCTACTTCCTATGGGTTAGAATTAGCAAAATATCTTCTCCTATACCGAAGATTTGGCCACTAAAAAACTGCTTAGACTTAAGTGATCTATTGAAAAGAGTGAAGAGTAAAGTGAATCTCTCATACTTACAGAAGACTGTGGTTCTACCCTCATCAGTTTTGTTTTCTGAGGAAAAACTAAGAAGACACTAGCAGATTAGTCAACAAATGTTTGGTGAATGAATGGCACCATGATCAAGCAGTGAGAAGCCATGCAACAAGCAGATGTCTCAACTCCTCCCTAAGACTCATTTCTCATTAAATTCTTTTCCACTTGATGTACAGGAGACCCTCCCAGTATCAACAAAAATTAGGCAGTATTTCCTTGCCAGGCTGATGCTATTGTGGAGCAAAGTGAAAGAAAAGACAGTGAAAATGGCTCAGTCATGTCCGACTCTTTGCGACCCCATGGACTATAAAGTCCGTAGAATTCTCCAGGCCAAAATACTGGAGTGGGTAGCTTTTCCTTTCTCCAGGGGATCTTCCCAACCCAGGGATCGAACTCAGGGATCTCTTGCATTGCAGGTGGCTTCTTTACCAGCTGAGCGACAAGGGCAACCCAAGAATAATGGAGTGGGTACAGATCTTCCTGACCTAGGAATCGAACCGGGATCTCCTGCATTACAGGTGGATTCTTTACCAAGTGAGTTATCAGGGAAGCCCATTGTGGAGCAAACTGTAACAAACTGAGGCTGAACCAAATAAAAGACCAATAAATGAATAACTTTCTCAATGACCTTCTGCCTTTCTTGGCTTAGTACCTTCTGAAGAGAAATAAAACAGGGCAGAGAATATAAGCAAAGAGTGTCAGGAATTTGTGAATGGGATTGGTTCCCATGGAAGGCCTATCTTTCTCTTAATGACACACTGGCAGGCTCAGAACCATGAAGTTCCCTGGAATGGGTAGGCCTACAGACAAATGTTTGTTCCTTCAACCAGCTGAATGGAAACAACCAGGACAATGAGTACAACAGGAGAGAAACAAAATCCTAAGCAAGGTGTTTCTGGACATACAGCTTGCTGCTCACACCCACTGTTTTGTTTCCAAGGCATGGCTCATGGAACTCAGTAGCAAGCATCTACTCAGTGTGAAAACAATAGAAAGAACATAATTTTCCCAAACAAAAATAGCGGAGCTTGAAGAGGCCTCCAAATCATGCAACAGGACCTTGTACTTCTCTGGCCTGCGGAAATACCATCTCCACTTCAACCCTGCGGAAAGAAGGCCATTTCTTTTGGCCACTCATATCCTCCTGCACAACCACCTCCCCGAGTAATCCACTCTGTCAGCAACTCTTGCAGTAGATTCAGTTTTCCTGATTAGGTCTTGACTGATACATGTATGTGTATGTTCCTTCCTTCATTGTGAAGGCAAGACGTCAAAACACAGGCCTCAAGTCATTTACCTTCAAAGCCAATATACTTCCCCATCTACTTTTCTGTCAGCTAGACTGTGGATTCACATCAAGAGTGAAGGAAGCTGGAATTGGACTTAGAGGGCTCTCAAAGATTATCTATTGAGCAAATAAGTCTCCCTGGCATGTTGCAACATCCTGGGTTTCATGTGTCCTTGTGGCTAGAGGGACTTTCTGGGATGAAGGGGGTTACATGGATCTGTCTACCTCTGACCTGGAGTAATGAAAAGACCTTGGTATATTCTATAAAATGTTCTATAAATAAAAGTTACTTTAGGACATGTGTCAGGATACTTTGCTGCAATAAGAAACAGAAACCAAATCAAAGTAATTTCAGCAAATATATATATATATTAGCTCATATGACTGAAAAGTCCAGAGGTTGCACAAGCTTTGGTTATGACTGGGTCCAGTGGTTCAAACAATGCCTTCAGAAGTTGGCTGCATCTCTCTCTATTGCTCTGACTTGCTCTATCTTCATTTTAGTCTCATCAGACTCCTTCCCACGATTGCAAGAGGGCTTCCAACAGCTCCAAGTTACACGGCATTTTAGTGCTCTCAATCTCAGACATCGTTCTCTCTCTGTGTGTCACTGTGTCACTACCATTTCTTAAGAAAGGATTCTGATTGGTCCTGCTTGGGTTTTGTACCCACTCTTGGCCAGTTATTCTGTCCCTGGGTACCAAAGGTTCTGGGAATACCTGATTCCTAAACCATTTGTGGCAGGGGAAGCAGAATCTCTGGAGTGAAGAAAAATAGGAAAAAAGATACTGGGCAGGTGCCAGGTATAGAATATCATGAGGCAGCTGGGAATTAAGGGGAAGTGAATTAGAAGACTTGAAACTGATCTCCGACTCCATCACTGATTTGCTGTGAGAACCCAGGCAGAGTATTTGACTTCTCTCAGTTTAGGTTTCCTTGTTTGTGAAATGTGTGGACTAGGCTTGGAACAGTCATTTGTAAGCATCTTTAACTTCAAGATTCTCAATATGAACAAACTGTTGTACAGAACACACAGGACCCTAGCGAAGCCAGCTGGAGAGGTGCTGGGGGGCAGGGGCACGACTGGAGCCCCACCTGCTCTGCCCCACTTTCTGTCCTCCTGATGGGGCTGCTTCAAACTCCTGCAGCTGCTCATAACACAGTCTGAGAAACCTTGAGGTGTCTGATCTCCTATGCCTCTTCTAGCCTGGAATTTGGGGAAGTCTATGTAGACTATGAAACCCTCTTTAATCTAGTTTTTCTCACTTCCCCTCTACTTATTTTTGGGCTAAAATCATGCATGTTGGCTATGTGTGAGAGGCCACTTAGGAAAAATAATCATTTATTCAAATATCCAGCCAATTTACTTTGGCCTATTTGGAGCTTGTTTTTCCTGATGGGGAGGGAATAAATTTCCAAAGCCCACTTTTAAGATCAGCCTAGAAAAGGTGAGTGTACAAGTGAGGAAAATAGGCGGTGGAAGTTGCCAAGCTGAGCTGGAAGCAGTAAATTCCAACCACTCCCATCTCCCCCACACGTGTGCCCTGCTGAGCACTCAAGACCAAGTGCACGGTCTGGAACAGATGGCAGAGGAGGATGATGTAGGTTTTGGCTTCTCTACTTGTGAAAACTTACTTTGGGGAGACACCTTCACCTCTAATCTGAGTGTGTTTGATTGAAATAGAGCATTGGGCAAGAGGAAGGGAATGGCCAGGGACGTGGCCTTCCTGCAGCCAGAAGGCAAGGGGGGAGGAGGGCATCTTTGGTCCAGCAGCACCAGGAGTAAGAAATTCGTGCTGCGGTGATTTCAAAGGAAGCCAGAACCTTTGTGTTCCTTTTTCTTGTGACTGTTTAGAAAACAATCATAGAGTGACTAGGAGATGTCAGCCAGTCCTTTGGGGAACAGATACGGATAAGCAGTGGTCTCTAGCCTCCTCTCTTAGAATCAAGAGAGGAGACAGGCAAACCAGGACAGGACACTGTATGGGAAGCTGATACCCAGCTGTTCTGCACCAGCTGCTTGTGGCTGGTGTCTCTAATCTGATAGGTCTGTGTCCTATTAGTTTATTACCATCCACACTTTGTGATGGGGGGATAGTACAAGGAAACACATGTATACACTCTACCATGGTAGCAGAGTAGGAAAAACGACTCTGGAGGAGCTGAAGTAAGCTTTCCAGCATGGAGGCATCTGGCCTGTGCCCTACAGTTAGTGGAGGACATCGTAGAGAGGGTGAGAGGAGGGATGGGGACTGCCGGGGCGCAGCAGGAGCCACCATGTTCTGTGGCCTGAATATGCACAGAGGTTGGGAAGCTGAACAAGTGAGCTGGTGACCTGAGCATAAACTGTTGGAGAACAGCTGTTGAGGAGGTGAGAGTGGAGTGTGGCTGGCCTACAGACAACACATAAAAGCCTGGCCTTGCTCATGGGTGCAACTGTGAGCCACTGCATGTGAGAGGCCGGGTGCCACGATCAGGCCAGTGTTTGAGAAGCTTCATCAGGGCCCCAGTGAAGCTGCAGGTCTAGGAGGTGGGAAGGCCAGACAGAATCACTTCTGCTCAAGTGCGAACAGCTGGCTAGGTTTCTCTTTCTGTTTAGTAAAAGCCAACATTTGCTGAGTGTTTACGTTGAGCCCTTGCAAAATGCTTCCTCTTACATAATCCTCTGTACCTTCCCAGCTCTGCTGATCCCAAGTTACAGATGAGGAGACTGAAGCTTAAAGATGCTGCCATTAGCCCACTGGGAGGCAATGTGAGGAGGAAGGAGCAGAGTGACCTAGACGCTGTTGGAGAGGAAGGGACACTTCGTGGGTGACTGCTACGTGCCACCCTCCATGGGATGTGCATCCAATTTATCTGCTACAAAACAGCTGCAGCTCTGCGGATGGCAGTCACATTCTCCTAGCTGCTCAGGCCAAAAGCTTTTCTCACACCCCATAGCCAATCTATCAAGATATCACGCTAGTCCTCTACCTTCACAACACACAGTATTCAACCACTTTTCCCCCTTCACTGCTGCCAGCTTGGCCCAGCCCACCACCTCGCTCCCTAATTCTGCCCCCTACAGACGGTTCTCTGTACAGCACCCTGGGTCATTCACCTGGAACCCAGGTCAGATCACCTAACCTTTTCGCGCCTTAAAATCCCGCCGTGGCTCCCCTGTCACTAAAGAAAAGCAATGTCCTGATAATGCCACCCTGCCATCACCTCTTGCTCGCCTCTCTCACTCCTCCCCACATTGCTCACTCTCCTCTGACCACTCCAGCTTCCTTCTTATTCCTCAAACTCACCTGGCACACTCCTGTCTCAGGACCTTCACTCCAGCTGTGCCCTGTGCCCAGAACACTCTTCCCTCAGGTCCCTCCTCTAAGTCTCACCTTCAGATCTTTGCTCCTGAAGGTGGTGCTGAGAACCCGAGTGAATTCTGTAACCTCATCTCCCATGACATGGGGGAATCTACCCTCCTTGACTGGATCTTCGTTCCTATCTCATATCAATTATCTAATCAGTGGCAGAGCTAGCGCTGCCCAGGGGCAGATCCTGGGGTCTTGCTGTCACACCTGAGGAGAAGGAAAGCCCATGGGAGCCCTGATGGGCGCGTGGGCAGGCAGCCGGGATGACACTGGCTGTGCTGACATGCAGCAGCACAGCAGATGCTGCAAAGAGTAAAGCAACCTATTCTTACACAACCTTGTTGCTGTAGTTTTTAAAAAAATAAAGAAATAATGACCCTCATGGCTGAGAAGACATGCTGTGTGTGTGTGTGTGTGTAGAGGCATTGGCTTTCATCCTAGAACCTTACCTCATTCAGCAGGCATTTAACAAAGGCAGCATTATTGAATACCAACTAATTATCTGGCAACAGAGGGAGAGACTGAGAGATGGATGGGCCAGAGCGCACCTGACGGATGAAATATGAGTCATTCACAGATATCCTCCAGAAAGAGGCATCGCTGACAAGCACTGCTTTAGCAGTGTCACGTGCAAACCCTTTACTTTCCAAAGGTTTTCTGAACCTGAGAGGCAAGGCTGAATTTTCAGGACAGAGCCTCAGAGAAGGCAATTCCGAGCTGCTCCTGGAGTTGCTGCCCAGGACCCATCCTGCTGTACCACCTTCCATTGGTTCTGGAGCTGGAACCAAGTTATCTATTTCTCTGGGCTCCAGGTTAATATTGCTTTCACTGGTTAATACCAAGGACTGTCCCCAAGGATAGAGAGGAATGCCACTTACCACAGTGGCCCTCTCTAGAAAGCAGGCTGGTTTGGGAGGAGGCAGGCAGGTCGCAAACTCAGAGAAATGAGGCTAGTTCTCACCTAGCCGAGGGGGTTACTTTCTTTCCTCAACTGTATGTTCACTCCATATGTTCAGGCTCAGAAGTGTGCTGGGGGGTGTGGGGATGGAAGCAGTGTTTTGATACAACACTTGTGCTCTCTGTAAGGCTTTGTTTGGAAATGAACCAAGACTTCCAGCTGCAGTGATGCCTTAAGTGAGTAAAGCCAGCAAGCACTTTGAGTGATCAAAAGAGACACAGAGGTGCCTCCTGGCTTCTTCCAGGTCACAGGCAGCCCTAGAAGGTGCTGCTGGATAAGCTGCTGTTATGACAGAAATGAAATTTGTTTTACACAGGCATCAAATGATGACCTCCCCCAACATTCCGTATTACTAGTCAGAAGCCACCCAAGACGGTATCAAAATGTGAGTGCCTGAGAAAAGTATTAGGAAACAGCTTACTTAACAAGTGATTTCTCCCACAAAAGGAACATCCAAATCTCCACCTCCTCTCTCTGGATCCCAGCTTGCTTGTATTGGTGTGTAGAAAAGTGAATGGATCCATTAAGTCCCACCCCTGTTTCAGTCTGCCCACTTGTCACATTTGCTTATTGTACTACTTGAAATTTGCAGCCTCTGTGTCATGAAACATTCCTGATATGACATGCCTGGTTTTACTATGGCTTTTTCAAATATTCTCATTATAAACGCTAATCATGTCTGCTCCAGAGTCTACATGCCTCCCAGGTAGCTCAGTGGTAAAGAATCCGCCTACCAATGTAGGAGACGTGAGTTTTGATCCCCGGGTTGGGAAGATGCTCTGGAGGAGGAGATGGAAACGCACTCCAGTATTCTTGCCCAGAGAATCCCATGGACAGAGGAGCCTGGCAGGCTGTAATAGTAAAAAGAGTCGAACACGACTGAGCTACTGAGCACACACACATGCACACACTACAATCTATAATGAGTATGGACACCCTCTGTGCCAAGAGTTCTCAAGCTTCAGCTTGCATTCAAGTCCCCTAGAGGGCTGGATAAAATACAACCCTGGGCCTCACCACTGGAAGTTCTGATTTAAGAGACCTAGGGTGGGGCTTGAAAAAGTGCATTTCTGACAAGTTACCAGGGGCTGCACTTATTGCCGCCTCCAGTATCATACACTTTGAGAACTTCTGTCATGCTTTGTACTTGGCTTGCTCCTTGTAGGAAAGACAAACAGTTGTTTCATAATTGAACCCAGGAGGTGTTAACAAAGTGAGCACAGGTATGAGGCCAAACAGTAGCAGGAGGACAAGATGGGAATTGAGTGCTGGGGATGGAGGTGAAGGTGGGTGTTCACACATCTCACAGTTCCCTTAAGGATCCTTTTTCATAGACGAAGAACTCAAACAGCGAAATGGTCAGTATTGGTTTGAATTCTTCCAGTTGCAAATGATAAGAAAGAGAAAGGGTACTTTTGGCTTACATAATAAATGAAATACTTAAAGATGCACTGACTTCAGGCATGTCTTGATCCAGAAGCCCAAGTGAGTTTTTCTCTAACTCTGTTCTCTGCCCCTTCTCTATCTGCTCCATTGTCAGATGGTCTCTCAGATTTTGGTGACAAGATGAATAGGAAGCAGTTCTTCCCACTGGCCAACTTTTTAGGAAGCCTACTGTGCTATAGCTGTTCACAAGACAACTGTACGGGTCATTCCTTTCCTGTGTTCCAGCACAGAGAAGTCCAAGAAGTGGACCAATCCGCAGTATATTATCCACAATGGCTGTTACTGCTGGAACATTGAGGGTGGTTGGGACAACATATCAAAGCTTCCTGTTATAGGCACCCAACCCCATCCAGCTAAGAAAATAACAACTTTTACTTTGGAAACTTTCACACAACTTTTATCTCTTTTGCCATCATCAGATATAAAGTGTTTACTGGTGGGCTTAGTGTTGGAAGCCTGTCAATTTAATGGAAGAATTTGCCAGAGGGGGTGGCATAGACTAGGTGAACTTGTAGCCTTGTAGCCATCATTTCCCCCAGATTCACAATAATTTAAAAAAAAATCTTTTCCTCTGCTGAAAAACACCTGCCTAGCTACAGAGCCTAATAGGTGATTCTAAGGGGACATAGTGTTATTTTGAGTGCTATTTTCAGTCCCGTAGAGTTTTCATTTAGTTCTTCATGTAATAGGCACATGTACAAAAGCAATTAAACTAGAGAAAAAGCAAAAAATAACAGCAGGCAACTTGCTGCCTTCAGTTACCATGCTCCCAATTGGGAACACTGTCAGTCACCAGTGGGGCCTACAGAATTAAATTAGTTGGGGTGGCGGGAGCTTTTTTTGGCTGAGTCAGCATCTAAATATAGGAATCCTGAAGGACTGCAGGTTTCTCAGAGGGCTATGCTGGAGGCAGGGAGTAGACTGATTTTTAAAAGTCTATCCAGGAAAAAAAGAATTATTGCAAAATGTGCAAATTTCCTGAGTTGTGGTTAGGAAAAAAAATTTCTGTTTGGCTTTCCTGTTTGGGACCTAGTGAAGTGAAAGTGTCAGTCGCTCAGTCACATCCAACTCTTCGCGACCCCCTGGACTGGAGCCCACCAGGCCCCTCTGTGCATGAGATTCTCCCGGCAAGAATACTGGAGTGGGTAGCCATTCCCTTCTCCAGGGGATCTAGACATTGCCTTTATTTCATTAAGATAAGCCAGTACAATAATCATGTTCCTAGAGTGATATAACCTAAAGTATGAGTTGGGGTTACGTTTTAGTAAAGTTGGGGTTTAAGTAATAAGGACTAAATTCACTTACGTATTAAGGGGATGTGTTAGAAAGACACTAGAGATGAACAGAATCAGAGGGAGAGGACTTTCTGGACTTAAGGGATTCACTACTGTCAAGCCCACTCACTCATAGACTCTTCCCCATCATCTCTCTGTGTCTTGGTGCAGATATGTCTGGCTTTATTCTCTCCTGCTGGAAACAGATTTCCACAGACAATGGAAGACAGCCACCAACAGATTCTAATTCATGTCCTCCAGCTTCTATGACCCAAATGCAAGACATATTCTCTCCACTTGAAGACACAGCCCAGGAAAAAAGGAGTTCACAATGGAGATGAGAGACAGGTGACCTGAAGAGTAAGAGAGGACCCAGCAGAGAGCTATGTCAAGGAAATCAAAGCCAGATGGAGTTACAAGGAGGCGGCAATGGTCAAAGACATCAGACAGCACAGAGGGACCAAGTAGAATGGGATGGAAAAGTTCCTTACAGCATTATTAACACAAAAAAGTTAAAGTCACGTTTATCTGTGCACTTCACATTGCAGGTGTGTAAACAGCACAGCCCTTTTGTGAATTTTGGTCCTCCTGTGCTGTCACACAGATTTGGTTAACTGCCCATAGATTTGTGGCTCCACATAGAGGTGGCTCAAAAGTATTAATTAGCATAAAAAAATTGGATAAAGGACCCACAAACAGCAACGAAATAAATCTCAGCGAAGAATCACAGTGGGCTGAGCATAAGTCACATACCTGCCAAAGTGAAAGAGTTGGCCAGCCTGGGGCCAATAGACACATCATGTCTATTCCTGTGGGCGAGGACTGGGTACTATGATCAACAACCCAACCAGGATCACAGAATTGGACTTGGGTAGAAGCTGGTTCCCAAGGAAGAGAAGGAAGAAAGGCATGTGGATAACCAACACAAATGGTTACAGGCATACAGCTAAGGGTAAACACATCCCAAGATCGCCAATAACAACTATCAGTTATTCATATCAACGCTTCTGTTGCACCTACTTGCGTCTGACCTGTGTAGGTCTGGAGTATCACAAAGATGAGTGCATAAGATCCTCACTTCAGAGTTCAGGGAGTTGATGTATTGTTGTTGTTTAGTTGCTAAGTCATACATGACTCTTACATGATCCCATGGACTGTAGCCCATCAGGCTCCTCCGTTCATGGCATTTCCCAGGTAATAATACTGGAATGGGTTTCCATTTCCTTCTCCAGGGGATCTTCCAGACACAGGATCAAACCTGCATCTTCTGCACTGGCAGGCAGATTCTCTACCACTAAGCTACCTTGGAAGCCAAGCTGATGAATAGACATGTGTGAATATAAATTAAGCACTATGTAATGTGGACTATGGTAGAAAAATTTGAAAAGTAGTGTGGTGGTGGTGGTGTAGTTGCTAAGTCGTGTCTGACTCTTGTGACCCCATGGACTGGAGCCCGCCATGTTCCTCTGTCCATGGGATTCTCCAGGCAAGAATACTGGAATGGGTTGCCATTTCCTTCTCCAGGGGACCTTCCAGACCCAGGAATCGAACCCTGGTTTCCTGCACTGCAGGCAGATTCTTTACCAACTGAGCTACAAGGGAATCCCGAAAAGGAGTGCAGCAGGAGAGAAAAAGGGATGAATTCCATTGGGAGTGTGATTAGGGTGAGCTTTGTGATGAATCCAAGCTTACAGGAGGGCTTTGAAGGAAGCATTGGAAATTTCCAAGAGGACAAGATGAGTTCCCAAAGACGTCTCCTCATCTTAATTGACCACAATGTCCAATTGTACTGGAGAATATTATGGTTTGCAGTACACAGGACAACAGTGGAAAATACAGAGCTAGTTAAAATTTCACACAGAAACTAAATCTTATAGAAATTAAGTGATTTGACCAAAGTATTGTAACACAGCTAGAGAGAGACAGGCTTAGGGTGAGACTCAGACTTCTTGGCAATGCAAGTCGAGCTTCTTCCATTCCTCCACATGAAACCTGAATAGCCAAGTCAAGGGGCCGTTTGAGCCCTTCCCTGGTTTTCAAGAGGCACAGTCTAGAGGGCCAGATCCAAGCACAGATATGGCGTGCCCCAGGCATTACCAGCTCATTAGCCTTGAAGAATTCTAAGCAGCAAGTGCTCATTGTGACTTGTACATTCACAAACAAGTTGGAACAAATCTGTTCCTGAAAAACACAGCTGGCCGCCACAGAGCACTGAATGCTTACCCAGGTTACATCCAAAACTCATGGACGTTGGGTTGCTTTTTAATTAAACTGAGGGCTGAGTTCTAGAAAGGTTATTTCCTTAGCAAAGCCGTGACTCAGGGTGAAGGCAGGCCCTGTGGTTTCCATCAGGAAACAAAATGCTAGGCCAAATGTGCGTCTTCCTCACGTGAACTGGTAGGGCAGACAACAGAGCCGACGAGGAGCAGAGCTCTGAGGAGATGACAGCCTGGAAGTTGCTGGGCTGAGTCAGCCACTGAGGCTTTAGCATCTTCCTGCCAAGGCTGAACTGGAGACCCTGCTGACTTCCTGAGTAGAGGCTCTGAAGTCCTGTGCAGCGACAGCACAGGACTGGGCTAGGTTGGTGGGGCTGCTGGGCTAGATGGGCTGGAGGTTTGCGGGCTAGGATCGTAGGTGGATGCCCTCTTCTACACTGCCTCCTGTGTACCGGCATCCCTGGTTCCTCAAATACAATCCCTAACCAGAAAGCCCTGGAAGGCAGCAGGTGGGCCCTCACCTGTGTGCACATGCTCTGAGCAGGAGTGTCAGGAAGTACACAAGCATCATCTTTCCCTGTGAAGAGGCTCTGAGAGAAGTGATAGAGGAATACAAACCAAGCATCCTGTGTTTGTGGAGCGCTGGTGAGAGGCAACACAAGCACCCCCCCAAAAGTCTCACTGTAATATTTTGTCACTCCAGAGTAAAGATCGAAGCTCAGAACTGTCAAGAGTTGGAGGGAAACTGTCAAGAGCACAGTAAACCAGCTGTGGACAACGTGAAATGAACCATCGGTCTTGCAATGGGTAAAAGTTCCAAATCGTCATCAGAATAAAAAAGAAAAACAAAGACTGTCAGTGCCACCAAAGCCCAAGGTCTCTGCCAGCCTCTCCTTCTCACCCCTTTTGACTATGTATACATATGCTACAATAACACTATTAGTCTGCAACAGGTTGGAGAACTTGGAGCCACTTCCTGCAAGATCTTTGTCTACTCTGGAAAGGCCGAGATGTGAGATGCTAGCACCTTCAGGCAGCTTGGAGCTCAACTTTGTCTGCACCAGGGACACTTTCAAAATTCCAGTGCCCATTCAACAAATATGCCAAGACAATTCAATGAAGAATGGATAGTCTGTTAAACAAATGGAACTTAAACAGTTAATATCAAAATATGCAAAATCTCATAACATAAATAAAAACCAACTCAGAATGATCATAGACCTAAATGCAAGAGCTAAAACTATAAGACTTCTAGAGTTAACACAGGAGAAAGCCTTCATGAGTTTAGATTGGGCAAAGAGTTTTCAAATATGACACAAAAGCACAATCTATAAAATGAAAAACTGATATCTTGTACATCATGAGGAATTAAAAGCATTTGCATTTCAAAAAGCACCAATGAGAAAATGAAAAGACAAGTCAAAGACTGGGAGAAAATATTTGCAAATCACATGTCTGATAAAAGTCTTGTTTACAGAATACATAAAGAACTCTCACAAGCTCCTAATAAGAAGACAATTTGAAGGGAAAAAATGGGCAAAAAATTTGAATAGACGTCTCACTAAAGAAAATATACAAATGGATAATAAGTACTTGAAAAGATATTCAATACCATTAGTCATTATAGAAATACAAATTAACAATTAAAAATACTGACATTCTATGTGTTAGCAAAATGAAACCCCTAATCATTGCTGGTAGGACTGTAAAATGGTACACACTGGAATATAGTTTGGCAGTTTCTTAAAAAGTTAAACATAAACTTACCATATGACTCAGCAAGTCTGCTCCTAGAAATATACCTAAGAGAAATATAATACCTAAGATAAATATAAAATACCTAAGAGAAATATAAACATATTTCTACACAAAGGTATGCCCATAAATGTTCACAGTAACATTATCCATAATAACCCCAACTGGAAACAATGTAAATGCCCATCAACTGCTGAATAAATGAAATGTGGCTTATTTATGGGGGGGGAGTACTGTTCATCAATAAAAAAGACCACGCTACAACACAGATGAACCTCAACAATATTATGAAAAGTGAAGGAAGCCAGATGAACAGCACTACACATAGTCTGATTCTGTTTACACGGATGTCCCCAGAAGATCAATGGATAGAGATGGAAAGTAGATTAGTGGCTATCTAAGGCCAGACAAGAAGCAAGAATTGACTGCAAACTGGTAGTAGGAAATTTGGAGGATGGTGGAAACATTGTACTACTACATAATGGTAATGGCGGCACAATTCTATAAACATGAATTTTAAATAAACTGAATTGATAATTATAATGGGTAAATTTTATGCTATCTACAATAGATGTCAATAAAGATGTTTTTAAAATTCCAGTGTCCAAAATTCTCTCCAGATCCATTACACCAGAATCTTTGGGGCTGGGACCCAGGCATTGGTATTTTTTAAAGCCAGATACTTAAACTGAACTATCCAAATGTTTGCTTTGGACTTCAACTATCAGATGTCATCAGGGATAATACTGATGGTCAGTATTACACCTTATCAATTAGGGGTAATATTGCAATTGGAAATAGGGTCAGATAGTTGAGATCCTGAAAACTCAAAACTGTCAACCTAGCCTCTCACAGCTGCTACAATGATAATCAAATATTTTGTACCTACTTAGGGTATGTTTGGCTGCAAGTAATAGAATCTTATTTTCAGCATCTTAAATCATGATTACTTTTCATTAACAGAGAGTCTGGAAGTAGGCAAACTAAGTTCATTTTGGAAATTCAGTTGTGTCATTAAGGACCAAGGCGCTTCACATTCTTGAATTTTATCATTCATCCCATGTACAGGCAGCATCTCTCCTCACGGTCAGAAAATGGTTGCCAGATCTCCAAGCTGCTCATTCTTACATGACAGTATCCCAAGGAGAAAGTGGGGCAGGAAGGCTGGGGGGAATGACAGAAGTTTCTCTTTATATACCTTTCCCTTATTAGAAAGGAAGGAGAACTCTTTCTCAGAAGTCCCAAGAAGCCCATCCTTTGTAACATCTCTGCTGAAACCAGGTCAAAGGTCCACCTGTGAGCAAGGGAGAGGGAAGCCTGGCTGCTGGAGAGGAACAAAAGCATCTGCAGTGTCCCTTGTGATCATATGGCGTTTTACAGTTACGCATATGCGGCAGACAATGTTCCTAATTACAAGCAATAGAAAATGTTCCTGGCTAATTTAACCAGAAAATGACTTTATTCATGGGATTTTGAGTAATTCAGAGTTGTCAGGATAGCTGAAGAATGAGGCTTGAGGTTAAGCTGCCAGAAACAATGTCTAAAATCATGAGCTCTAATGAAGAAGCCCCTGCTGCTGTCCCTCTCACACACAACACCTACAGTTTGCACCATTGCTGTTTCTCTGCTGAGAATTTTATCTTGTTTCATTGTTATTGCCGTGGCCATCAAAGAGAGAGAGAGTAAGTGTGCTACCCAACCTTGGCTGTTGGGTCACTGACTCCCAAGTCAAAGTGTACTGTGAATCATTTGACTTTTGCAGCCTAGGTCAGATTATTTTACCAGGCTGCTAAGGAGTCTGAGAAGATGAGTATGTGACATTTTGGGTATTTCTAATGGAAGAAAGTCTTTATCCTCAACCAAGACTTATTAAGTGGAGAGTTCCTGACATAGATAGAGCTTTAGATACAAGGGAGCTAGAGTGAATTACACATGTCCACCTCAGTGTCAACGATCCCATCTGATTCTCACAGCCTCTTGCAGTCATCTTCATGTTATTGAAAGAGCTCAAAGGTGACTTGCTATGTTCCAAAATCTAAGTTCCACAGTAATACACAAGCAAGCAAAGACTAGTGTCCAAGACATGCACTGGGCACTGTTGGGACAAATTACTACAAAACAAACCAGATGTCCATGATTAGGTATTTGTTAATAAACATTTGTTAATAAACTGTTCTACATTTATACAATGAAACTCCATCTAACATTTTAAAAAATGAGGTAGTTTTTATGTGGTGATAAGAAGAGATCTTCAGGATGTATTATTAAGCAGAAAAATAAGTTTCAAAACAATATGTATAGTATACCTCCAATACAGTTCTAAGATATTAAACTATATTTTGTGTGTGTACCAAATGATTAACAGCGGTTGTCTCAGGGTATGTGAATAAGAACCTTCACTTTATCTACTATGTATTTTTAAAAAGTGTTTTACAATAACTACATTATTTTTGTAAGCAACAGAACATGTGACAAATTAATTTTTAATTGAGCCAAGAGATTATTTGCTAAACCATGAAGGCAAGGGTCTCAGCTGTTTAGAGGATGGGAGGGTGGAGATGGGGAGACTGTCCATGTTACTTAAGGGCTCTTTCGCCTCTAGGGCTGAGATACTGAAATGAAAACGAATGAGTCACTCAAAGAATACAGTCTGTGGGAGAGGGAAAAGGCAAGTAGCTTGGCATTCCATGAGAAGCTGGGTCCTCAGCCACCGGGGCCAGAGGGGTCACCTGCAGCCGAAGTCATGGAATACTGAGAGGATTCCATGCAGTGGAAAAGTCAGTTCTTGGTCACAGATCTGGAGAGGATCAGGAAGAGCGATTAAGATCAATGCCATATGTCAAAGAGGCTGGACCCTCCTTGCAGACTGGGTAAGAGGAACTGGGCTCAGGTTGGGACTAGGCTTTATTCTCAAGCACAGCTGCTCAGGCAGGAAGTTGCAAGTTATCGTGTGGATTTTTTTTTTCTTTTTAATTGCAAATAGTTCTATCACAATTTATTATTGATGAAAATTGTTTCTAGCTATAGGAATCTTATATTCCAATACCACAGATGGTACAAATAAATGTACCAAGCCCTGAGAGAGAGGCAGTAAAGCTTAGGGGAGAACAGTGTAGACTGGACTTGGTTTCTTAGGGAATGTAGGCAAACAGTTGACCCTGGGTGACTCCAGAGGAGAATCTCTGATCCAATGGTTGGCTTTGGGCAAGTCTTCCTGAGAAAAATGGCTTCAATACTGATGGGAACATCCCAACCCAGGCTTCCCCCTGAAGGGTGTATGTATATGACCTGGGCTTTAGTTATGGGAGCTGCGGTGGTGCGAACCCTCATGCTATAACCCTGAAATAGGCTTTTGCTATAAAAGAACAAAGAAAGAATGGCTACTATGAACCAGCTTGGGCTTTCCCGTTGGCCCAGTGGTAAAGAATCTGCCTGCCAATACGGGAGACATGGGTTCGATTCCTGATCCAGGAAGATCCCATATGCCAAGAGCAACTAAGCCTGTGGACCACAACTACTGAGCCTGTGCTCTAGAGTCTGGGAGCCACAACTACTGAAGCCCGCACTCTGAACCCGTGCTCCCCAACAACAAAAGCCCCGGCGACAAGAATCTCACGCTGGGAAACTAGAGAGTAGCCCCACCCCCTCTCCAGGATTAGAGAAAAGCCCGCACAGCAATGAGGACCCTGCACAGCCATAAATTAATAACACTATAAAAAGCACTACTGTGACAATAACATTAAAAAATGAACCAACTCCAGTTTGTGCCGTGAGCCCTGTCGGTGCGGCTGGAGAAAGTCAAGGCAGGCAGCGTTGCTCCTCAGGTCAGAATGCCTGACGCCTGCAGCTGGGTGCTCCCCACAGACCTGCAGCCCTGGGCTGGCCCGCCCTCCAAAAGGAAGGAAGAGCCCTGAGTCGTGACAGAGACATCGATGGTCTCATGCAGAGGCCCCCAGCCTTGTTTGGCACCGAGTACTGGTTTCCCGGAAGACAATTTTTCCACCGACAAGGGGGCACAGGTGGGATACAGTTTCGGTTTTGCCACTCACCTCCTGTGCAGTGCCCCAGTTCCTAACAGGTCCTGGACCAGTACTGGTCCGTGGCCTGAGGGTCTAATGGATGGGGGTGCTTACGTATCTGAAGCAAGGTCCTGGAGCGACATCCCTCCACCTGCGGGGCAGATGGCAGGCGGCAGAGGCAGCAGAATATGGCGGCAGCCTTCGCGATGCGGGAGGGGGAGGTTACCAGTTCCTGGGGGCACTGACTTCCGGTCTTCTTGTTGGTTACCAGGGAAACTAGCGGGGCGGCACACCCCTCACCGCCCCTATGATATCTACCAGGTGATCTAATTAGAACGATAACTAGCTGGGACTGGAGGCAAGTGTCCAGGCGTTTTGATTTGGCTGCATGATGAAGAGGGAAGGCCTGTTAGGAGAGGAGGCTAGAGCTAAGGCAGGCACCGGTCAAGCAGTGGAGGTACAGAGAACAAGGGAACAACCTTCTTGGGCGGCCTGATCAGACGCCCACTCAACAGGGAAGGACACGCTGGCTGAAGGGTCCACCACATTGTCATCTTTACAGCTCACCCTCCCCACTCCCCACCACACGTGTGATGTCTGTCAACACAGGTATCACAAATCACTGGTGAAGCACTGCGCTTACAGAGGCAGAAATCCAGAACAATCATGTGAGGCAAAGAAGGAAGAAGGCTTCCCCAGAACGATCCTTCACCATCCATTTGTGAATTTCTGGCCAAGTCTCCTTGGCCAGTTTTCATGCTAAAGACATGACTTTGTGGGCAGCTTACAGAACAATTTGGCATATATAACATTTGGGGTTTTTTTCCTTCTCCATTTTGTTTTGCTTTGCTTTCTGATATCAAAGTAATCTAAGCCACTAGACATAGCTTCTATCCCATGACTTCAGATGAACAACCTCCAGATGTGCTACAGATGTCCAAAATATAGCAGTTGTAAAGATGTAACTGTCCACTCTCTGGGGACACTATAGCATAACATACCACACAGGAGCCTGACTGCTTGGGATAGAATTCTGACTCTACCACTAGGGCAAGTTTCTAACTTCTTTGTGCCTCAGTTTTTTTCACCTGTAAAATGATGAGAATTATAGTACTAACCTCATAGGGATGTTGTGAGGATTAAATTACTTAACTGTCTTTTTTACAAAAGAGTATGTAGTTCGTAGTGCCTGCAGCATAGTAAGTGTAAGCACTGTTATCACTGAAGAATCCTGTTGGCTGTTGCTACAGGACCTCACAAGGTTGAAGTAAGTGGATGAATGGGCCTTGGGCATCATGGTTCGAGAAGCTCAGCTTTACAGATCTAGAAAAGTAATCGCCTCAGCGAGGTCACAGTTAAGGGGACTGAGGGGATTATCCCATGCAGACTAGATTCACATATTGACAAAAGGGTTTATTGCCCATCTGCCAAAGTGTTTAACTGCAGCAAGGCAAAGGTGCCAATGTTACAGGCATTCATGTAGCACTCCCTCCTAAGAAAAGTTACATGGGAAACCGAGTTTTAACTTGAAGGTTACTTGTGAACGCGGCAGAGCTGTGCTGACTTAATGCCATCATCCTCACCATACAAGGAGAAAAGTGGGTCCTTGTGTACAAAAGGGGACGTGTCTTCCAGTTATCTGGTCAGGAAACTCCCTCCTGTGAACAGCCCTGACACAGCTCTGGTTCTGGTTCTACACAGAATGTCTCACTGTGATGACATGCTTTCTTTGAGACTGTGGACCAAAAGGAAGGTCAAAAGCTTTAGACAAGCTAATATTGGACCCTGGGTACATCTGAAACTTCTTAGACATTGCAGCTTCAAGTGAGCTTCTTTCAAACTGACCTAGGGCAGAGTGGAACTTCCATTGCAGAATAAGTGAAGATTTTGATGTATAATAGGATGAAGGAATTTATGTTTACCTGAACTCTTCCAAAGGACAGCCTTTTGCAGAGTTGAAGACTGTTTTATGAGCCACTTGACATCAATGCGTGTATGTTGGGGGTGGGCGGTGGATATGCTTAGACAAACCAGACTGTCAGTGGACTGCAGTCTGAGGAGCAGGGTTCTAGTCACTACAGGGCTTTCATTTAACAGAGCTGGAAGCCAAGTTTAAAGAAGTGAGTGCTGTGCTAGGGTCAGAAAGAGAAGTAGTACCATGTATTAGAGGGGCAGCCAGGAAGAAATGGACTTGTCAGATGCACGTGTTTGAGGCTGATGCCACACAGGGATTGGGGCTATAAAGCAAATCTTCTCTTACTTCTGTCTTACCTCTCCCGGTACAGAGCACCTTGCAGAGCCCGGCACCCAAGAGCTCTGGAATTCAGCCTACTTTTTGGGCCCCACTCTCCATCTTCCCAATGATTTTGTGAGCTCAGCCATTAGTCTTTCTGTGAATTCACTTTTAAGCTACTTAAAATTGCTTTCTGTTGTTTGCAGCCAAAATTTTTGAATGATACATTCTTATTTTGAAATATACCCTCTCCTTCACTGTTCTTTCCTCTCTCTCTCTTTCTCCCTATTGATTTACACAAACACACAATGGCAATAAGTAAGAAAATCAAGGCAAAGAGAAAATCATTTAAGAATAGAATCCAGCAAGAAGTGACATCAATACACAAAGTTCATGTTACACATTTCCATGCCTTTTGTTTAGGTGAGAGCACATTAGAATCTAAGCTTCCTAGGAGCCAAAGTGAAGACAGGAACAAAATTTGTATACAATTCTGTGCCCATAGGAAACAAAAAAACCATAAACTAGTAGCTCCAGGAAGCCATGCCTGACCTGACACCAAAGAACAATTTCTCCCATGGATCCTCCTACAACACAGAATGAAAAAGTGAACGTCACCCTGCACGATATCTACGCACTAAATACAATAGAGGTTCATAAAACTGCAGAGCAGAAAAACTGAATCTACTCTCACCCTTTCACCAAAGCATAATTCAGTCAGATCACCTCTGTGAACAATAAAGCAATATATCCCAGTTATTGGGATGGGTCTGGTTTAACTTAGGGACAGATTTGAAAGAGTAAAGCTTCAGGCAATTCTCATTTAATAAGGTATGTTTTTCAGCTGATCTTTGGAAGAATACTAAGCCACATTAAATTTCAGATTATACTTTCTGACAAGTACCTGGAATGCAGCTCTTCAGTGTTTAGGGGTTAATAATAAACTCATTATGTTTCAACAGCTGACTGAACTGGGATTAGGGCTAACATATTTTGTGAGATGTTAAAAATCTGAGGAGGTGATATACTTGAAGGGACAACCAAAACCAACCCAGCTTTTATCAGAGGTAGATCAAGGTAGTACCTATGAAGAAGGTCAAATCTTCTCATATACATGTTCACATCAGCACTACTCACATAGCCAAAAGGTAGAAGCCACAAGGTATCCATCATCCATAGATGAATGGATAAACAAAACGTGGTATACACATACACTGGAGGGAGAATGGCATTGTAACATGTATACTATCATGTAAGAATCGAATCGCCAGTCTATGTCCGACGCAGGATACAGCATGCTTGGGGCTGGTGCACGGTGATGACCCAGAGAGATGTTATGGGGAGGGAGGTGGGAAGGGGGGTTCATGTTTGGGAACGCATGTACACCCGTGGTGGATTCATGTCAATGTATGGCAAAACCAATACAGTATTGTAAAGTAAAATAAAGTAAAAAAAAAAAGAATGAAGGCAATTTGACATGGAGCACAGCATAGATGAACATGGAAGACTTTATATTAAATGAAATAAGCCAGTCACAAAAGGACAAGTATTTATACAATTCCTCTTCTATGAGATGCTTTGAGTAGTTAAATTCATAGACACAAAGTAGAATGATGATTGCCAAGGAATAAGGAAGAAGAGCATGGAGAGTAGTTTAATCGGTGTAGAATATCAGTCTGGGAAAGTGAAAAGCTTCTGGAGATGGATGGTGGTGTTGGTTGCACAATTTTGTGAATATACAGAGTGCCACAAAACTGCACACTCAAAAATGGTTAAAATGGTAAATTTTGTTGTGTATATTTCACCCTAATTAGGAAATAAAGCATGGAAAAAAGTAAATTAGGAAAACTTCAAAAATATGGATGAATGGTCTCAAAATTTGACACCTTAGAGCCTCACTATATAAATTTAACTTGAAAACCTTTAAAAGCAGGCGCTGCCAAACATCCACCTTGGCTATAAAAAATCCTAATAAATCTCCTAGGTTTAGAATGTCTAATTTTGAGCAATGAAGTTTCCTGGTGAGCTCTCCAAGATAAACTGATTCCAAAACACACATTTGTGTAAATGGATTTATTGGCTTCCTGCCTTGGGGTTGTTCACTAGAGCCAGTAGGGGCCATGATCTTATCAATCCCTATAACAACCCTGTACTAGTCAGGTCCATTTTGCAGATGAGCAAACCAAAACTCAGAAAGATCAAGTAGCTTTCATAAGGTCAGCTAGCTCAGAAGCAGTGGATCTTAGATTTGAACCAGACCTCCTTCTAATATTCAAGAGGCTAGGGTTCAATACCTGGGTCAGGTCAGAAGATCCCCTGGAGGAGAAAACGGCAACCCACTCCAGTATTCTTGCCTGGGAAATCCCATGGACAGGGGAACCTGCTGGGCTGCTGTCCCTGAGGTCGCAAAGTATCAAATACAACTGAGCACACACACACCCATTCGCTCTAATACATACTGTGTCCACACAGGCTGGAGAAAGCCTGTTGTCTTTTATTACACTCAAAAAGCAGTGGAAATTTTACCCTGTATCCCTTTGCTGGGTTTTAGAGGCTTTGAGGGGCTAGTACGAGACAACTGAATTGCAACTATAAACAGCCAGTCCCACCTCTGCAAACATCCTCAAAACTTATATCCAGGCTGAGGACAGAAAGGATATGCATGAATTTCCTTCACCATTTCATTTTACTTTATTTCCTCATTAGTGTACATTATTGAAAATATACTATGTATCATAGTGGCCTAAAAACTGGGGGTTTAAAGCAATTCACAGAAAAATAATTGGTACATTTGAGTAGGAAAATCCCCTTTGATTTTCGAATCTCCATCTTCGAGCTTTAGAGCACAAAGTCTGTGGCAAGTCAGTTCAGAAAAGCCCCATTGGGGCACCTCCCACAGTTCTCCAGGGAAATTATTACCCAATCAAGCCTGTTCCACATTCTATCCGCTCCCCTCTAGCCCTTGCTAATTGCTCCTAATTACATACCTCAAGAATTCCTCTCTCTCGGTGTGTGTGTCCGGAAAACACACTGTGTTTTGTCTTTTCCTAGGCTAATTAGGATTTGCTGAAGGAAGCAACAGGGCTTGGAGCCCTCTGATCTTCCGGAGAGGCCCTGCCCTCATTTGTCTTCTGCACTGAATATCCTTGACTCTATCTTCCTCTGTTTGGACGCCTCAGCTTCACTGGGAGCCAGGTGCAGCCATCCTAAAATCAGATGTAAACAGTCTCTCCTCTCTTTGTGCAGATACCCTGTACCCTCGTAGCCTAAAGAGTTCTTGCTGAGTGTGCTGAAAGCTCGATTTATGCCGCTTTCTCTTTTTTTGCTTTGCTTTAGAGCAAGCTGTACTCTATAAAGTTTCAGTGGCATTTTTCAAAGCAGAAAGCGGTCTCCATGTATTCTTTATATGTGTAAATGTGAGCTGCTCTGTATTTCTTACACAATGTCTTCAGGCACATTGGTACATGCAATATTTATTAACTCACTCAAGTTTATATTTATCCAACTTTAAAAAATTGATTTATTTTTGATGGTCATTAAAAGCAAAATAACTAGGTGTTTCACACCTTCTGTGTCCAGGTCTTTTTCCTTTGGCCCTGCTGCTATTCTGCAATAATACTGTAGAAATATCTCAGTGCTGTTGAGAGTTGCTGTATCAGATCAGACTAGGAGTACTCCCCCAAGTGTGTTCTGGAGATGTTTAAAAAAACAGTGGAGTGTATTGGAAAGTGACGTGGGCAGAAAGTCAGGAACTCAAGGTTCAAGTCATGATTCATTATCAGTATCCTTGGGAAAGCTACCTCTCCATCTCTGCAGCTCAGCTGTGCCATCTCTATAGAGAAAATGTTTTATCAGATGACATCCTGTCACTGTCTTCATTTTGTTTTAAGAGATTTGATGAGGTTGTTGACATACAAATTGAAGAAATCTTGAGTTGATCAAGTCTTATTCTCCTCCCAGTAAATTGTTGTCTTGAACCACCCTCTTCAACTTAGCCGACTATTTTTTACTGACCCTGAATGAAAGGTCCTTTCTGCTCCACCTGGATTTGTGACTTTCCTTCTCTACCCTCCATCTCCTCAACCCCTGAAAGACAAGGTCTCTGCTTTTTCCCCTGCGGGAATTCATCCTATCCCTTCTTCCGTGTTAATTTTATCTTACTAGTTACAAATTCACCCATGTTTCCCTGAAAGACTTTTAAAATCCAGAGAGTCGTATATGAAGGTCAAACTTAAATTCTGATTAACATTTGGTATTAATTTGCTATTAATCACACAAGTCCAGAAATAGACACTTTTTAGAGAAAGAAGTATCTGCTATAATTCCACCACTTGCTTTGGCTTGGAGGATGCCATTTTGGACAGCAATGTGAGATTCCTTTCTTTTTTTTTTTTCCTGCCTCTGTGTATAAGGAAATGCCAGAGACCTTCCTACCCCCTCAGCCAACCCAGTACTCCCTGTTCAGGTGCTTCTGCCAACTAATTAACACCTCCTTCACAAACTGTAAATTGGACGGCAGATGCACATGAATGCAGAACCTGGTGGGGAGTCTCATGTTTTCTCTATACATATATTTCATGAAAGGCAGGAAGTGAAATTAAGAAGGCTGCTAGGAAATTCATTTTGCCAAAATAGCCACCCCCAGAATCTTAAATTTATAGGGCTTTTAATGCAAAATACACTTCTTATAGCTTTGGAGGAGAGACCTTTTTTGGTTATTGTTTTTCAAATGCAACCCAAGGGGTTCTCAAAATTCTGGGAAAATTCTTGAACATCTTTGGGAAGCCCTTAGATGGCACCAGAGAGGCAAGCACATTTGCGCACACATTCCACACTCTGAGTCCACTGAACATTATTCTTCCAACCTCTAAGGACCAGGGTCTGGATCATCAAATCCTCGCCACTAGTCCCAGTCTGTTCCAATCTATCCTTTATTTTGCTGACAGTGTTCTGTTTACAAGCCAAAAAGGATCATGTCACAGGCTTAACGCAGTTTCATGCTTCTCCAGATCTCACAGGATATATTCTAAACTATGTATGGGGGTCCTTAGCCTCTGAGGACCTGTTTCCTTCTTACCTTTCTCTCCTGATTCCCACTCACATTGTGCACACCAGCCAGACTGAACCAGCTGTAGTCCTTCACACGGGTGATCTCTCACAGCTCTGCACTCTGGCTCTGTCCCTGTCCCATTCTTACTCTAGAATCCATAATTTTCACTTTCTCCAAAGAGCATGGAAGTAATTTTTTCATTCACCTGCAATTCAATTCAACAAAGTTTATTAAGGACCTTTTCTGTGTCAAAAACTCTGCTATACTCAGAGAACACAACGATGCATAAGTCATAAGTTCTTTCTCTGGGGAGCTTACAAAACAGTGGAGTGGAGGAGACATCAGTAAATAACTATAATAAGCTTTGATGGGTCTTCCTAGAGGGCATGCCCCAAGACCTGTGGCAGCACAGGATTTATTCTTCAGAAATGATAGCTAGTGTTGGGGAGGACAACTGCTTGGGGAAACTTTAGAGAGGGGATGAACAACATTCGAATGGGTCCACTATGTTTTTCTTTTCTCTTTGCTTCAGTCTCTTGCTTCCTGGTGGGTACAGGGCAGCTCTTTGTGCAAAACAGGAAGAAAACAACACGGAGATGGATCAACCAAATTGCACGAAATGGACATAGAGTGCTGAGGATATTAAGTGTCATGGATACTGGAAAATGTGAAGAAATAATCCCCCAAATGTTTCAGATATTAGTAACTTCCTTTTAAGTAGAACTTATCTTCCTTTTTAAGGGAAAAAATGTCTATTTCTTTGTACATGTGCACTTTCATATCTGTAACAAATTGCTAAACAGAGTCTGTTGTATTCAAGCAAAAATGTAGATATTTGTAACCTATTGCTGAAAGAGTTTAAACTAAAATTTTAGAAAATTTTGAACACCTAGGTAAATGTGTGAAAAAAATACAAGAGGCAGGAGGCAAGAAATGCAAAGCAGGTGCATTTAAGTCTTCACTTTTTCCCTTACTAATTAGCAAGTGATAACCTTGGCCAGGGTATGCAAAGGAATAGCCTGCATGGATGTGGCCGGGACCCTCACGTCTATGTAGGTCAGCCTGTGTGGTGACGTCCACTTCTGATGTAGCTGTCTGTCTCTGTCTCTGTAGCTGATCAGCAGCACCAACATCATGTGCGAGCTTCTGAGAAATGCAGCTTGTTGGGCCCTTCCTCGAATCTACTGAATCAGAATGGCTGTTTTACAAAGATCCTCACCTCATTCAGATGCACACTGAAGTTTGACCATTGTTATGTTACCTTATTCAGACTTCACAACATCCCAATGGGGTTCTCAGCTCTGGGCCTCAGGCCTCAGGTCCACAGCAGATGCCTGATGCGATCCCTCGCAGTACGTGCACTTAAGAAAAGCGTCCGTGCCCCAGACTGTATTTACTTTCATTTCCTTCCTCATCACATCAGTGCACCACACACATTTTGAGAAGTAAATCAATAAAAAATGTTTCCCATTAAAATGTCTCCCCTTGACTCTCCCCCAGCACACACACACACAACTGTTATCAACCTCTAAGTAGCATTTATAAAGCTAGTGAGCGAGGAGGAGACACTTGTCAAGGGGGTACCTTTTTCGTCTTGGAGGAATAAAGAAAACTTAAATTACTGTACACAAATTGTAGTGAGAAGGGAAGCTAGAAGGGAAGCCTAGTTAGCCCTCACTCTTTTATTGTTTGTTTCTGTTGTTGTTGCTTTCTTTAAATGCTACCTCATCAGCAGAAGAGAATTGCTAAACCGCACCTAACCCCACTGAGGAAGACCAAGGGTGAGCAGGACAGGCACAGCAGCAGCCTGCACTTCTTCCTTTGGCCAAAAATACCTCAGTTCTCAGCTGTATTTAGATAGAAGAGGTGATGTATACAGACTGTGAACAGCCCAGTCAGCCAGCAACAAATTTAATTTCTGCTCATTCTCAAAATCTCTCTCCCCGTTCTTTCCTCTTAAGTGTTAATTATTTCTGAAAGGGAGAACTGAATACTGAGGAACTATTGAAAGAAGCAGGTCTGCTAGGCAGTAGTCAGCTGAGGCAGGTTTTGAGAAACGTCCTGCTGTCTAAGGGTCACTATTCACTTATTTCTGATTTGTGGTTATCTTGGAACGATGGAGCTCCTCTGACTTTAGTTGTGACTTTGAGCGGCTCAGCCTGCAAGGCTGCCATGCATACATTTTAGAGCCTGTGCCAGCATCACAGAGATCCCCCCTTTTGTCCCCTCACTCGTTGTGCTTAAGTGGTGAAGGGAAAGTTATTGAAAAGACAGAGGGTACGAGATAAAGAGACACCAGCGATGGAACTGCAACGCTAACCCAGCATACTTGCTCTCTCGTCTTGCACCTCTACTCATTTTGGCCTGGCTGTTCTATTCTTCTGTCTCTGCAGGCCTGCCTCCTCTGCTTCCCCAATCCACACAACAGGCAAATGTTGCCCACCCTACATTCCAAGGTTTATGCTTTACCAGCATAAAGAAAGAATAAGTCAGCCAGCCTCTCTCCACACACAGATAAATATAGAAATACATGTAGACTTAGACATAGGTATGGATAGATATCCTGTCAGTCTGGATTTCGGATTCACACAGAAAGCCTTCTGAGGTGCCCAGCTTTTTAAATATTTATTTATTTGGCTGTGCCGGGTCTTAGCTGTGGCATACAGTAACATGTGGGGTCTTTTTCAGTTGTGGCATGTAGTGTGCTCTAGTTCCCTGACCAGAGATTGAACCTGAGCCCCCTGCATTACAGCACAGAGTCTTAGCCACCGGTCTGCCAGGGAAGTCCCTAAGCTGTCCATCTTGACTCAGGTAGCCACCCCTGGCCTGATCATTTACTCCTGATGCTTAGTAGCTCTCACCTCCAGTCCTCCGCTGTCTGCACCAGTCCTGAGATTGTAGCCCAGGGGGAGGACAGCCAGCAGGGGAGGTCTTGGTATTGTTCTGGGGGCTGCAGCCTCTGAGAGGAGGCTCCCCTGCCTGCATGAGCCCTGAGGTTCCCATGCCTCAGACTGGCATGTTCCACTGACCAGAGTTCCCCTGGAACCAGGTGGCACAGAAGGCAGTCTTGTTACAGATCACTTTCTGGATCCATCTCCTGGGGGGACCACTAATAGAGCCACCCGCCAGGTGGATGACTCTGGCTGCAAAGCCCTTCATGTTCTGGGAAGGTGAGGGACAACACGATTTCATAGCAAACTTTCCAATGAACATAGTAGGGCTAAAAGGGGAAGGGACCCCAGAGGGAAATGGATCTTGGATCTTGGGGAAAATACTGAAATAGGAAGCCAAGCGACAGCATGCCAGAGCTGTACAGATCATCTTCTTCAACTCCTTGAATTTTGCAGTTGGGGCAGGGAAACCAAGGCTTATTAAAGGCCCCACCACTTGATGGATACGTGAGTCCTAGGAACCCTGTTGCTCAGGTATTATCCTCATTGAATAGATGAAGAATCTGAGGTTTAGAGAAGTCAAACAATTTGCTTCAGTGCTCAAGAAGGAGTGGATCCTGAGGCCATCTCATTCTGGAGCTCAATAGCTGGTCAGAAGCGACTTGGCCGTCATCACCCAGTGGGATCCTGGTCTCCGGACCCCAGACCAGCGCTTTTTCTCTCTCACCATGCTGCCTCCATCACACTGTAGTTAGCGTGGCTGGAGCAGCACTGAGCTCAGGTCATATAGAGCCCAGCCAGGAAGCCTGAGGTCCACTGCAAAGAGGAGACTGGAACAATGGCCTGAGATTCCCAGAGCAGCTTTCCTCTACTATGGGTGGTGAGCAAGCCTGACTAGTAATAGCTCAGCACAGCCTAGTCAGGTTTTGATAAGGGCAAAGATTCTAGAAAGCCTGGGAGCAGAGGAAAAGTGACCAGAGTCTAAACAGAAGAGCCCAGGCTTCTTGGTCTGTCGTCTCACCTACTGGCCTTGCAGCTGCTGATGCTGCGTCTGGGTTCCTGTGCATGAGCAAGGCACCTGGATTGGATTGTGTCCGGTGACCAAGCTCTGGATTCCTCAGGCATCCATGGGGGCCTGGAGCATAAGTGGGCCTGTTACATCATGAGCCCTAGGCCTCAGACATAAACCCTTCCTGGGGACATGAATCTGGCCTTTTGAAAGACTCAGCAGAAGTGAGCACTGAGTCTAAGCCAGGGAGAAGACAGAGGGTGGTCTAGTGTTGATGAGGTAAGATCCAGCTGTGCGGTTGGGCTACACAGATGTGCCCCCCCATACCCCCAAAGAGACTGCTAGCTTAACGTGCCTTGCAGATGTGGAGGCAGGGGTGAGGGGTGTCCCATAAAGCAACTCTTCAGTTTAATGGGTCATAAGGAAATGGCAACCCACTCCAGTACTCTTGCCTGGAGAATCCCATGGAGGGAGGAGCTTGGTGGGCTATAGTCCATGGGGTCACAAAGAGTCAGACACGACTGAGCGACTTCACTTTCTTTCTTTCTATAGTTCCTTTTGGAGAAGGAAATGGCAACCCACTCCAGTGTTCTTGCCTGGAGAATCCCATGGACGGAGGGGCCTGGTGGGCTACAGTCTATGGGGTTGCACAGAGTCGGACACGACTGAGCAACTAACACACACACACACACGAGTATCTACTGCATGCCTTCTCTCCTTGTACTTTAGGGGCCTATGGACTCCAGGCTCTAAGACTCCCCCCAGGCCCACCTGGAATATTTATAGGTCCCCAGGGCAGGATTGCAAACTGCAGCCCACAAACTCAGAGATCAAAATATTTTTAAATTCCAAAGAAATCTAAAATAATTGTTAACTAATGTACTTTCATGATAACCTGGAAGGTCAGGTTTGAGTTAGAATGATCAGAGACTCTGTGGATTTCTTCGCCAGAAAAATGGTGGCACTAAGGGAGCCAGTCCCTGGACTCGGGCCAGTGACCCATCCCTCTTCTCTCTCAAATGCTGGTTCCATCTTCAACCACAAGGAGACTTTATACTCAGATATAGACAGCCTAGCCCCCAAAGTACAAGGAGAGAAGGCATCCACAGTCCCACTAAGACACTCCCTGGGTATCCTGCAGGCTCAGGGATGTACACACTGAAGCCCTGATCCACTCTTGGGAGGATGTACTTGAGAAGGAAGTCTGGGCTGGCCCTGGAAGCAGTGTGGGACTCTTTGGAAAGGGAATTCTGAGGTCACAGATAGATACCTGGACTGGGTCTAGAAGTGGAAGGAAAGTGGGTTTGGGCTGGAGGCATACCTTTGGTCAATGAGCTCCTCACTTTGTGAGGCAGGGCATGGCTGGAGGATAGTCAGAGGGCAGCCTTGGAAGTACAGGGCCCAGGACAGAAGATCCTCTTCTTTGCTTCTACAGGCAGTACCACCTATCTTGATGGTCCCAGGATGTCCAAGAGGCATCCGTATGTACTACAGGTTGCTCTGAGCTCATGGCAAAGACAGATCTTTGTGGGCAATGTCATCTGGGTGGTTTTATGACTTGCTTGCTCTCAGGCTAGCTCATTTCCTTCCTGCTTCCATGCACTGGTCTGAGAACGATGGTCCTTTCTGTGCTCTCCTCACAAATTATCATTCTACTCTGGGTGCAGGATCAGAAATTCTTAAAATACATAGGTCACTCTTTAGCAAGTCCTGTACATGTACCTGGGATTATGCCAGATAATCTGCATGATCTCATGGCCTGGGAGAGGAGCATAATTATTCTTGCTGGAAGAAGAAATGGGCTCAGGGCAGTGTAGGCTAGGGATTACTTCTGCTGCTGCTGCAAAGGGTGTAAGTGACAGAGAACAAGGTCTGCCTGACACCAAAGCCTGTGACAGTCCTCAATGACTCCTGGATTAGAGCAAAAGCAATAGGTCATCTACCACCCTACATCCCTCAACATTTCTCAGCACTGTTCCCAGGAAGGAGGGTACTAAGCCTTGAGAGAAAATACTCTTGAGATGCTGAAATCCCAGTGACCCTGTGTGTGTATGTGTGTGTGTGCGTATTTATGTGTTAGAGCTAGCAGAGGAAGAGCAGAGTCACAAATCCATTGTAGATAGCGTGTAGGAGTGTATACCCCCAATACACTCTTTACTACAAACTGGGGAACACAATGATGGAGGACCTCTGCTTTTACCTAGTGCCCTATGCAGCAGGAACAGAGCTATGCTGTTCAGACCCCCGCCCCCCACCAGCCACAATGTGTGTGGTTAGAGGACACTATTAACCTTTTCAGTGTCTCCTCCGCTTTCTGGCTCTCTGGAAGGACCTCAGCCATTGAGTGGCCAAGAGAGAGACAGCCAAGACGCACCCTTCTCAGGATGGACTTCAGCACGGGGGTGGTATGATGGCCTAGCTATTTCCATCCAGCATGGTGCTCTTGATGTGGTTCGGAGCAACCTCTGTTCCAGGGCACTGAAAGAACCTCTGTCCAGTTAGCATCACAGTCTGACAGTGCCTCCCGCCCAATCCAGCTTTGGCCCCTTTGCTTTCACTCTTTGAAACTTCCTCAAAACTGTTTCCATTCCCAACTGTGTCGCAGCATGTCCTTCTTGGAGAATGTAACCATCACTGACCTCCCAGAGCCTCATACATCACAGATAACCAGAGCAAACAATTTGAAATGCCAGTCCACTGGAATGCAATGCCATGAGGACAGGCATACTGCTGTTTTCTTTTCTGATTATCGCAGCACCTAGAACAGTAAGAGGCACACAGCGATGGGAGTGGAGCTCAGTAAACGCTGGTCAGATGAATGAACAGAGCCCAGATCTCTGCATCTGCACACGCTGGGATTGGTGGGGACTATGCCGGTGCCTCCTGTCTTCCTCTGCAGCCCACTGTCTCTTCCTTCTGCTACACTAACACCCACCTGCTTCCCTCCATCTGCCTTTCTCTCCCTTCCTCAGTTACCCGAGAATTTACATGGGCGCAGTGCTCTGGTGCTCAGAACTGTCTTCTGCAGTTGCTCCAAACCACCTGGCCCTCTCCTCTTCTGCTTTCTCTGCCAGCTGGTGCCATTTGTAGCCTCTACTTCCACCTACCCAGGGCCAACACCATCACCCCACCATGGGCTTTACCTATGTCTGGAGTTCCCGTTCCCAAACTGTGTCCTAAGGAACACTTACCTATCGGGGTGCTTACTTTAAAAATTATCTTCTGCATGTCAGGTACCCTATTAGGTGCTCTGTTTATATTACGCTTTTTATTATGGTAAAACATACCTAACATGAAGTTTACCATTTTAACCATTTTTGAGTGCACAAGTTTAGTTACCTTAAATATAATTGTATCTCAGTATCCATGGGGCATTGGTTCCATGGATACCAAAATCTGTGGATGCTCAAGTCCATTATGTAAAATGACAGAATACAGTTGGCTGGCTCCAAATCTGTGGCTACAGAAGTCTGGTTATACATTCAGTGTGGACAGACCACACTGTTTATACACTCATCAGCTGGTGGACTACATTTTGGCTATTGTGAATGCTTTTGGAGCATTTGGCATTTTGTCAATTTGGCTATTGTCAATGCTTCTAGAAGCATCGGTATACACATATCTGTTTTTGGTCCCAGTTATCAGTTCTTTTTGAGTATGTATATAAGAGTGAAATGGCTGGATCATATGGTAATTGTATAGTTAACTTTTTGAGGACCCACCAAACTGTTTTCTACATTGTTAACCTGGTACTTTTTGGAAAAAAAGCATTCCACAGTCAACAGACTTCGTCCTCTAACTCTTTCTTGGAGAGTCACATTGCACTTTAGCATTGTAAAGTCTCTGAGAGGTTCTGCAATAAGAAAAAAAAAAAAAGAAAAGCGTCTTTGTAACTTTGACCCATCACTCCGCAAACTAACTTGAAAGTGGAACTTGTTTTGCAGAGTAACTGGTAACATACTGCTGGTTTGGGCAACAATGCCCTGAGCTCCATGAGGTGGACAAAGAAGGGCTGTGGCTCAGGACCAGAGAAGAATCACTTGGAGCCCAGAGAAGGGACAACCTACAACTCTTCAACTAGCTTACTGAGTGACACTTGGCAAGTTACTTTCCTTCTCCTGGCAGCTCCGCACACAAGATGTTTTTTGCCTGGTACATCCTTTTGCTGGGCTTACCTTGTGGTTCAGTGGTGAAGAATCTGCCCGCTATGCAGAAGACACAGGTTTAATGCCTCAGTCGGGAAGATCCCCTGGAGAAGGAAATGGCAACCCACTCCAGTATTCTTGCCTGGAGAAGCCCATGGACAGAGGAGCCTGGTGAGTTATAGTCCATGGGGTCACAAGATTCAGATTCAACTTAGCAACTAAACAAAACCAATACCCTTCTGCTGCTTCTTTGCTTCTTCAAGATTGACTTGACCTTCAGGACTAGTTCAGGGAGCCATCCCTTCCCTCAGGAAACTCAGACCCTGCTCTCCTGTCTCCCCAGGCAAGGATTGGAAGGCCCTCTTTGCTGGCTTTTATTAAACTGCGTTGCCCTGTTAAATGGTCGGCTTCCTCTACTAAACTGAGGCAGGTGGCCGGAGGTGGTGGTGGAGGTGGGGAGGGGAGGAGAAAGGGTCAAAGTGAGTTTCCATACTGTATTGTAAAGTAAAATAAAGTAAAAAAAAAAAGTTAGTTTCCATAAACGACCACCTGGAGAGCTTAGTTAAGAATGTAGTTGCAACCATCTGAACCCTAAGAATTCCAGCTCAGTAACTCTGAGATTTGTATTCAGCAGCTTTAGAGTGTGAATTTTGAATAAGCACCTGGCAATGTTCTCAGGCAGATGATTCTTGGAATCCTCTGTGGTCAGCTATGTGAGGATAAGATTTACTTCTACCTCTGTGTTTTTTACATAAATGTTAAATGAATGAAACAACCTCAATTTCTTTCTCTGTATAAGATGAGGTTGGACTGAATGTTCTCTAAGCTTTCCTTTGGTTAAACTTCTTTTTATAAAGTTCAGATTATTTCGTCCAAGACGCTGTGTTCCTTGCAGCTTTAATATCCAGACCATATACAACATATGAAGCCAAGCACACAAAACCACCAGGGAGACCCTTCAGGAGGATTCAGTCCATGCTAGTATTCAACAAATGCCCCAGGATTCATGAACAATCTTGCTTTTGAAACGATTATCCATTTCATCACAAGCTGGAGAAACAAAGAAAGCATACACTCATGACCGAGTGAATTCATGCTCATTCTTTCTCAAGAGCATGAGTAGCTGACAGGCAGCACTGCCAGGGCTGAGAAACACTTGAATTTGAGAATTAGGGAGCCAGGCATAATGAGAAACCAGGGGCTAGAGAAGGCGCTGGGGTGCTGAGCACTTTCTCCTGCTATGAGGAGAGGGCACCGGTGATCAGCACCATCAGGGCTCCCTGCCTCCGCCCCAACCATTTCTTGGAGGAGTCTTTGAGCATAAAACCTTGACTCTCCTCTGCCTGAGAACCCTGCAGGTTTTGAGAGGCAACTCCAGCTTCTCATGAGAGCTATGGCCTGAGAAAAATGAAGTCTCCTGTTACTTGTAACCTCTTAGCATTTCAGAGGAAAAGGTTGGCTATGGCTGCCAAGATCCAGCAAATATTTGGTTAGCTTGGAAAGAATGGGTGCTCATTTTCCAATTCTCACAGATTTCTCTCTGCCCAGTTCTTTTTATTAAAAACTTCAAATCCAGAGATAAAGTCGAATGGCACTCCAGGCTCTTAAGCATTCATCTGTATCCCGGGGAGCAGAACCCAGAATCTAAACAAAGAAAAGCTTAATCAATAGAGCTCATGAATTTCCTCCAGGAACACGACTTGGCGTAGCCAAAGAATAAGCAGAGGGGCTCCTTACTGCAGTTTTCTTTGGGTGGATATTTATGAGAAGGGCAGGAGAATGTTCCCTCAGTTGACTAGGGATGGCACACTGTGGCCCATGCGCAAATCTTGCCTACTGCCTTTTTTGCTTCATTTTGTATGGCTTCTAGAATAAGAATTTTTTTTTACATTTTTAAATAGTTGAGAAAAATCAAAAGACAAAAAATATCGCATGACATCTGAAAACCACAGGAAATTCAAATTTGTGTCCATAAATAAAGTTTTATTGTAACACAGCCATATGCATTCATTTGTAGATTGTCTGTGGCTGCTTTTGAGCTGCAGCAACAAAGCTGAGTAGTTGAGACTGAGACTGTGTGGCCCTCAAAGCCAAAAAATACATCCTACCTGACCCTTTACAGACAGAGTTTTCAGACCCCTGGAGCAGAGGATGTAAGAGTTGACCTTCAGTAGTATTTGAACTAAAAACTAAAAAATTGTGCATGTTCAGAGCAAACATCTGTTTAATCTAATACGTGAGTCAGCAAACTAAGCATGGTTGCCCAGCACCCCAGTGTTGAGTCCTCTGGGTGCCCTTTCTTTCTGACCTCCTGTAGGAGGTATCTGGATCTTTGTGGTAGCATTTTCCTCACTGTTGTTTACACTTCTGCCCTCTTAGCTCTGCACTTGAATTCTGCTTGTTTTTGAACTGTGTATAAATAGAACAGCGCTGTATATTTTCTTTTCTTTCTGCTCTTCCTTTCAGTATGGTCCCTGAGACAGCTCTGGGTGGCTGCAGGTGGCCACAGTGCAGCGTGCACTGCACGTCACTTCATTCCTTGAGCACAGGGCGCTTCTTCTTTCCGCTCTTGGTGGACAGTTGTGTCATTTCCAGTTTTTGGCTATTGAGGATGGCATTCAACATCCTGTATCTGAACCATTGTTGACTCCCAAGAGAGGACTGGAGTGCAGGGTATGTGTATCTTTAACTCTATCAGTTAATGCCACGCTGTCCTCCTAAAAGATTGGACCAAATCACCTTCTCACCAGCTGCCTCCCTTCAGGGAGCAGACACTCGCTGTGTCTTGTCAGTCAGCACTATTTCCACCTCCAAACCCTGAACCACATGAGTCTGCTGCCTGCTCCCCCAGCACCTTGAAGAGCCAGGTGCCTGGGAGCCATCATCCCTTCGGCTTTGTATCTCCCGTTAAGAGAATTTTCAAGTCTTAAAATTTCTGTGAGAAAACTATCAATTTTCTAAGAATGATCCTTGAGATACTGTGATGTCTTTTAGAGTCCCGTGCTTGGCTCACCGGTCAGTCAGATGTGCGAGCCTCCTGGCCACTCCTTCCCCCTTTCCCGTCTCCTGTGGATGGGAGGTAGGGAGAGAAGCTCATCACAGCCAGAGGGACAGGCAGCGCCCCCCAAGGCTGCAGATCAGACAGGACAAGGAATCAGGGGAAACGACAACTTCCCCTTTCTCCTTCAGGAAATCAGAGGACTTACAGATTAGGAAGCTGATACTTGTGTCTTTCTTGGCAGGGTTTTAGGACAACTGGGAAGAAAGGGCCCACTCCAACGGCCATCACCTGGACGACCACGCACTAGAGGCATTTCTGAGTCACGATGTAGCACTGTATTGAAAAGACAAACAAACCCGAAACACCAGCACACATTTATCCAGTTTTTGAAGCAGATTAATAGAATAACCAATAAAACATGTATAAAAGCTTTAATTAAATCTGATGAAATAAAACTTCATGTTTTATTTATGGACACTCCCAACATGTAAAGGATTCAGAGACACATTCATTTTTACTGCCATTTCGTCCTCATATCTATAATTAAATCCAGGCTGCAGCTCTGGCCCAAAGCGATGCGGCATTTTAAAGCTGGCCTTGGACACTCCCTCCCCCATCCCCATCTGCTTTTAATTATAATTACCGACCCAATATGAGGGAAGCGGATGGTAAAACCTAAACAAAATAAAACAAACAAACAAACAAAAAATGGTTGCTGCCATTGTGCTTTAAAACAACATGCTGAAGGAGGATTTCAGGCAGGTGGGTGCATCCTCTATTTCCAGTTTTATTATGTACCAAGTGCACAATCCCTTCATTTTACTTTTGACATAAAAAAAGGACTTCATGAAACGAGACAAAATAACTTATGATTATATGAAACATAACTGTGACAAATCACAAAACTATACATATTAATAGAAAAAAGTGTACCTAATTCTTTAAAAGATTTATGACAATAAGCACCAGATGTGCCCCTAGAGTAAAATCAGCCCCATATCCAGTATGATATATGCAGTTCATTTCTCTACGTGAGTGTATATAACTATGTACAAGAGTCTGTGTGATTTATGGAAAACAGATTTCCACTTTTTCCCCCCAAAGTGCTTTATGTCAGCAACATTACACAGGATGCTCTGCTGTCTGTACAAAATAAATCTCCTCTTTTTTACACTTGCCATCTCTCCAATGAGTGGTTTTTTTTTTTTTTTTTTTTTTGCTTTACTCATCGCAAAGAAAAAAATTGTAACCGCAGAAATTCCACACCACCAACACAAAGTGCTGTTAAAAACACTGCTTTAAAATGACGTGGTCAAAACAGTCAAATAAAATACCAAATAATTAAATTGGACATTTATAATCACTATTCCCCAAATTCAAGGCAACTGGGAAGCAAGGTTCTTGAAGATGGGGTTGAACACTTACCTCTGTTCTAGTATGCTAATGTGCTTGACAGCTGCTAATTTAAAAACAACAGAGTAACACCAAAGCTCTGGTTCATCAGTGGAAACTTTGCTGTGATTGACTGATGACCTTTTGTCCATTTTAGAATCACCTAAATAATTTGGGGGGTGACATGGGTAATGGGAGACATCTTACACAGGAATAGAATATTTAATATTTAACACTAATATCAGAGGCTAAATTACAACTTACATTTTGATGCAGTCCCTTTAGGGAATTAAGACAATGCAGCAAGTAAAATATCTCTAGGCATGCTGATTTTTTTTTTTTTTAATGTAATAGGATAATTGGCTTTGGGCTGTGTGTATTTTCCCGAACATCAGCTTCTTTTTTTTTTTTTTTAGAGGGGAATGACAATTTCTGTTCAGATGTTTATGAAAATGGTTATATATCAAGAGTAAAAAGACCAGAAAATGGAAGGGAATGATCTTTTGAAGTTTCCACTTTTACTGTTACAAACATAATGATGAAAACATATATAAATCTTGTGCAATGTGAAAGCAAGCAAGAAACAAATTTTAAGGTCAGGTGAGATCCTGGAATCTAAGGCCAGAACCTGTCACCCAGAAGGAAACTGGAAGTGGCATGTCCTGCGGTCCTGAGCTCAAACCTGTAGCCAAGGGGAAACAAGAGATGGGGGAGGGAATAGGAGGGGCACTCGGCCTTGCAGGTGGTCCTGGGCCTGCTTCTGCTAATTCCTGCCAGGGAAGGAGGCCCTGCAGGTGCAGCTGCCACCTGGCACCCTTGGGCTGCCTTGGGCCTCAGTGAGGCCAACGGGGAGACTACAGACGCTCAGGAGCGCCTCCTCCAGCCAGAGCATCTGGGGTTCTTCTGGCTTTATCCTCCTTCCCTGTTTCCACGGCAGATTACAGCCAGAAGCCACAAGTAGGCTGACAACACCAGCTGCAGCAACTGCCTTACCTTTCCGTCTTTTTCCTCATCACATGAATGAAATGTGTTTTGAGTTCCCTGTAGAGGCTCTGGGGATTTAGAATGAATAGATTGTCTAAGATACCAGAGCTTCCCCTTCTCTGCAGTGTGTGGCAAAGGACACGGTCCCTGTTTAGGCCCAGGTGACACAATCCACAAAGTCTGCCAGAAGGGTGGGACTCTGTGTGCGTCTGAGAGCTCACTTGGAAAGAAAAGTCTGACGTGCGTCCTTTCGTAAAGCAGAGCAGACTTTTGTAAATTGAATAACTTGTCTCTTTCTCAGACACAGATGTCTGCATGATGGCTCTTCTCAGATCAGAGCCCACTAGCCAGAGAAATGAGATTGACTGAGAGCACTGTAGAAACGGACCCTGCACTTGGTTCTTTATTAGCCTGATTATACCGCATGTGAGAATAAAGTCCTGAATCAGGCAGAACACTACCGACTGTGCAGCAGACTGGAAGGACACGTCTGTCAGGATACAAACTGTCACCAGATCCTAAGTCTGACACCAAGCTGTTTAATCGTCTTGTTGGAGATTGTAATTATCCCAGTTTGACAAATAGCATTGTTTCATTTTTCTTCAGAGAACATTTTTAAAGAAAGAGAAAAGAAATCATGAGATGTGATAGTACTGGGATGTCAGAATTTACCAGGTTTCGGGGGATTTGGCAATTTTTATAGCCTATGTCATTGGACTTGGGACCTTTTTAATTGCTTGGTAAAGGTGTCACAGAAGACAGTGGAACCTGGAGAGCTATAGTCCACGGGGCCACAAGGAGTCGGGCACGACTTAGCGACAAAACAACAGCAACGAAAAGGTGTCACAGAAAATGACTTCCTATCCAGGTGTGAGATCAAATGGCCAAGAGCTCTGTGAAAATTCTAGGCACTCAAAACAGAGTTTCAGACAAAGCGGTTGCTTCTTTTTGGCCACCTTTCCAGAACTGTCTCCTCTACCTGCCCTAGGCCAGACCCTGCTCAGAGCTGGTGGGCAGGCAATGGCAGGTGGTGGGTATGTCTGAACTACAGTCAAAAAAAAAAAAATAAGAGAGCAATGAAGAGAGAGGAGAAGGGCAAGGGAGCAATAGAGAGAGTGGTGAGGGGAGGCCCTAACAGAGGGAGCAGAGGCTGTGCAAAGGAGCTGGACATTGGGCTCCTCCAGGTTGGTTTTCTGAGAGAACCCAGGACCACACCTCCATGTGTCCCTGCTCTCACAGCTTTTAGCAGGCTCTGGGCAGAGCACCAGAGCGGAGGCCATGGGTGAACCAGTCAAGAGAAATTTTCCTTTGAATAAAGTCCTCAAGGTGGAGTCACTGAACAGTCAACACACGAGGGTCTCTGTGGTAGCACTGGGAAGGGGGTGGCCAACCCCATGTCCCTCAGGTAGCCTTTGCAGAACATTCCTGGTGCACACAGGAGCTACTAGGAGGGGCCAAGCCAAGCCACAGCAGAGGCCAGACGTATGTAGCTGGGGTGATTAAAATAATTATTTCCATCCAAAGAACAGACCTCTAAATATTTTTTTCCTTTAAAAGTACATGTAAATAACAAGGCTTTAAAATCAAAGGACTAGGGTAGGTTGCAGGAATACAAAACAAGTTGTCAAGCTTTTCAGGGGGCTGTACTTGACAGAACCTTCTCATTTTGCTTTTGGAAAAACACTGAAAAGCAATTGGTTAGCATGGAAGTACCCAGGAGGAGAGAGGCAGCCAGCTCCCTGGATGCCAGGCTGGTGCTGGGAAACTGGGGCTCCTCCAAGAGCCAAGCCCATGCTGGGCTTGGATGTGGATTTCCCTTGTTGTGCCTGGCTCATGGGTGAGGCGATTCACTGTGCTGGGAATCTGGGTTGTCCATCCTTATTTGGAGTTTTCAGCAAGGGTGATCTCCAAATTAAATTTACACATGCACATCATCTCACTGGTGTCCCTTGAAGGTTGACAATTGGGAAGTAACAGATATTCAGTAGTGAGACTCCGAATTCCCTTTGAAAAGACAGTCCTGCTGGTCACTGGCAAATCCAGAGGGGAAAAGGATCAGCTGCAAACACACCTACAAAACCCAGCTCTGACCATCCAGCCCTGCTCTCCAAAGACACATCTGTGATGTGGCATATTGAGTTGATTTGCTTGACATCCTTTTTCTTAGGGTCTGCGAAAGTATAAGCACAAAAGGTGACAAGGAACAAAAAGATTCTGGATGCCAGCAGCCGTGGAGGCTGGGGGAGATTTTAGCCTTCAGTATAGACAGAGGAGAGCTGGCTAGGACAGCGGTCCACGGCACTGATCTGTAAGAATGTGGCATCTTCAGGTCCACTGCGAAGAGTCTCCCCAAAGAGGCTGGAGGAACCCGAAGGCAAATCATACACTGGAAAAGAAAGAGTGCACAGATCAACTGATGCTTCATCATACTTGCTAGGCATGCAGAGAGCAAATGTGGACTGGGGAGGCAACAGTGCTGGGCAAGGCCTTTTAGCGGGTCCCATCCTCAGGCTCCTTAGGTGGAGAAGTGGCTGAATGTGTAGGCAAATGGCTAAAATAGGATTTGCACAAAAGATGGGCTGAGTAGCAATGAAAGTAAAATTTTATAGGGAAGAGTGAGGATGGCCTCAAAAAGGAGGTGATATAAAAGTTGAGTCATTTAAGAATGGATGGGATTATCATAGATGGGGAGGTAAAGAAAGAACATTCTAGGAGGAGGAAATAGGGAGCAAAGACAGAGAGTTGGGTGTGTGGGGCCAAGTGTGTTGGCAAAGCTCAGGTGCAGAGCAGGTAGGGAGACAGATAAGGAAGAAACATGAGATAGGAGGGTAGGTCCAGGGAGTTTGATCAGGCTCAACTCCTGGGGACTATGAATGCCTTGCTGCAGACAGTCAACTTTATTCTCTAGGGCAACTAGAAACTACTGAATGTATCTGAATAGGAAAGCATCTTATTTTTTCCTTTATGTTTGGAAGGCAATGGTTACAGGTAGCACAGAGAGCAGAACGGGAAAGTTAAGGAGCTGACGCAAGGAAACTTGTTGGAAGGCTGTTGCTTAAGTCTGGGAGAAACATGATGGCACCTGAGTGAGGGTGGTGGAAGTGGGGTTGCAGGAAGCTGGAGGGGGGATGAAGAGGAAGACATTTCTCAGGTGGACTAAACAGGATTTGATGCAGTTGTGTGCTAAGTCAAGTCTAATCCAGGCTGGTCATGAGAAACCCACCTGATCTCACCTGCTAGTCTGCCCGAGTGTCTAAGTCACAGATACCAACATACCTGTAATGCCCGAGTGAGTTGAGAAGGCTCTGTGGAAAACATCAAAGCCAGCCTGGCCCATGGATGTGGGGACCAGACAGTCCTCGAAGGAAGGCATCACACTGCAGGAACTGCTAGGTGGCATGGTTCTTTGAGAGTCAGGGTAATTCGGGGGGCAGAATGTCTGTAGTTGCCCATAAAATCCTGAAATTCAAGACAAAAGTAGGGATAGATTTATGAACAGGCCATATCCACTGTAGAAAACAAAATAATATTCTTTATAACTAATAAGTAGTATACTTTTTATAGAACCAAGAGAAAATTCCCTATAAGGTTTGGGAGAAAGATTAAATTCATGTTAGCAGTGTGTGTGTGTCTGTGTGTGTGTGTGTATGTGTATGTGTGCACACACACGTGCTCAGTTGCTTCAGTCCTGTCTGACTCTTTGTGACCCCATGGACTATGGCCCACTAGGATCCTCTGTCCATGGGGATTTTCCTGGCAAGAATACTGGAGTGGGTTGGCATGCCCTCCTCCAGGGGATCTTCCTGGCCCAGAGATCAAACCCACGTCTCCTGTGTCTCCTGCACTGGCATGTAGGTTCTTTACCGCTCAGCCACCAGGGAAGATCCATGTTAGGAGTAAAGACTAGGAAAAAACAAGAATATTCCATGTCAAGGCAGGAGAAAAAAGAAAGAAAAACTACTGGCTTTTCTCTCTTTGACGCCCTAAGGCCTCTGCATGGACTCAGCAGACAGATGGGCAAAGGACCTAAACAGACCACGCACATACTCATATAATTTATCAACTAATATGATCAGATGGTAAAGACTCGGCCTGAAATGCAGGAGACCCAGGTTCAATCCCTGGCTTGGGAAGATCCCCTGGAGAAGGGAATGACTACCCACTCCAATATTCTTGCCTGGAGAATTCTATGGACAGAAGAGCCTGGTAGGTTACAGTCCATGGAGTCACAAAGAGTCAGACATGGCTGAGCAACTAAAACAGACACATGGTCAAACTGACAATTCTTTAGTCAGTAAAGAAATAAAAATCAAGACAATGATATAATACCATCTTCTACCTATCACATTAGCAAAGATTTCTGAGGCTCATTCTTGGTGCCGGACTGAGACTGGTGGCCAAGGCACCTGTGTGTAGTGTGCAGACCCTGCAAAGGAGTATAGGCTTCTGAAAATCACTTGACAACTTGGCTTGGGAACCCAAAAGCGTCCTCTTGGACAGGGGAATTTCACTTTCAAGGATGTATCCTAAAAGTATATTTTGAAAAATAGAAGTCTTGCACAGACACAGTTATCACAGTGCTCGTTGTCATAACAGAAAACGGAGGAGTCAAACTAGCCAATCATGAGAGAGTGGTGGAGAAAAGACTGGTATATTTACCTAACGGGAATGGTAAATAGCCACAAAAACAATATTTACACGGAGTTTTTTTTTTTTTTTTTCGTACTGTTCATGAGAAATTTCAGGTAAACAAGTGGATTCAGAAAAGGCAGAAGAACCAGAGATCGAATTGCCAACATCCGTTGGATCACAGAGGAAGCAGGGAATTCCAAAAAAAAAATCTACTTCTCCTTCATTGACTACGTTAAAGACTTAGACTGTATGGATCACAAAAAAGTGTGGAAAATTCTTAAAGAAATGGGAATATTAGACCACCTCACCTGTCTCCTGAGAAACCTGTATGTAGATCAAGAAGCACCAGTTAGAATCAGACAAGGAACAATGTACTGGTTCAAAATTAGGAAAGTACTACCTCAAGGTTGTATATTGTCTCCCTGCTTATCTAACTTATATGCAGAGTAATGCCAGGATGCAAAATGCCAGGATGGATGAAGCACAAGTTGGAAACTAGATTACCAGGAGAAATATCAATAACTTCAGATATGCAGGTGATAATACTACCCTAACGGCAGAAAGCAAAGAGGAACTAAAGAGCCCCTGGATAAAAGTGAAAGGGGAGAATGAAAAAGCTGGCTTAAAAAACTCAACATTCAGAAAACTAAGATCTGGTCCCATCACTTCATGGCAAATAGGTGGGGGAAAAGTAGAAACAGTGACAGATTTTATTTTTCTTGGGCTCCAAATTCATTGCAAATGGTGAACTTAAAAGATGCTTGCTCCATGGAAGAAAAGTTATGACAAAGCTAGACAGCATATTAAAAAGCAGAGACATTACTCGGCCAACAAAGGTCCATATAGTCAAAGCTATGGTTTTTTCCAGTAGTCATGTATGGATGTGAGAGTTGGACTATAAAAAAAGCTGAGCTCCGAATTGATGCTTTTGAACTGTGGTATTGGAGAAGACTCTTGAGAGTCCCTTGGACTGCAAGGAGATCAAACCAATCAATCCTACAGGAAATCAACCCTGAAAATTCATTGGAAGGACTGATAATGAAACTGAAGCTCCAATACTTTGGCCACCTGATGTGAAGAGCAGACTCATTGGAAAAGACCCTGATGCTGGGAAAGAGTGACAGCAGGAGGAGAAGGGGGTGACAGAGATGTTTGGATGGCATCGTCAACTCAATGGACATGAGTTTGAGCAAACTCTGGGAGATAGTGAAGAAAAGGGGAGGCTGGCCTACTGTAGTCCATGGGATCACAAAGAGTTGGATATGACTGAGGGACTGAACAACAACAACAAATGTATATAGGCAGATTGCAAGGCCACATTTCTCTAGTTGTCTTTGGGGGACTTTCTTTGGCTTTTTATTTTTCTGAATTTTAATAGAAAAAAAAATCAGAAAAATATAAAGCCAAAGAGAGTGGTGATGAATAAGTAGTCTGAAGCTACTCAGATTTCCTGGGTTCAAATCTTAGTTTGACTCCTTATCAATTGTGTAGTCTTGGTAAATTATTGAGCCTCTCGGTGTTTCTGCTTTCTAAACCATAAAATGGGATTAAAACTAGTACCTATATCTCATTGTCTAACTCAGTGAAACTAAGCCATGCCCTGTGGGGCCACCCAAGACGGGCGGGCATGGTGGAGAGGTCTGACACAATGTGGTCCACTGGAGAAGGGAATGGCAAACCATTTCGGTATTCTTGCCTTGAGAACCCCATGAACAGTATGAAAAGGCAAAATGATAGGATACTGAAAGAGGAACTCCCCAGCTCAGTAGGTGCCCAATATGCTACTGGAGATCAGTGGAGAAATAACTCCAGAAAGAATGAAGGGATGGAGCCAGAGAAAAACAATACCCAGCTGTGGATGTGACTGGTGATAGAAGCAAGGTCCAATGCTATAATGGGCAATATTGCATAGGAACCTGGAATGTCAGGTCCATGAATCAAGGCAAATTTGAAGTGGTCAAACAGGAGATGGCAAGAGTGAACATCGACATTCTAGAAATCAGCGAACTAAAATGGACTAAAATGAATGAATTTAACTCTGATGACCATTATATCTACTACTGCGGGCAGGAATCCCACAGAAGAAACGGAGTAGCCATCATGGTCAACAAAAGAGTCCGAAATGCAGTACTTGGATGCAATCTCAAAAATGACAGAATGATCTCTGTTTGTTTCCAAGGCAAACCATTCAATATCACAGTAATCCAAGTCTATGCCCCAACCAGTAATGCTGAAGAAGTTGAAGTGGAAAGGTTCTATGAAGAGCTACAAGACCTTTTAGAACTAACACCCAAAAATGATGTCCTTTTCATTATAGGGGACTGGAATGCAAAAGTAGGAAGTCAAGAAACACCTGGAGTAACAGGCATATTTGGCTTGGGATACAGAATGAACCAGGGCAAAGACTAATAGAGTTTTGCCAAGAAAATGCACTGGTCATAGCAAATGCCCTCTTCCAACAACACAAGTGAAGACTCTACATGTGGACATCACCAGATGGTCAACACAGAAATCAGATTGATTATATTCTTTGCAGCCAAAGATGGAGAAGCTCTATACAGTCAACAAGTACAAGACCAAGAGCTGACTGTGGCTCAGATCATGAACTCCTTATTGCCAAATTCAGACTGAAATTGCAGAATGTAGGAAAAACTGCTAGACAATTCAGGTATCACCTAAATCAAATCCCTTATGATTATAAAGTGGAAGTGAGAAATAGATTTAAGGGACTAGATCTGATAGATGGAGTGCCTGATGAATTATGGACGGAGGTTCATGACATTGTACAGGAGACAGGGATCAAGATCATCCCCATGGAAAAGAAATGCAAAAAAGCAAAATGGCTGTCTGGGGAGGCCTTACATATAGCTGTGAAAAGAAGAGAAGCTAAAAGCAAAGGAGAAAAGGAAAGATATAAGCATCTGAATGCAGAGTTCCAAAGAACAGCAAGAAGAGATAAGAAAGCCTTCCTTAGCAATCAATGCAAAGAAATAGAGGAAAACAACAGAATGGGAAAGACTAGAGATCTCTTCAAGAAAATTAGAGACACCAAGGGAACATTTCAGGCAAAGATGGACTCGATAAAGGACAGAAATGGTCTGGACCTAACAGAAGCAGAAGATATTAAGAAGAGGTGGCAAGAATACACAGAAGAACTGTACAAAAAAGATCTTCACGACCAAGATAACCACGATGATGTGATCACTCACCTAGAGCCAGACATTCTGGAATGTGAAGTCAAATGGGCCTTAGAAAGCATCACTATGAACAAAGCTAGTGGAGGTGATGGAATTCCAGTTGAGCTCTTTCAAATCCTGAAAGATGATGCTGTGAAAGGGCTGCACTCAATATGCCAGCAAATTTGGAAAACTCAGCAGTGGCCACAGGACTGAAAAAGGTCAGTTTTCATTCCAATCCCAAAGAAAGGCAATGCCAAAGAATGCTCAAACTACCACACAATCGCACTCATCTCACACGCTAGTAAAGTAATGCTCAAAATTCTCCAAGCCAGGCTTCAGCAGTACGTGAACTGTAAACTTCCAGATGTTCAAGCTGGGTTTGGAAAAGGCAGAGGAACCAGAGATCAAATTGCCAACATCCACTGGATCATGGAAAAAGCTAGAGAGTTTCAGAAAAACATCTATTTCTGCTTTATTGACTATGCCAAAGCCTTTGACTGTGTGGATCACAGTAAACTGTGGAAAATTCTGAAAGAGATGGGAAAACCAGACCACCTGATCTGCCTCTTGAGAAACCTATATGCAAGTCAGGAAGCAACAGTTAGAACTGGACATGGAACAACAGACTGGTTCCAAATAGGAAAAGGAGTACGTCAAGGCTGTATATTGTCACCCTGCTTATTTAACTTATATGCAGAGTATATCATGAGAAAAGCTGGGCTGGAAGAAGCACAAACTGGAATCAAGATTGCCGGGAGAAAGATCAACAACCTCAGATATGCAGATGACACCACCCTTATGGCAGAAAGTGAAGAGGAACTAAAAAGCCTGTTGATGAAAGGGAAAGAGGAGAGTGAAAAAGTTGGCTTAAAGCTCACCATTCAGAAAACGAAGATCATGGCATCTGGTCCCATCACTTCATGGGAAATAGATGGGGAAAGAGTGGAAACAGTGTCAGACTTTATTTTGGGGGGCTCCAAAATCACTGCAGATGGTGATTGCAGCCATGAAATTAAAAGACGCTTACTCCTTGGAAGAAAAGTTATGACCAACCTAAATAGCATATTCAAAAGCAGAGACATTACTTTGCCAACAAAGGTCCATCTAGTCAAGGTTACGGTTTTTCCAGTGGTCATGTATGGATGTGAGAGTTGGACTGTGAAGAAAGCCAAGTGCTAAAGAATTGATGCTTTTGAACTGTGGTGTTGGAGAAGACTCTTGAGAGTCCTTGGACTGCGAGGAGATCCAACTAGTCCATTCTAAAGGAGATCAGCCCTGGGATTTCTTTGGAGGGAATGATGCTGAAGCTGAAACTCTAGTACTTTGGCCACCTTATGCGAAGAGTTGACTCATTGGAAAAGACTCTGATGTTGGGAGGGATTGGGGGCAGGAGGAGAAGGGGACAACAGAGGATGAGATGGCTGGATGGCATCACTGACTCGATGGACGTGAGTTTGAGTGAACTCCAGGAGTTGGTGATGGACAGGGAGGCCTGGCGTGCTGCAATTCATGGGGTCGCAAAGAGTCGGACACGACTGAGCGACTGAACTGAACTGAACTGATATCTCACTGAGTTATTATAATGAAGATTAAATTAAGATTTGCCTGTTATACAATATAATCTGCGAACTGCTGCTGCTGCTAAGTCGCTTCAGTCATGTTCGACTCTGTGCGACCCCATAGATGGCAGCCCACCAGGCTCCCCCATCCCTAGGATTCTCTAGGCAAGAATACTAGAGTGGGTTGCCATTTCCTTCTCCAATGCATGCATGAAAGTGAAAAGTCAAAGTGAAGTCAGTCGTGTCCGACTCTTTGCGACCCCATGGACTGCAGCCTACCAGGCTCTTCTGTCCATGGGATTTTCTGGGCAATAGTACTGGAGTGGGGTGCCATTGCCTTCTCCAATCTGAGAACTAATTATAAAATTAATATTAATATATTTAACAATATAATTTATATATGTTCGCTATATAAGAAAAAAGTAAAATTATGTCACAATAATGTAGCTCTCAAAATTTTTATTAAGAGAAATTAAAATTTCCAAAAGGCAACAAGTAATCCTTCAACAATAACCAAATATAAGAACAGAAAGACAGTGGGTAAGTCTCTCACTTCCAGTCTCAGGTGGAATCCTCTGGAACATTTTTGGCCCTTGGAACCTGTTGCTACATACCTCTTTCTTGTGTTGGTTCCTAGATCTTGTACTAATCGATACACATTCTGATTTCTTCACTCTCCCCAGTGCAAGCTCAAAAGAGCAACAAGCTTGAGTGGGCTGAAAGACCTGGGATGTACTGTTTCATAGTTTGGGAGGTCCTTGAATTGATCCTCACAGTGGGTACCCCATGGCCTGGCACATATAATAACGGCTTCCCCATTATGAGGAAAAATTACCATGAACCATCACAGTCAGTTTATTAGAATGTAATGTCTATTCACTGAACAAAATAGGCAATATTTGCTATTTATATCCCTATGCTGGCTCTGTTCAAATCTGTAACCCATAAACACCTTGATAGCATTCCTCAGTGTAATATTAACCTTCCAGGAAGAGAAGACATTTTTCACTAAACTCCCACAACTCCCCAAATAGGGACATTAATCATTCAGGTATGTCAGGGACATTGATAGAGACTTTCACTGCCCTTTTGTGAAAACCAATTCATTCTTTCTTCCCTGTCTTCTCCCTGCTTCAAAGACAGTATGACTTTAATCTACATGAGTGTTGCGATGTGCTGGACTATGAAAATTTGTGATACAGTGAAATATACCCAGTAAAGTTAATTATTAATAGTAAACCCAACATTGGCCTTCCCTGGTGGCTCAAACAGTAAAGAATCTGCCTGAAGAATTCCATGGACAGAGGAGCCTGGAAGGCTACAGTCCTTCCAGGACTGGAGTCACAAAGAGCTGGACATGACTGAGCAACTAACACTTTCACTTTCACTTTTTCAAATCCAACATTCTGGGCTCCACCTCCAAGTTTCCCCAGCCAGTCTGGATCTGAGTGAGAGGGCAGAGTGAACTACAATTCCTGTCTGTGGGTGTCTTGGCTGACACAAGAAACAGTCAAAACCAGAATGGCCCCACAAGCATGTTTTATCACTCTCACAGCCAACTCACAGAAAGAAAATCCTCTTTATGAAATCCCTCCCTTCAAGAAGCCAGTAACTAACGTTGCCAAACACACTGGTGTGGTTGAGTGTGGTCACTCAAATCAAAGAGCTTTAACATAGCCTCTTCCCACTGCTATTTCCATAAAACTAACAAAATTTTTAAAAATTCCATTAGGATCTTGCCACACACACAACTCAGAGAAAGCCTAACTCATTTTCTGGTGAACGGCTCCTGTATTTCAGCTGCTGAATTTCATGTAGTAAGTTTGGAAGGAATACTACCTGGAGGACCCAGAGCAAAATGAGGCAAGATGTTACATTTCGTGGGCATAAAACATGAGTGATGGCAAGGTCAACCAGTCAGTCAGTCAGCGAATGATGTTATCAGTACTGGTCAAGGTGCTTTTAGAGAGACCAAAGAAACAAAAGGTAATACTGTGTCCTTGAGGATGGATAATACAGTTCGAACAAGAACATATACACTTAGAATAGCATAAGAAGGCACACGTATGTTTATGTTGGCAATAAATGCTAGTCCTCACATTTCGTTAGAAAATCACCCCTCCCCCATTTTAGAAGTTATTTTAACCCAAGGATGGAGGGGGAGGGGGAATTTGCAGATAAACTGATTTTACTGAAGTTGTAGCTCCTGAGGATCAAGGTCATTCATCTTCTTGTTAATTCTGAGAAGTCTTTTTTTTTTTCCCCTTCTAAAAACAGGCTTGTTTTCTAATTATAAAAATATTCTGAATTAACTGTATCAACTAGAAAATATAGAGACATATATACAAAGAAAATAAAAATTATCTTTATTTCCAAGATTTAGACATAACCAGATACATACATACAAAACTGGAATATTATATATATTGTTTTGCATCCTGTTTTCTCCCTTAATATTATCTATGAGCTAACATAGTATTAAAATTCATTCTTAAAAACCCCTCCTTCGTTGTCACATGGGGTCACTGACAGCTCTATGATGATAGATTAGATTGGGAGTTCCTGGTCACTCTTGCTGCCTAATGATGATAAAGCAGCCCATGAAGCTGGGTGTGGATTTTCTTCCCAGCATGGAAGGGAAGTGGAGGAAGTCAGTGAAGAAAAGGAATCACATGACCAAATATGATAATGAAAGGGTATTCCCTAGGGCAACACTAAGAGAACATTGTGTGTTGATGGAAATGATCTATATCTCACTGTCCAATACAGTAGCTGCATAACTACAGAGCATTTGAAATGTGGCCAGTCAACTGAGGAACCAACTTGTAAATTTTATTTAGTTATAATTAATTAAAATTTATATGGCCATTCATGCCTTGTAGCTACTGTACTGGATAGCATAACTCTAGGGCAAACTGCACTCTCAGGTTTAACAGACTTTGTTTTAGGAATGTTTCTGATTAAATTCTTAGAGAAAAAAAACATATGATCCACCAAGAGCTTAAATAAAAGCCAGATAATGATTCTTAGACTCCTGGTCTTCAGGATAGAAAGTATATTAGAGCTTTATTACATTTATCTTTTCCTTACAAATTTATACTTTAGTCATCGTGGAAGGAACCAGAGTATAAAAACTTCAACGAATAAATAATGGTCACCCAGCTCCCAACCCTCGTCAGGGCTGATGAGCATTGTTCTAAGTTAAACTTCTAGGGCATTTCAGCTCTCCTGCAAAAATCACTTTCCTTTCTGGAAGGAAGAGAAGGAAAAGGAAACATATCACCCACTTTCTGCAGACTACCGGCCTAGCTCACTATGTGTGTGGGAGGCAACAACATAGGTGGGTCTCCAATTTCACTACCAGTTGAGGCTGGAATAAAGAGCCAAGGCTTTCAGTACCGAGGCTCTATCTTACACTCACAGATGGAGAAGAATACCACCAGCCCAAACTTTGTCAAGGTGCTATGTCCACACCTGTGCCCCTAGTGGGTTTGTTTATACAGCAGATAGTTTTGTAAAACAAACTCGTCTCCTTTATGGTGAGGCTGAGAACCACCACCAAACTCCAGGTGCCAGGAAAAGATGGACAACATTTAGAAGACTGAATCTTCTCTGCTGTAGGTTCTGCCCGACCTTGATGCCAACTTGCATACAGCCCACGTGTGGAGTCCATCACAGGTATCAGGAAAGGGGACTGAGAACTAATTTCTCAACCAGAGTGTGGCCTGATCAGGCTGGGAAGAACCCTTTGTGAAGCTCCTTGGAAAGGATGCTGAGAGCAGTTGCTTCCTGACACCCCTCAGTATCTTCAGATGGGAAAGCCCTTCAACTCCTCTGTGATCAGAGAGTGTCATTTCAAGCATCCAAGCCAAACACTGTTCTTTTCAGATGGTGCCCAAATCTCGAGTCATCTGTGCACTTGACCTTTCAGAAGAAACACTGACTAAGAGTCTGTACTTTTGCAATTGTATATTTGTAAAATGGGGCACTCACAGTATCTCTTCATAAGGCAACTGCAAAGGTTAAAGAGGATTAAGGGATGATCCATGTAAAGAGCTGAGCATGTGTCTGGCATAGAGCACTCTAGAAATATTACTTTTCACTTTTCTTCCCTATTCTTTTAACACAAACGTCTCAACTTCTATTCTTTTGTTTACTTGACAACTACATTCTAAGCACTTACTCAAGTCTGGAGACACAGTGGTAAATAAAACATACCTCATGCCTTTTTGGAGTTTATGTTTTAGTGAGAAAGAAAGATAAACATATAAATGAGAAATCAAGTAATATAATTTAAGATTATACATGAACAATAAAAAGGATTTTCCTTAAGGAATATACAAAGACGCAACTCTTTCCTCTAGACTGCATTCAAGATAGGAAGAGGGGAAAAGCTCAAATAAGAAAGAAGCTTGGCAAGATGAGAAGGCAACCCTCAGAATGGAAGAAAATAATTGGGATGAAACAAATGACAAAGGGTTAAACTCCATAATATACAAGCAGATCATGTAGCTCAATACCAGAAAAACAAACAACCCAACCAAATAAGGGCAGAAGACCTAAACAGACATTTCTCCAAAGAAAACATACAGAGGCTAATAAACACAGGAAAAGAAGCTCAACACTACTTGTTATTCAGTTCAGTCGCTCAGTAATGTCTGACTCTTTGAGACACCATGGACTGTAGCACGCCAGGCTTCCCTGTCCATCACCAACTCCTGGAGCTTGCTCAAACTCATTTCCATTGAGTCAGTGATGCCATCCAACCACCTCATTCTCTGTCGCCCCCTTCCCCTCCTGCCTTCAATCATTCCCAGCATCAGGGTCTTTTCCAATGAGTTAGTTCTTTGCATCAAGTGGCTGAAGTACTGGAGCTTCAGCTTCAGCATCAGTCCTTCCAATGAATATTCAGGACTGATTTCCTTTAGGATGGACTGGCTTGATCTCCTTGCAGTCCAAGGGACTCTCAAGCATCTTTTCCAGTACCACAGTTCAAAAGTGTCAATTCTTCAGCTCTCAGTCTCTTGATGGTCCAACTCTCACATCTATACATGATTACTGGAAAAACCATAGCTTTGACTAAATGGACCTTTGTTGGAAAAGTGAGATCTCTGCTTTTCAATAGACTGTCTAGCTTTGTCAGAGCTTTACTTCCAAGGAGCAAGTGTCTTTTAATTTCATGGCTGCAGTCACCATCCACAATGATTTTGGGGCCCGAGAAAATGAAATCTGACGCTGTTTCCACTTTTTCCTCATCTATTTGCCATGAAGTGATAAGACCAGGTGCCATAATCTTTGTTTTTTGAATGTTGAGTGTTAAGCCAGATTTTTTACTCTCCTTTTTCACCTTCATCAAGAGGCTCTTTAGTTCCTCTTCACTTTCTGCCATTAAAGTAGTATCATCCACGTATCTGAGGTTACTGATATTTCTCCTGGCAATCTTGATTCCAGCTTGTGAGTCATCCAGCCCAGTATTTTGTATGATGTACCCTGCACAGAAGCTAAATAAGCAGGGTGACAATATACAGCCTTGAGGTATTCCTTTCTCTATTTTGAACCAGTCCATCATTCCATATCCAGTTCTAACTGTTGCTTCCTGTCCTGCATATAAGTTTCTCCAGAGGCAGGTCAGGTGGTTTGGTATTCCCATCTCTTGAATTTTCCACAGTTTGTCATGACCCATACAGTCAAAGGCTTTAGCATAGTTAATGAAGCAGAAATATATGTTTTTTAATAATTCCCTTGCTTTTTCTATGATCCAGTAGATATTGGCAATTTGATCTCTAGTTCTTCTGCCTTTTCTAAATCCAGCTTGTACATTCGGAAGTTCTTGGTTCACATACTGCTGAAGCCTAGCTTGAAGGATTTTGAGCATAATCTTGCAAGCATGTGAAGTAAGTGCAACTGTATAATAATTTGAATATTCTTTGGCATTGCCCTTCTTTGGGATTGTAATGAAAACTGATCTTTTGCAGTCATGTGGCCATTGCTGAGTTTTCCAAATTTGCTGGCATATTGAGTGCAGCACTTTAACAGCACCATCTTTTAGGATTTGAAATAGCTCAGCTGGAATTTCATCACCTCCACTAGCTTTGTTCGTAGTGAATCTTCTTAAGGCCGAGTTGACTTCATGCTCCAGGATGTCTGGCTCTAGGTGAGTGACCACACCATCTGGTTATCTGGGTCATTAAGATCTTTTTTTGTACAGTTCTTCTGAATGTTCTTAAAGTCCCAGGGTCAGGGACACAGAAGAGGTATGACCCACTCCCCTTGGCTATGCTAATTTCTCCTTCTCCAACATTATTACAGCTCTTTGTGCATTCCATCCTCCTCTCTGGTGACCCCTGCACACCCCACTTTGAATACCTTCTGTAACCCATGATATGAATCAATGAGAAGAAAAGAGGAAAATTAGATAAGTCTCTGGTAAAGCTCTTAAAGGCCATAAGAGTATGATCTCTGGCATCACAGCTTCTCAGCATGATTTCATGCTCTCCTACTTTACTCAGAGAAAGGCTCAGTGAATTACACACTTACTACTCACATGGTATGATTTTTAAAACTTTCAAAAATTCCTTCTTAGGCAGCCTCTGATATACCTGTCTTGTAAGTAGGTAACTGAAACAAATGTTCTCATTTTATAGACAAAGAGATGGAATTTGAATCACTTGTCTTTATAACCAATACTTTTATTTATATAATACTATGCAAATAAGAGAAAAGTGGAAAATTCATACAATCATTTTAATATTTATGAACATCCAGTTATTTGGAATTATTCATGGATCTAGTCTTTGTCTTAAAACAAATGGGGAGTAGATACTTTTCTACTAAGTTCAGAGCTTTCTCATCCGTCGTCTCCTTGCTTTTGGCATTTTCATAGACATTTTGGTTAATGTTACACCAATCCTCCCCACCCAGAGAATTCTTTCAAAAGGAAGGAAAGGAACTATTATTTATTTGTTCTGAGATAGGTATTGTTTTAGGTGTTTTACATAGAAAATCTTCATTCTTACAACTTTGTAAAAAAATGAAATATAGTTGATTATAATATTCTTTTAATATCAAGTATACAGAAAAGTGACTCAAATATATATATATAATTGATAACTAATCATGGAAATAACAACAAAGATTTACTGTCTAGCACAAGGAACTATACTCAATATCTTGTAATAACTGATAGTGGTTATTATCACACACATACAGGTTATACACACACACATACAGGTTATTTTCCATTATCAGTTATTACAAGATATTGAGTATAGCTCCTTGTGCTATACAGTAAATTTTTGTTGTTCATCTATCTTATGTTTATCGGTTTATATCTGTTAATCCCATACTCCTAATTTATCCATCTCCCCACAACCTTTCCCTTTGGTGACCATAAATATGTTTTCTATGTCTGTGAGTCTGTTTGTATTTTTTATATAGATTAATTTGTATTATTTTTTAGATTCTACAATTAAGTGATATCATATAATACATCTTTCTCTGCCTGACTTACTTCACTAAGTATAATATTCTCTAGATTCATCCATGTTGCTGCAATTGGCAACACTTAAATCTCTTTTTACTTATAATAACTTCTGAATTATGTAGTACTTTCTCCAGTTTATAGACAAGGAAACACAAAAGTTCAAATAACTTTTCCAATTCCTCATAGCTACCAAGTTTCAGAAAAAGCACTCAAATTCTAATCTGTTTGGTAACATAGTTCATAGAGATAACACGGTTTAAGCTTACAGACAAATCAGTTTAAACAAAATCTGGCCATTTTTGTTGAGGTCCCTCACTACTAGATCACGGGCAAAGTTACTTGGGTCAACATTTCATAGAGTACAAACATTTTCATTAGGGAGAAAGAATTGAATTCATTAACAAAATTGACGAAATTATCTAAACACCGAAAAATTTAAAAAACCCTGAAGAGTAGAAACAGACATTTCAGAAATTTCTTTTGGCTAGTTTCCTGATTTAGTCACTATTTTATTTCTATCCATTACATGAACAATTTGGATTTGGTTTCAAAGCCTGGATTACCCATTAACCAACTATGTGTCTTTGCATAAATTATTTTCCTTCTTGAGCCTTATTTTCATTTAAAATAATATCTATCTTATAGGGTTGCAGAAAACATTATACATGAGAGCATTTATAAAAGCATCCAGTGCATTCCCCAGCATGTAGCAGGCCCTCAATAAACAGTAGCAATTATCTCACCGTGAAATAAGCTTAGAAGTATTTATAGATTCTGTATAATGCACATGTAATTCTTAAACAATTTTTCTCGCATAGCCCACCACCTTTAGGTATAAAATGATGCTTCTCTTAAAAATGAAGCCCCCCTAGTCCAGTTGCCATTTTTCACCTTGGTCCCTGCTCTTGGCCAACAACCTCAGCCAGGTCTTCATGTAGTTAGAACTCTCTGAAGCTTCCCCCTGGGAGTGATGGAGAAACTGACTCTTCATTTTAATACAGAGTCTATAAATGGGGAAGCTATAGGAACAGCTCACAGACTGTGTTAGGAAGACAGATTTTTCTTCGGGCTGAGAACTAAACCAGCTTGCAAAAGCACTTGAGCTATTTAAGACTGACATTTAAGCAACTACTGTACTTAGGAGAGGGAAAATAATGGAAATAATAACCCTTAACATTCCATTTGGGCACGTTCCTATTGAAGGAACAAGGTTACAGTGGTTGGAAAGCTGACCAGTGGAGCAATCGCTTGGTCCCCTAGCCCCCTGTCAGATGGGTGGCAGCAAGAGGGCATCAAGTTAGACAAATCCACCTGGTTCCAAGAAGTGGGGCCATTTTCATCCATAGCTTCTACCACTACCCCACAGGCCACAGGGAGATGCTTCTGCACCCTCCGGTGCTCTCCTCTGCTCCTGAGCCTTACAGCATCTCACCTGGTTTGCAGCAAGCTGCTAACAGAATGTATTACTGTGAGCCAACCACACTCTTGCCCTCTGAGTTGTATACTTGGGGTAGGGGGAAGAGGAAGATGGTCTGCTATTGATTCTGCAAAAGTTCAAATAAGGGGATGAGGGTGGGCAGAACATGTTGCTGAAAGGAACAAAAAGGAAACGGGAGAAAGCAGAGTGAGTAGAAAGGCATGCATAAAACCTTCTTGGTTAAAAGATGTAACTGATTTTCATTTAAATATCTTCAAACCAACCAAAACCCTAATGTGTGGTAGCCTATGGCTTCCAAATTCTCAAAATGATAAGCTGCCAAAATAAACTAATTGCAATGTGTCTTGTAATTGCCATGTGTTTCTATATACAGTTACAGTGAAATGGTTTAGTGAATCCTGATGGTGGCAATGCACATATGGCAAATAAACAGAAACTCTCTAAACCAGAAGATCTGAAGATTCTTAAGATGAATATGAAAGCCAGCTTTGCCATTTATTGGCTATGTGGCCTTGAGGAAAACAGCCTCTCTGAGCCTTTGAGTCCCTATTGATTGAAGGGAGAAAATAATACTATTGCGGCAGCACAGTCTTCACAGTAGGGAGGGGAAGGACAGGGAATAAATGGAAAGAGATTCAGTGCCCAGTTGTACTCCATCATCCGTCTAATGACTCAAAAATTCAGGATACATATGAAGCTCAGAATGAAGAATGGAGGACCAGGACATCCTGTTCTGGTGAGTGTATGAAGTAAACACTTTGGTCACTGGTCAAGTCTGAAAAGAATGAGTTGGGAATTTCTCTATGAGAGAGGGTCACTCTGTTACTGGTGTATATATCCCTCCTAGGTGACCACAAGGATCAAATGAAATAATAAGTGTGGGACTATTGTGCAAACAGTAAAACACATTGAAAAATTCCAGCTCGTTCTGTCTCATTATAAGCTTGGAGTTACTTATCATCCTACCTTCTCTGAGTACAAAGGTAAATTTGCCCTCAATTGATTCAAGCTATGTTGCATAAAGTTCACAAACAACCCTTTGACTCAGGAGTAGTTGAGTCTAAACCAGAACAAGGAAAGTATGGCAAAGAATGAAGATTTAATTGTATCTTCCCTCGTCCTTCCAAGCAAGCTTTGCTGAAAGAAAGGTCTGGCAGAGAAGAGGACTCCAGATGGAGATTAAAAGGGACATTAACATGAAATGCTGCACCCTCCCCTGAGAGCCACCCTAGCTCTCTACAGTGTTCAGGTTGTCCTGCATTTACAGGACTCTCCCCAGAAGGTAGAGGGAGAAAGAAGATGGAAAGTATTTCCTAAGGCACTGGCCAATTGCTTCCTTTGGATTATCTCTCATTGGGAACCATGGTGAGGGGTCACTGAGTGCTACACTTAGGGTCTAGGGCTGTGATTCTTAAATTGGAAGCCACAGCATCAGCTCCATCTGGGCTCTATAGTAAGCTAAGCTCTAAGAACATCTTTAGATGATTTTCAATCTTTGGAAAGTTTTCCAAATGAAATTCCAATAGAAAAAAACAGAACAGCTCTGATTTCATTTGGAATGCAGAAGGAGAGCTCTTCCAGTGGGCATCTTTCCCCACTAGGCTGACCCCCAGCCCCTTCTGCTGGATTCCAGGGGCTCTTGGGGATGAAGTGATAATGGCTGTCCTAGAGTGACTGTGAACTACAGAAGGATCAAAATGACCTCTGTCCCCACCCCAGTGCCATTCTCTCACATGTAAGTGTTTGGGCAAGGTGAAATCATGAGACCTCATTTGAGTGACTCAGAAGTCGTGGTCTTACTGATGGTCCCACACTGATCTTGTGGCCTAGACTTCTGATGTCTAGCTGTAACCAAGCTCCCACATTATATCCGTTCCACTAACTAGGTGATTTCTTATTTCCCCAAATCCAAGTTTATGACTACAGTTTTCCAGGATCCTAATCTCTATAGGTGGGCACCATCTCACACTTGTATCAATAGCTTGCTTATTTCTCCTACTGAACTTCTTCCTCACAGCTAAGTCCCTGTTACACACTGTTAAGCTGCCCCAAAAGCTACTGTCTAGAATATTACATTGAGATGAAGTCTGGACTTGAAGTAAAAGAAATCTATGTAGGTGGGTTTGACAGGCAGAGAAGGCTTTGCATTTATAAAACTGTATCCCCAAATTCCTGTCACTTCCTTCCATCTGGCCACAAGGAAATTTGCCTTTTCATCTTGACAGACCTTTTGGACACTGACTACTAATGTGAATAACCAAATTTATGATCTGCCATCCTCTGCTCCACCCCTCCAGCTGGATAGTCTTCTTCTCACTGCCACCTGGGGGCGGGGGGGTGGGTCACACTCCAATGAGTATGTCTAGTCTGCAGGGTCTTTCCTTTCCTGCTTACTCTCATCCCACTGAATACCAAACTCTTAATTTTTAAGTATCTAATAGGCATCTCAGTTGTGCCAAGTGCTAGAGGGATTAAATAGATGACATGAATTCTTGCCTACATATGGGTCATGAGGAACATTCTCTCATGGTTGAGTTCAAAGGCTTTGCTTGCTAAGAATCATCCTTTAGGTATGAGCTCTGGGCAGGCAGGGATTTTTGTCCATTTTCTCTGTTGATGTAGCTTTAACACACCGAACAGGACCCGGCACATAACAGAAGCTGAATGTTTGAGAATAAGTGTATGAGTGAACGATCCTACAAGAAGAGCCTTTGCTGAAGATACTGATGGTAAGAGGAACCATGGCTGAGCTCAAAGATTTTGATCTGTGAACCTGTACACAATAGCCTATCAGGAGTTTCAGAAAAACATAAAGATACTTTCCTTTCTAATGGAGAAGGAAATGGCAACCCACTCCAGTACTCTTGCCTGGAAAATTCCATGGACTAAGGAGCCTGGTAGGCTGCCATCCATGGGGTTGCAAAGAGTCGGACATGACTGAGTGACCTCACTTCACTTCACTTCACTTCCCTTTCTAACACTGAAATTTTTCTTTTAATTGAAGGAGAAACAAAAATGATAGAAATACATCTGGCTCTATCAAGGTGACCTGGAGAATTTTGCTGCTCTAAGCCACCATTTTCTGCTGTACATCAGGAGGCTACCAAATTTGAAGAGAAACAAGAGTGGGCAGGAGAATCAAGCGACTCAAGTCATCCACAGAACACTTTGCACTCTCTTAGAAAACCATCCCAAGGTCAAGGAACTCAGTCAACTAATATGAATTTCATTTCTAAATAGGAGTAGAAACATATCTTTTACTCTCTTCATAAAGTTGTAATGAGGATTTAGGTGTTAATCCAAAAAGCATTTTATTGAGCTGGTCCTTTGAGTTTCCAGGCACTGAAATGATTTTGTACCTAAGAGTAATTAATAAAACATACATTGCAATATAAATGTAGGTACTATCACTGACCTCAATGGTATTGATAAAAGCACTATATCAGCCCAGAACCACAGACACAAACAACCTTGGGGATAAATATTTGGATAATTTCAATCCTTGGAATCATTATGCCATACTAAGGACAGAATTAAAGAATCTGAAGCTTTGTTTTAGGATGTGTGATATGAGATTGGGTTTGTGGAGGAATGTATTTATAAGAGAGGAGTAGCTGGTCATTACACTTAAATGACCTAGAAAAAGGCCTGAATTTATTTACTTGGATAAACTTGCATCTTTAAGGTCTAGTTCTCAAAGACTTTGCAATAGAACTAAATAGAGTTTAGTCAGAACAATCTGGTTAGAAAGCAGAAAAATCCTGCAATGAGAAAGAACTCACAATTGTAAGTAAATCATCCAGAAATTCTAAGGGAACTAGGATCATTTTGCAACGTGGTCTGAGCCCAGATTATCTGAATGGGCACAGATCAACCAATTCTAGTGTTGTACTGTTGCTCTGTTTTATTAACACAGTGGCTGTGTTACCGGTAACACAGATGTTTCTGATGTGGGGGGATTTTTCCCTTTAAGGAAACTCCAGCCAAAGTTATTCACATTCTTCTTTCTAAACCATGAGTTGCTTATCATATTTACAAGGAAAATTCCAATTAAAACACAAGAATTACAGGACATGGATTTCCATGAATATGTTCAGATCTGAAGACTTCAACTGAGCAGCCCCTAAAATAGAGTTATAAGAAAACATTTAATGTGATTTTAAGAGTTCAATTCATTCGAGGCTAAACTTTATGAGTTTCAGATACAAGACAAAACATTTGCTTCTGGAAAAAATGTCACTGCTTCTCCCAACGAATTAAAAAAAGCACTAAATCTGTAATAATGCTCATTAAACACTTTTCTATAGTTTTAAAGTTAACTGATAGAGAAGTCACAATAGTCAATGAAACAAATCTTCTGGATATTTTCCTTCTTTTCAATAAATTTTTGAGTTCCAGTTGAGAAAACAAACTGTCCTACTGCCAATGGCACAACCTGACTGGCAAGTGAAAGAGCAAGTGAGCTGCTTGATAAATAATATAACTACTCAAGTAGTGGTGCCTGTTACTTAACTCCTATTATAAGGAAATCACCTTTAGAGCTCAATAAAAATATTAAAACATGCTCAATCATATTACTAACCAAAGGAAAAATCAAAACAGCTTCGCAGTACAAATTGGCAAGGATTAAACTGACTGGCTGGAGAAGGCAATGGCACCCCACTCCAGTACTCTTGCCTGGAAAATCCCATGGATGGAGGAGCCTGGTGGGCTGCAGTCCATGGGGTCACTAACAGTCAGACTCGACTGAGCGATTTCACTTTCACTTTTCACTTTCATGCATTGGAGAAGGAAATGGCAACCCACTCCAGTGTTCTTGCCTGGAGAGTTCCAAGGACAGTGGAGCCTGGTGGGCTGCCATCTATGGGGTCGCACAGAGTCGGACACAGCTGAAGCGACTTAGCAGCAGCAGCAGCAGCAGCAAACTGACTGGCAATATCTAGGGTGGGGAAATGAGTGCTCTAATGCACTGTTGTTGAGTCTAAATTGGTATAGACTTTGTGAAGGAATATATGGCAGTACCTATGCAGCTTTAAAATGTATATAACCATTAACCCAGCAATTTTTCTTTTAGAAATATTCCCTAAAGAAAGTAGGCAGAAAGATATGCATGTGTGTGAGAGTGCTTGTGTGAACACACAGTATTCTCCAGGAGATTTAACACAACACTGTTAATAAAAGCAACAAGTGAAAAAAATAAATCTTTCAACAGTGGGATGATGAAAAAATGAAAAGTTTTTGTTAAATACTGTATAATTACAAAGGAGTTGATCTAGATACATTGACCCAGAAAACAAAAGCATATATTTTGTTAAGTTAAAAAAAAGTCATAAAATAAAATGCTTATTATGAGGCCATTTTATAACAGGGCAGATGTCATGCACATATACATGCATATATTTCATTTTCAGAAGTATTCTTAAAGGTCTAAAAAGAATACTCACCAATCTTAACAGTCATTACCTTTAAGCAGTGGTTAAGATGAACATAGCCTGGGAAGCAAATTAAGCTCTTCATAAACTTAAGAACCCTAAGCACCTTTGAAAAATGAAAAGGCAATTTTTTTTTTCTAATTTAAAAACTGCATTTAAGGAATGTGCTAAGAGTCCAGTAAACCTGGCTTGTTGATTTAGTAATCAGGCTTCCAAGCAGTTTCCCCCAGCACATATGTACCTGAGCAAACATGGCACATGAGAGAATGCACACATATGTGCACATGCACACACACAGAGACACACACACAGACACAGAGACACACCTATGGGGTAACACCACTGGGGCAGTCAGAGAGCCAGCACTCCCTTCCCAGTAGGGACTGTGATAGCTCTTAATCCAGGGGTGAAAGCACAGATTCTGCTGCCAGATGGTCCTGGATGTGGTTCCCAACTCCATCATTTCAAGATTAAGAAATCATGGGCAAGTTACTTAACGTTTTAGTGATTTAGATTCCTCAGCTGTAAAATGGGAATAAACAATGCCTTCTTTATAGGAATGTTATGAGGACTAACGGGAAAGGGCAATGTAAGCATGCCATGCCACCTGACACAGCGGGAAGGAAAAGGCAGACATTCTCAGCAGTCAGCACGCAAAGACACAGCACAAGTGGTTGGTGGGAAATCACTTTGTCTCATGAATCATTGTACCTATATTTCTAGCAATAACTTTAGTTCTCTAAGTAACCTCATCTTTAATGGTTCACATTTAAATTTCACCCCAAAAGATAATTCCCACGTAACTAAAAACTCCCACAGTACTGTATCTACAAGCATCATCATGAAGGAGAATAAGTGTGGGCTTTGGAGTCAGATTGTGTTTATAATACCAGCTCTGATACTCACTAGGTATGTGACTGGGGGCAAAGTCTCACCTGGGAGGCTAGATTATATTTATATTTTTATTAATGTTATTGTGAGGATTAAACAATATAAGTGGAAGTAACCAGCATATCCAGAATCTGGTGCATGGTAGAAACATGACAACAGGAACAAAAGCTCTAGTTAACTGAACATATACTACGGACCAGGCATTTTCTCTCAATCCTATACCAGCTCTAAAAGAGAAATACCACTATCCTCATATTATATTCAGAATTTTTTAAAAAAAGAATCAAAACAAAATAACACAGACTCAGAGAGAGAGAACAAATGGATAGTCTGTAGAGGGGAGGGTGGTAGGTGAAACAGGTAAAAGAGACTTCAAAGTACAAATTTCCAGTTATACAAAAAGCTAGAGCATAAGGAATAAGGTCAATAATACTGTAGGGGGACAGATGGTTACTAGACTTGTGACGATCATTTCATAATGTATGTAAATGTCAGATTTCATCACATCTGAAACTGACATAATGTTGTTGTTTTTCAGATGCTCAGTTGTGTCTGACTCTCTGCAACCCATGGACTGCAGCTCACCAGGGTTCCCTGTCCTTCACCAACTTCCATACTTTGCTCACACTCATGTCCATTTAGTTGGTGATGCCAACCAACCATCTCATCCTCTGTCATCCCCTCTACCTCCTGCCTTCAATCATTCCCAGCGTCAGGGTCTTTTCAAATGAGTCAGTTCTTTGCATCAGGTGGCCAAAGTATTGGAGCTTCAGCTTCAGCATCAGTCCTTCCAGGGTATATTCAGGATTGATTTCCTTTAGGATTGACTGGTGTGATCGCCTTGCAGTCCAAAGGACTCTCAAGAGTCTTCTCCAACACCACAGTTCAAAAGCATTCATTCTTTGGCACTCAGCCTTCTTCATGGTCCAGCTCTCACATCCATACATGACTACTGGAAAAACCATACATAGCTTTGATTAGATGGACCTTTGTCAGTAAAGTAATGTCTTTACTTTTTAATATACTGTCTAGATTGGTCATAGCTTTTCTTCCAAGAAGCAAGAGTCTTTTAATTTCGTGGCTGCAGTCACCATCTGCAGTGATTTTGGAGCCCAAGAAAATAAAGTCTGTCACTGTTTCCATTGTTTCCCCATCTATAGTCACTAAGTAATGGGACCAGATGCCATGATCTTAGTTTTCTGAATGGTGAGTTTTAAGCCAGCTTTTTCACTCTCCTCTTTCACCTTCTTCAAGAGGCTCTTCAGTTCCTCTTCACTTTCTGCCATAAGAGTGATGTCATTTGTATCTGAGGTTACTGATATTTCTCTTGCAATCCTGATTCCCGCTTGTGCTGCATCCAGTCCATCATTTTGCATGATATACTCTGCCTGTAAGTTAAATAAGCAGGGTGACAATATACAGCCTTGACATACTCCTTTCCCAATTTCAAACCAGTCCATTCTTCCATGTCCGGTTCTAACTGTTGCTCCTTGACTTGCAGACAGGTTTCTCAGGAGGCAGGTAAGGTGGTCTGGTATTCTCATCTCTTAAAGAATTTTCCACAGTTTGCTGTGATCCACAGAGTCAAAACCTTTGGTGTAGTCAATAAAGCAAAAGTAGATGTTTTTCTGGAATTCTCTTGCTTTTTCTATGTTCTTTTTCAACATCCATTGCCAATGGATGTTGGCAATTTGATTTCTGGTTCTTCTGCCTTTTCTAAATCCATTTGAACACCTGGAAGTTCTCTGTTCATGTACTGTTGAAGCCTGGCTTGGAGAATTTTGAGCATTACTTTGCTATTGTGTGAGATGAGTACAATTGTGTGGCAGTTTGAACATTCTTTGGCATTGCCTTTTTTGGGATTGGAATGAAAACTGATCTTTTCCAGTCCTGTAGCCACTGCTGAGTTTTCCAAATTTGCTGGCATATTGCGTGCAGCACTTTCACAGCATCATCTTTCAGGATTTGAAATAGCTCAACTGGAATTCCATCACCTCCACTAGCTTTGTTTGTAGTGATGCTTTCTAAGGCCCACTTGACTTCATGCTTCAGGAAGTCTGGCTTTAGATGAGTGACTACACCATCTAGGTTGTCTGGGTTATAAAGATATTTTTTTGTATAGTTCTGTTATTCTTGCCAACTCTTCTTATTTTCCGCTTGTTAGGTCCATACCACTTCTGTCCTTTATTGTGCCTATCTTTGCATGAAATGTTTCCTTGCTATCTCTAATTTTCTGAAGAGATCTCTAGTCTTTCCCAGTCCATTGTTTTCCTCTATTTCTTTGCATTGTTCACTTAGGATGGCTTTCTATCTCTCCTTGCTATTGTTTGGAACTTTGCATTCATATGGGTATGTCTTTCCTTTTCCTCTTTGCCTTTCATTTCTCTTCTTTTCTCAGCTATTTGTATGGCCTCCTCAGACAACCATCTTGCCTTTTTGCATTTCTTTTTCTTGGGGATGGTTTTGATCACTGCCTCCTGTACACCGTTACAAACCTCTGTCCATAGTTCATCAGGCACTCTATCTATCAGATCTAGTCCCTTGAATCTATTTGTCACTTCCACTGTATAATCCTAAGGGATTTGATTTAGGTCATACCTGAATGGCCTAGTGGTTTTCCCTACTTTCTTCAATTTAAGTCTGAATTTGGCAATAAGGAGTTCATGATCTGAGCCACAGTCAGCTCTTGGTCTTGTTTTTGCTGACTGTATAGAGCTTCTCCACAGGAGAAAAACACAATATTGTACACCAAATCTATCTCAATAAAAATAAAATATGAAAATTAGATTCAGGACATTATATGACTTGCTCATAAGATTCCAATTCAGATCTGCCTGACTCCAGAGACTTTTTATACAAACTCTCACAACTTTTTTCTAAAGCTCACTGTTTCTCTTCTTGTATTACCCTGGGCAAGTCACAATTCCCCCTTCTGTAAATCTCCTCTTCTGAGATAATATGACCAAATTTGGGGTATGTAAGCTAGAGGATAGGAATGCTTTGAAAACTGAAAAGTGCTTTTTAAAACAAGGGACTTGCCCCTAAGGGCCCTGCGGATGCTTCAAAATCTCTCTTCCACAGGGCTGCCACTGTGGAATTTCACTGCTTGACACTCAGTACCAAATGTGCAAAATACTCATGAGAAAGAGCACTGAATTAAATTTCCCTTAATGCATAAGTGAATCATTAGACCATTCTATTTTCTCTAGGGAGAAGTCTCAGGCAGTTGGTAAGCACTGGATATCTAAAGAGACAGACAGGAAAATAAGGGGAAGTGCCCAGAGAAAAGAAGGGCCTTGCAAATTTGATTCCAAGTCACAATTTTGCCAATGGCTTGCTCCAACAACCAGTTTAAGAAATCCTGGGCAAAATTTCTCTCTTACTCCTCCCCTTTTTACTAATTCATATTTATTCAATAAACTTATTAAGTATTACCATGTGCCAAGCATTGTGAGGAGATATAATTCCTGTCTTCAGGAAACTTAGAATTTAGTGATGATTACTTGATTCAGTCCTCTATTATCCTTATTGATATAGGAGTTTAATCTATGAGTGAGTGTGCTTGTATGTGCACATGCTTAATTAAACATGTAGATTATTCATAGTTTAGTTTTCTATAATCAATCAAATGGCTCCTCTGATTAAGACGACCGTTTTACACACCTGTCATAAAACCCAATATGCTGAAATTCTGACTGTACTCATAAACACTTAATTTTAACTTTTGTTTTATAGAATTAGCACACTGTCAGAATTTATCAAGTAGTAGCTATGTAAAATTGCTCTTGGATAATTTTGTAGTAATTAGGTATATAAGAGCAATTAAGAATTTCCCTGGATTTAATCATCAATCCCTAGTACTATATAAGCATTAATAACATCATGGCTGATACCAAAAATTATTCCTGATTATGACTGCTGTTGATCAGAATAACATGTAGTACACTCACTGGCTCATTCTCCTTGTGAATATGTCACAGCTTTCTCAATGAAGACTTATACACGTTAATTTACCAGTCTTACTTGTCTTCTTGAGATTTCAAAGGGAAATTGTGACAGATGCTTAAGTTCTAAGCAATACAATTTCTAGACTTACTGCTCTGTTATTTCACAATCTCATATATGCAGATGTGACTAAATTTCCTGTGGGAGGGAAGTATGTTTATTGTCTCTACAATTTGCCTTAAAAAAAAAAAAAAGCTTTAAACATTTAACACCATAAACCTCCAGAAATGAGATCAGTCATAGCCGTAACCCATAGGACTCTTCCGGAAAGTACCATTGCACAATCATTGTTAAGTAAACAGCCAACACAGAGGAAGAAGTTCAGCTTGTACCTGTCACTCCATTTCATTTAAGTATCAATGCTCTGAGGTTTCTTCAGTTTGAAAGATGGTGGGGCTGTTTGGTGGGATAAGCCATTGACAGCGTGTTTTGTTTTTGGAGGCCTGCTGGTGTCTGGAAATATTTTGTTTTCCACTGTGAGATGTAGAAATGCCACTAGTGTCTGGGAGCTGACTGGCTTGCTTCTTTGGGGTCTGCAGGCAGGGCACACTTTAAATCATGAGAAGACAGCTTATGGGACCACCAGAGACAGCTCCTACTTCTCCCTGCTGCCACCCTGATATCAAACAGCTCAGGCTGGGGAGACAGCTTCATGGTTATTTCCTAATGAAATCTAATGACTGGATCATGGAAGATGGAAATCTTTGTGTTCGAAACTGGCAACTCCAGAGGGGTGAAATGACAGCAAGTAGTGGAAAGTATAGAAACCTACAGGAATAAGGAAGAGGGGCAGAAAACAAGGCAGAGCCCTCAGAAGAGGCCTCTAGTCTCTACCACTGATTTCCAAGATGCAATCAATGAGAATCAATCTGTGAGATTGTTCCGTTTTACAGATGAGATTTTTTCCAAAGCAGGGAGGGAGGCTTCACGGGGAGGGGAGAGGTACCTGCTGTGCTGTGCTGTGTTTAGTCACTTAGTCGTGTCCGACTCTTTGGGACCTCCCGCCAGCCTCCGCTGTCCATAAGGATTCTCCAGGTAAGAATACTGGAGTGGGTTGCCATGGCCTCCTCCAGGGGATCTTCCCAACCCGGGGATCAAACCCAGGTCTCCCGCACTGCAAGAAAATTCTTTATCATTTGAGCCACCAAAGAAGCCCAAGAATACTACAGTGGGTGGCCTATCCCTTTTCCAGGGGATCTTTCAAAGCCAGGAAACAAACTGGGGTCTCCTGCATTGCAGGTGGATTCTCTACCAGCTGAGCTACTGGGGAAGCCCGAGCTGTTTATACAGTTGCAGGAGACAAGGGTTGGGAAGATCCCCTGGAGGAGGGTCTGGCAACCCACTCCAGTATTCTTGCCTAGAGAATCCCATGGACAGAGGAGCCTGGCAGGCTACAGTCCACGGGCTTGTAAAAGAATCAGACACAACTGAAATGACTTAGCACACACATATGTATAACTATGACTGACTCGCATTATTGTACGGCAAAAGTCAACACAGCATTGTTAGGCAGTTATTCTTCAACTAAAAAAAGAAGATGGTTCCAGAGAATTTTCGGCACATCTTGCAGTCTGTCTATCCAATAAACATTATCAACAGAACCTCAATTTTGTCAAGTGTGGCAATGCAGTAAAATATCTGTCTTCCCAGACTCCCTTGCACGTGAGGATGGCCATGGGGTTAAGTTTGGGGTACACCTGTCCTTCACCCTTTCCCCTTAGTTTTGCCTGGAACTGAGACAAGAAACGAATGGAGAACAACAGCATCTGTATTGTGGCCAATACGGAGGTCACAGTGGAGGACGGCAGTCACTGTTAAAGACAGCAAAGCAGAAAGCTGGATGGGCTGGCACACTGTTGGCTCCGTTGGGTTGCTTCTCCTCCCCGTACTTTTAGATGTCTTGTCACATGAGAAAGAGTACACTAGGTAGGCTGCTATAACATGAGGAACAAGTCATGAGAAGGTCTTTGTACAAACATGTATTACAAATAACAGGCTCTCTGGGAAAACTAGGATTGGACAGACCACTCAAAATCTGTGAAACCTACTAACTGCAGGAATAAGAAGATGATAAGAGAAGATCTGGGCAGCCAGTTCAATGTGGCTAGAGGCTCTATGGTGGTTATTAAAAATGCACAAAAATGTTGACTTGAAGTGACGGCTTGCAGGAACTGAGACAGCAGGCAACAGAACCAGTACTTTGGAAGAACTGTGATCTGTCATCAGCTGAAGGCTGGGCAGGCCTGGTGTGTACCTTTCTGGGGAGACAGCTTTGGGATCGTGCACCTTTCAAATTTTATTAAAAGAGAAAAGAAAGGGATCCTGCCTGTGCATCAAATAGGCTGAGGGCTTCTTCATTTCCTCCTTGTATCTCAGCTACTCTTGCCTAGGAAAGATTGTGTGTGAACAAACAGAGTTCCACATTATTCTGACATCATTTCCCTATTTAGCAGTTCACCCAGAGGAGGAACTAGACCATTTACGGAAGTCACTGTTGTTCTGGTGTTCTCCGCGGGCAGTCCAACCTAATCCCTAGAGTTAGGATGTCATGCTCCTACCCCACCCATTCCACTCTCTACACAATGCCCTAGTTGAGTTTCCTAAATAACACACTGGCTTCTTTGCTCGGCAGCATAACACTTAGTGTGGCCCCGTATCCCTTTATAAGCTGGCCTTGCTGGCTCCTCAGCCTCCTCTCTCTATATTCCACGGCTGAGCTGTATATTCCAGTCACACACAAACTGCCTTAGGCTCGTCTCTCTAGGCGTACACCATGCTGCCATTTGTGTTCTTGCCTGTGTATTTTGCTTCCGCTTGCCTGGAATATTGCTTGCCACTTGGCTTCCCCAAAGATCTATTCATCTTCAAATCCCTAGTCAAGGTCACCTCCAGAATCCTTTCTCTGATATTTTCCTCTGAATAAACTGGGAGCTTCTGATACTTTCTGATATTGCATGTATCACATTGCACTGATTAAACAACATTCATGTTTGCCTGGCAAAAGTGGATGATCAATAAACACTTGTTGAATGGAACTTGGCCTCTCCTTGATGGGTCCAGAAGGAGGAAGGTTGTTAAAATACTGTTCTAGGAGTTCCCATGGCATTCTAACAGCCTGGAGTGAATAGGACATTTAAAAAGAAATTATCCATTAGTACCATAACACAATGTACAAATATCAGCTCTCAGGCAACTAATCCAGGCAAAATGCTGAAGCTTGCCCGGGCAAGAGAATAGTCCTAAAGAGAAAGAAAAGACTGAAGAATAAGCTTACACGATTGAAAAGAGTTGTCCTTATGTTTACATCTTAAATAAAAGACTAAAATGTATTAGGAAGTTACCTTGGAGATGCCATCTAAACAGAGACCTGCCAATGCTATCAGCATTCAAATATTAAAAGAAATGACACTTTATCCACCTTACTAATGAAGACCGTTCAAATGGATGAAGTAGATGCTGAATCAACAAAACTGAGTTCTGGTCCTGGGTCATCCACTAGTTAAGGGAACTTGAAAATGCAGTGCTATTAACCTTTTCACTGTATGCCTTTTACAAAATACCTCTTAATAAATATATACATAGAGCACACAACATCTAAGCTCTTTTCAATTAGTATGGCATGAATAAAACTCAATGGACCGCATTTTCTTCATCTATTAGACCAAAGCCCCTCTGAAAAACAACCTTTCATGGCTCTATGTAATGCAACAACATCCACATACAAGTGTATATTTCATGGCTATATACACAAATCATATTTATTTTGATGTGCTTTTGACTTAGGTAGACTAAGAAAGTAGCTTGGAAATGTGGATTTCTTGTTCATGATGCCCATGCACTTTGCCAAGGCAGCAATGCCTAGACATTTAATCCTCTTCCATGTCTCAGTTCTCATATCTAAAAATACAGTGATGACATTTTTCTCTGACCTCTACCTACCACAGGGAGCATAGAGAGGATGGGGATGACAATGTTCATTAAAGCCATGAACTTCTTGAAAGAAAGAACAAATATTCACTGCAGCTATCATGTTAGCAACACTGACACTGCTCGGGGCTTTAAAAATCTAGTTTTATCAGGGATGAACTTCCTTCTAAAGGAAGATCCTATATAATACCATCAAGCAAACTAGTGCAACCAAAGCTGAAAGGCATAGTCAGTAACAGCAACTCATTTAGAGGATCTCTGCTCCCCTCATTCCTAGCACTGAATCACCAACTTGAAAAATATTAGATCAATTTGGCCCTTATCCTAAGGAGTAGTTGATAAGAAATGGTCATGCCAAGAAAGTGTTAGAAAATATTTTCAGAAAAAAAAAAAAAAAAGAAGCTTGGCAGAGGAAGTAAGTACACGTCTGGGTCCCTACTCTTAAATCCTAGCAGAGGACCAGAAGCTAATCCACGACGACTTCCTTTGCTAGTTCGTCACTGCAGCCACTTGACCACCTTCCCGCAAGAGTCAGGATCTCCCCAGTTTGCATGACTATATCTTGATCTCTTCCAGAAAGGCTTGTTGTATGTATTTATTTTAGAGCTGCTATTGTCATCGGCAAAGTCCAGTGGGGTTCCCAGGAAAAATAGGACACAACCTAGGTGAGAAGATAAGGTATAATCTCTTCTTTTGTGTTTAGTTTCACTTGCCTATAGCGGGCCTTGCACTTAACAGGCTGGATTAGAGCTCCCAGTGCAGAACTGCTGTGCCAGACACTTCAGCTTGGCATGCAGAAGCACTGAGCATGACATTGCAATTCAAGATGAGGATGGCATGCCATTTGCAAAAATGCTGCACTGGACCTGCAAGAACTCCTCCCACCCTCCTGTAGGAAAAAATCCTACAAAGAAGCCCAGTTTATGGCCTTTCTGGGAAAGCCCATGCTATAGAGCAGGAGTTGGGGCCTCTCCATTCTTTTATCAAAGAATGAAGCTTTCCTTTACTTCTGAAATGAACTCAGTCTTGTTCTACTGACTCGAACAACACTGGGCAGAAGGACCTTCGTTGGGGACCAACTAGGGAGGATTTGTAACACTATTAGCAGTTTCTTATTAGTCATGGGAATTTTTAACAAGGTGAAAATTAAAAAAAAAAGACCATGATTTCAAGTTTCAACTAAACTTGTGAAAATTCATTATTCAACTAAAAATGAGAAACATGGCAGAAGAGTCTTTTGCTAAGAGGCAGGACAAAATGAGAGGGTAAATCCATTATTTGTATCTTGTTTCATTATTTGTTTGGTGAATGAGAGAGTGTCAATCCCTTTTCTAGTAAATACTTACTAAATGTCTACTCTGGATCAAATATTATGCTTACCCTAAGGCTACAAATATTATTCCTATTCTCAAATAGTCTGATAAAGAAAAGGGAGTAGAAGGAAGAACATTAATTAATTAAGCTCCTACACCGTACCAAGTGCTTTCCTTGTTGAATCCTCATAACAACTGATGAGAGAAGATAGATAAGACTGCCCTCATTTAATGAAAGAGAACTCAAGCTCAATAATTTGTCCAGAGTCACACAGCTGAGTAGATTGGTATTTGCATTCCAATTGGTCTAATTCCAAAATCTTTTTTAGAATTTCTTTAGAAAGCAGAAAAAAAAAAAGACAGGAAACTACCCATTATCCTATCACCATGATTAAAAAAAAAAAAACTGTTAATGTTTTAGAGAATTTCCTTCTATTTTTTTTTCTACCAGTAGGTTAATTTTTGAAATTTTAAAATATGCTTCACAGTTGTAATCAAAGTGTGTGATATTGTATTTCATTGGAACTACGATACCACTGACTGTGAAATGCTCCATTATTCTATACAGCACCAGAAAGAAAAAATCACTGCCAATTACACGATGCCACTGATTGAGATATATTCAGATTTTAGCAGTGTTAAAATATGAAGGTAAAAACTGCGTGTCTTAGAATCAATGACCTAGTCTGTATTCCACAAAGCCAGAACTTCTGTTGTTTGCCTTCCACCCACAGATAAGTGTGGCTTCAGAGCACCTGGATCTCCCCCACATTAGAAGAGCTCCTTGTCAGGGTTGGGAACTCCCCTCAGAAAGCAGTGTTCTGTTTGTCTTTTTCACACATTCATTTCTTTACACATAGTAGGCACTCATGGACTATTTCTTGGTTGAGTAAACACATAACTAAAGCTTGAGAAGAAATTTACTGACAGAAGAAGGTAAACAATAATACCAGAGGCCCAAGTTTTGTTGAGGATAGGGGGTTTGTGTGACCACTGCTGCCAGGTAGAGGGGAGAGGCGATGGATTCCTTATCCATGCTGAGCTCCATCGTGCTGCTTTGTTCTGCCCTCCTGGGAGGTTATTCACACTTTTCCATACACAGCTTGAACACTGATTTAGATTTTGGGGGGATATCACCCATTAATTACAAGTAATAACTCATAGAAAGCAAATTCAGGAATCAGCATGAGACAGATAGAGAACTGACTCGTGTTTCTCAGGCGCTGAAACTCTCAGTTTAAATATACAGTATCACTTCTGCTTAAACAGAATATGTATCTGTCCCTAGGAAGTAAAAGGCTATGTATCTTTTGAGTCTGTGTGATTTAACAACTCAACTTTCTATGGATGCTCACTAAGATATCTGCCTGAGTCAGCAAAATTGGTTCAAGTAAAGAAAAAAAATTAAGCTAAACTTAGTTCTCCATGCATGTGCTAGGTTAACCACATTTTGAAAGCAATCATGACTTCTCTTGCCTTCTTCCCTCTTCTTCCACGAATCCACCCAGTACTCAATGTATCTTTACAACACGTGAAGAACTGTGCTAAATTCTCAAAAAGGAAGAACAATGGGTCAGAAAATTCTGACTTTAGAAAGAAGTTTACACATTACCAATGAAGACAAGTTTTACTCACAGAGAAGTAAATTACAAGTGAGAGAACGCATATGTCGTATAGGAAGTACAGGTGATGCGCAGCCAGTTTAGAGCCAAGACAGATTATGTCCAGCAAGGAGATCAAAAAAGGCTTCAGAGGGAAGTGTCATTTCATCTGGGTCCTGAAGGATGGAGAGGATCTGGGCATATGGGAATGGGGCAAAGACCTGTGAGAGGAGAGGCAGGCACGGGCCAAAGAACCCCTGCTGTTGCCTTTTACACCATTTATTGTCTAAGAAACAAGATGTTATTGTTAGGACCTGTCCACAAGGTGTCAAAAGCCCTGGGTCAAGGAATGGATCATTACCTTGGGCTGACCACTTGTGGGTATCCTAAGTCATCCTATCTTAGGGCCAAAGCCAGGGAGATGCTACAAGATTTCATGCTGGTAAAGTGTGAAATTTTAGAGGAAAGTCATCAAAGCCAGAGCCTGGTGGTATATGACAGGACAGCTGAAATCTACAACAGGTAACTAAGACACTTAATTAAAAGCAACAGCACAGAATCACTTTTCAAAACTCAAGAGACTAACAGTTACTTGCTTACCATGGACATGGATTCCATTTGGTTGAAAAGAGCTTGTTTCTGGCTGATAAGACTTCAGGTGTGATCCTGAGGGCTGCTGGGTATGGGGAGGCTGTGTTCTCTGCATTATTGAAGAAGGAGCTGGAACTCTCCGGGGGCTAATGTGGTGAGGAGATGGAGCAGAAGGTGCAAACCTGAGAAAACAATTATAAAAGGAAACATGAGAGATGTAAAATAGCAGGAGCAAAGACAACGTCTTCAAAGCTAAATTCTAATTCCCTATTCTGACTGTATAAGAGCGTGACAAAAAGCCTTTTTAAAAAAGTCTTAAGACTTTTCTCTCCCATTTTTCAACTACTGAATTCTCAATTGAGATACTGAGAGAATAAAAGAGATCAACAAAGGGAAAATCCAGTCACAGTCTGAGTTTGTCAAGCTTCTTAAAATGCATTTCAAATACTCTGGGCTTGGTGAAATTCAAAGCACCTCTTTTGTCAGACCCCCCTTTCCACTAATTTTTAGACCTGTTTGCATTTTAGGGGAAATATGATTCATATACTTCTGATTCATTTACACTTAGCTCATAAACATTTTGCTTCTTTAGTCCTATTCTCTTTAGACAATATATTTTATTTTGTCAAGTATAAATTAACTTACACCTCAAAGGTCAAGTGTGGTTTGAAATCCAGAACTCAGAGATCTGTGTAGGTTCTGTGTTTGGTAAAGAACATTGCCCAAGGTGTAACAGGAACATGATTTGGGACGTTTTTGCAGTCAGACATGCCCATCTCCATAAGATTACTGGTAGTTTCTGAGGCAGAACATACAGGTGTTTAAATAAAGTGATATTATCAACTAACCTGAGATATAAAATGATAACTATCCATTGATCTTCTAATTGTAAGGGAAATGGCAGGATTTGACTCACTAGGTTTAAAATGACACCTTATACTGTCTAACATTGAAGTTTCCTTGAAGTGTACTTGTGCGAACAATGTTAAAGTTGAGCAATGACCAGGCTATCAAAATTGTCAGGCGGAGAGGGGAGTCAGCCTTTGGACAAGTGTCTGTTCTCTCTCCTAGTTGCTGGCATTCAAAATAAAGTTAACTTTCCTTTTCCAACGCCCCCTCCCCCGGAAAAAAAAACCCAACACTTGATTTGCCAGTTCAGTAGGTAGCTGGCACAAGTGTGATAGAAAAAGGAGCAGGGACTCTGTCAGTGCAGTGAAAGGAAGCATCACGATAATGAGCAGGGAAACTGTGTTAGCAGTGAAGTATTTGATTGTCCTCCAAAAACTCAGGAGGTTGAAAAACTTCAACAGGCTGTTTCTGTATAGAAAGGCAGGCTTTGTTTCATGACAATGTGTAGATGTCACCATATGTATACATCACTTATTTCACAGAAACAGGTCACTTAATTTTCCTGGGCTTTTTGTGTAGGGCCATTGATGAATCAAAGAGAGGACGTTTCGAACCACAGCAGTTAACAAGGTAGAGTTTCTACATTTGTATTGCTGCAGTAAGAAATCATGGGATGAAATCCCATTTCTCTCTGCATTCCCCTTCTTGAGGTCTGATGAGACAATGCAGGAAGATGACATAGGAACCAAGAAGGGAGGATATAGAATAGTTATGGAGAAGAGAAGTCAGAGGCTGCTTAAAGAAACTTGCTGGGTTCGGATGCCTACTTAATCAAGAACATGTATCTTCCCTCTGCTGGAAGAGAACAGTAACTCAGTGTTCTGTGCCTGATAAATATACATTCTCCAAGCACATCATCTTAACTGGAATTAGTCTGAAAAGAGTGCTGAGTGGCCCATTGCTCTGAGAAAAAACAGAGCAAGCTAACCCTGACACTGTCCCCATAAAAACTCACATGCCAAGATTCCCCAAATAGAGGCTATTTTCTTGGGGAACATGTCCTCAGTGTCTCTCACAGGCTGCCCTCAAGCTGTGGAATTGTGAGACCACAGACTTTGGGGCTAGAAGGAGTTCACACCACCAACCAACACCAGAATCCTGTGAGCAGAAGATCGCTAGGGAGGGAGAGAAAGGGGTGGATTTGAATTAGAAGGAAACCTACATCATTGCTAAGTAGCCATCTTTGGCATCTCAAATTTGTGTTTGGCAGGGGTGGGGGGGAAAGAAGCAAGATTCTTTGGCTTCTTAATTGTATTTCTTTGTTTGGGAATAAAAGATGCAACACGCTCTTGGTGGGTTTTCAGTCTCCTCTCCTGGTACTTCTGCCTGTTAAGGACTAACAGAGCAGAGATGTATAGGTGGGGCAGGTTACAGTATTTAGAAGTATGATCTTAGTACCAATAGCTTGAAGGAGGAGAATAATTTTATTTCACAACTCCCTCCTCCACAGCACAATAAATCTAGCTTGTAAATAAAAGTTTGATTAATAAAGAGTAGAAAATGTGTATGGGGAAGGGGAAAGCGGCAAAGACTGTCAGCAATGTAAAACTTTATGTTTTTGTAATTTGCGATGATGTGACTAGCATGAATTATGATCACTAGTCATAAAAAAGTAGCATAGGCAACCAACTAAAAGCACAGAGTTCACGTGAGCATATTAGGAGTCATCTAGAATGTTAATTTCATACAACAGACCTCTGTATCTATATTTAGATTATATATCTATATATAAATTATATATCTATACATCTACCCAGAAAGTATATACTTACATGCTAATTATGAATCATTCTTATCTATTCAGTCACACAAGTTTCACACTGAGCCAGGCTCTCTTGGCTACCACATATTACTTACTATAAAAGTAATGTTGAACAAAGAAAAAAAAATGGGAAAGTACATACACAACAAGATTTTAGCATAGTCTATCTCAGAAACCGGGGGGGAATAAAATAATACTGAGCCCTCAGCGGACCTTACATTTTACTTTTTGCCACTTCAGGCTGGGTTTTACTCCATGTTATTAAAATAAATAAGATTATATGGCATAAAGTTAATATACGTTCAAAATCTAGTATGATACTCTGTATAACACATTAATAAAAATTTAAATATATACCATTCTACATGAAATAAATGCACACCTAAAGTAGTTTTTGCTTTTAAAAGAAAAGTATTGGTACAGAAATTCTAACTTTTACATACATAGAGGAGAAATGAAAAGCAATGAGATGTGATCATGATAATCCAGACAATTGTTAGGAACAAAGAAATAAATAAGAATTTAGCACTAAAAAGTCCACTGTAAGAAATGACTGCATAGATATGACAGACTTTCTAGTACACAGAATCAATTTTGTTATCACCTAAAAAACACAACATAGTATGTTATTGAAAAATCTTACAATCTATAACTTAAACTTAGTTTTTATAAACTTGCTTACTCGTTAACTAGCTTACAAAAATGACAAATAAGAATCAGGTATGAGAGGGCAGGAGAGAAGCAGAAGAGAAAGCTCTGTGGTACAAAGCAAGGCCCTGGGAGCAACCGAAAGCAATCACTAACTTACAGCAAGAGAGATGCCAGGAATGTTGTTTAAAAAGCAAAAAAAAAAAAAACAAAAAAAAAACCTCAAGAAACTTGAGTAGTTTGAAGCCATTTACTTCAAAAGCAAGCAAACAAATAAAAAACATGCATACTTAAATAGAAACTCACTAAGCAAAATATACAATGTTGTTATTGTTACTGAAGGTAGGGTGGAGGGGGCCTCAAAATCCCATTTTCTTAGTGTCTTCACCTATTTTCCAACCTAGTATTTTTAACACATGCACACACATGTCAAATGAACATGATCTGAATATTCTTCCCAAAGGAGAAAGATTTCTTTTTAACTCCAAAGGAGGTGAATTAATTTTTTTGATGATAAAATATAGAATTTTAATGCTGAGTATAAATTGCAGAGATTTATAATTTTCCTCTCATGGAACATTTCATTCCCCCTTCATGTCAAGACAAGATATCATCACTCTCATTCATTCTGAGTGACAGCAGTTTTCCAGAGCCAGAAGACAGGATGTCTGATGTCTTTCTAGGTCCAGCTCTGTCCCCCAGTTGCTGATCTGCAGTTGACATTTCACAGATTTCATTTGACGTAGCTTACCAATCTCTTCTTTGACTTTTATACTTCTTTTAAACAATAGAAAATTATTACATAAAAATGCACATAACAGACTAGAATTTAAAAAAAAAATCACGGCTTATCAGAAGCAGATCACACAATAGCAATCCAGAGAAATGAGTCAACTATTTCCATTCATTTAGTGGAGGAGTTTATATCACCTTAGCATGAGCCGTGTTTCAATGGTTTGGGGGAGGAAAAAAAAAAAAAACCTTAGGTTTCTGCATATATTTATCTATATACCTTGGACACTGTCTAATTATTTGGGGATATGTACTTGGTTATACTCCTTCCTTATTTAACTTATATGCAGAGTACATCATGAGAAACGCTGGGCTGGAAGAAGCACAAGCTGGAATCAAGATTGCAGGGAGAAAGATCAATAACCTCAGATATGCAGATGACACCACCCTTATGGCAGAAAGTGAAGAGGAACTAAAGAGCCTCTTGAAAGTGAAAGTGGAGAGTGAAAAAGTTGGCTTAAAGCTCAACACTCAGAAAACGAAGATCATGGCATCTGGTCCCATCACTTCATGGCAAATGGATGGGGAAACAGTGGAAACAGTGTCAGACTTTATTTTTCTGGGCTCCAAAATCACTGCAGATGGTGACTGCAGCCATGAAATTAAAAGACGCTTACTCCTTGGAAGAAAAGTTATGACCAACCTAGATAGCATATTGACAAGCAGAGACATTACTTTGGCAACAAAGGTTCATCTCGTCAAGGCTATGGTTTTTCCAGTGGTCATGTATGGATGTGAGAGTTGGACTGTGAAGAAAGCTGAGCACCGAAGAATTGATGCTTTTGAACTGTGGTGTTGGAGAAGACTCTTGAGAGTCCTTTGGACTGCAAGGAGATCCAGCCAGTCCATCCTAAATGAGATCAGCCCTGGGATTTCTTTGGAGGGAATGATGTTGAAGCTGAAACTCCAGTACTTTGGCCACCTCATGCAAAGAGTTGACTCATTGGATAAGACCCTGATGCTGGGAGGGAATGGGGGCAGGAGGAGAAGGGGATGACAGAGGATGAGATGGCTGGATGGCATCACCGACTCGATGGATGTGAGTCTGAGTGAACTCCGGGAGTTGGTGATGGACAGGGAGGCCTGGCGTGCTGCGATTCATGGTTGCAAAGAGTTGGACGCGACTGAGCAACTGAACTGACTGAACTGATGCTCCTTCCCTTCTGCTGCCTGCTCCCCTTCTCTGTTCACACTGAGCTTCCCCGCTTTGCAGTAAGGTGCTGCTACTGCTGCTAAGTCACTTCAGTCGTGTCCGACTCTGTGCGACCCCATAGATGGCAGCCCACCAGGGTCCCCCATCCCTGGGATTCTCCAGGCAAGAATACTGGAGTGGGTTGCCATTTCCTTCTCCAATGCATGAAAGTGAAAAGTGAAAGCGATGTTGCTCAGTCGTGTCCGACTCTTAAGGAACCCATGGACTGCAGCCTGCCAGGCTCCTCCATCCATGGGATTTTCCAGGCAAGAGTACTGGAGTGGGGTGCCATAAGGTGGGCCAGAAGTAAAGAGCTCTCCTGCACATGCTGTACTCAATCTTAGACTGTTTCGTAGAACAATAGGCCCCAACTGAAACATGTAGAACTGGTGAAATTCATGTGCAGAGAAATTGCAAATGGCAGAAAAAGCAGATGGATGTCATAGAAGACAGATGGACGAGAAGTCAGATCCCCTAGGCTTGGAGTGTAGCTTTACCCCTTACTATAATAGCTAGCTAATCTTGAATAAATTCCCGACTTCTCACAGCCTCAATTTCAAGTGCAAAATACTCTCAACTCTTACTGGGGGGTCATAAAATCTGAGATAACATACTTATTTATTCATTCATGAGTTATTTATCGAGCACCAACGAAGTTCTTCGGGTGCACTGAGTGAGTGAAATTCATACAGTTGTGTCTGACTCTTTGTGACCCCATGAACTATACAGTCCATAGAATTCCCTAGGCCAGAATCCTGGAGTGGGTAGCCTTTCTCTTCTCCAGGGATCTTCCCAACCCAGGCATCGAACCCAGGTCTCCCACAGTGCAGGTGGATTCTTCACCAGCTGAGCCACAAGGGAAGCGGAAGAATACTGGAGTGGGTAGCCTATCCTTCTCCAGTGGATCTTCCCAACCTGGGAATTGAACTGGGGTCTCCTGCATTGCAGGTGGATTCCTTACCAACTGAGCTCTCAGGGAAGGTGCACTAGAGATACAGTAATAAACGACACTGAGCTTAGGGAACCTCTGCTGTGGTGAGAGGAGACAGGCAATACACAAGTTTAAATCCACAAGCTGTGTACTGAGCTAGAAGAAAGGAGTACTGCAGAGAAAAACAAAGAATGGAAGGTGGAGGGATGGGAGGGTAACTATGAACAATTTTACATTAGGTATCAAAGTCCTTTAAACAATGAATATTTGACACGTTTTGGATGATCAATACATGTTTATGGAATGACTTCTCTGAACAGAGGGTACATTTAAGGTATCTCTGATTTAAAATATACCCAATGCTTAAGAGCTATCTAACACAATAGCATTGTGCTAGAATATCTATTAAGCTCCAAAAAAAAAAACAAAAACAAACTTAGGACTCTTTTCTCCCTTGACTATTTCAATATGGAAAGAGGCTCAAAGAAAGTGAGGTATTTACTCATCTGGTTAATTTTCTAGTTCTAGGCACACTTAGTTGTGGTTTTCCAGCTTTTCCAACCAGTTATCCTCAGCTCACAAATCCATACAACCATAGAATATTTGAGTTGAAGGACATTGGTGCACCATCGTATCTGGCCCAGAGACATGAAATGGTTTGCCAAAGTCACACAGTTAGTTCTCCAGATATCACTTTATCCCAATAATGTGAGACGTATTCTAACGGAGATGCAAAGCAAAGCAGAGAGACGAGTTGAGGGAGCAAGGAAGAGGATTCCTATGGGCCTCTGAGGTTTTGTTCCTCACCGTCAGGTGATGAGGATGGGCGGGGGATGGGCATCAGCAAGCTACTGCCTTTAAGAAATCTGACTATGTGTTTCCCAGTTTGCTTTGGTGAAGTTGCTCGGTTTGAAAATGGGGTTCTTTGTGCCCAAGCCAGGCTTATACCTTTATTTATTTATTTATTTTTTCTGTTAACTTCTTTTTTTTTTTTTTAAATTTTAAAATCTTTAATTCTTACATGTGTTCCCAAACATGACCCCCCCTCCCACCTCCCTCCCCATAACATCTCTGTGGGTCATCCCCATGCACCAGCCCCAAGCATGCTGTATCCTGCGTCAGACATAGACTGGCGATTCAATTCTTACATGATAGTATACATGATAGAATGCCATTCTCCCAAATCATCCCACCCTCTCTCTCTCCCTCTGAGTCCAAAAGTCCATTATACACAGCTGTGTCTTTTTTCCTGTCTTGCATACAGGGTCATCATTGCCATCTTTCTAAATTCCATATATATGTGTTAGTATACTGTATTGGTGTTTTTCTTTCTGGCTTACTTCACTCTGTATAATCGGCTCCAGTTTCATCCATCTCATCAGAACTGATTCAAATGAATCCTTTTTAACGGCTAAGTAATACTCCATTGTGTATATGTACCACAGCTTTCTTATCCATTCCTCTGCTGATGGACATCTAGGTTGTTTCCATGTCCTGGCTATTATAAACAGTGCTGCGATGAACATTGGGGTACATGTGTCTCTTTCAATTCTGCTTTCCTCAGTGTGTATGCCCAGCAGTGGGATTGCTGGGTCATAAGGTAGTTCTATTTGCAATTTTTTAAGGAATCTCCACACTGTTCTCCATAGTGGCTGTACTAGTTTGCATTCCCACCAACAGTGTAGGAGGGTTCCCTTTTCTCCACACCCTCTCCAGCATTTATTGCTTGCAGATTTTTGGATCACAGACATTCTGACTGGTGTGAAGTGGTACCTCATTGTGGTTTTGATTTGCATTTCTCTGATAATGAGTGATGTTGAGCATCTTTTCATGTGTTTGTTAGCCATCCGTATGTCTTCTTTGGAGAAATGTCTATTTAGTTCTTTGGCCCATTTTTTGATTGGGCCGTTTATTTTTCTGGAATTGAGCTGCAGGAGTTGCTTGTATATTTTTGAGATTAGTTGTTTGTCAGTTGCTTCATTTGCTATTATTTTCTCCCATTCAGAAGGCTGTCTTTTCACCTTGCTTATAGTTTCCTTTGTTGTGCAGAAGCTTTTAATTTTAATTAGATCCCATTTGTTTATTTTTGCTTTTATTTCCAGAATTCTGGGAGGTGGATCATAGAGGATCCTGCTGTGATTTATGTCTGAGAGTGTTTTGCCTATGTTCTCCTCTAGGAGTTTTATAGTTTCTGGTCTTACATTTAGATCTTTAATCCATTTTGAGTTTATTTTTGTGTGCGGTGTTAGAAAGTGATCTAGTTTCATTCTTACAAGTGGTTGACCAGTTTTCCCAGCACCACTTGTTAAAGAGATTGTCTTTACTCCATTGTATATTCTTGTCTCCTTTGTCAAAGATAAGGTGTCCATATGTGTGTGGATTTATCTCTGGGCTTTCTATTTTGTTCCATTGATCTATATGTCTGTCTTTGTGCCAGCACCATACTGTTTTGATGACTGTGGCTTTGTAGTAGAGCCTGAAGTCAGGCAAGTTGATTCCTCCAGTTCCATTCTTCTTTCTCAAGATTGCTTTGGCAATTCGAGGTTTTTTGTATTTCCATACAAATCTTGAAATGATTTGTTCTAGTTCTGTGAAAAATATGGCTGGTAGCTTGATAGGGATTGCATTGAATTTGTAAATTGCTTTGGGTCGTATACTCATTTTCACTATATTGATTCTTCCGATCCATGAACATGGTATATTTCTCCATCTATTAGTGTCCTCTTTGATTTCTTTCATCAGTGTTTTATAGTTTTCTATATATAGGTCTCTAGTTTCTTTGGGTAGATATATTCCTAAGTATTTTATTCTTTTCATTGCAATGGTGAATGGAATTGTTTCCTTAATTTCTTTTTCTACTTTCTCATTATTAGTGTATAGGAATGCAAGGAATTTCTGTGTGTTGATTTTATATCCTGCAACTTTACTATATCATTGATGAGCTCTAGTAATTTTGTGGTGGAGTCTTTAGGGTTTTCCATGTAGAGGATCACGTCATCTGCAAACAGTGAGAGTTTTACTTCTTCTTTTCCAATTTGGATTCCTTTTATTTCTTTTTCTGCTCTGATTGCTGTGGCCAAAACTTCCAGAACTATGTTGAATAGTAGCGGTGAAAGTGGACACCCTTGTCTTGTTCCTGACTTTAGGGGAAATGCTTTCAATTTTTCACCATTGAGGATAATCTTTGCTGTGGGTTTGTCATATATAGCTTTTATTATGTTGAGGTATGTTCCTTCTATTCCTGCTTTCTGGAGAGTTTTTATCATAAATGGATGTTGAATTTTGTCAAAGGCCTTCTCTGCATCTATTGAGATGATCATATGGTTTTTATTTTTCAATTTGTTAATGTGGTGAATTACATTGATTGATTTGCGGATATTGAAGAATCCTTGCATCCCTGAGATAAAGCCCACTTGGTCATGGTGTATGATCTTTTTAATGTGTTGTTGGATTCTGATTGCTAGAATTTTGTTGAGGATTTTTGCATCTATGTTCATCAGTGATATTGGCCTGTAGTTTTCTTTTTTTGTGACATCTTTGTCAGGGTTTGGGATTAGGGTGATGGTGGCCTCATAGAATGAGTTTGGAAGTTGACCTTCCTCTGCAATTTTCTGGAAGAGTTTGGGTAGGATAGGTGTTAGCTCTTCTCGAAATTTTTGGTAGAATTCAGCTGTGAAGCCGTCTGGACCTGGGCTTTTGTTTGCTGGAAGATTTCTGATTACAGTTTCAATTTCCGTGCTTGTGATGGGTCTGTTAAGATTTTCTATTTCTTCCTGGTTCAGTTTTGGAAAATTGTACTTTTCTAAGAATTTGTCCATTTCTTCCACGTTGTCCATTTTATTGGCATACAACTGCTGATAGTAGTCTCTTATGATCCTTTGTATTTCTGTGTTGTCTGTTGTGATCTCTCCATTTTCATTTCTAATTTTATTGATTTGATTTTTCTCTCTTTGCTTCTTGATGAGTCTGGCTAGTGGTTTGTCAATTTTATTTATCCTTTCAAAGAACCAGCTAAAGACCACCCCAAATGCAGCAATATAACCAAGATGAAGAGACAGAGGAATACTCAGCAGGTAAAGGAACAGGAGAGTTGCCCACCAAACCAAACAAAAGAGGAAGAAGTAGGGAATCTACCTGAGAAGGAATTCCGAATATTGATAGTGAAAATGATCCAAAATCTTGAAATCAAAATGGAATCACAGATAAATAGCCTAGAGACAAGGATTGAGAAGATGCAAGAAAGGTTTAACAAGGACCTAGAAGAAATAAAAAAGAGTCAAAATATAATGAATAATGCAATAAATGAGATCAGAAACACTCTGGAGGCAACAAATAGTAGAATAACGGAGGCAGAAGATAGGATTAGTGAAATAGAAGATAGAATGGTAGAAATAAATGAATCAGAGAGGAAACAATAAAAACGAATTAAAAGAAACGAGGACAATCTCAGAGACCTCCAGGACAATATGAAACGCTCCAACTTTCGAATTATAGGAGTCCCAGAAGAAGAAGACAGAAAGAAAGATCATGAGAAAATCCTTGAGGAGATAATAGTTGAAAACTTCCCTAAAATGGGGAAGGAAATAATCACCCAAGTCCAAGAAACACAGAGAGTTCCAAATAGGATAAACCCAAGGCGAAACACCCCAAGACACATATTAATCAAATTAACAAAGATCAAACACAAAGAACAAATATTAAAAGCAGCAAGGGAAAAACAACAAATAACACACAAGGGGATTCCCATAAGGATAACAGCTGATCTTTCAATAGAAACTCTTCAGGCCAGGAGGGAATGGCAAGACATACTTAAAGTGATGAAAGACAATAACCTACAGCCCAGATTACTGTACCCAGCAAGGATCTCATTCAAATACGAAGGAGAAATCAAAAGCTTTACAGACAAGCAAAAGCTGAGAGAATTCAGCACCACCAAACCAGCTCTCCAACAAATTCTAAAGGTTATTCTCTAGACAGGAAACACGAAAAGGGTGTATAAACCCAAACCCAAAACAATAAAGTAAATGGTAACTGGATCATACTTATCAATAATTACCTTAAACGTAAATGGGTTGAACGCCCCAACCAAAAGGCAAAGACTGGCCGAATGGATACAAAAACAAGACCCCTCTATATGCTGCTTACAAGAGACCCACCTCAAAACAAGGGATACATACAGACTGAAAGTGAAGGGCTGGAAAAAGATATACCACGCAAATAGAGACCAAAAGAAAGCAGGAGTGCCAATACTCATATCTGATAAAATAGACTTTAAAACAAAAGCTGTGAAAAGAGACAAAGAAGGCCACTACATAATGATCAAAGGATCAATCCAAGAAGAAGATATAACAATTATAAATATATATGCACCCAATATAGGAGCACCGCAATATGTAAGACAAATGTTAACAAGTATGAAAGGGGAAATCAACAATAACACAATAATAGTGGGAGACTTTAATACCCCACTCACACCTATGGACAGATCAACTAAACAGAAAATTAACAAAGAAACACAAACTTTAAATGATACATTAGATCAATTAGACCTAATTGATATCTATAGGACATTTCACCCCAAAACAATGAATTTCACCTTTTTTTCAAGTGCTCATGGAACCTTCTCCAGGATAGATCACATCCTGGGCCATAAATCTAAACTTGATAAATTCAAAAAAATCGAAATCATTCCAAGCATCTTTTCTGACCATAATGCATTAAGATTAGATCTCAATTACAGGAGAAAAACTACTAAAAATTCCAACATATGGAGGTTGAACAACACACTTCTGAATAACCAACAAATCCCAGAAGAAATCAAAAAAGAAATCAAAATATGCATAGAAACTAATGAAAATGAAAACACAACAACCCAAAACCTGTGGGACACTATAAAAGCAGTGCTAAGAGGAAAGTTCATAGCAATACAGGCATACCTCAAGAAACAAGAAAAAAGTCCAATAAATAACCTAACTCTATAACTAAAGCAACTAGAAAAGGAAGAATTGGAGAATCCCAGAGTTAGTAGAAGGAAAGAAATCTTAAAAATTAGGGCAGAAATAAATGCTAAAGAAACAAAAGAGACCATAGCAAAAATCAACAAGGCTTATACCTTTAGTCTTTCCAACTGGATAGCTCTTTTCAGTTACACTCTCCCTTATGTATAAATCCAAAATATTTCTATGTGTCAATTAACAATTGTGTTTCTTCAAACAAATTTTATTAATAGGCTGTGTTGCACACCAAGCACGTGTCATAAACATGCCTCACTTTTCTTCATTTGTATTGTATATGCAAGCAGTGCTGGCAAGTGATGTGGGACTGTGTGTTTTAGCACTGCTTTGGGGGTTAACACTTTGAAAAGAGGTGTTTACATGATCAACTAGATTAATATGTGCTTGGATAGTTCGCCCCCTCCCCACCTTCTTTCTTCCATGAGGGTTATAGACCTCCCAAAGAAGGAAGAATGCATCGGAACAGCTAGTTTCATTGTATTCACATGAAAAATATTATTGATTTGCCGCCAGGGAGTAGAAATAATGAAAAGAAACTGGTCTATGGTAGATTTGGGGAGGTATTCTTTATTCCCCCAAAGAATTGTGGGGTATCATCTGTAGTGGTTTTAAAATTCATCTGTGAAAACTAATCAATGAAAAATGGCTTTAGCAGTTGGCTGACTGCAGAAGGGGAAAAAAGGAATCCTTTTCAAAACCTAAAAAGAAAAGCACAGTTTTAAGGATTTCACATCTGATTTAACATCTAAACCCCACCCCCCATGATAATACCCCACTTTGTATAGCCAGACAGCGCTCCATTTTAGTAGACGTTAGTGGTCTTTATAACAATTTATGAATCACTTCATGAATTCCTGGCTGACTCATCTGGGTGACTATAGTATCTACTTATACTTCCCTTCTGTCTCACAAAAGAGACACTTGGACTCAGTTCAATCCAGATTTGTCCTCGAATGAATCACAGCACGTTACTGGGGGAACTGCAAATTGAATTCTGCTTCTGAGACAATCAAGACTAGTTTTCAGAAATGAAGAAACGGCCTTGGGGAAGTACGGGTAATTGCAACACTGTCCATCTGGGCAGGACCAAAGCAGGCCAAGAGCTGTATGTTCATTTGAGGACTCGGTTCCAAACTACTCAAAGAGCTGAATCCATCCCCTGGAAGGGCTTAGTGTTTTTCTCCTTGCAAGAGTCTGGGTCAATATTAACTGCAAATAATTTATCAAGTGGGATGAGTTTAAGGCTAAAAAATAACTGCCTGAGTCTCCACAAAGCATGACAAAATGAGGGCTGTGAAGTTGGCTATAGGTGAAATGATCATCCAGGCTTTTTAAAGAGGCCACATATATATTATAATGACTATTTGTGGGAAATATAAAGGATGGAGTGTTCTGGAGGAATGCTTCTCCACTTGGGTTTATGGAGTAAGTTATAAGTCAAGAAAACAAAGTATTCAATGCCCAAGGCAGAGAAGAGTATTTTTTCTTGCGCACAGTGCAACAGGGTCTATGGCATCACACTATTACTCCCCTGTGGAAATGCAAAGTGAGGGGGAACGGACATCCAGGCTATGTTATAGAAATGAATTATGCAGGACACATTTAACCAAGAGCCAGGCTTTTTGGAATATCTTGACTGCAGAATTGGCTGTGACTCTGTTGTTTGTCTTATTTCAGAATTTGATGTGAAGGGGAAAAAGGAAAGAAAAGTCTGATTCTGCCAAATCCTCTTTACAAAAAGGTGCCAACCAGAAGAACATTTATCCAGAGTGGTCTTAGACATTTCATGTCAAAAATACTGCTGTGGAAAAAAGTTCTGTAATGATGTCATCCCTTGGGCAGCTCTGAGGAGGTCAAAACAAGGGGATTAACTCATGGTCCTGTGGCTAAGGGAAGGCTTTCTCTTGTTCAGCAGAGTGTTAGGCACAGAGTTCAGTCTGCCTTGCAACAGAATGCACTGGATGAGAGAAAAACATTCAGAAGAGAGAGTAATGAGAATGCCACATGAGAAATGAGAGGAAAAGTGTTATTTCTGTCCAAATAGGAGAAAGCAAGGTAGAGAGGTAGATTAAAAAAATGACTTCTTCTGGGCCTTCCTCATGGTCTCAAACTGCAAACACAAGTCTCTGGACAACATCCGGACTTTTAGAACTGACATCCAGTGTAGTACTCTGACCAAGTACAGCTGGGTGCCTTTGAAAGCCACTACTAAATGAGATCTCAGAAGTCAATATAATCCCTAAATTTGAAAAGAAACTAGCTGGGTGGTGGTTTGGTCAGTAATAACATGTGCTGTTTATATGTGCTTTTTTTATTCATCTGAAGAATGTCAGGTTACTATTGTAGTAACCACAAATGAATTTTTAATACCTTTTCTTGAAAATGAGACTCAATAATTGGCTATAGAAATGAATTATAAGAAACATCATATATACAAAAATTCACAGTTAGAGAAAGGTTCAGTTCAGTTCAGTTCAGTTGAGTTGCTCAGTCGTGTCCAACTCTTTGTGACCCCATGAATCGCAGCATGCCAGGCCTCCCTGTCTGTCACCAACTCCCGGAGTTGACCCAAACTCATGTCCATCAAATCGGTGATGCCATCAAGCCATCTCATCCTATGTCGTCCCCTTCTCCTCCTGCCCTCAGTCTTTCCCAGCATCAGGGTCTTTTCCAATGAGTCAGCTCTTTGCATCAGGTGGCCAAAGTACTGGAGTTTCAGCTTCAGCATCAGTCCTTCCTGAGAACACCCAGGACTGGATCTCCTTTAGGATGGATTGGTTGAATTTCCTTACAGTCCAAGGGACTCTCAAGAGTCTTCTCCAACACCACAGTTCAAAAGCATCAATTCTTCGGTGCTCAGCCTTCTTCACAGTCCAACTCTCACATCCATACATGACCACTGGAAAAACCATAGCCTTGACTAGACAGATCTTTGTTGGCAAAGTAATGTCTCTGCTTTTCAATATTCTGTCTAAGTTGGTCATAACTTTCCTTCCAAGGAGTAAGCGTCTTTTAATTTATGGCTGCAATCACCATCTGCAGTGATTTTGGAGCCCATAAAAATAAAGTCTGACACTGTTTCCACTGTTTCCCCATCTATCTGCCATGAAGTGATGGGACCGGATGCCATGATCTTAGTTTTCTGAATGTTGAGTTTTAAGCCAACTTTTTCACTCTCCTCTTTCCCTTTCATCAAGAGACTTTTTAGTTCCTCTTCACTTTCTGCCAGAAGGGTGGTGTCATCTGCATATCTGAGGTTATTGATATTGCTCCTGGCAATCTTGATTCCAGCTTGTGCTTCTTCCAGCCCAGTGTTTCTCATGATGTACTCTGCATAGAAGTTAAATAAGCAGGGTGACAATATACAGCCTTGATGTACTCCTTGTCCTATTTGGAAACAGTCTGTTGTTCCATGTCCAGTTCTAACTGTTGCTTCCTGACCTGCATATAGGTTTCTCAAGATGCAGGTCAGGTGGTCTGGTATTCCCATCTCTTTCAGAATTTTCCACTGTTTATTGTGATCCACACAGTCAAAGGCTTTGGCATAGTCAATCAAGCAGAAATAGATGTTTTTCTGGAACTCTCTAGCTTTTTCCATGATCCAGCGGATGTTTGCAATTTGATCTCTTGAGAAAAGGTTAGGGCTTCCCAAGTGACACTAGTGGTAAAGAACCCACTTGCCAATGCAGATGTAAGAGACACAAGTTCAGTCCCTGGGTCAGGAAGATTCCCTGGAGGAGGGCATGGCAATCTACTCCAGTATTCTAGCCTAGAGAGTCCCATGGACAGAGAAGACTGGGAGGCTATGGTCCATAGGGTCGCAAAAAGTTGGGACACTACTGAAGCAACTTAGCATGTGCAGAGACAGGTTCTTGGTTCTTACAGATGGAAAGAGCATTAAATCCTCAAAATGCTATCATTTTGCATTTCCAGCTCCTCATCCAGTACTATGCAACAATAATAAATGTTGGCTATTGAAGAAATACTCTGTTGAGACTATTGGTTCCATAGACATGGTTCCCAACTTAGTGTCAATTCTTGTGTCCAGGTAGATACATTTGTCGAACTGGTATGAATGGCCAGCTGAGTATTTGTCCAGAAGCCAGTTTCTGTTTCTGAGGGGAAAATAGCTTATTCAAGAGAACAGTTTCAGCCATTTACTCCGAGGTAGATGATTAAAACAGAGAAAAGTTTTTCTCCTTTCAACTAAACAGAAAAGCAACTAAAGACTACTTCTCAGAAAAGGAGGCTAACCCAAAGACTAACCAAAAACGACTAACCAAAAGAACTTTGTCTCTTTGTTTCTCTTCTCCTCAATAAGACTCCTCACCACTAATGAACAAACAGTCCTTCACCTACAAAAACATACACAGTTTCTCAGCAGCCAATTTCTCCAACTGTTTCTACCTGAGAAGGGAAAAGATGATGTTGATTTCCAGATCACACTGTTAAAACACTAAGCAGAGGATTTCCTTTGCAGCCTTTTCTATATCAGAGATGAGGTACTTTGTAATGTGGATATCTTGACTCGGGCTAGAATGGCTTGTGGGCTTTCACTTTAGGAATTCTGGCTCTATATAACTTGCTCTTTCAGAGAAAGGATATGAAAACACATTGCATACATCTGAATACTCTAATGGCTTAGTGAACTCCATGTTGCTTCATGCTAATGTACTCAAGTAGAGATTTCAAGAAAAAGAATTCTATTTTACCTCAAGCCTTCCTTGTTACTGTCATGACTCACTTTCCTGACTGAAAATCCAAGGGGACTAAAAAAACACCATCTCGGGCTTCACATGAAGTGGATCTGTTTGGAATGCGGGAACAAAACAAAGATGGCTGATTTGGCATTCAGAGGTGAAAAAAACTCCACTGGCACTTAAAAATTATAATTCCTTTTATAGACTTTCTAATAGATAGTTTGTGGTGTGTGTTTATAATTAATTTGAAAACAAGGAAATAGTGCATTTCAAAATTTTAAATCCATGGAAAACAGTCTGATGTGAATGAATATTTGAACCACAAATCCAGCTATTTGTTTGGTGGAGTAACACACAAAAGCTCATATCAGCATCTCCTGCTTTGCCATGAAGTCACACAGAGAAGAATGTGGAGATGGGAAAGCATCAGTCATCTGTTCAGGATTACTGCTGCCCTTCACACTAGAAAAAGGAGCTTGGACTTTATTCCAAGAATGGTGGGAACACAGATGTCAGTAGGAAACCCTCAATGATTCAATTTACCCTTTAAGGGCAGCTCTTGTTGTGGTGTGGAGCTGAGACCAAGTGTGTGTTGGGTGAAGGTAGAAGGTTGTGGGTAGGCAAGACTGGATGCTGGAAAACCAGTTTAGGGGGCTGTTGTACTTGAGATAGAAGGGGACAGCGGTGAAGTAGGTTTGGAGGAGTAGAGTTGATTAGGCTTAAAATGTACCTGAAGGTAGAACGAAATTAGGCTCATAAAAGTTTGGCAGACAACACAGAAGTTTAAATTAGAGATAAATTAGAGAGGACTAGGGAAGCTAGCTCAGCAATGCCTTTGTTGTTTTACTTTTCTTCCAAGGATCCATTCAGAATCACTGGGTAGGTAAGAAGAAAGTAACAAATATCACCAATTTCCTGGTATGGGTGACTTACTGGGAATGAATCTGGGTGGCTTATTTATAAGAAGCTATTATTAATAGTAAAGTGAATATCACTGGGAGAAGAAAGCTCATTCCAAAGGCCTATAACACAATTGATATTTTCCTCAGAGGATGAAGCATGGCTGTGGTCATGATCAATATTTAAGAAGTTTTCAGGCTTCAGCAATACATGAACCGTGAACTTCCAGATGTTCAAGCTGGTTTTAGAAAAGGCAGAGGAACCAGAGATCAAACTGCCAACATCCACTGGATCACCAAAAAAGCTAGAGAGTTCCAGAAAAACACTGATTTCTGCTTTATTGACTATGCCAAAGCCTTTGACTGTGTGGATCACAATAAACAGTGGAAAATTCTGAAAGAGATGGGAATACCAGACCACCTGACCTGCATCTTGAGAAACCTATATGCAGATCAGGAAGCAACAGTTAGAACTGGACATGGAACAACAGACTGTTTCCAAATAGGAAACAGAGTGCATCAAGGCTGTATATTGTCACCCTGCTTATTTAACTTATATGCAGAGCACATCATGAGAAACACTGGGCTGGAAGAAGCACAAGCTGGAATCAAGATTGCCGGGAGAAATATCAATAACCTCAGATATGCAGATGACACCACCCTTCTGGCAGAAAGTGAAGAGGAACTAAAAAGTCTCTTGATGAAAGGGAAAGAGGAGAGTGCAAAAGTTGGCTTAAAGCTCAACATTCAGAAAATGAAGATCATGGCATCCGGTCCCATCACTTCATGGGAAACAGATGAGGAAACAGTGAAAACAGTGTCAGACTTTATTTTTCTGGGCTTCAAAATCACTGCAGATGGTGACTGCAGCCTTGAAATTAAAAGATGCTTACTCCTTGGAAGGAAAGTTATGACCAACCTAGACAGCATATTGAAAAGCAGAGACATTACTTTGCCAACAAAGATCTGTCTAGTCAAGGCTATGGTTTTTCCAGTGGTCATGTATGGATGTGAGAGTTGGACTGTGAAGAAAGCTGAGGGCTGAAGAATTGATGCTTTTGAACTGTGGTGTTGGAGAAGACTCTTGAGAGTCCCTTGGACTGCAAGGAAATCCAAGCAGTCCATCCTAAAAGAGATCAGTCTTGGGTGTTCATTGGAAGGACTGATGCTAAAGCTGAAACTCCAATACTTTGGCCACCTCATGTGAAGAGTTGACTCATTGGAAAAGACCCTGATGCTGGGAGGGATTGGGGGCAGGAGGAGAAGGGGACAACAGAGGATGAGATGGCTTGATGGCATCACTGACTTGATGGACATGAGTTTGGGTCAACTCCGGGAGTTGGTGACAGACAGGGAGCCCTGGCGTGCTGTGATTCATGGGGTCGCAAAGAGTTGAACACGACTGAGTGACTGAAATGAACTGAACTGAACTGGACTGAAGACTGGTGGGCTGTTCTGCCCTGGAATATACATCAAGAAGTACTGGAAGTTTCCCGGAGATTTAAGGAAAACCAAACAGTAAAAAGGACCTCAGTCCTTTCCAATCTAAGATCCAATGCTGTAAACTCCATCATCAAGTCTAGGATATTGGAATTTTCTTCCTCTTTGTGCCTACAACAACATCAGAACAACTTTCATTACATTCAATTTTCAAGTAGACGTGTTGAGGGTAGACTTTGGACCCCACCTCTCTTAATCTTGAATATCTGTGTCTCTTTTCTAGAAAGAAATTGACCCCTTAATGGAGAGCTAAATGTGGATAACTGTCTTCTGAATAGGAAGGTCTGAAACCCAAAGAATGATGCTCACGACCTGGCATCAGGTGAGCATCCTATCAAATCATTCATACACTCTTAATCATTTCTTCTTTTGTTGGGCCCAGAATATGTTTTGAACTCTTGCATGATGGATAATAGGATATGGAGGCCTTAGAAATGTATACCAGAGTCACCAGGGTACCTGTCTTAGCCGAATACACAAAGCCTGTTCTCTAGATAAAGCCCAAACTCCTTATAGCAGTTCATGAGGCTCTTCCAACATTTATTTATGAAGCTCCACTCTTGCCTGCTCTCGCTCTTCTTAGTTTATAATATATGTGTGTGTGTGTGTGAGGCAATATCATATATCATATATGTATATGGCCCTATAGACCTTCAGATTTCAAGGAGACATTTCTTCTTCTATTTCTGCTTCCCTAATTTTGGTTAGGTGCCTCTACCATCTCCTGTAGCAACCCTTCCTAACATCCTAAATTATGATCACCAATTGACCTGGTTAGCTCTCACAGGACTGGGTGCTTAAAGAGTGCAGGACTCCCATCAGTCTCCTTCATCACATATCCTCAGTGTCTAGTATACTGCATTGGTGCCCAAACTCCAGCTGACTGACTCAAGAAATGAACAAATCTCAATGTTAGGATTGATTTTGATAAACTTTAATATTTTATATGATGCTTATGATTTAGTCATTATTGCACACAGAATAGAAGATTAAAATGAGAGAGAAAAGATTAAGTGTAGAGAGAGAATGTGTATATATGTCTATGGAAAAGGTGAGTGGCTGAAGATATCCATGTTCCTGTTTACTCAGGAAGTTCTGGGAAGGGCAATATAGCAAAGCAGGCCTAGTTTGAGCTGTTTAGATGCTACAGATGTAAATATGTGAGAATAGTTAGTATTGAGCATCCAGTTTTAAAGACCACAGGAAAGCAAATGGAACCTTAGCAATGGCAAGAGACTCCCAGCAACATGTGTATGCATGAATATTTGTATTAGAACAACTATGTACTGTATAGAAGTATGCAGATTAGACAAGGTATAGGACCTTTGAGAACTGCGGTCACCACCCTTCACAGCAATGAATCAAGGCGAGTAATCCTTTCTAGAAACTCCTCCAGGCTAGACACAGGAGTTGGTAATGAGCCCTGTTTCCGAGGCATTCCCCTCACTGGTCGTTTTTGCTTGTCAAAACCTCCTTAGGATCTACCACTGTGAAGAGGAGCACAGGAAACCTGGAGGTTACAAGAAAACTTTAGGTTCCTGCCCTCAGAGAATAATCTAGTTAGCAAATAGACATCTGGGAAATGGAAAACAAACAAGATGGATAATAAGGACCCAGTGATTTAACTGGGGAGCTGCAAGAGGCAAGTTGAGTATTATGCCAAGCTCAAGGCTGATAACATTTGGTCAAGGATGATAAGATACTGAGGGACTATCTTGTCTCTTTAGACTCTCAGAGAAAGATCCTGAGTTAAGATGAAGAAACAACCAAACTAAGTCAATGAGCAGGTTGATTTGGCAAGAGCTAAAGAACTTTACATAATTGCAAAGATATTACATAGAAAACAATTGTTATTTGTAACCCACTGGCATCCAGGAAAGACACAAAAGGTTCCCAATGGTGAATTAGAAAATGTTGTCTATGAAGACCAGCCCTGGTTACTCAAAGGCACAGAAAGACTGCACATACATCAAAGTACCTAGAACTCTAACAATACTACAGCTGATATGAGTAGAAAATAGTAAGTCTTCCCAATACTTCATTTAGACTCAAGAAGCTGACATTTCTTATTTGGTTAAGGTATTTAGACTATGTTCTCAAAAACAACTGGCCCTAACATTCTTTGATGTTGATTGCTGTACCAGAATGTACTCTCTTCAGGGAAGAGCACATCTTTCCTTGCTTTCAGTCTTCTCTGGCTCAGAGGTGGGGCGCATAGGAAGCCCTTTACATGTCACTCCACTCTGGTAAATCCACAAGTCCCCTACGTCTGTCACTTGTACTACAAAGCACACCATATTTGTGGCCTTCTTTTGGAATGAAGAGAGGCAGCCAACATGCTCCTGGACAAGATCAGTGACACAAGTCTAGCTGACTTATTCTTGGGACTGGGAGATCTCTCCATTTCAAAAAAAAAAAAGAAAGATTTCCATCAATGTTTATTTTCTCTAGTCTAACAGACATACTTTGAAACTCAGTAAATTAACATTTCCCAAGACACTGGGTTCCTCTTATGGGAAGCCACTGTCAAAAAGCACCACTGGCTCAATCAACATGACACAGTAAAACACCACTTCCCATAATAATGTTAAGTCAACATTAGGTGATGTGGTGTGATTTGGCTTAAATCACTGAAATGATGTATCATTCAGATAATATTTCAAAATAAAAATGGAACCTTGTCAAACTGAGAGAACTTGCATTTCCTTTATTTTACGGTGGGAAGGATCAAAGGACCTCATGCTAACTGGATAGATGCAGTGGACATTTCCTGACTTATGACAGTGACTCAGCCCATTTTATTAACAAGTTAAAGTTAAATAAATGATGAATCAATGCCCGCAAAGCAGGGGGAAAATGCCAGATTCCCACTAAAATTCGCAAAGTGTGATAAACTTATTTCCGTTAGGAAAACTGCTGAAGTTTTTACTGGGGGATTTCCCAGGCAAACAGAGGCAAAGATATATAAACCCAAAGCGGAAGGTAAGCACATTTCCTCTTAGTGTTTTTCTGCTGAACGCTAATGCAAACACAGTGAATAATTCATGGCTGTTTCAAGTCATCCTCAACTTCAAACCTGATTGGAAGAGATAACCTTCCATGCCCTTGCCCCTTCTAGTTGGGCTGGTAGAGGAATGGGGCGCGCACGCTGCGGGGAGAGCAGAGGAGCAAGGCAGAGGCGCAGAAGTGGGCAGATCCACTTCACTCGCCCAGCCACACAAAGCGCACCACCCTCCTCGCCTCTCCACTTACTCTTCCATGGCTACTCATGTTATCAGTCACTGCGATCATTCGACAACATCCTCTGGCTTCCAAACCTGAACCTTTCAGCTGTGTCAAGGTTGCCCATCCTCATGCCATGTAGCAGTCTAGGTGCTTTACCTGCTATGGTTCATCTAATCCTAATTCCCTGTGAGTTGCACACTAAGGCTCAACAGAGCTAAGGAACACCCCATCACCTATGCCGTTACTCTTGCCAAATATGAATAAATCTGTTTAGGAGGAAAAAATCAAGTAAGTTCAAATTGTGGAACATCCTGCAAAATAAATATCCTGAGTTCTTCAAAAACTGTTGATGTCATGAAAAAAAAAATAATAATAATGACAAAGATGATAATTTTTAAAAAGCTAGGAAAATTCATTAGAGTAAAGAAGACAGAAAAGAAATGAAAAATATGATCCTTATTAGATCCTGGATCATTTAAAAAAAACCCACAACTCTATCTGTAAAGAACTTTATTCATACATATGAAGAAATTTGAATATTGATTGCATAGTAGATAATAACACTCTATCAATGTTAAATTTCCTGAGTGTGATAATTACATTGTGATTATATAGGAGAAATATACTTCTGAGGAGATCTTTCCTAAGGTAATTAGGGTTAATGCTCATTGATATTCCCAACAATCTCTCAGACTGGTTCAGAAACAACAGACAAGCAAACAAACAAAGGCTCTCTCAAGTCAGAAAGAGAAAGAGAGAGAAGGTGGCAAAATGTTAACAACCGGTGAACATGGGTGCAGAGTATATATGGGTGTTCACTGCGCCATTCTTACAGTTTTTAAATATGTTACCAACATACAAAAGACAAAATTAAAATTATAAAATAAAAAATGAAATGTAAAAGACAAAATTGAAACAAGCTAAGCAGCAGGAGCATCTAAGGAACACATTCAAACGATCAGCAGCTGTGGGAGCTGGGACTTAATCTGGTGTTTGGGTGGCTGCTGTTTTTAACTCCATTAATGGCTATAATCTTTTTCTACATTTATTCTTTTAAAGGCTGTGTACAAAAAAGAAAACACACAGATTACTTTCTCCTTATATTCTTGTAAAGAATCTTTACAAGTACCAATAAGAAGATGAGGCAAAGAGGAAGAGGCCCCTATGGATGGTTTCTTAGCTTCACTACCTTGTAGGGTATAATTCTCGACCAGGCAGAATGAAATGGGATGATGAAAAGCTTATGAATAATATCACTTAAAACCCAACTGGAAGCTAAATAAAATTCTAAAATGAATAAGCTCGACTGAATTTATGGAAATAGATCCAATAACTGGCAAGTCTATGAATTCAATAGATGATTATCATTTGTACTGGTTTGCTGACAGGTTTCGTGGGAGAAGGCTAATCATTTGTTTACACTTAGCCATGAACACAGAAGTGTTAAGATAAGTCTAACCTATCTGATCCATGTTTTAATTGCCTATCGGATACATCCACATGGATGTTTCACAGCCACCTAAAACTCAAAACCCCAAAGTCCATTAATTATCATTCCTTCTTTCCCATCCTTTCCTCTACTCAACATCCTCTTTTCCTGTGTTAATGGCACCATTTTCCACCTTGATGTCTTGGGATAAAACTCAAGAATGAATTCTGGTCCTTCTTCTTTACCCCATACATACATTAATAATTAGTGATTCTATATCCTAATAGCCCTTGAATAAACTCTCCATCTTATTTCTTTATTTTAGTTCACATCTTTATATTGTTCACAGAGACTCCTACAATAACCTCCTTCTTATTTTCCCTGCTTCTCCCCCCTGATTCAAGTCTTAATTACTTTATTATCTTGTCACTTGAATTCCTTCTCTACCAAGGACTCAAAGGATGCTTCTTGAATGAACAGATGTATTAATAAACAGTAGGCATACATTATTAGAATGTGGCTCAGTGGACTTAACACATTAAAAAACTCCTAGACCAGGCCAGCACCAACAAAACCACAGGTTGCTGGTGACATCAAAGATTCAAAACTTTATTCTTATTGCCTATTCAACCCATTATTTTGTCCACCTAATGTCTACTACTCCAGGATTGCATAGAGGTACCCACAAGAACTTTTTCCCCTGTGGATATTTAGGAGTAACCCCTCCATAGCTCAATTCAAGCCAGATGAAAAGTGGAGAGAATGGAAAGAGTGGCATACTGTCATACCACAAGACAGCTGGGCAGTCCACAGAAAGGGACCTAAATGTCACGATTTAAAAATTTTCTTTCAGAAACTCTTTACAAGGGTGGTATCAACACAAAGTATTCAGTGAACAGCCCCTTTCTTCTTTGCATTTAAAATCCTGTGCCGTTTTATGCTGTACTCTTAAGATAACGCTACTGATCTATGGTTCTGAAGGCACCAACTTACATCTGGAAAGCATTTCAATCTATAGAGACATTACCTTAAAACTGAGTCCCTGAAACAAACTAAGGAAAGACAAGAAAATTCTGATCTGTTTGGTCAGTATCAGACACTTCGGTTGATTATTACCAGTATCTTCATTTTTTTCCCCCATGGAAAATTAAACAGATAATGAGGTATTTGATTCACGTGCTCTGTGTATGTACTTTTAAAATGTCACCTTTGTGTAATTCAACCCACCAATGGATTATTAATAAAATTCAGCAACTGTCAAAGCTCTTCTCGGTGGAGAGAGGTTTAGCGGCGCCACCTATTAGAAGAGAGAGACAGATGGCCTTACCTCTCAGCTCCGGCGTCCACAGCTGCGAGTGGAGGTAACTGGGAGGAGGGGTTGTGGGGGCTCCCCTGTACAGTATGTCCCGGAGAAGGGTGACTGACAGGATGTGGGGGTGGCACGGCCCCAGCAGCTGTTCCGCTTCGGCTTGAGTGATTGCTGGAGAAAATGGAAGCTGAAATCAAGGGAGAACAAGCATCAGGCTGTACCCCAAATGAAGTGCATGCTTTTTGAATACTGAAGGCTGACAGCAAGCATATTTTAGGGGCTTGTTTGTTTTCCTCTTGGTGGTTTTAAGGGAACAGTTCTCCCCTTACTGGATATACACAGCTTCTGTTTTCATGGTGGAACAGGTTCCTGGCTAATGCGCCTTTACTGTTGCTTGAGGAGTTCATGTCTGCTCACTCCAGGCTGACGCTCATGGTTTGTCTCATAACAGCTGCCCTGCCCGGCAAGGGCCCTGTCTGGACACTGTGTAATTAGTCCATCTTGTAATGACTGTACCTGGGCGCAGGTCTCTGTATTTGCACTTCTCAGTCACAGGGGATGAGAATCAGGTAACAGAGTGTCCGGTCTGCTGACCCAGAAGGACACAACATAGGCTTCCCTCCTTTTCTTGGCACCACAGCGAGGTGCTGTGGGTCACTCCCAGCCTCCCTGTCACTGCTGCTGCTGCTGCTAAGTCACTTCAGTCGTGTCCGACTGTGTGTGACCCCAGAGACAGAAGCCCACCAGGCTTCCCCATCCCTGGGATTCTCCAGGCAAGAACACTGGAGTGGGTTGCCATTTCCTTCTCCAATGCATGAAAGTAAAAAGTGAAAGTGAAGTCGCCAGTCGTGTCCGACTCTTAGCGACCCCATGGACTGCAGCCCACCAGGATCCCCGGTCCATGGATTTTCCAGGCAAGAGTAATGGAGTGGCGTGCCATTGCCTTCTCCTAAATCAATGTAATTGAGAACAGAGCTTCCCCTGATCCTAGTACCACTGCAGGACCCTACATTCTTTTAACTTGAGAGTCTAACTGACCCTGGTCATTTCCCAATGGTTTGATGAATAAATATACCCAGTCTTTATCAAAAATGAGTCCTCTCCCCAAACCACAAAATATGGAAAAGGGGCCTCGGGGATCTTCTCCCGCTCTTGTCTGTTATCACACAGAGAGTCAGTTACAGCCTCATTCTTGAGGGCAGTCTAGCCTTTGGGAACTGTACATGACCTCAAACTTAAATATGTACCCATTTAGATCAGCTAATTGGTACGCTATCACAGAAGAAACTGGGGCCTGTCACTTTCCGAGTCTATCACTATCAGAGGGACTCTCTCCATGTTCGGACCCACTCAGCAGATATCTCATTATGCTGCAATAATAGCAGCATCATTATGCTGACTCTAACTGCCTTCTCTATACAAAGCTCTGCAGAGCTTTATACCCATCTCTGCTCTTTTGGAACTTACTCTACTGATATCAAAGAATAAATGGATTTCAAAAAATTTGAAAAATCAGGTTCAGGATTCAGAAAAAGCAGCCACATAATCAAAGAGATTTGAAGGTTTAGAAGTTCAGGAGCTGTATTTTTAGACCAGCACACTTTTCTCCAACCTCTCCAGGATAGAACTAATACCCCAGATGACCCAGCCCCCAAAAGTGTAATCCAATGGAATAAAAGTTCAAGTACTTAAAGGAACATGTGAAGAAGCAGAATTATCATCTTCCCGCTCAAAAAGCTACTGACAGGAGTGTGATCTGATTTGAAGGTTTTATTTTTGGTAAGTCAGCGTTGTGTCAGGTTGACTTCTGTCCTCAGACACCTGCATCCTCCACTGTCTTCCAGGTCTTGAAGAGGTGGTGAGACTAGAAAATGCTTACCAGCTCAAAAGGGCAATGCAGAGCTTCTGCTGCACGTCAGCCTCCAGAAAAGCCGCACATTTGCAAACTCACTAGTCACCTTATGAATCACTACCTCATTTATGCTCAGCTCGCTCAGGCAACCACATTCTGCTTGTATTCCAAATAATAATTTTACCCACGGGAGAAGGCTGTTTGGATTGACTGTGGCAATAGCTTCAATACGGGGTTTGTCAGCATGAAGCTTGGTGTTTTATATACTATTCCAAAAACTAATGGAATAATAAGAGGTCACAGAGACACTGTGAAAACACAACCAATTTTTTTGTGTGCCTTAATGTGGAAACGTGAACTCTCCTATGTATTTTGTTGTACCTGCTGAATGCACCCATCATTTATTATCCCCTGGAGGTGTTTGTGTGTGTGTGTGTGTGTGTGTGTGTGTGTGTTTATCACAGGCAAGTGCTGCCTTGCTGTTTCCAACCCATGAGTAACAGAGAAATTTGGTATGCACACTCCACGCTCTGCTCTGTGTTTCGACAGAAAATGTGCTGCTTCCCAAAGGTCTACCTTAGCGATATTAGCTTCGTTTTTGCATTAGCTGCAATGAATTAGGCTGGGAAATTTGGTATTGTGTGTAGCCTGCCACACATTGAAAGTCAGGCCTGTTTAAGGTCCTCTCCTTCAGCCCACTTAATAGCCAGGCCCAATGATCCATCGATCATGCACCCATCTACCCATCCTCCAACCATTACTTTTTTTAATTCAATGTTTACTTGGCATCTACTACATGCTAGCCACTGTACTGTATGTGGGTTCCTGTCCTTGAGGAGGTTGCAGTTGAATAAGGGGAACAGCTCTCTATAAATCATTATACCAAAATACTGAGACTTATTAGGATACAGCATCAAATGGTGTCCAAATCTATAATACACTATCTTATTTGTGGCCTCCAAATGTGCCCTAATCTCTGGCCAAATCAGACAACTGACCACACCTCAAACATGTCATAGCAATTTATGCTACTGTGCTTTTTGCCTGTCATATCCTCTACCTTCCTGAACTTATTCCAGTATTTTTGCTGTGTGCATAGAGTTACTTGTGTTCTTCTCACTTATCTCTCAGCAGCCAATTATTCCACAAGTATTTATGGGGTACCTACCATGTGACAGACACTGGGCCAGGTTTTGGGATAGACTAGGGAACCAGATACTCTTGGTGCCTACTGTCTCCAATGCATCATTCATGTTTATTTAGTAAATGAAGATGAACACCATCTTCATTTACTAAATGCCATTGGAGGCCATCCTGGGTTCCATGAACAGGACAAGGACAAAAAGGAACATCCATCCACCAACTCCTGTCCCCCACTGGTAAAGGGTATTACTTCTCTCACACTTCCAAGTAGGTACATGTACCACAGTGGTTAAAAGTTCTCATAGATGCCCAATATCAGGGCATCAGGGAAGCCTGAGGACAGAAAACTAGTGCAATTGAGGGGAGGCACTGCCAAGTTATGCTTGGTTGCCACAGCAATGGCCATAGGTAGGGACAGGTAGTGAAGGGAATGTGAGATGGAACGTAAGAGGTGTATATGGTTTAGGTTTGAAGGCTCAGAAACTTGCCCTCCAGATGTGCTGAGGTTATGTGTACACTGATCAACAGTTAAAACATACATCTACAGCCCTTCCATTCACTGCTATAGCCAGTGACTGGCTTGAAATAGGCAGAGACCCTTTGACTGGGGACCCCATAAGAATAAGGAAGGGAAGCTTTAGGGTTCAATTTGAAGCATATTAAAGAAAGTGTATGGGTTTCCCTCAGCTGGTAAAGAAAGTATATGGAACAGTTTCTTAGGTAGGGTATAAGAAATTACCTGTCAGCAAAAGGAAACCTGTGATTTGCCTTTATATTCTAACAGATAGAATGAGAAGTATAAAACAAATTCTAAACTGCTTAGACAATTTTGTAGAAGCTTATAATTCAGTATTGACACAGAGTACTTTGCATGCAGAGTTCAAGGCAATGTTTGTGGATACTGCCTGAGACAAAAATAATCACCAGAGACATGGAGGAATTAACTACAGAATTGTGGCACAGTTCAGTTCAGTTCAGTTCAGTTCAGTCACTCAGTCGTGTCCGACTCTCTGCAACCACATGAAGCGCAGCTCGCCAGGCCTCCCTGTCCATCACCAACTCCTGGAGTCCACCCAAACCCATGTCCATTGAGTTGGTGATGCCATCCAACCATCTTATCCACAACCATGTCATCCCCTTCTCCTCCTGTCCTCAATTTTCCCAAGCATCAGGGTCTTTTCAAATGAGTCAGCTCTTTGCATCAGGTGGCCAAAGTACTGGAGTTGCAGCTTCAACATCAGTCCTTCCAATGAACACCCAGGACTTATCTCCTTTAGAATGGACTGGTTGGATCTCCTTGCAGTCCAAGGGACTCTCAAGAGTCTTCTCCAACACCACAGTTCAAAAGCATCAATTCTGTGGCACTCAGCTTTCTTTATAGTCTAACTCTCACATCCATACATGAACACTGGAAAAACCAGACGGACCTTTGTTGGCAAGGTAATGTCTCTCTCTGCTTTTGAATATGCTATCTAGGTTGCTCATAATTTTCCTTCCAAGGAGTAAGTGTCTTTTAATTTCATGGCTGCAATCACTATCCGCAATGATTTTGGAGCCCAAAAAGATAAAGTCAGCCACTGTTTCCCCATCTATTTGCCATGAAATGATGGGACCGGATGCCATGATCTTAGTTTTCTGAATGTTGAGTTTTAAGCCAACTTCTTCACTCTCCTCTTTCACTTTCATCAAGAGGCTCTTTAGTTTTCCTTCACTTTCTGCCATAAGGGTGGTGTCATCTGCATATCTGAGGTTATTGATATTGCCCCTGGCAATCTTGATTCCAGCTTGTGCTTCTTCCAGCCCAGTGTTTCTCATGATGTATTCTGCATATAAGTTAAATAAGCAGGGTAACAATATACAGCCTTGACATACTCCTTTTCCTATTTGGAACCAGTCTGTTGTTTCATGTCGAGTTCTAACTCTTGCTTCCTGACCTGCATACAGATTTCTCAAGAGGCAGGTCAGGTGGTCTGGTATTTCCATCTCTTTCAGAATTTTCCACAGTTTACTGTGATCCACACAGTCAAAGGCTTTGGCATAGTCAATAAAGCAGAAATAGGTGTTTTTCTGAAACTCTCTTGCTTTTTTGATGATCCAGTGGATGTTGGCAGTTTGATCTCTGGTTCCTCTGCCTTTTCTAAACCCAACTTGAACATCTGGAAGTTCACGGTTCACGTACTGCTGAAGCCTGGCTTGGAGAATTTTGAGCATTACTTTACTAGAGTGTGAGATGAATGCAATTGTGTGGTAGTTTGAGCATTCTTTGGCATTGCCTTTCTTTGGGATTGGAATGAAAACTGACCTTTTCCAGTCCTGTGGCCACTGCTGAGTTTTCCAAATTTGTTGGCATATTGAGTGCAGCACTTTCACAGCAACATCTTTTAGGATTTGAAATAGCTCAACTGGAATTCCATCACCTCCACTAGTTTGTTTGTAGTGATGCTTCCTAAGGCCCACTTAACTTCACATTCCAGGATGTCTGGCTCTAGGTGAGTGTGAGTGATCACACCATCATGATTATCTGGGTCGTGAAGATCTTTTTTGTACAGTTCTTCTGTGTATTCTTGCCACCTCTTCTTAATATCTTCCTCTTCTGTTAGGTCCATACCATTTCTGTCCTTTATTGAGCCCATTTTTGTATGAAATGTTCCCTTGGTATCTCTAATTTTCTTAAAGAGATCTCTAGTCTTTCCCATTCTATTATTTTCCTCTATTTCTTTGCATTGATCGCTAAGGAAGGCTTTCTTATCTCTCCTTGCTATTCTTTGGAACTCTGCATTCAAATGGGTATATCGTTCCTTTTCTCTTTTGCTTTTCACTTCCATTCTTTTCACAGCTAGTTGTAAGGCCTCCTCAGACAGCCATTTTGCTTTTTTGCATTTGTTTTTCTTGGGGATGGTCTTGATTCCTGTCTCTTATGCAATGTCATGAACCTCCATCCATAGTTCATCAGGCACTCTGTCTATCTTATCTAGTCCCTTAAATCTATGTCTCACTTCTACTCCATAGCCATAATGGATTTGATCTAGGTCATACCTGAATGGTCTAGTGGTTTTCCACACTTTTTTCAATTTAAGTCTGAATTTGGCAATAAGGAGTTCGTGATCTGAGCCACAGTCAGCTCCTGGTCTTGTTTTTGCTGACTGTATAGAGCTTCTCCATCTTTGGCTGCAAAGAATATAATCAATCTGATTTCAGTGTTGACCTTTGGTGATGTCCTTGTATAGAGTCTTCTCTTGTGTTGTTGGTAGAGGGGGTTTGCTATGACCAGTGCATACTCTTGGCAGAACTCTATTAGCCTTTGCCCTGCTTCATTCTGTACTCCAAGGCCAAATTTGCCTGTTACTCCAGGTGTTTCTTGACTTCCTACTTTTGCATTCCAGGCCTCTATAATGAAAAGAACATCTTTTTTGGGTGTTAGTTCTAGAAGGTCTTATAGGTCTTCATAGAACCGTTCAACTTCAGCTTCTTCAGTGTTAGTGGTCAGGGCATAGACTTGGTTTACCATGATATGGAATGGTTTGCCTTGGAAATAAACAGAGATCATTCTGTCATTTTTGAGATTGCATTCAAATACTGGTGGCTCAGCTGGTTAAGAATCTGCCTGCAATGCAGGAAACCTAGGTTCAATCCCTGGGTTGGGACGATTCCCTGGAGAAGGGAAAGGCTACTCACACCAGTATTCTTGCCTGGAGAATTCATGGAGTGTATAGGCCATGGGTCTCAAAGATTGAGTGACTTTCACTTTTTTGTGGTGGGCTTCCCTGGTGGCTCAGAGGTTAAAGCGTCTGCCTCCAATGCGGGAGACCTGGGTTCGATCCCTGGGTTGGGAAGATTCCCTGGAGAAGGACATGGCAATCCACTCCAGTATTCTTGCCTGGAGAATCCCATGGACGGAGAAGCCTAGTAGGTTACAGTCCACAGGGTCGCAAAGAGTCAGACATGACTGAGCGACTTCACCTCACCTTACTACATTTTGGACTCTTTTATTGACTATGATGGCTACTCCATCATAGCAGTTCATGGTTCAGATCATGAACTCCTTATTGCAAAATTCAGACTTAAATTGAAGAAAGTAGGGGAAACCACTAGACCATTCAGGTATGACATAAATCAAATCCCTTCGGATTATACAGTGGAAGTGACAAATGGATTCAAGGGATTAGATCCAATGGAGTTCCTGAAGAACTATGGATGGAGGTTTGTAACATTATCTAGGAGGCAGTCATCAAAACCACCCCCAACAGAAGAAATGCAAAAAGGCAAAATGGTTCTCTGAGGAGGCCTTATAAATACCCGAGGAAAGAAGAGAAGCGAAAGGAAAGGAGAAAAGGAAAGACAAACCCATCTGAATGCAGAGTTCTAAAGAACAGCAAGGAGAGATAAGGTAGCCTTCCTAAGTGAACAATGAAAAGAAATAGAGGAAAATAATAGAATGTGAAAGACTAGAGATTTCTTTAAGAAAATTAGAGCTACCAAGGGAACACTTCATGCAAAGACAGGCACAATAAAGGACAGAAACAGTATGGACCTAACAGAAGCAGAAGATACTAAGAAGAGGTGGCAAGAATATACAAAAGAACTCAAGAAATACAAAAAAGATCTTCACGGCCCAGATAACCATGATGGTGTGATCACTCACTTAGAGTCAGATATCCTGGAGTGCAAAGTCAAGGGGGCCTTAGGCAGCATCACCACAAACAAAGCTAGTGGGGGTAATGGAATTCCATTTGAGCTATTTCAAATCCTAAAAGACAATGCTGTTAAAGTGCTGCATTCAGTATGCCAGCAAATTTGGAAAACTCAGCAGTGACCACAGGACAGGAAAAGATCAGTTTTCATTCCAATCCCAAATAAAGGCAATGCCAAAGAGTGTCTAAACTACTGCACAATTGCACTCATCTCACACGCTAGCAAAGTAATGTTCAAAATTCTCCAAGCCAGGCTTCAATAGTACATGAACCTAAAACTTCTGGATGTTCAAGCTGGATTTAGAAAAGGCAGAGGAACCAGAGATCAAATTGCCAACATCTGTTGGATCATAGAAAAAGCAAGAGAATTCCAGAAAAACATCTACTTCTGCTTCATTGGCTACGCTAAAGCCTTGACTGTGTGGATCACAACAAACTGTGGAAAATTCTTAAGGAGATGGGAATACCAGAACACCTGACCTGCCTCTTGAGAAACCTTTCTGCAGGTCAAGAAGCAACAGTTAGAACCAGACATGGAATAACAGACTGGTTCCAAATTGGGAAAGGATTACATCAAGGCTGTATATTGTCATCTTGCTTATTTAACTTATATGCAGAGTACATCCTGTGAAATGCCAAGCTGGATGAAGCACAACTGGAATCAAGATTGCTGGGAGAAATATCAATAACCTCAGATATGCAGATGACACCACCCTTATGGCAGAAAGTGAAGAGGAAGTAGTGTGCCTATTGATGAAAGTGAAAGAGGAGAGTGAAAAAGCTGGCTTAAAACTCAACGTTCAGAAAACTAAGATCATGGCATCCAGTCCCATCATTTCATGGCAAACAGATGGGGAAATAATGGAAACAGTGACAGACTTTCTTTTCTTGGGCTCCAAAATCACTGCAGATGGTGACCACAGCCATGAAATTAAAAGATGCTTGCTCCTTGGAAGAAAAGCTATGACAAACTTAGACAGCATATTAAAAAGCAGAGACATTGCTTTGCCAACAATGGTCCATCTAGTCAAAGCTAGGGTTTTTCCAGTAGTTGTGTATGAATGTGAGAGGTGGACAATAAAGAAGGCTGGATGCTGAAGAATTGATGCTTTTGAACTGTGGTGTTGGACTACAAGGAGATCAAACCTCAATCCTAAAGGAAATCATTCCTGAATATTCATTGGAAGGACTGATGCTGAAGCTGGAACTCCAATACTTTGGCCACCTGATGCAATGAACTGACTCATTTGAAAAGACCCTGATACTTCGAAAGATTGCAGGCAGGAGGAGAAGGGGACGACCGGATGAGATGGTTGGATGGCGTCACTGACTTGATGGACATGAGTTTGAGCAAGCTCTGGGAGTTGGTGATGGACAGGGAAGCCTGGCAAGCTGCAGTCTATGGGGTAGAAAAGAGTAGGATGTGACTGAGCAACTGAACAGAACTATAGAGCATGGCTTTGCAATGTTTATCTAAATCCCAACTCACATACCTTAATATAAAATGGACACAACTTTGGGGTCAGGTAGTGATGGCTTCAGTAGGATTGCCCTTGAACTCTCTCAAAGATCCACATTTCTCAGATACTTCCACTATGGCATAGGAAATGCATCCTACAGAGACTTCTATCAGAGACTTCTATTTCTAGCTATCAAAGTCATTCATCCAGGATTCTAAACTCACTGTGGTGTAAGAATATTATTTCATTCATTCAAACACAATTTTCTAGCCCCTATGGACTTCCCTGATAGCTCAGTTGGTAAAGAATCTGCCTGCAATGCAGGAGACCCTGGTTCAATTCCTGGGTCGGGAAGATTCCCTGAAGAAGGGAATGGCTACCCACTCCAGTGTTCTTGAGCTTCCCTGTGGCTCAGCTGATAAATAATCTGCCTGCAATGCGGGAGACCTGGGTTTGATCCCTGGGTTGGGAAGATCCCCTGGAGAAGGGAAAGACTACCACCTGTAGTATTCTGGCCTGGAGAATTCCATGGACAGTCCATGGGGCTGCAGAAAGTCGGACATGACTGAGCGACTTTCACTTCACTATGGACCAGGCAAGTGCTGATCTCTTAACGTCTCAAATACCTGAGAACTTCACATAGACCAGCCCACTACAACAAACACCGACAAATGCTTGAGCTTTGCCAAGTGATCTTTTTTTAACCTAGGGAAGATAATCTCTATGTTAGAGTACAAGGGTAAGGTCATTTGCAAAAGGAAAAATTTCCTTTCACACACACTCAGAATGATTTTCCAAACTCTACTAATGGGCATACAATGAGGTCTATCAATCAAAGCCTAAGGAAGAGAACGGAACCCTCCAGCATCCAGGGCAATATTAACAAAACTGTTGTAATCAAATAAACCAGCACACACAGGCTACCTACAGGGGTATCACCTCAGGGGTCAGTGTTGATTTCAGGGCTGGAAGAGGGCTTTTAGGTGAGCCCCTAGACCGTGCTGATGACTGGCAGCTGGAACAACTGATTAGGCATGGCAGAGGAACATATTGGAAATTCTTATTGCTTTTGTGATTAAGAGATGGTGGACTCCCCAAGGAAATAAAAGCTTGGTCTTGAGATGAATTTGTGAGCCCTTCTTCCAGCAGAGGACCAGCAGCTGGCCTGCCTGCTACTTTAGGCTTTCTTTCTCTCTGGGGCTTAGCTCACCAAAGTCCCTCATCCCATTTCCTTATAGAGGCAGGTGGAGATGACTCAGTTGGGCTTTTTAATTTTGACAAAGCAGCATGTGTTATCTATGTGATCCCCAGATGTCATCTCACCAGCTACCGGGACCATGGCATTCTAGGCCTGAGTCTCTAACAAGCTCAGTTTAGTTTGGGTTAATAGGCAGCTCGCTCTCTGTACCCAAATGAAAACAATTAATCTTTATGTCTAATGGGTATGGACAGGACACCCCTGGGAATTCTTCAGCTGTCACGTATTCACTGTGTGACTGGAGGCAGGCAAGGCGTTCACAGCATTCTGAAACGAAATCTACTTGTTTCGGGCCCATTGCCAGAGCCAGGGAAACTTTCATAGGCATTGTTTGGTGACTAGGTTTTCATCATTTTAGAAGGCAGGGAAGAAGATCTCCCTTGTCAGGCTTATGTGTTTAAAACGGTCAACTAGAGGGCATATTACTGTTCAAAACTATATGGGCAACTAGAATCCTGCTTTTCAAGCTTTAATTTGCAAACCAATGACCAGGGAAAAGTATTGATTTGGATTCACTAGGTCTTGGAGGCAATGAGTGCTGAGATGCTGAATTTCTATTAAGTTCCCAAAGTCCCAGGCAATGCTGAGGCTGCTGGTCAGCAGACTGCACTTTGAGCAGTTGGTGTTGGACCATAGCTCTGCTGTATTTCATCTTCTTGTCTGCCTCACACCCCAGTTTCAATAGTTAACATCTCTTCAGTACTTTGCAAACTTTTCTCCAATTTCTCCTGATTAGGTTACCTGGCACAGGTCATGTGGCTCTTAAGTAGTGGACCTGGAATTCAAACCTGGGAAACCTGATTTCAGAACACATGCCTGCAACTATCATACTATATTGCCTCTCAAATGAAGGATGAATGCAAAAAATGTCCCTAAAGAAAGGCATAAGAGTGTTGATACTGTATCAGAATTCCTGCACACTCCATTTGTAAAGCCTGTGTGAAATCCCTAGGCACTTTCCCCCACACACGCAATGCATATGCATAGCTTTAACCACCAAAATGCTGATTACGGGTCAAAAAGTATATTCCCATTTTTGTTTCCACCTACCCTCAAAGCACTTAAAGAGACCTCAACATAGCTGAGAGAAAATTTCTAGCTCTGAAAATTAACTTAGGCAAGAAATTAACTGAATTATTTGGTTTGGAAAACAAACAGCTGGTAGGAGATGTGCTTTTTTCTGAAATAAAGATTTCAGATGCTTGTCAGGAGCATGTTGATCCACTGATGGGGAAAGAAATAAGGCAGGGAGGGGTTGTTCATGAATGATCAGATGTATGCACCTGTTACCACAAGCGAGCGTGATGTTTTCTGTTGTGGGCTGTAAGGCCACTGTCTCTGTCAATGATACATGAAGAAGAGATTTGCTGGGCAGATCTGTTATCACTAAGAACTTATAGTAAATCTGCTTTTGGAGTCATTTGTGATTACTTGAAAAGTCACGGTGCTCCACTTCATAGAGGGCCTACTCTCATAGGAAAGGGGGAACCTATGCACAAACTGTGAATTCTTTTATAATCAGTGTCAAAGGAATGCTGGGACACTGCGCAATGACATTTAATGCTTGGTGGCTGGTACACGGGAAGAGGTATGGACTTACCTCTCATCTCCAGGGCATTATATCCAGGGTCTGGGTACAGGGGGTAAGCTGCTTTCACAGAGATATTAAAAAGCATTAGAGGCCCCATTCAAATGGTAAGCTCAGTCTTGTCTTTCTCTTTCCTCTCCAAGGTTCCCTGCAGGAGAAATTTGAACCTGGGAAGGATTTGGGAAACAGCTGAACTGCAGTGAAAATTTTAGCTCCTTCGGGCTCACCAGAAATTGAGCACTTGGTAGAGATAGTGTTAGGGTGGTTATTAAAGGAATAAAGAGTATACACTGTGGGTCAGGTGAGCCTGGGTTTCAATCTGAGCTTTACCAATTACTAGCAATGTGTCTTGGGCAAGTCACTTAACCTAAGCTCTGTTTCTTCATCTTGAGTAAGGATAATATCTCGCAGGATGGTGAGGATAATTATATAATATATAGAAAACACTTGGCACAGTGTGTGGACCATGGATAAGTGCTCAACAAATCATTGATTCCATTCCTTGGCTATTTATGTTGCTGTAATTAATTCTATAATTAATAGGATGGGGAAGACAAAGGCATGCTGCTGCTGCTGCTAAGTTGCTTCAGTCATGTCTGACTCTGTGCGACCCCAGAGACGGCAGCCCACCAGGCTCCCTCCTCCCCGGGATTCTCCAGGCAAGAACACTGGAGTGGGTTGCCATTTCCTTCTCCAATGCATGAAAGTGAAAAGTGAAAGTGAAGTAGCTCAGTAGTGTCCGACTCTCTGTGACCCCATGGACTGCAGCCTACCAGGCTCCTCTGTCCATGGGATTCTCCAGGCAAGAGCACTGGAGTGGGGTGCCATTGCCTTCTCCAAGACAAAGGCATATGTTGCTCTAAAATGGTAAATCTCCAATGAAGAATGGCCTCTTACCTAAAGATGCATACAAATACAAACTGTGAACCAGAGTCATTTTAAAGTGCAGGAGAGTATGTATATCATATTCTCTAATCATACGTATTTTTGTTTCATTTTTCTAATGCAAGTTACTATAAAGGTTCAGGGCCTGTGAAAGAATCCTCATAGGGTTAAAACGTTGCACTTTATTTTTCATGAGTAATACACACCTTTGAGTTACAACCCATAATGTGTTTCAGTTTAAAAGATAACAAGTTATTTTCATGCATGACTGCACTTCGTTAAGGAGTGAAAATGGGCTGTTACTAAAATGTCAACACAATTGTCCCCCTTGAAGCTTAGTTTATCTTGAAGTATTTTTACATTTTCAGCACTTCTTTGTGTTTGTTTCTCCAAGAGCATAAAGATCCAGCCATGGTTAATTTTCAGAATTAAAAAAAAAAAAAAAAACATAAAAAATCTTACCCTCAGTCATTCTGAATAAAATGACAAAAACAGGCAGGGGTGGGTGACAGGAGTTTTCATCCTCAATAATGAAAATCTGGGGCCCAATATCTTCTGTAGTTCTTTGCATTTCTCCATGAAACAATTTAGTTGCACTGCTGTTCAGCGGAAAATGCTTTCATGACCTAAATCCACAAGCCAGAGTTTTCTAGCAAGGCCCAGGCCCTGGCAGGGTCACTTGGAAGGCTGCATTTGCTACTGAGGTTAACTAGAAAATGGGAGAGGGGGGGCAGCTAATCCCTGCCTGGTTGCCTATGAGTAGAAGGGGCTAGTTTCTGTTTTTCTTTCCTCCTAATGTCTGGGCACAGCACCACCCACCACCACCCCCCCTCCGCCCCGCTTCTCTGTCTCCATCAGGAAGGGCATCATTCCATATTCCATCTGTATTAGGAAAAAAAAGCTTCTTAAGGGTTTGCCCAGTCAGCTCTCTAATCTTTCCCTTCTCCTTGAGGCATGAATAATTTTAATATTGCCAATCTCTAAAAATCTATTCTTTCTGCCTGTCTTTTTTCCCCTCCCGCTTTGCAGTGTAGAGTATCATCATCCAGCAGCCCTGATAAGAGGATAATGAAACAATCCCTTTTCAACCAGATCGGGTGGCTGTCAGACTAAAATGACACCACCCGTACATCCTTGACATGCTACCCCAAGCTAATTGATGGCAAACAGTGGTAACTGTCACTGGTGCGCTAAGACAAAGAAAGCACACTCATGTCACCTGATGGGAGAGCTACCTGGCAACCGATAAACAAATGTGTTAGGGAGATGTTCTATTAAGGTAAGAGAGGGTACATCTCTGAAGAACATGCCTATTAACTTTGAGCTGAAGAGCACTGCTGTTCACAGGGGAACAGAAATAAATAAGGTAAAATGAGAATTTATTGATGTCTGGACAGTTACATGAATATTCAGGTTCTCTTACAAATAGATATTCCCACATGAGCTCCAAACATCTATGAAGGCTGCCCAATTACATTTCCACATCATGCAGCTGGATTTATAGCCAGGAAAGACGTTATTTGTTTGGAAGAAGATACATGCTTACATGTCTTTCTGGAATACATAGGATACAACTAGAAGATAACAGCTGATGTCATCCATGTAAATGCCAAAGGTTACCATCAAGCCTTCTGAAATACCAGGTGTAATTAACTTCATGTTAGGGAAAGCATCTGAAACAACTGCATTTCAGAACAAAGACTGCTAGTTATAAGTCGAACAGCAGCATCTGGCAGCTCTCTCAAATGCTCTGGGACCAACATTTCATGCAGCCCTCTTCGGTCTTGCGAGACAATTTATGACATAGCTAAAACCTCAAATCTCATACTTTAGCTTTCTTTCCTTCACCTCTCAACCTACATACTTATTCACTTGCAGAGAGTTAGTTACACAGAAAGTCAGTAAAATAACTTGAACAAGCAAACAACTCAGACTAATCCGTGAAAAATCCAGTACTGCCTCTGTGTATTAAGTTATCCCATTCTGAGCAGCGTCAGCAAGCAGAAAGAAGAAAGATGGAGCAGGAATGGATGACCATTCCTGGACGTTCTTACAGGAATGTTCCTCATTTCTTTTTCTTTTTGGAAATAAAGTCTGACTTGTAACAAAAGCTGAAGTTTTAGTTACAAAAAAAAAAAAAAATACTGAGTTCTCCAACTCTTCATTATTCATTCCTTAGCTATCTCCTACCTGTTCCATGCTGATCATAAAGGATGTTTCCTCCCTTTCAGACACTGCCAAGACAACTCCACTCACTGAGTTTCCTCTGAAAACATTTCACAGAGAATGCTTTCTGAAAACAGATTTTTAGCACAGATAGCCAATCTAATTTTTAATGCAACATTCTAGCCAACTCAAGAGCTGATTCACCAACTCTGAACTCTCCCAGGAAACCTCTCCTTTTCACAATAGCCCTTTGGGGGAACTGTGTTGTAGTGGGGAACCAAAGCCTGCAACTATCACTAGGCCTGAGAAAATCTGCATAGATGAAGAATTGGTTTGGTTATGACTCCAGAAAACCCCTTCTCTCTTTTTTCACACTCTGTCCATGAAGTGGACACTGTTCCCATTTTTCCTTCAGATTCCTCCTATTTTACTTTCAAGATAAGGCTCTGATAAGTCATTTATATGTTACCCTAAATTTATGGCCACATACAACCTCTCTCAAGGAATTTAAAGGCTTTTATCTACTTGTGGAATGGAGGGTTCAATCTTTAATTATATGAATTTCAAGCATCTCTGTTGCTGCTAGAAGGTGTACTTTTGAGGAAGAAAGTATCTTTCCTGTTGGAAGGTGACTGTATGGGTTTCTAAAGTTCAGTATTGCCACTTTTTGCCTTTCTTCTGGACATTAACTATATCAACAAGAGACCTGGATTTTAGGAAACTTAATCCTGAGTATTCAAGGGGCTGACACTTTTCTCTTTTTAAGAAAAACAGACTTGAGTAGAATTAAACTATGACTACTCCATCGCATGGCTCTGTCATTCTTGGGCTCATGAGAACAAGAACCAAATATTGCCCATCTTCTGGCAGCTTCTTCCTAAGGGGGAGCCACATTAGACAGGGTTTACCAATATGTTGGGCCACCTTCCCAAACATAGCCCAGGCTGAATCTGCAGGTGCTTGCTTGCAACGTGAAGACTTCACTGGTAGTAACTTCATTTGAAAACCACTGTATCTGGGATTCCACAGAATGCCCAAGGGAGGACTAGGGGTGCTAGGCAAAGGGCAGTACAAGTAGTCTGGATCCCTTCAACTAAAACAGCTCTGCTGTGACCTGTTTTAAGCACTGGGCTGGTACAAAAATCTCTTCAAACTTATAATCTAGAAAACTACTAAAATATTTGCTAAATATAAAATATTAAAGGGATCAATAAAACCTACATGTACTGGAAGGCTTTTAAAACAAAATATGATGAAATACATGGAAGTCACAGGCTTCCCTGATCTCTCTCAGTGACTGATGAATGTCCCAGAAGTAAATATTAAGCAGGAGTTGGCAAATCTTTTCCATAAAGGACCAATTAGTCAACATTTTAGGCTTTGCAGGCAAGAGGCAACGTCCTCAATTCTTTGAGCAACTGTTCTCACCTAAAGGCTAAAAGTCTTTTCTACATTTAGCATATAAAATCTTAAAACCCTCCTGAGTTCTCAGACCATGCAAAAACAGAAGGCAGGCAGGCCAGAGTTGACCCCAGTGTAATACATTAGCCGTTGCATTTTAACTACCAAGAACCCACATGAAAAGTCTAGGGGACTGTTTTTGAAATATGGAAATGAAAGTTGAGATAAGCTAATAGTCAAAAATAGTTTTCTAGACACCCTGTAGTGTATTTTGAGAAAAATGACACACCCTGGGAGAGTCTATTTACAAAATGATATCAGAAGGGACCAAGGTTATCCCTCAGCAAGGCCAACACGATGATTGTATAAAATTGGCTGGTCAAAGCCATCAATCCTATTTCTTGTTTCCTCCACCTACTTTACCCTCACAGATTCAATGCTGATTAAGTTCATTTATCAACCAGGCAGATTTATCAACACTCTGTATGACCAACCTAAGTGTACTTCTAAACTTCATGGCAACTGAAAAAAATGTCTAATGTATAGATCTGAAGCTGGGTCTTAGAATATGGAATTTTATGAGTCCTCAACTTGACTTGAATTTTCCTTGGAAGAAATACTTTATCTCAGGACAACAATTTCTAAACTCCAAGTAGTAGCACCCAGTACTAAGAGGAATGGGTAGAAGAGCTCCTAGTCCCTGTCACAGACATAGGCTTGGTTTGTGAGTAATTCTCTAAGCTTTGAAGCAAAGAGAACGGAAAAGAAGAAAGCACCGATTGAGTATCTATCTACCAGCTGCAGGCAGTGTACTGAATTCTTGTATGTGAACTCACTTAATTCTCACAACAGTCCTCTGGAATCAGTAACCTTATCACCATTTTACAAAGAGGAAAGGTAGCACTTACAAAGCAAACACTCAGTGAGCAGAGAAGTAGAATGGGGGCTCAGTAGCCCCACATTCTTTCTGCAATAGCATACTGTCTATAAACAACAAAACAAACAAAAAAACCATGCTATTTTTGAATACACAAATACTGGTACTCATCGAAACACAATTTTGACTTTGTGATTCTGGGGGCATTGCCACCTAAGTGAATCTGTGGGTTTCTGATTCCAGTTTGTTTTTTCTCTACAGAACTACAGTAGATTTTCTTAACTAAAAACACTATATAAACTACTGGGCAAACTACTGAAATATAAAATATAAAGGATTATATTTTGTTTTTCTTTTATTCTGCTGAATGATGCTTATTAAATTTCCAATTTGTTCAGGCTTCCATACTTTCCCGATTTCTTAAACAATGTGAGTGGTGGGTAATTTTTGGCACCTGTTTTCTATCTGCTTTACAGAGATATATTTTTCTAGTATTTGGATAAAAGTAACAATAATAACTGCAGATGCTGAACATTTACTGTGCATTAGGCATTCTGTATGCCATTTAATGTATGTCTGATCAGTAACTGACCTCAGTAAAAGGGACATTATTTTGAGTTAGAGGAAGAAGTAACATTTCCACTTATAAATGTCCTATTTGAGCATAGATTGGCTACACAGTGATCAGGGGGCTTGCACAAATGTGACCAATAATGTAACTTAAGAAAAGAGACACTAAATACTGTCCATCCTTCCTTTTGTGTAGGTAGAACTCCCAACTGCCTTAGTACCTCAGAAATATGGAACCTAGATTATTGTTTTACCAGTTGCAAAATATTCTGGCGCAGCTGGATGCAATGCATTTTCATGAAGTGAGTCCATTTCTCAGAAAACTTGATAAGCATCCCTGTGAATGTGTCTGAGGAACAAACCCTTAGGTGCAATGATGAGAGTTTATTCGCTTTTCAATGGTGAATATAAGTGACCCCTGAGCAATGCAGGTATTGTATAACTTATAGTTGCCTCTGCAGTTTCTCCACATTTGAGGAGTCAACCAACCACAGGCTGTGTCGTATGGAAGTATTTACTATCTAAAAATACCCATGTGTGAATGGAGCCACACAGTTCAAACCTGTATTGTTCAAGGGTCAACTGGGTACTTTACTTTTTGTAGTCTCTCCTATAAGGTGGAAATGGGCCATTTATTAAATCCCCAGGGAAAGGTTCTGATAAAGATTATAAATCCCTGACTTTTTAATATATGGCTAGGTAGGAGTTCAACTCTGAAATCAGAGATGATGAGACTCAGAGTAGAAGCCAGATATGAGCAGCTAAGTTCACCAGGAGAGAACACGACTGGGGTCCAAGAAGCAAAACTCAGAGAGCAACTAGAAACAACGTCATGAAAGTGAGTCTAAAGGAGCCTTGACACTCAGGTAGGAAAATTAGGGCCCCAGGAAGGCAGATGTAACTTCCAATGGATCAATGGTTACTGTTAGAGAAGCATTAATGGTTCAAGATGTGGCCAGGGCACCTGAACGGGCAGATAATCCTCTGACGATATAGAGGAAGACACTTTACATAAGGCAGTCTTTGGAGTCAGTGCTGTTGGTGGCCCAGAATGGGTCAGTTCCACATATCCTCTTTATACAATGCCTGCAATATGCTCCCTTATTACTGTTAATAATATGACACTTAGTATTATGTTAATAATATGACAAGTAATATTGAGCTAATGCAGTGATGTCCTTCACTTCAGGGTTTTATGCTGTTCTTAACATTTATTTTCAGTGCTCTAACAAATGTTAAAAAAAAAAAAAGAAAGCTTGAAAATGTCTACTTTCTTTTTCCTTTATTCTTCACATGAAAGAGATATAACTACCTGTTCCTCATCTCTCTTTCCTTGGAAGGTAAATTCAGTTGGAGCAGAAAGGCAAAACTGTGGACCCTGAAGTTTGGCCCAAAGCATCCTAATCACAGACGCTACTAGCTCCTCATTCCAAAATTCTGTCCTGAATTCTCCATCTTGCCATCCATCTGCCTCCTAAGACTTAGTTGGGGTACACTACAAAGTAGGGCCAACCTTTCCTTCCCACACCCCACGTGAATGCCAACAAAATAAAATAAAATGAGAGACAGGAGAAATAACAGTGTAAAGACAATCCTAGGCTTTACCCAGTGAGAGCACAACTACTGATACAATCATCCAGCTTCACTACCTTCTCCACCTCCCTAAAGGGTATGGAATTGTTTTTGTTCACTCACAAAAATATTTTTACAGCAAAAACCTGTACATATTATAAAACCAAATAATTCAGCTTAATCTTGCATGGAAAAGCAACATAAATACAAGGGAATAAGTAGATATGGAAAACAGAAGCACCAAATTAGGTGGCCTGCAAACATACAGTCCTTAATTTTAGCTGCATACATACAAATGTTGCCCTGTACAGGCTGGGAATCAGAATTTAATTTTCTTCAGTTGAGTGGTTTTAAGATCTTATTCTTAACCAAAATATGAGCAGTACAATTATAGTTCTGGTGTGGGAAGACACACTTCATATCTACATATAGGGTCTCTGTAATAAGAAACAGAAATATATACTATAGGGTAAATTTCCCCCACTATTTCATTCAGTTGTATTATCTTTGTAATTATTTAACTGTAAGTACCAGAGTAGCATTATTCCACTTATCATTATAAATACACAACATGTCAGCAATACCATAAAATCACCTTTTGTGGACAGATTTCTATCACAGTCTTCACATGATAAATTCACTTCATTTTTTAGTACTTCTTTTTCAATTTCAGCTTCACTGAGGTATAATTGATATGTAAAATTGTAAGCTATTTAAAGTGTACATCATGGTGATTAGCTACATGTATACATTGTGAAAGGATTCCTCTCATCCAGTTAATTAGGGGCAATTCTTATTGTAACTCCCACCCGTCAAAATTCAGATCATGTTTTGCTAGAAGTCAAATTCCCACACTTTATCATAGAGAACAATGGGTTTCAAAGGATGGTCCCTGGACAAGTAGCACCTAGTGTCACCTGAGAACTTGTTAGGAAAAAAAAAAAATCTAATTCTTGTGACTCACTCAGACCTAGTGAATCAGAAATTCTGGGGGTGGAACCCAGCAGTCTATGTTCATAGGTCTTTCAGGTGGTGTGACACATACTAAAGGACAAACTCAGGAACAAGGGACTAAAGCTGTAAATTAAAGCTATCGGTGCCTGCAGCACAGAAGGATGAGGCTTGATCCTACCCTCAGTGGAGTCAGTGCAACCTGTGGATGAACCATAGACGCAAGAGACGTTACAAAAACAATGCAAGAGTTTGACAGCAGTTCAGAGTAAAAGAGACGTGCCAATGACTTTCCCACTTAATGTTTCCCTTTAAATCCTTTCTATAGCCCCAGTATCTACCTCCTTCTTGGTACTGGACCATTAGTGTTGATCCAGCACCAATTCCAAATTGTTCTGTCCTTTCCTCAACTCTTGTGACTTCTAAGCAAAGGAGTGCTTTTGAGATAATGCAAGTAATAACTATTGCATTTTTTATAATGCAATATGCTTCTTAACTTGTATATAGATCATGTTATTTGACCTTCACAATTCTCCTATAAAGTTTAACCTATTGGGAAATTTGTGTACCAATTTAGACACTTCTAATAAAGTCCTTGACCTAACAACCGCTTTTCGTGACTAGACGATATGAGGCACATTTATATAAAACTATTTCTAGCCCCTACAACTCTGCAAGCTGTCCCAAGATAGCAAATATACTCAACTCAAGAATGTAGAAAATGCATTAAGACATATGCCATAACATTACATTAAAATGAAACATTAACTATTTCATGAAGTACGCTAAATACTCTATGGATTTAATATAGTACTAGTTATTATAAAAAGTGATGATATTGCAAGAGAGAAGCCTTCATTTTTCAGTACTGAGAGAAGGGAAGGGAATGTATCCTCAGCATCTTTGGGGATTGGTTCCAGGAACCCCACAAATACCAAAATCCCTGGATGCTGAAGTCCTTCAGTATCCTCAAATTCTGCATCTGCAAATATGGAGGACCAACTGCTATGAATTCCAACAATTCCTGCACTAAGAAACTCTTGTATTTTCCTCCTATAGTCCCTATGATATTTGAACATTTTCTTTTCCTCCTGAAAAGTCTATAAAGTTACATTCAAAATTGGGATAATTCAATAGGACTTACAGGCTCTAAAATATAATTATTTAATAATCCAATAGAAGTAGTATCAATAAAATCCCCTCATTCTTGTAGATTTCCTGGTTCAGTTGTATTAGCTCTTCACCTAATGGGTGGTCTCTATCACAGTTTTCACATGATAAATTCAATATCATGTGAATATTGACTCAGATAGCACAAGCACACTGGCCTCTATGATGTTTTCATGGTAAATGGCATTTGCAAAGACCATGTTTTATTGAGTCTGTAGTACAGTTTTAGTTTGGAGGGAGCTGTGATTTTTACGATCACTCATAGGACAGCTCTTCTTCCACAGAGCATGTTTTATTTGTGAATGGACTCTCGCCAAGACCAGGCATTGGTCCAGGCTGTCCATGATCTTGTAGACCCACTAATTGTAGGCTTATCCACTTTATTAGTTCACTGAGGGAGCTGATGAGAAGATCTACACAGGCATTTAGCCTTGAATGTGGCATTCACACCTTGATCTACTGGCTATAAAATACTTCTCCCTCAGATTATCACATAAACCACCTAAATTTACAGGATGGCATGGAGTTTTATCTATCTGGGTTACAGAACTTCCGAACAAAAGCACAGAAAATATAAGGAACCATCCTTGAGAATTACTCATCACTGCCCTGGCCTCCCTGTTAGATCACAAAATTAATCTCACGTTAACCCAGGAGCAGGCCTGGGGAGCCCTGGGATTTTCAGAATAGAAGACAAGTAAACAACTCAATTTAAAATCTTTCTCAGTGCGGCCTCAAGTGATTTTTTGGCTGCTTTAACCTGGGGCAATATTGTCTTCCAAAGAAATAAAAGTCTTACCGTGCAATCCTTTCCAATCAAGCTTAGTCTTATCAACTGAAAAATTTGTTTCAATAAGGGAAGCCAATATGTTAGGAAACTTGCAATACTTGTATGTATCATAACTGCCATCTTCCCTGTTCACCTTAATGCTCTGCAAACTACTTCTGTCTTGGAATCTTATAAATCATTCTCTACGAGCCACTAAAAATTTCCATTTTAAAACCATGATTTCTTCAAACCACAAGTCCCCAGACATTGTGGCTTCTAAAAAATCATGATGTTCATGCTAAACTATTTTGATCCCTTGCCCATATACACTCAACAGGTTTCCATAAAAATATTTTATGATAAATCAATATATTAGCACTTATAGGTATACGTTCTTGACAATCTTTAAAAAACGTTTTCTTGATTTTGTGTAATAGAATGTTAAGGGAACGACTCCAAATCCCTTTGCCATTTAACCAAGTCTTAATCTTCATCAAAATACTTTAACATTTCAGATTTTACATTGAACTAATTGATGAACAGTTTCCTTTTCCTTTGGTATATTTTGCTATTTGTCTTCTTTCCATAGATCTTTAGCATAGGTTTGAGACTGGTGTGAACATACACTCCTGGCAAGTAAATTTCTAGAACTATAAAAGGCAGGCTTCAGATTTTTGTGATTTAGTTTTTCCACTGGCCTTGTTCTGCTCTGGGTTTGTTGCCTTCTCAGCAAAACACAGAATATAATCAGTTGTTTATTGTTTGTTTTTTTTTTTTTTAAGTCAAGAACAAAGAAAGTAAAATAGAATCTGAGGGATAAACAAAGCAGGAATAAAGAAGAAGGAGGGCAGAGAAACTTTCATAGTTATAAGCTAACTGGAGAAGTAAAATTCTAGGAACAAAGTTAAGCAAGATGGCCCTCTGCCTGTTTCCAGTATTCCCAGAGTCATAGAAAATTTGAGTCATTGTGAAGATGCTCTGTTGACGCTGTGGTAACCTAGGCTCCTTGTCCACTCTGGCAGCTCTCCTGCCACAGTTAGAGGCTCAAAACTAAGAGCTCTTTTTGAAGATCAAATGCAGAAAAGCATCACAAACAAAAAGAGGAATTCTGTTTGGAATGACAAAGCCATTTTAAGAAACTTTAACAATACTACCAGACATCAAAAAGCACACAAGACAAATGTGACTCCTGAGTTTTGAAAGTGAGTCATATACTGCATGCCACACACAGCAAAGGCACTAATGTTTTCACAGACAAAGGTAGTATGGCTTCCCAAACCCATTTCCAGGAGGGTTCAACTCAACAAGCCTAGCCCCTCACCATAAACTATTTATACTGGATGTTGGGCCATTTTTCAATTGATTCTGTTTAATTTTGTCTCTTTAATTGTTGGGTTCCAGGTATTTAATAAGATTATGGATTTATGGACTGAATAAGTAGGGATATAGCCTAAAGGCTGTTTCAAACTGATTGTAATTTAATGTGTGAGAATAAATGTTCATATATCAAATGTTTGGCAAATCAAACAGACATATGTGCAAACAAAAGCTAGTCATGCTTTTTCATGTATATGTCTAATACAAAATATTTGAGTGTTGATAACACTGTACACTGGCATATTTTATATGTGTACCTGCACTCAAAACCTTTGTCAGACTTGGTTAGTCTTTCAAATAACTTTTTATCTAATCTCTTATGGTCTCAAAAGCTAAGGCTTTGTTTTCTCCAAGAGTAAGTACCCAAAGCAACTGATAAAGGGCCACCAACACTGGGACAACGTTAAGGATGTCTTGATGACTGGCCCTCTTAAAACATTTGCTTAATACTCTTTCCTGTGCCTTTGGATCAGTTGAGAACTGTCAAATTTAAAAAGTTATACAAGCATAGCTTTCTCCTGTTCCACTGTTATGCATCAGTAAATCCTTCATTCTTTATGGCTTATTAGTATGTTTAAAAAGAAAAAGCAATCTGCTGCCAAAACCTGGCGCTGGAACCAGATGGGGAGGGAGTAGAATTTGTAATTCACAGAAAACAGAAAATTCCCATTGTATGGAGTGTGGAGTTGTGGGACTTTTGCTTTCATATTCATAGCATGACAGTAAGAGCTTTCCATATATGAAGACTATAACCAACCACGTTTGTACCAATACATCACCATTATAGAGAGTGGAAAATGCACAAAAGCCCAGGCTAACAAAGTAAATGAAAAAAAAATGTCCTTATTGAATAATAATCCTTTCTCATTTTTCACTGCATACATAACATTTTTCTAAATATAGAGTCATCTATTATTCAAACCTAGGCAGAAGGAAGCTATTCTGGGAGTGCCATCCTATCCCTCCTCCCCCAATGGTTGACAAACACTAATGGACATTCTTACAAATTGATTTACTGATATGATTTTTTTTTTCTGAGAGACATGGGACTGGCTTCCTTTTGCAATGCAAAGACAACAATGACTGCTCCATTAAGAAATCCACAGGCAGCCTGTTACCTGCTTAAGGGGGAAAGACTTCCTTTGAGTCTCCATCAAGTTAATAAATTTAAGATAGCTGGGAGGTTTGGGTACATTGAACTTTTGGCAGAAAGCCAGGACTAAAAGAGCTAATGTATTATTTTACTTTGTTTCTTTATGAGAAGAAACAGTCTGCTGACAAACCCAGTTTAGGAATCAGATGGGAAGGACAGGAGGGGGATAAACTGCAGTTTACTGATAAAGTGAAATACAGACGATCTTAGAAGCATTTTCATATATGCATTCCCTTTAACCGGAGTCAAGGGCCTAGACAAGGACAGTTGATGTGGTTTGGGTCTGCCTTTGCTGAATCGGCTGATATTACCTGGATAGAGGTCAGGCCCGGGCTCTGGGGAGCATCCCACCGCCCTATCGACAGCGTCTCGTGGGGAGGTGGAGGGCTGCAGGGGCTGCACCGTGAGGCAGTCTGTGAGCAGGTCGGGATGGAGCTCTGCACTGGACCGCAGCTAAGAGAAGGAGAAAACAGAAGACAGATGGAAAAGGAAGGCTATTCCTCAGAATACTTTTTTCTGGAAAGGATATCATGCCCTAAGGTTCATGCACAAATATTTATCAAGTAACAACTACAGGTTAGGCCCTGGACTTAGAGTCAATACAAGGGTCAGCTTTGCAATGTTAATAATACCTGGCAGGTGTTTCAGGAAATATGTGGTTAGAGGCAGATTTTACTTCAGGCCTTGATATTTCCACTTCTGGGAACCGAACTTCCTATTATGTTTTCTTTGATTTGCTCTGTATCTAATCAGAACTTGTAGTGATATCAAAAACAAACTCAAGTATATTTAGTCCATATTGTAAAGTGTTTTTAAAATACAGAGATATAATAAGATGAAAATATGTTAGAGATAATTAAGAATGTCCATTGAGATTTGACACCTACAGATTTTTTGGAACATGACAACAAGAAAAACCAACATCATTACAAGCAATAAACTATCCCAACAGTAAGGTACATAAAAAAAAATAGACTTCATTTTATCACAATAACACAATAAATTCTTTATATATTAAAGAGCCATAAAAATATCAGAATAAAGTATAGATACAAAGTTATGTGATTTATTTATGAAAAAGAATTTTGTAAGTGTAGTCTGAATGAAAAAAAAAATCACAATGGAAGATTTAGTTATATAAAAATACCAACCTCTGTTTGTCTAAAAACATAATATCTTTAAAAATCTAGACATACTTTTGTCACAGATATTGTAAACAGTTACCATCTTCTGTCCTTTTTAAGCATATATGTTCTCTGTTTAAAGAGAACATATAAGTTGATTTTGCCTTCATCAAGATAAAACTAACCCTTTAGATACAGGACTTGAGTATACTTATTCAACAATTATTTAATGAGCATTAGACACTCTCTAGGCTCTAGAGATTCTGTCTTAAGGAACTTACACTCTAGAGGGGAAGCAGATGGTGAACAAATAAAATATAAAACACAGCAGATAGTGATACGTGCTATAGAGAAGAGTGATAGAGAGAAGAAATACAATGAGTTAGAGACAAGCGATAGCAACCTGAGACAGGGGGCTCAGAGAAAGTCTGTTGGAGACGGCACTGGCAAAAAGCCTTGAGAGAAGTGAGGGAGTGAGCCCTGCAGACGTATGGAGGAAGAACTTGCGTGCCCTGTGCTGCGTCTGGATTATGTGACGAAGAGTAAGGCAGGAGTGGAGGGAGTCTCGGGCCCGGAGTAGAGAAACAGGAAAAAGGCGAGGTGTAAGTGGGGGAAAGAGGGAACAAGTTTAGTGACCCTCTCTTTCTTCCCCTCAGATGAGATTAGAAAAGGGCCTTCCAGATCATGTGAAGCTTCTAAGCACTCCCAGTCTAGAAATAACTAAATGAGTGAGGGAGGAGGTAGACCGCAGGATCTCCTGGGAAGGGACCAATTCACCGTGCAGCGCTTCACATGAACGAAAATTTTTTAAAAAGGAGAAACAAAAGTGAGAATAAACCTAAAAAATATTCAGCACAATTGCAAAGAAATAAATGCAACGCTGTAACTTTTAAAAAACTTACCAAATTATCAAAACTTTACAGAAGAGGTAGTTGTAGTGACGGTAGAGTGTGAGAGGAGCACCATAAGACACTGCTGGTTGGAGCGGACACTGTTACAGACTTTACACATGATTTGGAGGGAGATTTCCTAAGATTCATAACTGAAATTATTTGCTCTTAGAATTTCTTAAGGAAATAGCCAAAAAAGTGGAGGAAGATTTAGATTCTTTATATTTCATCACTCTAGTGAGACACAGCACTATTTATAGCAATATAAAAATTAGGAAAAATTACTTAAATGTCTAAGAAAGTGAAACTGTCAGTCACTCAGTCATGTCCAGCTCTTTGCAAGTCCATGGACTGTAGCCTGACAAGCTCCTCTGACCATGGAATTCTTCAGGCAAGAATACTGGGGTGGGTAGCCATTCCCTTCTCCAGGGGATCTTCCCAACTCAGGGATTGAATCTGGGTATTGCAGGAGACCTTCTAAGCCAGCAGGGAAGCCCTAAGTACAGCTGATAAGTGATGCAACATCAGTTTGATGGAATATTATGCAACCATTAGGATAATATTCATGAATATAAAGGCAAAACAAAATTATGTATACAAAGTGATAACAATTACGTTAAAACACAGCTAAAATACTGTAAGGAAATATAATTCAATATTAAAAATCATTTTTGTCCTCAGCAGCAGTATTATGAATTTATTTCCTGTTTTCTTTTTATTCTTTCCTCAGTTTTCCAAACATTCCAGTGATGTGCGGGAGCTGGCTTGCACCAGTCTAAGAATGCCAACTGTGTCTACTTTTCCCAAACTTGCAATGACGTCATATCGATAGCCTGAAATTGGTCACGATGATAACATTTACACTATGGAAACTGACAAATACTACAAACGGGCCTTCCCATGTGGAGAGCTGGTTGTTGCCAGTACGATGACTCTGATCAGAAAGAAAAACATACACACAGATACAAAACATCAGCAAGTTACTATTTAGAGAACAGTATTTCTTGGAACTGAAAAAGCTTTATGAAGAGACAAACACATGTCCAGCTCTTAGTCCAAGAATATGAAAATGGCACAGCGACCCTAAGTTTAGGGAAGCAGCGTTTAACACATGTAGTGAACAAGACAATTATAATCTCCTTAGCTTTGCCACATTGGAATGTCTGCCCAAGATTATCTCAGTTAATGCCTAACCCTCTCAGGGCCTTTGGAAGGTATGTTTGATATTTTGGTACTAACCTAACACATGCCACGTAAGAAAAACTGGAAAAAATTCAAGCCTTAGAATGAGTTCTGGTGATCACTTTTAATTTATCTTTCATTGTTAAAATGTGATCTGGGGCCCACATGTTCTACTAAGAGTAGACATGAACGTCTCTCTGCTTTCTATTACCAACTACTCCAGGGTTTTACAGACATGAGTATTGATGAGGTCTTTCCAAGGAATTTCACGGCCATGGTTACTTCTGGAGTTAAAGGCAGGCAATTCTTCCTTAGCTACAAGTATTCATGTTTTCCAAGAGTGTGATTCCATACAGCTTTGTGGTGAGAGTTAATTTGGTTTTCTCTGGGATTAGACATGGTTCTACAAAGTGCTTCTTAAATTGAACAAACCTCAAGGACTTTTTCTTTTTTTTCTTTTTTTTTTTTTGCTTAAGGTCCTTGAAGACCTTATGCAAAATTTCCAAAGCAGGGCCATATGCTTAGAAATGCAGTAATGGTATGTAAGTTTAGTATCCTTCTCTCTCTCCCAGATTATTAGACAAAGAAAAGGACTTCCAGATCATTTAAGGTTCTTAAACATTCTCTACCCAGGAATCATCAAATGGGTGAGGCAGGAGGCACACAGAAGAGTCTCCAAGGAGAGCTATCTTGCCATATATCTATATTATGGTTTTATATTTGGAGTGAGAAACCCTATTATTTATATAAAGCAGTATCTTCTTAGCTCTTAAGAATATAAAAAAAGATAGAGGAAACTTTTTCAATGGGGGATGGTCTCTAACTGTGAATCTCAAACCTGGACATGCATCAGAATCACCTTTACGCTCCAGTGCAGAACTGATGATTCAGTGGGTTTGCAGTTCATTTCTGTGAAGTTCCCAGGTCATGGTGATGTTGTTGTCTGGGAACCACACTTTTAGAACCATGAGGAATCCTGATAAGAAGATTCTCTAAGAAAATGCTGGTTAGAAGAGATGAGACTTTTCTGGTCATGAGAAGAGAAAATGAATTGCAGAAATAAGGGATTATAAAAACCAAACTGACTTTATGACATGAACTTCATTTTATTTTCTTGGGCTCCAAAATCACTGTGAATGGTGACTGCAGCCATGAAATTAAAAGATGCTTGCTCCTTGGAAGAAAAACCATGACAGACTTGGACAGCATATTAAAAAGCAGAGACATCACTTTGCCAACCAAGGTCCATATATTTAAAGCCATGGTTTTTCCAGTAGACATGTATGGATGTGAGAGTTGGCCCTGAAAGTTGATGCTTTTGAATTGTGGTGCTGGAGAAGATTCTTGAGAGTCCCTTGGACTGCAATGAGATCAAACCAGTCAATCAATCCTAAAGGAAATCAACCCTGAATATCCATTGGAAAGACTAACTGATGCTGAAGCTGAAGCTCCAGTACTTCGGCCACATGATGGAAAGAGCCAACTCGTTGGAAAAAAAACCCTGATGCTGGGAAAAATTGAGGACAGGAGGAGAAGCGGGCAACAGAGGATGAGTTGGTTGGATGGTATCACCAACTCGATGGATATGAGTTTGAGCAAGCTCTGGGAGACAGTGAAGGACAGGGAAGCCTGGTGTGCTGCTGTCTATAGGGTCACAAAGGCTCGGACGTGATTTAGCAACTGAAAAACAACAACATGAACCTCATGTAACCATTTCTTATTATGTTTCCCTTCAGATCTCATAATAATAAATAGCTACACGAAGTTCATATCATGAGTACAATTTGGATTTTTATACTGTTGCAGGGATAAAAAGGGTTAAAAATGTTCACCCCAGTTTAATACTTGCCCTTACAGGACAGCAAGAACATGCCCTTTACGGGGCCTGTACTGTTCTTTACATACAAGAAACAAATATCCCCTCCTTTCATTTGGGACGCCAGTCCCGAAAGGCAAAGACAAGAAGGCAAGAAGAGTTTCTGTGATGTGCACCATATACCAAAGATAGGTATTTCCATAAGGCCTCGACAAAACCCTTTGCTCCTCTCAAGAGCACTGTCTGTCTGCAGACATCCCATTTATTATGCTGTTCATTCCTTTTGCCTGGAATGGCTTTCCCTCCTCCCAGTAGAATTTCTCCAAGACCCAATTTATGGCTCCCTCCTGAATGAAGCCCCCTCTGACCAGGTCAGCCCGAGAGGGCCTCCCATGGTATATGGAGAGCTGCAGAGTCTGCTCTCAACAACCCTGCAACCATATGTTTAAGGCTTTGTTTCTTGTTATGAGTTTAGTTTGCACTATTATGAAGTCCACAAGGACCTGGTTAGCTGACTGCCTTTCTAACTTTCAAAACCCCATGGCACCTGGCAGGGTGGGACCAGCATCTGGGTAAATCATTCAGTGCCAGCTGGATTTGTAAGAATGAGACACAATACTTTATCTAAAGGACGCTACAATCTCTAGTGGTGTGTGGATGTGTTTAAAAAACATAATTGGTCATGTCTTAATTACCTCTCCTAAAGGAGAATTTTAAAAGATACAGCAAATGTGTGCATGTTAAGTCACTTCAGTTGTATCTGACTCTGTGTGACCCTATGAACTGTAGCCTGCCAGGTTCCTCTGTCTACGAGATTTTCCAGGCAAGAATACTGGAATGGGTTGCCATGTCCTCCTCCAGGGGATCGTCCCGACCCAGGGACTGAACCCATATCTCTTTTTTCTCCTGCATTGGCAGGTGGGTTCTTTACCACTAGCACCACCTGGGAAGCCCCAGAAGACACAGATCACCGTTACTATATGGGAAAGGCTGCTGCTGCTCTGCCCAGATCCCTTCTGATCCCATGGATTAGCTCTGAACTGCCCTGACTCCTAACTCCTGTGCCCACCCCCTAGCTTCTGCATACTTTACAGCTAACAGACACCACCCCCCCCCCAACCAATACACAAATGCATGACCAACCAGTGCTTCTTAGTGCCAAAGTGGGACAAATTCTGAAGCGTAAATCATACTCCAGAGCTCCCAGTAGGGTCGTCCATGTTTATAGCTTTAGCCCCTTCCTTCATTCCTCTCCTATATTCTCCTGGGAGCAGTTCTTTAACAACTCACAGGCACCTGGATCTTTGGCTCACAGTCTGCTTCTGGGAGCACCCGACAAACCCTTTTTATTTGTCTCACGAATTGAGAGCCAATCAGCAGCACTCAGAGATGCTCACACACACATACTGTTTCCCTTTCTTCAGCTCCTGCTCTGCTCACACACAGGTATAGTATAGTAACCATATGCGTAATGAAAGTAGGGTATCCTGGGCTATTATCTCTCCTGTGTGCTTAGTATGTCCAACTCTTTGCAACTCCATGGACTGTAGCCCACCTGGCTTCTCTGTCCATGAAAATCTCCAGGTAAGAATACTGGAGTGGGTTGCCATTTCCTTCTTCAGGGGATCTTCCCAACCCAGGGATCGAACCCATGTCTCTAGCATCTCCTGCATCGGCAGGTGGATTCTTTACCACTGTGCCACCTGGGAAGCCCCTGGGCCATTATGGATGTTACTAAAAGCATAATTGTGGAGCCTAAATTAAAAACAAAACCCTAATTTACAAGAATAATTAGCATTTAAAAGAGCCTCGACATCAATAGGGCCAAACCTCTATCTTATGGACTACTGCCCTATAGCAACCCCAGTAGATGGCTCTCAGACTCTGTTTGATTGCCTGTGGTAACAGGCAACTTCCTTACCTTGGCAGTTAGCTTTCATTTCAGATAGTACCAACTATCAGGAGTTTTATTTCATACTCAGTCCTGATCTAGCCCTCAGCAACCTATTAGGTTTGCATGCGTCCTTCTCTGCATAGGGGGCTTCCCTGGTAGCTCAGATGGTAAAGAATCTGCCTGCAGTGCAGGAGACCCAGGTTCAACCCCGTGGAGAGAGAAGCCTGGCGAGCTACAGTCTCAAAGAGTAGGACACGACTGAGTGACTAATACTTTCACTCTTTCACACTTTCTCTTCGTAAACCTGCAGTAAGGTTCATGGACATACTAGGAAGAAAAGAGACCTCTCTGAGTCTCAGAAACCAACCTGTGAATCTTTGAGTGTTAATAATCCTGATCATTAATGACCCATTTTAGGGCTTAATTTCTTGGCCTATCCAGGTGCAAGTAAACAAACTGGCTCCTTAGCTTGCATACAATCTCCCATTATGAAATATTTATTCTAAATGATAGTTTTTCAGCGTTAATAATGAAACCACGCATCAAGTCTTGACAAGGTTCCCGCATTTGGTAACTTGAGCTGCTTCCCTAACAATGCAGGGATTTTTCCTAATAGCTAAAAACAAGGTACCGTCAATTGTGATTTGTATTTGTTTTTTTGTTCAAGACTATTCTGTTAATGTTTATAAGCTCTTGAAACAAGAGACGGAAATTCTATTCCCATCATTTTCTCATTTCAGATATGATTGAATAATCGTCCAAGATTAAGTGAGTCAAGTGGAAATAATTAGGAAAGGGAAAAAGGCCCAGATTCTTCAATTTTTGGTTCCATTACATTTTATTCCAACAGCAGAGGCATTCTGTTATTCTGAAGCAAGACATACTTCCAAAGAGAAAGAGGTACAATCAAAGGCCTTTTGTTTTCCCTTTCTCCAATGAGCATCCTCTATCTGGGCTGTGCATGTTTATGCATCATCTTGCAGGGATTCCTTTGTTCTCCAGAAATCAAATGCCACCAAAATATGTTTCTGAAGAAACTCAACCAGAAGAAAAAACAAATAGGATTTTTTTTCGGAGGGTTAAGGTTTAGTACCAGAACATTCTCATCAAGCATTCTCTATGACACTTTGAGCAATGTGGATCCTGGGGAATTAACTCATTGCCAAAAGGCTTAAAAATAATTACAATGAATTAACCTATTATATTAATTACAATTAATTTCCAGTTGAAATGAAAATTTCTATCTCTAAGGGATTCCTCAGCCCTGACATTTATGAAGTGGCTTTGGCATATCATAGGTAATTAATCTCCAACAATCTGTTATCAAACTCATTTCCTTTGGGAATGACCAGTTTGCAAAGAAGAAAAGAAATGAGAGTGCAGACTTAGAGTATTGGAAGAAACTTCTTCGTGAACAAAAGGTACAGTCCAGCTGGACACCCTGCATTTCTATAATAGGAAGTACCTATTTGGTTAGCACTGACTCGAGAGGCCAAAAATTCTGTCTTCATGAACATGCCAAAATATCTCAATAGATATACATACCAGGGTATATGTCTCAGTAAGAGACATGAAAAATAAATTCCTGTATAGATACAACATAATTACTGGCTATCTAGTAAAAAACAGTGATTGATGAAACAATTTCAGAGTAAGAAGAACAAATGTTATGTACCAGGGCTATAACAAATGCTGTCCAAAGGAACTTTCTTGGATGATAGACAAGTTCTGTAGAGTACTAGTCTGTAGGCATTAGTCACATGTGATTAAAAAACACTTGAAATGTAGCTAGTGCAACTGAGGAAGCAAACTTTATTTTATTTTAACCTAATTTTAATTAATTTAAATTTAAATGTAGGATGGTAAACTGCCAACTTACTGCATATCATGGTGGCAGTTCAGCTGTTGCTTAAATCCCTTCAATGACAGAGAACTCACTTTCATACAACTCACTGCGCTCCACTGTTAAATTGGTCTAGTCATTAGGAAGGTCTGCCTCAAGTTGATTTGTAATCTGCCTCCCATAATTTCTGCTCATTGGAATTTATTTTTCCCCTCTTCCCTCAGACCACATAGAATAACTCTGTTCATGGTCTACTTTGTATTTCTTTTCATATATGAGAAACCTCAAAATGCTGCAGTATTACAGAATTTCAGCCCTAAAAGTGGCTGTAATTTAGTTTGTCAGTCCTTCCTTAGCAGTTGCTTTTTTTTTTCCTCCAGGTTGAATATCTTTAGTTTTTAATATAGATAAGAGTAATGTTAAGTAGGAGGAGCTTCGGTCTCTTAGTCTGACAAATTGTGGTTCAGCTACCAAGTGGTCCAAGGCAGATGCATTCACTTGTCAGAGTGTAGTTTCCCTTCTGTAAAATGAAGACGATATCACTGAGCTATCTTGGTTGCTTTAAGAAATAAATTAGATAATATTTAAAAAGTTCTTGAAACCCTGCTTGGTACCCAGAAGTCATCTAAAACATCAATCCCTGCTTTCTCATGTAGCATATTCTTACATTCACCACACCAATTTCTCTTAACACTGGAATTCACTGGATAGCTAAATGTGCAAATGCTATCCCAGTACTAATACAGTGAACTAGCTGTTTGACCAGGAGAGAGGATAATAGAACAAACACATCCCTTGTTCTAAATGTCCCACTTCTATCAATTCAACCTAAAGAATCATTTCTTAAAATCCATGTTATATTATTCATTCATTCATTCATTCCATTTACTGAATTCCTTACTGTGCTCCCCAAACTATACTAGGCCTAGAAGATAAAGTCATGCCCAAGATAACCTAGTTTCCTGCCCTTGCAGAGCTTATAGTGCAGCTCAAATAAAACTTGCCGTTGGGTAAAATTCTTAGATCTTTTTTCATATGTGATGCTCTTTATTTCTGATGGCTCTTTATATTCAGAAGCTAGCTTTTTAAAGCTCCCTTGCCATTTGGTGGTACAGAAGCTCTTGGCTGTATTTCATTTGATTTGATCACTCAGCTGGCTACCACATTCCCCATTTCAGGACCATTTACAAACTTAATGAAAATATTCTCTGGCATCAAAGATTATGTTAAATGATGGTTCTAAATTTCCATCCAAGAGTGAGTTATCTCTGGAAAACAGCCCATACTCTATTGACATTAACAGACATTAACAGCTCCTTAAGCCATTAACAGTCACTTAAATAATAGTTTATGATATGGTCATGAAAAATAAGAGTATGGGCTCTGGACCCAAAATTACCTGGATTTGAGCTTCTGTACCCTTACTTATGAAATGTTAGACAACTATTAAGTAGTTAAACAAATCGCTTTAGCTCAGTTTTCTCGGTACAATGTGGGTAATTTATAAGGCTGTTGTTGGGGATAACAGATAACATGAGATAATAAGCTATTTTACCAATAATGGTATATAGTCAATGTTTAACACATGCTAACTACTATTTCTATTCTTATTTTTTTCCCATTAATATTCAGTGTGGAAACATTTATAGCACTCTATTACATGTACCTTTATTTTCTTTTTTCTCCCATCCATCTTTAGACATTTTTCTCTTTATTATTATCATACAATAGTACAGTAATATAACAAAGGAAAAAGAATGGAGACTTTGGGTTCATGTAGATAAAAGTTCAAACTTCATCTCTGCTGCCCACTAACACATCGCCTTTGGCAAGATATTTAACCTTGAAAGGCTTCCGAACTATCCTCTGTAGAATGGTGGTGATAACACCAACAATATGGGGTTATTATAGGATTACAAAAGGTGATCAACAGAAAGTGACTAGCATAGTACAATGTTATTATTATTATTATTATTATTTTTGCTCAAGAAGAAAAACTATTATAATTGTTAAGACTGATACTTGTTATTGCTTAGCCACATAAACTGAGTCTGGGGCCAAACAGTGCCTTAATGAAGACATTAGCACAGTTTTTGCAGAATGAATATCACTCAAATTATTCTATCTCAGAAGACTGTAGCTAGCTTTTACTCAATTTTCTAGTTGGACTTTTTCAAATCCAATTATATTAGAAATCAAAACCAACAACAAAACATTTTCAGAATACTCTGCGGGATTTTAATACTTATATAGATGTTCTATTTACCAAAATCTGTACAACTATCTAGCTATCCTAAATAGAGTTGGGGAATTGAAGTTAAAAGTATGTTGAAATCAGAAAGGCATGCAGGTTGGATTTTCTGCATTGTTTATATTTGTAAAAACATCATTTTCCTCCTAAGTCAATATTATTCTAAAACTGACACCAAGAATCCTGCTTTTTTTCCTCACTGGAAAATGATACACAAATGAACATAGTCAAGGTAGATTCAAACTGCATTTGGAGGAACATCTAAAAAGCAGAACCTTAAGTTGAAGGGTAGATTCTTTTTTAGACAAATACAGAAATATTAACATGGAATTTCACACAACCAGGAAAGACATCCTCCTTGACCTTTTGAGGCCGGGTTATAAGGCTGTAAAGACTCAAAGGAAGGCGAAAGGTTTGCTTCTATCATGGCTTCATAAATTCCTCCTGATACCAGCTCATTGCCCTAATGTGACCACACACATTCCATCCCATGCAGTCAAGTGTGGCATTTTCTTTCTATTCAAGTATTCTCAAGCTTTAATTAAAGCAGCCAGCTATCTAGTAATTACGTCCCCCGTCCATCTTACCAGCTTCTTATTGTCTTCCTTTGAATTGATTTCTGACTACAGCCCTTCATATGCTACAGTTTAGTAAGTGTGGGGAGAGACTAACTGCAGAAGTTATTTTTCCTTCCTTTCATTTAATTAAAACAGATTGTCTGAAAAAGATTTAAGGCTGATTTTCACGTAGATCAGTGTTTGGACAATTTTTAGATACCTACTTCTGAAAGTTGAAGGCTGTCATTTCAAAGGAGAGCACTTGCTTTCTCTTCTCCCATCCATCCTCTACACAGCAGTCAGTTTAATTTCCCCCAAGGACACTGCTGACAACAGCACCCTGCTTCAAAGCCCTCTAGAGACTCTCCCCCAAGCACTGTTCATGGCCCAAACTCACAGGCTTTCACAGGGGCCTCTCCCCTAGCAGTGTGCTTTCGCGCTCCTTGCCTGGGTCACACAGAGCCAACACAGCCTCCTCTCTACCTGTATTCATTCGCATTCGTGTCTCATGCCGTCCTTCTGGCCACAGGCTTCCCTCATCCGGAGGCCCCTTTTCTTCAGACTCTGTATATCTACACTATATCCTGCATATTCTTCGAGGTCCAATTCAATGTCACGGCTTCCTCGAAGTCGTCTCGCACCTCTTCTTTCCAAAATAATTTCTTCCTTTTTAGACATTGCAATAGCAATTTCTCTGTATCACTCTGATAGTACTGTGGTTTTCTACATTCTGTAATACTTATTTCTACATTATATATGTGTGTGTGTCACAGAAGATAAAAAGTCTCCTTGTAAACAGAAACCATGTCTGTCTAATCATGTAAGCTAAAACAGTGTTTCCTTTCACATGAAAGGTACTCTAAGTGTTTGGGGAAATGTGTGAGCAAATAAAGGAATGAATAACAAACAAATCAATAGCTGCTAAGGATTTATTAATTCTTTAGGGCAGCCTCTAAAGACAGATAAAATCATGTCTTCATAGCAATGCAAAGAGGGGGAAAAAAGAGTGAGGCAGCATGCCGAAATTATCACCTGAGAATAAAACAGGAACTAGACAAGTGAAATCTTAACAGAAGTCTTTTTTTTTTTATAAGATACTGGAAAGTTTAATTTCTTATACTGCTCAGTCCCTGTTCACACTAGATTTCACTAGATAACAGTATTCACATTTATATATTGCTTATTGGAAAGTGTAACTGAGCAATCTTTCCGATAGGAAATGTTCACTCATTACTTTTGTACTTCCCATCTCTGATTCACCTGGAAGGGCTGGGAACAAATCCAACTTTCTACCCTCTGTTAAAGATTCAAGGTCCAGCATAAGGTTGAGAAGAAGAACACGGAAATTTCAAGTTGATCGGACCTGAAATGACACACTCTCGCCTCCTTTTTGACAACATACACAGACAAGACCCTCCATCTTCTGGAGCCTGGTTGAGTAAGTGACCAGCTGTGGCCCTGGTCTCCCTGGCCACCGGTCCACATTCAGCTTTTAGCGGTGCCAGGATCTCTTCACCCCTGAGGTAATGCCAACCAAAGTAAGAGCTTGCCCATGGTATTATTTTTGTCATGGCATGGAAGAATTTTACTGAAGGTAATTCTCCCGCTCTCACCTGAGGACTGTATATCTTAGAATGATGCATGAATCTCATGAACTTCTAACACATCAGTGAAATGAAACTCTTCTCTTTGGTCATGGAAAAGGAGGCCTGGTTCAGAGAAGTTCTTTAGAGTAAAGCCAGAGACTGGACTCCTCGAGAGACTTCCTATGGTCTTTGCAGCTTCTACCAAAGTTATTTTCATGTTTCAGTTCAGTTCAGTCACACAGTCATGTCGGACTCTTTGCGACCCCATGAATCGCAGCACGCCAGGCCTCCCTGTCCATCACCAACTCCCAGAGTTCACTCAGACTCACGTCCATCGAGTCAGTGATGCCATGCAGCCAACTCATCCTCGGTCGTCCCCTTCTCCTCCTGCCCCCAATCCCTCTCAGCATCAGCGTCTTTTCCAATGAGTCAACTCTTTGCATGAGGTAGCTAAAGTACTGGAGTTTCAGCTTTAGCATCATTCCTTCCAAAGAAATCCCAGGGCTGATCTCCTTCAGAATGGACTGGTTGGATCTCCTTGCAGTCCAAGGGACTCTCAAGAGTCTTTTCCAACACCACAGTTTAAAAGCATCAATTCTTCGGCGCTCAGCCTTCTTCACAGTCCAACTCTCACATCCACACATGACCACAGGAAAAACCATAGAAGCTACTTATTCCTCCTTTGGACACTGGCATTACTTGGTCTTTCCTCTTATCTACCCCCTGCAGTGAGCTCCAATCCCCTCTCCAAAAAGCTTACCACACCCTAGAAACCCAGACTAGAAAGTCAAAAATCCAAAGACAGCATGGAAGGGTAATGATGGCTGCCAGCACAGCGTGTATGTACATTACATCTCAGAAACTCTGTTCAAGACTACGCTAACCTTGCTGGTTCTAACAGTATAGGGAGAAATGAGACTAGGTCAAATTGAGGAAGCAGAAACAGGTGTTGTCAGTATTGCATGTTGTCCCCTTAGCTGGAGAACATGATGCAATTTTTCTTCCCCAGATGTTCTGCCATCTACAAGACTTAGAATGTATGCTTTCGTTCTCAGTGTCTACAAGGAACTCCAGGCCCAATGGTCTGCTGTGCCTAACTCCACTCTCAAATGCTCTAGCCCTCATGCTGCTCACCTGTCATTATTTTTAGCACCTCCTCGGGAAGATATTATTGGAAGCAATTTCACATTCTGACAATGCAAGGAGCTACTACAAGTTGTAGCTACTTCAGATCTCTGTAAAGAGCCCTGTGCACTGGTAATTTTTAGCCCATTAGAAATATGTATATACATACATATATATATATATATGTCTATACACACACACACAGCACAGATACTAAGGAAAGGAAAAGTGCCATCAAAAGACATATGCCCTTTTATCCCCGTAATCCTTCAAAGTAGAACAAGGGAAAACAGATGTGCTGCAGAGTCAATCAACATTTAAAGCCAGTGTAGAGGGCATATTTTAGGTCTGACTTTAAGGGGGGAAATATAGATATTTTATTTTTAAATAGAAATTAAGAAATCAGCAGGGCTCCATGTAAATGCAAATCTTACAAACAAAAAATAGACACTAAGAAATAATAACTTATCCTTCTGAGAATTCTGTTTTATTGTCCACAGAAAGCAAAGTCTGTGCTTTTTAGCAGAAACCCAAGAGTCTGTTGACAATAGGAAGCACACATCTTTGTGAAGCTCCCACAGTAATCAAACTTCAAGGAAAGGTAGTATGCGAAACACAGGCGACTTAATTTTTCCCTAGTATTTTGAAGATCAAAAGAATATCTCTATTCTACCAATAAGACAGTCCCCCCACCAGTCTTCTACCAACCCACTGGGGGAACCAAGCAAATTCCTTGGTTTCTCATGTCATTACCACAGGCTGAAATGATGTAACAATAATAGCAAACAGGGCTGTCCCCCTGTGCCAACTCTCTAATCAGTTTCAAAGTATGTTTTGTAGATTCTCACTGACACCACTCAAAGGAACTGGTCACTTGTGGTCTCAAAAGTTTTACAACAAATTGTGTGATTAAATTCTTTAAATACGTCTGTCCATTACTAATCCTCTTTGGCCAACATCCTTTTCAGAGAAAAATTGCGGCGCTCCATGGTGCCTGATTTATATTTCATTTTGAGAACAGGAAGTAAAGGGATTAAAGTTAAGGATTAAAACACTTACTCTTTACTGCATTTTTTTTTAACCTCCTGAATGGCTTCCTGGTTGCCATGGCTACTCTTCACTGGTCCTTAGTCTTGAATGCATGTCTTTGCATTAATAAAATATTTTAAATGCAATTTCATGGAAAACAATAGGGAATGTAGCTTTAACTTCAATTGCTCTTAAAAAAAGAAACTAGAATATTAAAAAAAAAATCTTTTTTCTTCATTCTTTTATTGGCATCCTCCAGAGTGAAATGAACTAAGAGACAGCATAGGGACAGTCTAAAGATATACAAACGAAAACCAGAATTATGCAGCAGGGGCACAGGATATTCCTTTGAGATAGTGACTTGGCCCTCATCTTACAAACCAGTGTTTGTAGGAAGATTAAGGCTCTCTGGGAATTTCTCAAATGTTGCAACACCACAGAACATTTTAAAGCAAAAATGCACGTAAATGCAGTGTTGCAATTCCACACTGCAAATACCAGCCAGGAAATGAAAAACTGAGGCTTTCACCACCACAAAGTTAACTTAACCATATCAATGTAAATATCACTGCTTTGCATCCAAGTCATTGACGGCAGCATTTGCACAGCAGGATGGCCAAAGAGGTGATAGCCACAAAGAGCAAGCGCTGTCAGGGCTGAAGATGTCTTGCACGTACAGTGCACACAGCTGATGCCGAGCTGGGTGTCGAAACAGAAGGGTGACGTTGATAGACAAGTGAGCAAACACAACTGCATTTGCGTTGCTCCTTTAAAAACACTCCCCTGACATTCATTTTAGAATGTACTGCCTACGTTCTTTTTAAAAGCCAAGGAAAACTAAGGAGTTGGAATAGTAAAAAAATCCATTTTAAGATCTATTCTTAAAGTCCAAAAGCAGAATAGGCTCCAGAATAAATTGTGGAGTGCCTCCTAAAACATCACCCAGCCATTTTTTCCCAGTGCTCCCCAATGCACAGTTTTTCTCTGCCTCTAGTGGTTTCAAACTATTCCTTTATCCCCCTGAGAGCCTACTGAAAGTACCTCCCCCAGATCCAAGTATATCCATCATTTCTCACTTCTTCTGATTCCATAATCCCATTCAAACCACCTTCCTCTCATAATACTCACAGAAGATAGACAACCTACTTGAAAACTTGTACTTGAAGCCATACTGATATATTAGTGGTAGTGAAGGGACTATAGAATTGCCTTTGCCATATAATAGAACAAAATTATACAGGAATCTTCTGGAGACAGTACCTGGAAAGAATGACTATAATAGTGGAGATTCAAAGCAGTGTAACAGACTAGTGATATAGATAATTCCAGGAATAGGTGAGCAACTCCCACATCAAAACATGAGATAATTGGTGCTACCCATGGGCAGCACCGTAGTATCTGAAACAAACATGAATGGAAATGGCAAGTTATATACAGATCCACAAGGTATATAATCATGTTCCTTCTTTCCTGGCTTCAGGCTTTTTTTTTGGAAATCATTTCTTCTGGGACAATTCTGAAGATATAGGGTCATCCCAGGATAGGCTGGGGTTACTATTTGGCTGTTCTTGCACATTTGAATCAAGAGGGAGCAATAGGAACCTACTGTTGAGAGGCAATTCTCTACAGGCATCTCAAGTTTCTCCACATTGTGGCAAGATAGGCACTGATTGCCTTTTTAGACTATCTTTTTTAAGGATGTTTCTAGATCAAACAGGTTTGGAAAACTGACTGGGATAGTATCTTCCTTCTTAGCAAACAGCAGGCATACTTGCATGCATTACAAAGATCCCCCACTTTTCGAGAAAGTTTGCTTTACGACACTTAGCTTTTATAAAAGACCTACATAGCGCCTGTCTTTCACTAAGCAAAAGGAATTTAAGGAGGATTTTCACTTTTGTGGGGTTAAAAAAAAAGTTTTTTTCACTTTCACAAAAGTGAAAAGCAAAAATAGAGTTCAGCGTTTGTTTTGTGGTGAGGTTTTATGGAGGCAGTGCACATTTGAAGCAGCGAGAGAGGCACCACCAACCTCCCTCCCCGGGAACTACACTACACTCAGAATCTCACCATCAAGCCTCCATAGCATTGATCTCCATCCATGAACATCTATTCGTTATCTCCATTTATTTTGAGCATCTGTTAGCAAGATGTGTAATTGCTTCTCTGCTTTATACCATTTCTGTTTATGAAAGGTTTCACAGGAACACTCTACTTTTGGATGGCAGAAAAGATTTGGGTTCCCTATAGCATATTCAAAAGCAGAGACATTACTTTGCCAACTAAGGTCCATCTAGTCAAGGCTATGGTTTTTCCAGGGGTCATGTATGGACGTGAGAGTTGGACTGTGAAGAAGGCTGAGCGCCGAAGAATTGATGCTTTTGAACCGTGGTGCTGGAGAAGACTCTTGAGAGTCCCTTGGACTGCAAGGAGATCCAACTAGTCCATTCTGAAGGAGATCAACCCTGGGATTTCTTTGGAAGGAATGATGCTAAAGTTGAAACTCTAGTATTTAGGCCACCTCATGGGAAGAGTTGACTCATTGGAAAAGACGCTGATGCTGGGAGGGATTGGGGGCAGGAGGAGAAGGGGACGACAGAGGATGAGATGGCTGGATGGCATCACTGACTCGATGGATGTGAATCTGAGTGAACTCCGGGAGTTGGTGATGGACAGGGAGGCCTGGTGTGCTGCGATTCATGGGGTCGCAAAGAGTCGGACATGACTGAGCGACTGAACTGAAGCTCAGAACTTCTCTTGTGTAACACAGTCCACTGAGTTTTCTTCATGTCACCTTGTGGGAACTCGGACTTAAGAAACTTGCATAAGAAAAAGATGACACTCTGGCTACTGCTACTGCTGTGAGTAATAACCTCACCTTTGTCTCTGACCAGGAAGTGTGTGTCTTCGGCCAGACTCTATGAAACTGTAGCAGGCTAATTTATTACCCTGTACCTAGGGTAAAATCTCAGATGCTTTACAGTTCCTGCCAATTATTAGACCATCCCCAGGATGTATAGAACACTGGGAAAAATATTTTTGCCGGGTTCCTGTCAATATAATCCATTTGAATCACCCCAAATCAGTACGTAGCATCACACTGAGAGCCAATCTCAGGTAATTCAGCCAAAGAAATGTCACGTTAGCCAGCACGAATGATCTGCCCTCTTGGAATCTGGTCCAGCCTACAAGGCCTCAGGAAGAGCCTAAAGGCATCTGTCCAAAAGCTCATTAGGGTACCTAGTTGACCCCATATATGTGGTAGAGGGTGAGAGAATGCCTTGAAGTTATTATTAACAACAATAATCCAACCTAACTGTCTTATCTCCTTTCATCCTAGGTCCCTACTTCATGCCCCATATTACCACCATAAGTATCTTTCTACATCAGAAATCTGACCAGAGTTTATCTTTAAACATCTGCTCCCTGTCAACCTCTTCAGTTCAATGCTGCCGCAATAACCAGGAAATGACACTGCCGTCTCCTGTGACTCTCCCTGAAACTGGTTTCTGTGACATTAATGAAATGAAGAAAACAGAAAGTCATGCAATCCATACACTAAAAATCCAGAAGATGGGTAATAAGTAAAAGTCGTAGGATAACAGGAATTTTAATGCAGAATTTCTACATACATCAGTAAGGTCATTAATGGAAACAAAGATGCATCCTTGGCAGGGAGAACTAGAGCTTCTGTGTGGGTGTTCCACCAAGGCAGGTTTTTTTACTTAATTATATAAAGAATGTTTGGACTAGACTTACTAAATAACAACAACAACAAAAAAATTGTCTTAAAAATCAGAAAGCTGAAGATGTCATGAAGGGACTTTATGAACATCTTTTGGGACTTTTTGAATGTGATTCCCCATACTGGACTCCAGGGAGGATGAGGTTCCATCTAAGGACTCACAATTCCAATGGACTACAGCTGTGCCCACAGCTGACCCTGCGCAGGGGCAGCACAGCAAGCACCCATCCCCAGAAAGAGGAAAAACATCTTTCTATTCCAGTGAAAAGAACAGCCCTAACAGTTAACTGAAGAGTTAGGACTCAACAAACAACAGAAACAGTGAGCATTTAAGATGTCACATGACACTCTGCTACAGTCTATAAAGAGGGGTCTGGATTGCCGAGTAGCACAATAGTCTTTTTCCAAAATGCTCTGTGGAACGCCAAGGTTGCAAACAGTATGTCAAGACTTAATGGAAGGCTTTGCATCAGGCAGTACTAGCTAATTCTGGAGTACATTCTGTAGGTCTTGTAGGAAAACAGCATACCACCTTTGGCATCATACTGAGCTCCCTTTCCACTTCTAAACTTTCTCATTTCTCAGAAACACACTAAAGAGAGTAGAGGTTTAAAAAAAGAGCCATCTTGAAGTCATCTTGACTCTAAAAGCCAGAAGAATAAAATAAGATAATGTATACAATATAGCTCTGAAATGTTAAAGTATTAAATGTAGGCAAAATAAGATTATCACTGTTATCACATCATTATTAAAACAACTGAATCACTGAGATTGGATTCTGCTTGATGAGCAACTCAAGTGGTGCCCTGCAGAAAGCTCAAAGATTGTTCGTCAAGTTCCCCTAACTTTTCAAGTACGAATTCAAATAAACCAGCTGAGGCAGGAAAAATCTCTTCTCCTCTTAGAAAATTCTTGCCATCGTCTGACTTTTGCCTCTGTGCACCACTAATAAAGGGGCTTCCCAGGTGGTGCTAGTGGTAAAGAACCTGCCTGCCAATGCAGGAGATGTAAGAGATGTGGGTTCGATCCCTGGGTGGGGAAGATCCCCTGGGGGAGGGCATGGCAATCCACTCCAGTATTCTTGCCTGGAGAATCCCATGGACAGAGGAACCTTGCAGGCTATAGTCCTTATGGTCGTAGAGTCAGACATGACCAAAGTGACTTAGCACACACCCACACACCACTAATAAAAGCCAGTTTCCCCAGCAGAAAAGGATGATGACAAGGTATTTTTCTCTATTGTAATAGCATTTCTAACTCCCATCCCTGTGGCCGCAGCTACCTCCTCCAAGGATGGAGCTCCGTCTCATACAGGACCTCAGCAAGCACTGGGCATGTGTTTCCTCACTAGTAGCGACCACATACCCACGGGACGGCTGTTATTACCCAGATTCCACCAGTGAGAACAGTTTAACAGAGGCAAATTCAAAACAATAGCAACAAGGTCTAAAGTGGATATAACAGGAAAACTCTCCTGTATGAAATCTATATTTACCCATTTCCCATTCACATAACACTATCCACAGGAAAACTGACTAGTGGTAGGGATTTTCAACCAAAAGACATGGACTCTCTCCAGTAAGTTTGTCTAGTAAAGATTTTAAAACACACAAATAAGACCACGAATGTGTTTCTAGTATGAAGAAAAAACAAAATAGATATATAAACAATTCACAGTTATGTTATGATCTCAGTTTCCTTTAATTGTTTTTAAACAGCTAAAATCCCTTCAAGGGTAAAATAAATTAATGGAGAAGTCTCGAGCGGAGAAAAACAACTTACTAAAATTTCAACAATAACTTGTCTTCTCTCTTAGCAACCCTTAGTAGACAACATGATGTAATTATAGTAGTACTAGTTAACCCTTAGTGGCCATGTATAACATGCCAGACACCGTGGTAAGCATTTTACTGTCATTATTTCATTTAATATAATAAAAACACACTATATTAACAAACATTATATGATATAAACTTATGACAAAAATGATTGAATTAAAAGTTAACATATGATAAACTTGTATGATTCTGTAAGTTCTCTGATATATAACACAGAATTGTTGCTGTTTAAGCTGCTAAGTCATGTCTGACTCTTAAAACCCATGAACTGTAGCCTGCCAGGCTCCTCTGTCCATGGGATTTCCCAGGCAAGAATACTGCAGTGGGTTGCCACTTCCTTCTCTAGGGGATCTTTCCAACCTAGGGATTGAACCCTGGTCTCCTAGGGAAGCCCATAACACAGAATACATGTTTAAAAAAGCATCTGGTTATTTGCTTAAAGTATAATCCTCCTCTACTCTTTCAGCATGCTATCTATAAATTAATTGCATGAACTAATTTGCTTTGAATCATCACTGGTATAGTAAAAGGGAGTAAGATTAGTATATCTGATAATTTCCTTATGTTTTCCTAGTGAATAATTAATTTGCACTAAAATAAATTATATTTTGAGTTTTACCAGGCTCTGTTTTTGTCACTAATATCACCTTCAAATAAAGTAGCCTCAGTTAAATTTTAACATAACGTATTTTATTTTGTGGGTGTGACGGTCAGTTTTACATGTCTGTTTGGCTAGCCTTTCCCTCCCCAGTTATGCAATAAAACACTGATCTAGGTAATTTTTTAGAAGTGATTAACATTTCTAATCAATTTTTAATCCAATCAGCTGAAAAGGCCTTAAAAGCAGAACTGAGGTTTCCCTGAGAAAGAAGAAATTTCACCTGTGGGCTGCTTCTCCAGTCCTGGACGTGGAAACCCTGGTACCATCCTGACTCTACCCTTCATCTCTGGCATCCAATCCATCACCACTTCCTGTCCACTCATTTTTCTCTCAACTGCCACTATCCTTGTCCAGGTCTCTATAATCTTGTAAAACCACATACCATCCTATCTGGTGCAACTGCTTTAGACTCTTCCATTAATCTATTGCACCCTACTCCCCACACTTGAATTCACCAGCTATACAATCAGCCCACCACCTGTCAAAATCCATCTTTAACATCTCTGATTGCCTCAAGGGAAAGGAGCCTATCTTACCATTTTTGCATTCACAAGCACTTATCAAAATATCAGACACACAGTAAATGTTGGGTAAGTAGGAGTCAATCCTCCAGAACATAAGAAGCGTAGATCCTTCTTAGGTGGGCAAAGTTGTGGGGGTTTATTACAATTAAAGCCAGGTGAAAAAGTCACTAGGTATCTTACATTTCTTTTGGCTCAGAGAGTCTTTTTTTTTTTTTTAATAACAGCTTTATTGAGGTATAATTGATATACAAGGAACTGCACATATGTAATATGTACGACTTGATGAGTCTGGACCTATGCAAACACCCATGATATCATAACTGCAACCAAGGTAACAGACATATAACACACCTCCCAGAGTGTCTGCTTGTGTTCCTTCGTGTGTGTGTATGGCGGTGGTGGTGGGAGGGGTTCTCTCTCTTTTATCATCAAGAAGTCTTAATTTTGGGGAGTCAGTGAAATCTATGGGGTTTATCCTTAGAAAAATACATTTTACATAATTTCTGAGATTTCATGGACTTTCTAGAACCCACTCATCCATGTATTCCCCTACGGTCCATGGACCCAGGTTAATCTCTGAATAGAACCAAGTATTGCAGATTCAAGTTTAATTTCAATTCCCTCTGGTTTAGGTCTCAACTTCCTTTCCTTCTTCTGGATCATTTTTGTACCACCATCCAAGCATCCATATGACCTACAGAAACTAGCTATTAGTCATCACTGAAAGAGGTCTTCATCTACAAAAATATTCAGTTCTTACAAAGAAAAATATTTCCAAGGACATTACTGTTCTGTTGTTGTTCACAATAGACCACCCTGGATTGCAGGTAGGTGTAACAACACTTTCTACCAAGATGGTTACCCTCTCACCTTTAAGGCCCTATGTTTGCTGTTCAAGATAGCTATGAAGATAGGGAAATGGAAAAACTGGGGGACTGTAACTTAAGCAAAGTCAAGGAGCAATTCATAGTACTGCAAAGAAGAAGCCCATACCTTCTGACATCCAATCCAGAAACTACTCTTGAGACCCAGCCATCTTCCCAGTATCCACATGAAAAGATTTCACGTTAGGCTTATCCAAGCCCCTGTGTAAAGTCACCTGAAAGTGAATCTTTAGAGCTCATGATACAAACAAATAGAAAAATATTACTCATGGGTAGCAAAGACAAAATTCAACTGAATCTGAAGAGGAAAGACGAGAGAGAGCTAGCAGAGGAAGCTGTAATTGCACGAGGGACCAGTTCTTCAGAAGTGGAGACAAAGAACAAAACCGAGGAGGGCCTGATGAGCTGTCATGATATTGTAAGACATAATGTTTAGGCAGCAGAAAGTCTGAAATAAATGCTTTTATTACAAAATCATTTTGATCAAGAATCCTCAGAATCTAATAAGAGAAAGGAAAGGAGAAGCTTGGAAGGTTTCTGTCAATCAATCAAACAAAGCAATTATCTAGGAACCATCTCTATAAGGTGGCTGTGCTAAGCACTGTACAGCCTGAACTGCTCACTAAAGCACCTGTCTTAAGGCCCTCATTCTTTACATAGTTGGCCAGAGCTCTGCCACATACTCCTAATTTTTTTTTCTAATTAAGACTTTTCAAGGGGAATAGAACTAAAACTACTGTGCCACACATGACAAAGAATTGTGATAAAATCAAGAACAATGTAGAACTCTATAGATCTCCCCATTTCTTTCAAATAAGAGAGACTAAAACTTCACTCCTTAAGAGCGTCTATCAGTCACAAAGGAACTCCCAGATACACTGTTCCAGAAACACGCTCTGTGTGACTTTAATCACAGCATTTCTCCTACTGCACAGAGCACATGTCTCCTTGTATTCTCGCTGGAATGTAATCTTTAAGAGGGCAAGTTTAGTTCTCACTTGTTTTTAAATCCCAGAGCTGATGCAGGGTCTCACTTGCTACTTATGCTGACTGCTCGTGCATGTGCATGCATGCCCAGTTGCTTCAGTCACGTCCAACTCTTTGCAACCCTATGGCCCGAAATGCTGCCTATGAGTCATTTTTTCAGGTGGGAGATACAAGTAATGCTTTTCATTGTCTAGCATCCAGTTCCTCTAATGCCAACTGAGGAAAGGCTGCCAAAAAGTTTAACTACAATAAAGTAAGATGATTCTGACATCTACTGCTATGCTCTCAGCAGTCGAATCTTTTAAAAGAAGCTCAAACAGAAAGGTACAAAGTTTCAACTTAAGCAGAGTTTTAAATTTTTTTGCAGGCAATAGTTTTCTCATTTCTAAAGTGGTCATTTGAGTGTTTCTGGCCATCTCACCTCAACAGTTCCCCCTCTTTTACCTCCATGTCAACTTCCTCACTGCTTCCTTGCCTATGTTTATATTATTTTTTGTTCATCTTTTTTATTATTGCTGGATTTCATCAAGATAGTTTGGCTCTATGAGGACAAAGAATATGTCTGTCTTATGCACACTTGCATTCATGGGTCTAATCCAATGCTTAACACACAGTAGGTGCTTAATAAATATTTGTTGAATGGACTAAATTACTTGAGAATGTATTTCTCAAATAATTTACAGAAGAGTAGTTTGATAAGATGTTCTAGAAGAAAAAGAAGATTCTTTTGTTGGCCAAGTAATACTGAATTAAATCAATCGAATTAATGTTTTTTTTCCATCTGGAATATTGGTGTATCTAAAGCTCTGAGAACTCTTACAAGAGGGAATCCATTGAATATTATTCAACTCAGCATTCCCAAGTTTATATGATAACAAAACAACTTTCTAAAAGAATTACCTGATAAGATTCTGTAGATTGTGTTCTAGAGAAAACACTTTGGGAAACACTGCTTTAAGGGCTAAAAAAGACACTTGAGCTAGGCTCAGAGATGCGAGTATTTATTTTTCTGTATTCACAAGGCCAAAGACAGTTTCTCTGATCTCTCCAGAAAGGAACAGAATATTTTTCTAACTATCTATTTACTCTCATGGACAACCATCTCTACTCTTCCACTTTCCATCACCAAATGTGAATTTTCAATTCCTTTTCATTGGCTCCAATCATCATGTAGCATTAAAATGTTCTCAAAAGCACAGCTGGTTTCATATTGGATCTGCTTTAAACAGAAGTCTCCAGGCAACTGGTTTCAACTCCAAATCAGTATTATCAACTGGGGGTTAACTTGGCTTTTTTTTTCATTTACATTTAGTTATTAGTTAGCATCACTATTTTGAACTGAAATTGTTTATTTTACAAAAGCATACCTAGTGCCTTTCTTGAAATCTGTTACCCTCAACTGAGACATCAGGACATTCAGGCAGGTAATATGTCTCACCATCATTTGGAGGTGTAATGTAAGTAATCTGTCAGCAACAACTGTTAAGTAGAAAAGTTAATAAGTGACTCAAACACAAACACACACACACACCAGTGCCATTTTAATGTCATTGCTGTAATAACATCAGTTTTACTCAAATTCCAATATGATTTCCTAAATGTGAGCGGAAGAAGAGAAGCTACCAGTTCATCTTGAAATGTTATGTCTATAATATGTGTCTATGACTGACATTCCATTGAGAGTTAGAGTGATTCTTAATTTATTCCTGAGCAGGAAAAAATGGAAGGAAGGAGGGGGAAGGATGAAGGAAAAAAGACTGTCAAAATCTGGGAGGACCTCTGACTGTGTACTTCATCTGTATATTCCATATGCCATGTAGATGGTGACACAAAATAACTGATAGAAAAAGTTAAGTCCCGCTAACTCTATAAATGCTTTCATTTAGGGGAAAATGTATTTTTTCCACATAGCTTTTTGAAGATTTCAACAACTGCACAAAACAAGGTGAGCCTATGTTGTATTTAATGAAATTGTTTATCGTTTTGAGTATATATGGGGTGCTGGTGGCTCTGAGCAGATTCCAGAGTATTACCAGTTCTACATGAAGAGAGTTGCATTAAATAAGCAATTCTATTTCAGCCAGAAAGCTATATAGAGCTGTTTTCCAAGTAGAAAATACATATACATGTTGCATTCACATACACTTCAAATGCTACACTTGCTTGGTTTAAAACAGCCAGTGCTGAGATCACAAAAGTGAAACCTAACTACAGTGAGTCAAAGGTGAATGCTTCACAAACATTTAATAAATCACACCCAAAGTTTGGAATCTTTGTGGAAGTGTGAAATGGACAAAGGATTCACGTCATCTCTAACTTTTGGCCGAGTATTCTTTTCATTCACTTTTTAAAAGTCCATTTGGATAGCAGGCCAGAGTTGAAGGAAGCCTCCCTGCTTATGGCACTTGCAAGGTGAAACTGAAAATTTCTAACAAAGCTCACAGCCTTGAGGAGAATTTCAAGTGGCTTATTGTCTTAGTCCTTTCTTATTTCCCCACTCATTATCAGACAAAATTGAAGGACAGATTCTGCCTTCTGCTCTGTAGACTGAATTCTATTCTCACTGGAGACCATAGCTGGTGACTTGAGTATTTTGCTACTCATTTATCTGTGTAGCCCTCTATTTAATGGACTCAAGATCTGCAAAGCACATTCTATGGGAAAAGTCTGTACATCAGCGGATGGGATGTGTGGGTGTGCACACATCAGACAAAGAGAAAAGTTACTCTGCATGCAATGAGCCAAATCATCTCAATTCTTTTGCAGAAGAGGTTTTTTTTTTTCCTTTGTTTTCACAGCTTGAATAATATTTAGCTGAGTTTTCAGGTTCTTGGTTTTCAGTAGGATCTAACAGGTGTGGGAAAGGGCCCCATGCCCATGACCAGGGCATCACTAGCGAGATCTCTACCCCTCCTAATAAACATTTGTCTTACGGGTGAGGGTGGCTTGTCACTGGCCATGATTTCAGAGAAAGGCTTCATAAAGCAGGCCATGTTAAGACCAAAATAATGTCATTTAGTGTCCAGGGGGAGGTTGAAAAGAGGATTAGAGGCAGGCAGGCAGGCAGGGTATATTAAAGGAGTCCATGACTAACAGGGTGTGACAGAAAAGAGTTTTATTCTTTTCAACAAAACAATTCCCTAGGGCTGGGACCATTACTCCACTGTGCCTTTATCACCTTGGAATTTTTATGGTTATTTTTGATGAATTCACATTTTTGTAAAGGCTTTTTGAAATAATGCCAATTTTCAATTTTTAATTAAAGTCGTAAATAATCTTAATTCTGCTTTAAAAGGGTTATTGTTTCTTACTTTTTAAAATCATTGCTGCCAGGAAATACTCCAAATACCAAGCCCTGATGTGCGTTAGTAATTAGAATCTCTCCGAGGTCTAGTAACAGTCTACATGTAAATACTACACACCAATACACCGGTGCAAGGTTTGAAACTGTGGATTGACTGATTTCAGGTTTATTAGCACTGCTTTTCCTGGGAGTGACATTACCTCTTTTTATTGGATAGAGCAACTTTCATCATTTTAATTTCCATGAATTAGTCCTTCAAAGATCCACACAGGATTTTTTAAATCTTCAGATTAAAAGGCCAGGTTAAAATTTGGAAAGTAAACACAGTAAACTTGTCACTAAGGACTAAGCAAATAAAGTTGGCCAAATCCAATTCAGTCACTTGCAGGAAAGAGTGAACAACAAAAGCTGAATCATTGGAGTGATAATACCTCATTTTACATAAGACAAAATTAAGAGAATATTGTAATATTTGACATTAGATTGTAATTCTGCCCCTTAAAAGTATATACTTTTATCCAGATTGTCTATTAAAGGTTCTTAAAAACTGTTTACAAATTTATAGTCTTAAGATCTGATTATCTTCTTTAAATTAGTGCTTCAAACATCTTTCGCAGAATCAAAACTACTCTTCCCTTATAAAGAAGCTGAAATACTCTGTGTTTGAGCAATATAAGCTATTAATAACTTCTAAAAATATTGCATTATGTTTTCATACCTACTGTCAACCTAGGTTACTCTCTTGGGTTGAATATCATATTCCTGCTTATTTGTCTACGTGTGAGACTTATATTCTGTCATGTCCATGACAATTGTTATTCTCTATGAAGGTGCTCTTGAATCTTATAACAAATTTGCTGATACAGTAAAACCTCATACATTTGGGACAACTTGGAGGTAGAGAATGGTCAGATTTAGGGGGAAGAAACTCAGCAAGAGGATTTTTTGTTTAAGAAACACAACTAATTATTTCAAGTTTATAAGATACACATGGATAATGACAAAAACCATTAGACAGTGGTCCTCCTAAGCAATTAACAGTATGTCATTATAAACATGGTGTGTTACTTTAAGAATATTAAACATGCTTCTTACAACTTTATTCTTATCATTAATTCACTTAGTTCCTTTGCTGTTTTAAAATACAGGAACATATTCCAATCCATGTTGAATGACCATCTACTATGACATGTTGATAATGATCATCTATTATCAGTTGACTGGGATTCCAATTAAAGAGATTTAACTATACTTATGTGGGCTTTTCTAGTGGTTCAGACAGTAAAGAATCTGCCTGCAGTGCAGAAGACAACAGTTAGATCCCTGGGTAGGGAAGATCCCCTGGAGAAGGGAATGGCTATGTACTCCAGTATCTTGCCTGGAGAATTCCATGGACAGAGAGCCTGGCGGGCTACAGTCCATGGGTTCACAAAGAGTCAGACATGACTGAGTGACTAACACTTTCACTTTCAACTATATTTACAGAGGAAAAATAAATAATTTTAACAACTGACTTATAACAGTGGGCTTGTATGCCATTAAGAATATCTATTTTACAAAAGAACTTTTATCAAATTTTTCTAACTGGACATTTTTCTAACTCACAGTGGAGAGGCCAAATTATTTCCATATATGAGCCCTCAACTGGCCTTTACCTCCCAAGGAAGAAAAAGCTCAAGTAACATAAAGGTTACAGAGCATATCCCCAAATAAAAGAACTAAATCCCTATAAATCATAAAAGAATGAAAGATTCTGGTTAGCTTGATGCCATGGTGACCTGAAAACCATGCCATAGAGTTTAATAAAACCATAGGAGATCACAGGTATCACTGACTCAATGAGTCTGAGCAAACTCCAGGAGAAAGTGAAGGACAGGGAAGCCTGGTGTACTAATGGGACCACAAAGAGTAGGACACGAATTAGCAACTGAACAACAGTGTTCAGTCACTTGAAATAAGTTTAGTCTTAAACTTCCCTTAAATTTGTTATGAAGGACTCTTAAATGAATTAAGTACCCATCTAAACACAAGTGAAAAAACAAGGTCAGGTCAACATATTTTCTGCCATAATCAGAACATTCTTTTTGTTCCAAAAATTTACAAAGCCTGGTATTCTTTGGAAGGAATGATGCTAAAGCTGAAACTCCTGTACTTTGGCCACTTCATGCGAAGAGTTGACTCACTGGAAAAGACTCTGATGCTGGGAGGGATTGGGGGCAGGAGGAGAAGGGGCCGACAGAGGATGAGATGGCTGGATGGCATCACTGACTCGGTGGACGCGAGTCTGAGTGAACTCCGGGAGTTGGTGATGGACAGGGAGGCCTGGCGTGCTGCGATTCATGGGGTTGCAAGGAGTTGGACACAACTGAGCGACTGAACTGAACTGAACGTATATTTACAGTTCAAACCATGCAATTAACAAATGCAATATGCCACCTCATGAGCCTCCTGTGGCATGCTCCCTTCGCTGTACTCCTCAGCCTCCCTGCCTCCAGTACTATACTAAACGTTGTTCATGACTTTCTTGAACTTTTCTACTGTTTTCCTTGTATCAGAATCTCTAATACGCTTTCAAAATTTTGACTGTTTTGGAACATTATATAAATAGAAATTTAAAAAAAAAAAAAGAAAATGCCTTGAAAGGTAGTAAGTTCTTTGTTTCTCAAGATGTTAAAGAACAGTATTGTCAACCACTTGGTGCTTATGAAGTCAGGAGGATAAGTCGGTTGGCAGGTTGATCTCTAACATTTCTTCCAAATCTGAGAGATACTACAGCTTCTAAGAACTCTTGAGAGATGCACTAAGCCCTCAGTGATGTCAAAAGTGATTTTAAGTTCAATTTTTTTCTCAGACTTTCATATATGGTACCTATTAAGAAACATGTTTTTCCTAAGCTTAAAGGGAACAATGCTCTATACATACTCATCCTACCATCTTCGTCAGAGCTAATAATTTTAGCCAATTGATATTTCATGTTTTGTATTGATATTTATTAAGCACTTATCACCAGAAAGAGTATTTGTTGCGTTGTTTTCCCAGTTCAATTTTCTTTAACAATTTGGACTTAATTTTGTTACTTTCCAGTTTTGGTGACTTTCACTAATTTCATCAACTTCTATTATACAAATCCTCCCCAGAAATTCACATCTGATTACATCAATTATGAAAATCACAGCCTTGCTACTACTTCATGAAAGACTTCTCTACTCAGAGTCAAAAATATGTTACACTTTGAGAAGCATTAGGACTACCAATGTCCCACAGAAGCTCCCAGTACTGCAAGAGGAATTTAAATGTGCTTTTCCTGGCTGGATAAATTTTCATTTAAAATTACCTTTTTCCTTGCTTGCTGATCTTTGGAAGAATGTGCCTTCACATGCTTTCTTAAGGAACTTGGGTCTGTGTAGCGTTTGGTGCATCCCGGAATTTGACAAGCATAAGGTTTCTAAATAAGAAAGAAAGAAAGAGCTGTGGTTAAATCATAAAGGTAACTGAGGAAGATTTACTCAAAGACTACTGACTTCAGAGCATGAACTGTTGCCAACTGATTGATGTGAATTGCTATGTGATACTCATGCATTTTAATTAGAAAGCCCAGTAAGTTTGCATCAAGGCAAAGAGAAGAATAAACTTTCAAGAAACAAAGAGATGGCTTATCTTTGAAGATTTTTAAGAGACTGCTACAGAATGCCCTCTTGCCACGAAACCTCCTGTGGCATTTTTCAATATGAAAATTATTAGTATCTCCAGTCATACTTACAATTATGTTCCCCTGAAAAGAATCTCTGGTACTGTCAGAAATTAGGAAACACATATTCTTTAAGAGTTCAGGTATAAAGAAGCTGTAGAAAAGTCCAGAAAAGACTGGTAATGTTTCAGAAGAAACCTGATTCAGAAAGAGAGAGGGAGAGAATTAAAAGGGAAAATTAGTGGAAAGTAAGTAGAAGACAGCAGGTTTCAAACAACAGACACATGAAAAATCAGCCAAAGAAACATTAATATTATTAGTTGCAGAGGAGTCCTGCTAAGCCTAGATTAGGTGAATAAGTTCTTAGCTGAGTACGACGAGAAAGAAAACAAGTTCTGGCTATTCCAATTCGCCCATGCGCCTGAGAGATGTAAGGTGTGGAGCCCAAGACAGAGTCTAGAATCTTTTTTATTTTTATGACTCTGGTGATTGGTACATGATAATTAGGAATGACTGAATGAGAGCATTACACATTGATTCAAATTTTAGCAACTATTCCTACTGTAACAACTAAATTCAAACCAAAGGTTTGAGAATGTGACTTTTATACTGTAGAATAAATAAAAACTTTAAGAAGTGAAAAAAAAAACCCTACAAGATTAACTGCGTTTATAAGATATATTAGCTGTCACTCATCTTCTCAGTATCTCATCTGGTGAGATATTAAATTTGTGCCTACATGAAGTGAAATGTGAGGAAGAGAACTGAAACTGTCTCTACAATAGAGTTCTCACTTTAGAAACATGCTATTCTATCGACCAACCCCACTCCCCCCAAAATTCAGGTTGTTTTCCTTACGATTTATATTTTGTTCCTGTTTTCATGCACTTGCTTGTCATTTTGTAGGCCAACATTTGTGTGAATTATATTATTTGCTTTCTAAAAACCATATATGTGTTTCACTTTCTTATTGCTATTGTTGCTAATTTTTATTCCAAGAACAAGATAAAGTCATGAATATATAATTTAGTTTGACAATCCTAATTTGAATTCTAAGTTTGATTATCTGACGTGTTTGTTCATTGACTAACTGACTGATTGAATGAATGAATCACTCAGCAGCTCTTTTGCTTCCATAATGTGCTAGACATTGTATCACATATCAGGGATCTAACAATGAACAATGGATGAACCAGCCTCTCAATAAGTCACAGTTTCTGCAAAATGATGAGCCAATTATGGGCTGAAGTCATCTGCCAAGATGTTTCCATTGGGTAAACAAAGGTTTTCTTTAACCTGGGAATCTTTCCTGGGTTCGCACAGTTTTTCCCCCCTAGTCTTCCCTTTCCTGCCTGGGGGAAAATAAGCCAACATCTTTACTGGCAGTCATGTTATGACCACATAAGTTCATGTTTTGCATTAGAGATGCTGTACATAAAAATTGGGGGGAATATTAATGCATTATATAAACTGATGCCATTATTATTACAATAGTCACCATTACTTGGGTTGGAAAGATAAGAAATGGTTAATGTCATTTTGGATTTGATTTTGAGATACTCTTGAAAAAGGCTTGAATACTGACCATTCCTCCTAGCTAGCTTTCACTCTCTCCCTTGTTATCAGCCACCTGGGATCAGTATGTCAAAACAGCAATGCCAAGGATTGGTCTAAGTGGTAAAGTGTACCGGTCATTTTAACTCAGATTACCTAAGCTTTAAATGGCATGTTACACTTCATCAAACTATATTCTTCATTATTTTCCATTTATACTATAAAGTTATTCCCCTTGTTTAGACATTAAGATGCTAATACAGAAATGATTTAGTAACACTTTCCAGGGTTAGAATTATGGACTCAGTCATCTTTATGGGCAAATCATTTTCCTAGAAGTAAAGAATCCATTTAATTGAAGAAAGATACTTTATCTAAAATTCTGATAGTATTAATATAAGGAGTTATTAGCATAAGGAGTACTTAATGAAAGGGAATGTGGACCTAAATTTTAATAACAAATTCTTCAAGCAACAAGAAGGTAGTTTGGATTTCAAAGAAAAAAATGATGGTTTTAAAAGATTTAATGGAGAAATACTAAAAAAAACAGTTAAGTTTTAAAAGCTACTGCACTGAACTGAATCATGAAATTATTATCTTAGGTAGCTTTTCTCAAAAGTTTTCCAAAGGGATTTTTTAAATTCAAAATGACTTTAGAAAATGCTCTTGGTTTGATTAGCTAAAATTAGCTCCAAGCAAAGAAGGGTATTGTAGAACCATAACACTTAGCCTCACAATAGTTCTTTGAAACTCCAGATAACTAGCTAGAGTAGAAGCAATTTCTCAAGACAATCTTGTCTCATGAATGTTCATTCTTCCATGATAAAGTTTAATGACAAATTGTAAAATTTATGAGATTCTACCAAGACCATTTTAGACATACAAAATAGGGCATTTAAACATAATTCATTCTCTTTCCTATTTCTACTTTTAAAAAATACTGCTATTCACCAAATTTATTCATTTAATATTCCATTTTGTTGGTCCTAAATTCAATGAATTTGATTCAGCTAGAACAGAAAGGGTCCATCTTATAGCCACATTACTCTAATTATATTTCAGATGTTTACTAGGCAAACCATCACATTATGTATATTAGGATATAATTCTGTTTAGAAAGGTTATGTGACATATAGCTAAAATGACTGCTATCAATATGACTAATAGCGACTAATATAAAATTTAATAAATATGTCAGCTATAACATCAGAAGAATCTTAAATATGTATGAGAAGGTGTGTAGAAATAACAGTATCTTTTCAAAATTCAAATTCTGAAGTAGTTTAATAATAGACATCAGAATGTTAACACTAAAAAAGTACTGTCATGAATACATTACTTGCAAGAACGTGGGATAAGAGATCTGTGATGTGTATAATACATTTACCCTGATGGCTTTGTTAAGTGAACTAAAATTACATATAGTCCACCTAGCTTCATGTAAAAAAAATGGCATCAAAACCTGAGAAATGCAAAGGAGGACAATCAACATAATTGAGAAAACAACAGACAGAGTCATGGAAAGGGCATTAGCAAGTGAACACAATCTTTCAGCACTAAGAGAATTAAAGCATAATAATGAAAATATATTGTTCTCATAGGTTGTATGTCAGTGGATATGTGGCTGTTAACACAGAGGAAGAGTGATGAAACGGGACCCTTGGGATAGATTTGCTGATTCTTTTTAGATCACTTGAAGGTGAAAATACCAGGTGGTTTCTAAAGCAAAAGGCCAGATTCACTTTCAAAAAGCAGGCCAGTCTCAACGTTCTTCGGTCAAGAAAAAAAGAACTAAAATAGGGAAAAAAAAATTGCTTTCTGTTTCTAGCAATAGAGTATCTTATCTATCTTAGTATATCTTGATATCTGAATATTTATTTTAAGGTCCAATCTCTAGCAGTCATTCTCTGTACTAAAATCTGTTATATATAACAGCCCCTAAAGTGCTTCTGCTTTATATATGAACCCTTTTGTCCCAGCACCTGTAATATTTAGGATAACCTGTTACTATAGAAAAAGGAAAAGAAAGAACCAAACAGGGCCCCTTCTGGCTCTTTACCAGGTTTCACTGCTGCCCTTGGCATTGTCCCTATAACCTGCAGGTCATAAAGCAAACACCTTCACCATCCCACTATCAAACGGGCACTTCCTCACACCGGGACTTGAGGCTGGAAGTTGGAAAGCTCCTGCCATTCTTACAGTGTCCAGATGTGTCCTCTGGTGCTTGGCGCGGTCACTGGAGTTACTGAATGCCTTCTGACAGCCCGGATGCTGGCACAAATACGGCTTCTCGCCTGTGTGGCTCCGCAAATGAATCTTGAGATTTTCGAGCCTCGAAAAGGCCTTCTTGCAACCTTCAAACTGCAAAAAGAAAATAATTTTTGGTTGCTGAGAAGGACCTTGAATGTTTGGGGTTGTGGGGGACAGGAAAAATAAATGTCCTTAGTTTGTTCTTAGCCTATAACAAAAAAAAAAATAAAATGAAATCCAAATAGTAACAGTATTACTTGTAAAAATATCCATATGTTTGTGTGAACTGCATTTTTCTACTGAATATACTTGCCACTTTCCATACCAGATTTGTGTCCCAAACTGATTTTTGTGATTACTTATGTCAGAGAAAATTTGCTGTGAGCCATCTGGCTTGGTTAATAAAAATACAGTAAAGCATGTCTTAAAGATTTGTTAAAAAATTAACACACTTTTCCATTTCCAAATTGGTCTAAATTGAAGGAATCAGGAAGGAAGAAACTTTTCACAACTAATAAACTAACAACAACAAAAGAATCAGAGTGATGTTTGAGAAAAAAAAAGAAAAGAAATTGAAGGTCCTAGAGTTAGAGATGAAAAGGACATGTGTCTGCTCAATCATTATGATAATAAGCTTTCTTAATTCTATCTTAAGTGGTTTTCAACATCCAAGAGTGACCTTTTTAATATATAGGGTGACGCCAAGCTTAATGAGATAAAGTTTTCAACATGCTTTTAAAAAGGAACAAGAAGACAATCCACCTAGTACTAAATCACATTCCAAATAAAGTTATAGTTTTATTTATCTCTATTTTTAAATAAACTGTGTTATCCGGTTCTTGAAGAGAAGAATTGTAAACAAAAAGTGGAAGATCTTAAGAAATGTTTCATTGGTTTGTCAGTAATATTTATTGATGGTAACATTTATTTACTGTCTTCTGTGTGCAAAATATCAGCTACTATGAGAGGGTCAAAGTGATTTCAATCCTTGAAGTGACAGTCTAACAGAAAACATGTTAGAGAATGCCTACATACAAAGCATAAATGTGAGATGGGTGTTTATCCTTTAATTTGCTCTTTGGTGCTAAGCCCTGGAATATATATGTCCCTTCAGCTATTATGATGCCATTCGAGTTCCCAGTGCAAGGAAAACTGTAATTTAAAAACTACAAGAACAAAACACAATATGTTTAATGCAATTAAGAAGCATTACATCTTAGAGAGGAATGTAGGGGTGGTAAGGGGAACAGAAGCAAAGAATGTTAAATTGAAAACAGTTTACACTAAAAATTAGCAGGTATAGCTTAAACTTACTGCAAGAAATGTTTTAAAATTCCTCAATGCTCTTACTTTTTATCAATACAACAGATTAGTACATTGTTCGTGAAGGGGTGACCAGAGTTGGGTCAGGTTTTGGTTATTTCAATTTTTACCTTTACGTAGAGGATGAACAAAGGAGGAAGAATAACTAAATATGTCACAACACCATCTATTTAAATAAGTTGTCTAGATTTTGCATGCTAGAATATTTTAAGAAATTTATGAAAGTTGTACTTATTTTTGATTGAGAGTTATACATGTTTCACAGACATATGTTGGTTTATTTCAATTTTGATATTTTGCTTAAAATAATTCTAGTGTTTTCCTGATTTCTATTTCACATAAAAGTAAATTTAGCCTGAACAGAAGATGATTGGTGACAAAGCCAACTACTTTTCAAAAGAATGAAAGGCATATAATGTTATATCGCTAGAGGGAGAGAGGAGTTAAGTGTTTATTTCTGCAGGTTTTCAACTGATTCTCATGTTTGAGAATCAAGGGGCTCAAAAGTAACCCCCAATTCATGGCTAAGAGGCCTCTGCCAACCGAACCTCTGTTTTTAAGGTTCACTCTGAATGACAACTCGGTGTACACTTCTGCTATAACTCAGTTTGTCTTGAAATCACCTGATAGACCACACTTAGGTCTAAAACGAGCTTATGGTTTTGGACACATCAAGCCTGTAGCCCAGTTCCTAGCAAGGTTGTTTTGCAGGGTGGACATCATTTTATAGGGATGCATACCAGATCTGAATAGGCCCCAACATCCACTGTCTTCTATAGTCACCCGAGATCTTGATCAGAGAAAAGCCTGCATTGTCTCAGAAACAACATTGGAGTGGAGAATCATTTTAGAATAGCTTAATGAGATTTCTGTGAGCACCAGAAAAATAAGGCCCCTGGATCTACCACAGAGTAATTAGACGGGATCCCAAGGTGCCCCAGAACTAATTCCAAGGGCATCTAGTTCATCAGATGTAAACTAAATGTAGACTAGCATTCCCAAGGTCTCTCTAGTTAAATGTCCATGTAAATGTTCAAAGTCAGAAAACTGCTAGTATTATTGTTAACAGAAGCAATGATCAAACCAAAGAGCTTGCTGCATCCCAAGCAAATCAGTGAAAAATGAACTATATCTCATAACATCATGACCATTTTTTTAAAATAGCAAAGATGGAGGAAAATATGAGCACCCAGATTGAAAATGACAACAAAAACATTATCAGTAAAATCATGCAAATCCAGCTGATCTCAAATGTTTCCTCTGTAACAGTGAAGTCCAGAAGACAACAGTCTTTGTAGTATGTGTATGGGCATTATGCTACTTTAAGGGGAAAAGATTAAGGAGTAAAGGGATTTGATCTTACTGAGTTGAATGAATAAAGGCTAGAGCAAGGCAACCCCACATACTGGGGGCTCATAAAAACATTACCCACTCGTTCTGATAGAAGAAATTCACTGAGAAGAAACCATGAACCCCACCCACACCAATAAAATGAAATGCTGAAGAACTGATAAATGGCTCCATGAGGGACCTAACACCCAACTCATCACAAGAGTATGCAAAGAATAACATCTGATTGAACTTGCCACACTAATAATTCTACAAGAAGAAAAAATAGGACCGGTTTATTTCTCTAAGGGTATCTGGATGAAACTTGAAAGCAAACCGTTTTGTGGATTCATTATCATTCATGATGGAAATGAACCTGTAATTCAAACAAGTATTTCCTCTCCCTCAGGCAATTTTACCCTAAGAGTATAAATTCAATTAAATGCAAATACATTAAAAATAAACTAATATTTTGGTAGAACTATATAAGATTGCTACAAAATACACCTAAACTGGATGTTTTGGGTATCTGAGTAAATGGCTGCCTTGTTTTCTACCTACATTTTTTCAGGTTTTCAAAATCTTTAATGAGTCTCACCTTGTAAAGAAACATCTAAATGTGAAGGAAAGCAGGAACCCCAGGAGACTTTCCTTGAATTTGGCTACATACTTTCTCATCCAGATTCCTAAAGTGAAAAGTCTATCCTGAGATCTAAGGTCCAAATTGTCACCTAATTGCTTGTGTCATTGAACCAACTCCTTCACAAAAACTGACCAATATCTTAGTCACTGGATATCTCCTTCCTGGACTGGCTGTGGAGCCAGGAATCTAAGGCCCAGTGGTACATAGATGGGTCATCAGGCCTGAGATTGCCTGTGCATCAAACACAGGCCAGATACAGAAAGATTAGAGAAGAACAAACTCTCAGAATCCAAGGGAGTAGCGGAAGGAGGAAAAGCAGAACAAAGGGAAAGACAAATGCAGAATGGTAATGTTTGAGGGAGTAGGGGTGGGAAAAGGGTCTGGGACATGTGGGTAATTTTATCTAAATAGCATTCTTATTTTCCTCCCCAACAAACACTGAGTAAGCCCTAGGAGCATGGCACTATGTGATAGACAAGGAGAGAAACAAAAGGATTAAGACTCACGTTTTACTCAAGGGAATCTGGACTCAAGATCATTACATGTGGCTGGGCAGGTCATATACTGATGAGGCATGGGCAATGATTCTCAAGATATATTTGAGATCAGAAGCATTGTCACACCCTTGGGAACCTGTCAGAAGCACAAATTCTCTAGCCCAACTCAGACTTACAGAACAGAAACCTGGGAGGTGCAGGCCCAGACATCTGAGTGTTAAGGAGCCCTCTAGGAGATTCTGAGGCTACCATGTGTCTTTGAGTTTGGAATGAAATGTACATTGTAATCGCTGTTGCTGTTCTCAAGACAATCTCCTGACAGAAGCAAAATGTCTTGCAGAATTCACTCATTCCTAACTGGGGCAAGAGTCATATGGGCTTGCAGCAGCCCTGGACTAAAAAGAAACACCTCCATCCCAGGATAAAGCAAGGTTATCTCCACATGCGCTGCAAATGAGACAATATTCCAGAATGCCAGTCTCATCCTAGAGATTCTTTAAGCTCTTAACTATTTAATCTGTTGCCAAGCAGATTCTACTTCTGAAACAGGCATGCCTAAAAATTCCCTCAGTGACCTCTTGACCAACAAAACATCCCATGTTTCTAGCACCTATTACATTCTGCTGTTGAGAAAAAGCAGTGAAGGGGAGCCATTATTTTCCAATTGCACATTTCAGTGACTACAGACACATACAAGAACAATGCATGAAGTGACAGAACTTTAAATCTCATGGGTTTGAAAATACGGCACTGCATGAAGCCTTACTCTGAGAAAAATCTCTTTAACTCTGGGGCTGTTTTCAAGGAACAAACCTTAATTAAGAAGTATAAGTTGCCTCAAATCCAGAGAAACTTAGCTTGCACCACTTTGTTAATTTAGGAGATTATTTCATATTTAAAGGATCACAACTGGACTGTAATCACCATCTATATATATTGGCTTGATTACAGATTGTTGACATTAAGTGGCATTAAGACGACCTTTGAAATATTACTTTCCCTTTCTATTAGAGGCTTTTGTGTAAGGTTTTGAAAATGAAAGACTCATTAGACACCATTAAAATAGGATTTATTCCATATGTGTAACCAGTAATCAAGTAGAATATTACTCCTTCCCCTAATCAGCAATTTATAGTGTTGAGAAGCACAAGTTCATATTCAAAGCAGTAATAACAGCAAACCTTTCCTGATCAGGTTTCTCTACCATCACTAGTGTCAACAAAACCAAAACAGAAAGGAGTCTATGATGCTGGACATGCTTTCTAAAAATATACATTTGATTTCAATTAAGGCTCAGTGTTTACGACCCTTGGAGGTATAAGCTTTTACAATTTTATCAGTCAAGACCAATTATTCCTATTAGTGACGGCTGAGCTGTGATATGCTGTGCAGAGTTAGGCACTTACTGATGAATTATATGCTAGTTTACATCTTCCATGTACAGCCCAAAGACAACAGAGACAAAAGCCATTGGTGGAAAGGTCAGCAAATATTTATCATGCTGTGGATACAGTCAAGGTGACTTCCACAATAAGCCCGAGAGCGCAAGTCTACTTGAATCATGGACATATCTGCAAAAGGTGTAAGTAAAAGATGGCTTCTTCTGTGACTGAAAGAGGGGGACAAAGGCACAGCTGAGGGCCCAGAGCCACCTCACACTCATGAGAAGAGGTGAGAAATCTGACTCTAGTGTTTAGCTGAGATTCACCAGCCTTCTTCCAGCACAGTGCTGGCCATCTTTATGTGCTCATGAGTCACTGGGCATGTTGTCAATATTAAAATACAGGTTTGGTTCAGTAGATACAGAATAGGGCCTGAGATTCTGCATTTCTAACCACCTCCTACATCATATTTTTAATGTTGGATGTTCAAAGATGCCAATTTGAAAAGTAAGGTTCTAGGGGTTATTAAACTACTTTCAGGTTGAAAATGTATGGTTTAATTGGATTCAAAGAAAAAAAAGAGACAAAGAACTAGAGTAAGAATTAAAAGACTTGCTTTTGATGACCCAAACTATTGTTGCTTCATCCACAGAAGTGTGGAAGAGTGAAATCTACTTGTTAAACTTAGGTTGAGAAGAGAACAGAAAATGTTGTCTAGGGGCAGAAAAGCAGAAGAAAAATCAGGGGGAAAAAAAGAAGCATAAGAAATCAAAACAGAAAGACTGCAGAACCACACTGGAGCAATCTGACATTGCCTCTGCGTCAGTGTTGTTCGCACTGGACGTACGGCTTGCCTCGTGCCATCCTGTGGTTTCAGCTCCCAATGCATCTTATTAGAACTGGATGCTCCAGCAAATCTTAGTATTTACCACATCAGTTTGCATAAAGCGTTACATAAAGGGAGAAGAAAATAATTCACATGTTTTGAGGCTTTAAAAAAGTATGTAGTTCATGAATTTACTATACTGAGTAATATGGAGTTCCCTCTCCAAGCTTCATTCAGACTACTAATTCTGTAAAGAGGAAGATGTCTCTGCAGGTTCTCACTTGAAAACATGAGTGATTTTGCTCATGTTTTTAATCTAATCACCTTATTGTCCACAATGGAAGAAAAGGAGTTTGTATGTTTCCTTTTGGTTGTTAAAAGTAATACCTGATTTTATAATATTTTGAAGGGTCTACCAAGAGGAACAGTGGCCTCATTGGAAAATTATATAAAATTGTGGTAGGGTTACCCTGGTTAATTTGAGATTTCTCTTAACTTCAGGGAAATCAGTGTACCCCAAAGTGATTTTAAAAAGATTCCAAGTATCTAAACAGATTGTACTTGGATTTCCTAGGACAGCCTTGCTTCAAAGTTTCCTGGTCTTTTGGGAGAGGCAGCCAGAATGGGGAAGACACTCTGACACCTCGGCCTCAATGAGTCAACTACTTCAGTGCATGTCACTTATCTGGAATTCTGAAGTGGCCTACTGTACTCATTTATCGATATTTTCTGGAACTATTAAAATTTTGTAGAATTAATATAAGACCCTTTCTGTAATGTTTTCCTAAACTATAAAAAAGAGATCCCAGTTACTACGTTTTTCCTTGTTATTCTAGTGTACAAAATGAATCTATTAACTAGCTCATAAATACAACTTCCTGGCTTGTTGTGCTTTTTGGTTTTGATTAAGAAATCTGTATAAAACAAAGGTTACCAAAATGGGCAGTATGAATGTGCTTCTAATTGGTTTAAGAAAATTCTTTTTTTTTTTTTAGAACATTTTGGGTCATGGGCAGCAGCTGACTTTTAAAAGGGCACTCTAAATGAGGTGGCAAAATAAATGAGGGTGTAACATAAAAATTGAAAATGGAAAAAATGTTTTTGAGAAGCCACATGACAATGTAGAGAGAAATATGTTACTTTTGTGCCAACATTTGAACCATATTAAATTTTTATGGAAATTATCACGTGTCTGGTTTATAAAAATTGAAAGGAGTTAGGGACAAATGGAACCTTATCATGGGCATTACATTCACCACTGGCAACACTGATATTTAAATATATCATATTGCTGCCTCCAGTTATTCAACAAATGTAAGGAATATCATATATTATTCATGCTGTGTCAATACAATGCCAGAAAACTACAATTTCAAGCAAATAATTATTCCATGAGTGGGTAAATAATAAAAAACTGGCTATTTGGGGGTTGTTTACACATAAGAATAAGTAAGTTGCCTGAATTTCGTTCTTGTTTATTAGCGTTGATTTTATGCAATCTGCAAATACATATCTCCTAGTGCTTGTGTCCTTCAGAGGCTCACAGTCAGACCTCAGTAAATGCACTTTGACTGCATGCCAGAAGAGCAAATATATTTAAGGCTATGTAACTGGCCCTGTGTAAATATACCTAAAAGAAATCAAATTATTTCATTTTCCATGTCTCTCTGTTTCTGACCATCATCTAGGCATACTTGATTCCGTACACATGGATCTGCAAAAGCATAATACTTCCATGAAGTATATATAAAGTCTACATATAAAGGCAACTTTCATATATTTTGCTACTGTATATTAAAGAAAAGTTTTGCAAAAAATTTTGAGCATCAGTCTATATAACAATAGACCCAGGAATATTGAGTTTCTTGTTCACTGAGCACTTTATAGGCTGTGCAGATGATTCAAAAGAATCACCAGGCTTCATTCTGCCTTTCCTGCATTCATATTACATTCCAGGAGGTAGACATACACTCAGAACAAATCCTGAAGCTGACCCAGCCTGCTCCAACACCCCCAAACTATTTTCTATAGACTAAAGGTGAGGAAACAAATGTTGGAGAAATCATCTTTTGGATTTTAGGGATTATTTTTTGCATTTTTAAATAGTGTCAGAAATGTTCTCTAAAACTCTAGTTTCTCTAAAGGGTCTCTCAAATTTCAGACAGGGATAGATGAAGTAAAAGAGAAATAAGGAAACGAGAAGCAGAAAAACAAAAAAAGAGAGGAGAGAGAGAGAGGCTACGGGTCAAAGGAGGGCTTAGCACAGACATGGTCAGGCCTGTCTCCTCCCGTCTGTCCTCCCACCTTCCCACCGGACTCCAGGCCAGTCCAGCTGCAGTTCCCTAATTAGGCATCACTGCTCCACTTTGCCTCTGCTTCTGCTACTTCCTGCGCCTAGTGACATCCTACTGACCCTTTAGCTTGGTGTCACCTCCTCTGTGATGCCTTCCTTTATGCTTGGTGTCACCAAGGCACAATGGATCACTACCTCCAGCTCCTCCCACACCCCACTGCACACACACATCAAGACTTATCCACTGCCCAGCTAATGCATGCGGTACACTAATTGGGTTGTTTGTCTCCCCTACTAGGCTGTGAGCTTTATGAAGACAAGGTACTGAGTCTTATTAATCTTTTTATTGGCATATACTTGGCATATACTCAAGTGACCACAGATTATTTGCTAAATAAATGCTAAAGGAAATGGAGAGAATATATATATTTCCTAGATTTTCTTCTGTAGAAAGCTCATTAAGGCCTTTTAATTAGGTAGAGCCAGTCACCATTTATGGTGATGTCAAATGGTCAACACAGCAAAAGCTATAAAATGCATTTAAGGATTTTGTTGGATTTTAATGTTCTATAGAATTACTGCAAAACATATAATTATTTTAATATCTAATCATGTGGGGAAACAATACTAATAACAATATGTGTTGTATTTTTTTGTGGTTGTGATGTCTTATTTATTGGTGTTCTGAGAGATCTGTAGCAATACTGGTGAAGGGAGTGGACTGTTTTCCTACCACACCCTTTTCCAAACTTAAGCTACACATACACAGACCCACTGGGAACACATTATTAGGAATAATTCAAGGAACATAAATGTACGCCTTCTTCATGCATAAATGAAAAGAAACTGTTTTAAATTGCCTTAAGTTAAGCTAACATACTCTTAAATATGCCAGGAAAGAGTCTCTCATCAGAGTGTCTCATGCAAAGAAAAAAGATCTTTGGGACCTTGCCCTGAATTGCCTAAGTCAAATATCCCCAAAGAGCAGGTCAAGCAGTTTCCCTTGCTATCTGCTCACTATCTGATAGCCAACCTCTCTGAACGGGACGCAGCCATTACAACCCCATGTAACCCCAGGATATAACCATGCCGAACTCCAGAGCTTTCTGTATTCAGAGTACAGGGGGCTGTGGCAAGGCCTTGGCTCTGCCGTTCCTGCTGGCAGTGGACTGGCTCCCCTGTAACTCTCTTTGACTGCAAAGAGGAGAAATGCCACTGCTTGCCTTCGGTTTTATTAAGAATTGGCATGCTTGGTTTAACAGAGCTAAGCAATATATTTATTTACTATGGTGTTTCCCAAAATGATTGCTAAATTCTGTCATCTCTTGACTGAGAAACTGTTTGCGGGTTGCAACAGAATGTATGCTAACATACATACAGCAACACAAACTTCCAAGACAAACTGTTTAAGTCAATTTGCTATCATATAGGCACATAGGTGCAAATATGTGCATATGCATTTGTGGGTATAGCCATGGGCACACACTAACACTTGCACACATATCCCACACAGATTCTGTAATAGATGTGTATATTTAAGATCTGTGCGCAGGGGGGTAGAGACAAGCATGAATTTGCCAAGAGAGAAGAGGAAATTCACACACGAAGAGAATAATTTACCATAAATTGGCCCATACTGAATTTACTCCAAAAAACAGAGTGCAAGATGCCAAATTTTTAATGGCTCTTACTATTCCAGATCTGGCCCTGACAAATTTTGGAAGAGATGCAAGTGGGCAGGAAAGATGGGATTAAAAAATTATATCTTAAGCCTTTTCACTTTCAAATGTAAAATTTCCACCACTGTGACAGGAGGAAAGAGTGTGGCAGGGATATTTTTCTGACACCATGCTTTTCTCAACAAAAAGTCATCGATTTTCATTATGCATTGCTTAAATATAAATTCTGTACTTGCTAAAAGTCATATGCATCTGGCTGCTTAAAAAAGAAGCAGATATGAAAATAATGGAACTCAAACCCTGCATTAGCCCTGGCAGCCATTATGAAGGTGTGAGCTCAGAGTGATGCTTGGGGCAGCTTCACAGTCAGAGAACTGACAATCCTTTGTGACAACCCACAAGATTCAGCAAGGCCACTCACTTGCTTCCAAAATGCATCACCTCCAGTACTGTTTCCTTCACAGCTAAGCTTTTCAGCGTGGCTCTCCCATCACATGCCTGACTGCAAGGTGGCAGGTGCTCAGAAAATCTCCCAGTCTTTCCATCAGTACTTGCTCTTCTTCTTCTTTGCTCTGATTTTAAACTACCTCTCCCATCTCTGAGCCTTTCTCTTTGTTTGTTGAAGGAATCACTCTTCCTATATATAGGCCCATGGTTCACTCATAGGCAAGAAAGTATTGACAAATTCATTAACCAAGTCTGACCATGTAGGTATTAAAACCCACAGAGTATTCAGTCATTGTATGGATCCACTGAGTTTGATCCCTATAATTCTAAAGCAAATACCTTAGCTAAGAATTGTAATCTCAATCCCCTTGACTACTCTACTTAAGATAATTTCAACCCTCTTTCCCCTCCGAATGTGACTCCATTTACCACAACGACAGGTCCACATAAAATATTACCCCAAAGTGTAAAGTTGGTGGTGTATGTGGATCACCTCCGATGTTTTAATTTGATGAGGATATTGGTCTGTTATATAAAGTAGTTGGCCTTTTCACTGAATTTAATTTACAATTGTTTATTCTTCAAAGAAATAAAAAATTAGTAAAACATGTTTCTAAGATAGGTCTCTTGCTTTACTTTATCTCCTTAGTCATCTTACCAAGCCAACAATCCTGATGTGAAAATACTTAGGGCAGAGCAAATTCCCAATAAAAGTTAACTGTTATTACCATCATTTTTCATGTATTCAAATTATCAAATAGTATTATCCCCATTTTCCAAGTGAAGAACATCAAGACCTAGAGAAGTTCGGTGCTTTGCCACAGACACAGAGCTAGCAAGTAGCAGATGGATAACCAGAATCATGGCCTTCTGGCTCAATTATTTAACCATTTCCACTATGCAACTCCAAGGAATACTATTTTTCAATAGGTTAAGGAGATAAAGGAAAAAATATGTTCTGGAAGGCATCCAAGCACACTTTTTCTTTTGTTTCTTTATAAAATGAAAAATATTAGTAGCTTAAATTCATACAATACCATCGACTATCCAAAATTGTACCAACCATTCTCACCAAAGTCTGAATGTAGAGGGAAGTCATTGATAAAAATGAAAAAGTATTGTGAGCCTTATGTTCTTGGCATAATCTTTTTTTTTTAATAACTGTAATTCTCAAGTTAAAAAAAAAAGTGGTATGCCTCTGTAAATCACTCAGATGCTTATGCTGCTGAGAAACAAATGCAAAGTCAGAGTTAATGTGAAATGGTCAATGTGAGCATTCTGGAAGACTTCAAGGCTGCATATTCAGCTAAACAATAAAATACTTTATAGCATGAACCTTCATTCATTTAATCAAATGAAGGGGCTAGTGAATTTACTACCAATTTACCAATGGTGACAAACTTGGTCCTTCTTAAATGCCTATGTGGTTAAGCCTTTCTTCTAAGTAACTTAACTTATGAAGAAAAGAAAGATGTTCTAGAAGTTTCCATAATCTAATAGGTGCCTAGTATGTATTAGGTGCTCAATAAATTTTTTGAAAAATGGTTAGTAATTGAATATTTGCCTAAATATTCATTGTAGCATTTCTAATTTGAAGCAAAATTCCTTCAGAAAAACAGTTCACTTTGCTATTTTCCTTTATTGGATATAAGGATCCAAACTGTATCACATCAGAAATACAGGGTTATCAACTGTTAAACTTGGCCTAGACCTCTCCTCTGAGTTCCAGGCCCTACTGCCTATTCAATATCTTTGTAGCTGGTCCACAGATACCTAAATGTAAATATTCCAACACTTAAAAATGACCTTTCTCCCCAAACAGAACTTCACTCTACACTCTATTTACCTAACAGTACAGCCCAGTATCTGGAAATAATTCTTGACATCCCTTTCTCACACATCTATCTCTGGTATCTAGGTCCTCCAAAGTGTCTCTCAAACGTGTTTACTTCTCTCTATCAATGGTGGACCTCCCCTTGTCTGAGTAGCCATCTTCTCCCACTTGATCTTCAGTAATCAATGGGTCTCCCCCTTTACTCTTGCCCCCGTCCACCATCTAGTCTCCACGGTGCTGCCAGAGGAATTGGTTGAAACTAGAAATCTGATAACATCACTCCCCTGTGTCAAATTCTTCAAAGGTTTCTCATTGTTTTGGGATAAAGACCAAAGCTTAACCATGGCTTACAAAGTCTTGCTTCAGCTGGCTCCTGCCTACTCTCCAGCTTCATCCTCACCTCACCCTCCTCCCCTTCGCTCCCTCAGTTTCAGCCACACTGGTCTTTCAGTTCCTTGGAGATTGTATTTGCATATGCTATTTCCTTGACCTGGAAAAATGTTTCTTCCTCCTTTCCTGGTTAAGTATCTTTTCAAGATTAGTTTAAATATTCCTTTTTCAGGAAAGCAGTCTCTGGTCCCCAAGCTTAGGCTTAGTCTCCAACATATACACCCTTAAAACATCCTCATGGACCATGAGCTCCTTCAGCACAGGGACCAGAGTGGTCCTTTTCATGATAGACTAGTGTGCACAGAAAACTTCTAACGCAGATTTGTAGAATAATGGACAAATGAGTTATTATATATTAAAATACAAGCTGTTTATATTCAAATACTTTCTTTTCCTCCCTCCCTTCCTTCCTTTCTAAGACTATGTGGTTAGAGCTTAAAATCCACTCAGAATAGCTATATACTCATAGGAACAGTGCTTGTTCTAACAATGGAGAATAATAAGAGATGAGTAGAACTCAAAGAACAGATCCTCAGATCTGGAGAAAAAAAATATTTGTGAAATTCTCTATAATTTCTAAGTGCTACATGAAATGCAAATGTTTTCTAGATTCCAACTGCACACACAAAAATATCTCAATTCATTTTGACAAAGTTATCCACCAGGGAGATGAATAAATAGCTTCACTAAATACATATGGTGCAATTATACTCGGCAATAAGTGACAATAGGTCTTACTTTATAGTAATCTAAAAATTCAAAGCCCAATTATTTCAGCTGCTCAGTAAATAACTGAAAATACGTGGTGGTAAAGCAACTTAGAACAGACTGTATTAGTAAATGCTAATGATTGCTTTATGATCCACAGAGCCACTTTCTTTTTCTTCTGAAGGAAAGAAAGCTTTTTGTAAATTAACGGGAGAAAAACAGACATCCATGAGCTACAGCCAAGAACAAAATGAAAGCAGGGAGTACTCCTTTTGATCTTTCAAGAGTAGTATTTAGTTAAAGAATGTATGCTGGACTACAGAAAAACACCACCAGAAACATGAGCATTTGGGACCTGAAAAATACAGTTGTTGGCAGCTGGCCTTTTAAAAATATATTTTTAAGGGAAAAAAAGGACTTGTCTCCATAGCTCCAAATTTCAGGGCAAACTGACACTGACTTTAATGAAAGGGGTCAGTTTCAGACTTCTTTTTTGGAATGCAGAAACACTGCAAGTAATTGGTATAATTAACAGCTTAGATATGCAAATCAAATTCAAACTTGAAATGACTGAGATGGAAAAGCAACCTCAACAAGAAAAGATGAAGGAAAGAAAGGAGAGAGAAGCATGACAAAAACAACTCTGGTCTTTCTGGATGATATGAAGTCTGCTGAAGCCACAGTAAAGAGAGATGGGGTACTGCTGATCTCTTTAAGACAAGCTCCACGTAAGTGAGAGGGAAAGGAGGAAGCTGCTGAGCCACAGGTCTACCCAGACCAAGGGAATCTGAACAACAATCAACATGGCAGAGCTGGAACTTCTGCCCCAGTAGAGCATTCTTGTTTTCATGCTCTCTGGACTTGTGGTGTTTATTATTTTTCTAATTTGAGCAAACAATGCAAGCTTTTGGCACCTCAAAAAATAAAATTATATGGCCAATAAAAATGTTTATTCAAGGGGAAAGAAGTTAGCTCAAAAGCAGCAGCTTCCTACTTTCTTAGCCACCTAACTACTGGGGAATGGTAACCTACCCTTTTGCTCTTCGGCCTATCTGGGATTCATCCAATAGAGGCCCACTTGAACCAGAAGCCTCCAAAGGGTAGTACCATTTGGGGAGATCCAATAGCACTCTCTGATCTTCTGGACATGATCAGGTTCACCCAATTTGTATTTTCTTTGCACACTGTATTTCTCCTTCACAATTACTTACTCATCTGCCATTAAATTAAAATTTTAGTAATCATCTACACAATTATTTCCTGAGCTCTATCTTGTCCATACCCCCTGTTTCCAGAGCCTCTAGTATAGTCCTGGAATTTGCCAGGTATTCAATGAATGAAAATGGAACAATCTGGAACTTATGGGTAATATTAGGTCAGATCATCCAAATGTCAACTGTCAAAGTTCATCATTTATTCAATGACCAAAGATCAGTTACCTAATTAATTACTGTATGGAGACAGTACATAATACCCAAAGCAATTACCTACCAAGTGGTATCGTAGCACAGCACTTCTCAGACTTTAATGCGCTCACAAATCTCCTGAAGAGTTCACTATTGCTAAGTCACTTCAGTCGTGTCTGACTCTGTGCGACCCCATAGATGGCAGCCCACCAGGCTCCCCGTCCCTGGATTCTCCAGGCAAGAACACTGGAGTGGGTTGCCATTTCCTTCTCCAATGCGTGAAAATGAAAAGTGAAAGTGAAGTCACTCAGTCGTGTCCAACTCTTAGTGACCCCATGCAGCCTACCAGGCTCCTCTATCCATGGGATTTTCCAGGCAAGAGTACTGGAGTGGGGTGCCATTGCCTTCTCCAAGAGTTCACTATAAGGCTGACCAATTCAGCAGGTCTGGAATGGGATCTGAGAGTCTACATTTCTAAAAAAAAACGAAAAAACTCCCAAGAGATGCTGATGGTCCTCTGGCCACATTTTGCGGAGTAAGTTCCTGTGGGTCCAATTGCCAACTCAAACACAGGTTTTTCCCTCCCATTTTTATTTTGCATTTTGAAAAATCACATTGTGATTATTATCCAGGTGGTTCTTGGTTTAGATATTCACAGATGCCTTCTTGGGAGGATGCTGCTGCTGCTAAGTCGCTTCAGTCGTGTCCGACTGTGCAACCCCAGATGGCAGCCTACCAGGCTCCCCCGTCCCTGGGATTCTCCAGGCAAGAACACTGGAGTGGGTTGCCATTTCCTTCTCCAATGCATGAAAGTGAAAAGTGAAAGTGAAGTCGCTCAGTTGTGTCTGACCCTCAGTGACCCCATGGACTCCCGCCTTCCAGGCTCCTCCGTCCATGGGATTTTCCAGGCAAGAGTATTGGAGTCCATGCCTTCTCCGCTTGGGAGGATGAAGGGTCACCATTTCTTGATTTCCTCTGGGACCCGGGGTCTGTATTACATATTCTCTGGTGAACTCTATCTTGCAAGAAAATTGAGACAAGTCTTTATTATCCCAACAAGAGGTTTACATTGTCAAGAGAATCTGGCCAGGAAAGAAAGTGAGCTTGGATTTTCTACACAACACATTTTTATGACAGAATCTCTTGAGAATATTTGTATTTTGTTAGTTCTTTTAACAAATTAGTGCATACTGCAGCACTCCGGTGTTCATAAAACACACAGGGTCTTCTTTATCTACTATGATTTCTTTCCATTTCTGCAATCAGTGTTGCACAAAACTTTTTCCAGCAGTTTCCAAGCCATTATGGAAAGCCTGGAACAGGCTGATAGAAATTAATATTTTGATTTTCTACATCAACTTCCACAGCTATTAATATTCAATGACTCTTTTTTTAAAGTGACAGAGTTTGGGTTGTTTCCTCAGACAATGACACAGTAATGTAGATGTTTTCTGTAGGTAATATCTGAAAGTCTGTCTGTTCAAATGGTCTGGTTTCATACCATAGTACAAAGAGCTGATCTATATTTAATGGTTTTTCTATGGATTAAAGGTAAAGAGTTTTAAATATCTCTTTGATAACAATTCTTTTGCTAGTACTTGATGTGGCTCTCTTAGAGGAGTACCACCAATGATAATTAAATTTGCTTATTATGTATATCCCTTCTCTCCCTACAACACACACACATACACATAGCTTGCATTTGCTGAAAAAGTCAACATGTGGCTTTATGTCTGTAGTACCCCAATCAACATATCAAAATCCAAATTTAGAATCCCAATTCACAATACCATTTTTTTCTTTTTTTCTCCTCTTTACTGAATAAATTAAATTCCGTCTTTGTTGGAAGGAAATGTAAAATGTGTTTCACACATACATTTAACACTAATCTGTTCTCCCTACTTTAATTATGCTTTGAATTTCTGTGGGATCTTATATCCCAGAGACTCAATTTACTTTTATAAATATTCATTGATTCTTTTCCTCCTGTTTCCATTCGTGCTGCTAAATATTACCCTCCATCTCTCATCTGGAGAAACTGAGGCACCAAGGAGGAATCTAAGGATTGGAACCAAGGATAGTCACATAACTATAGAGATGAAAATGCAACTTAGAAGCCCCTCCTCTGATTAAGAGGCAACACCCCCGCCAAAGTGTAGAAAAAATGGTACAGTGTGTGAAGATTAAATCAGAGATTGCCTGCTCATATTCAAGGCACAGCTATATTCTTTATTTCGTCCTCTCCCTAATACAAAGTGCAGTAATGGAATAGCTGCCCTGTGGTTAAAGAGAAATGATTACAGAAGAGAATAGTTGGAGAAAACAAGGCAAAAGTACTTGGATTTTAGTCAGTGGGAGTCCATCACAGTACCTAATGGGCCGAGAATGTTTCTATTTTTTCACCAAGTAATCCATATGCAAATTTCCTGCAGTATTCAATATGCACTTCCAAGTTCAGTAAATGTTTTCTATTCTTTTCTGCTTAGCTCTCTCAGATTTTTCCAATTAGGCCCTGTTTATTTAGAAAAAAGAAAATGTCTAAAGAAAGGATTAAGCTCTGTATCTTATAGAGAAAGAATGAATATTAGAAATTCTTTCAGGATCTAGAGGATGCATTCTTTACTCATCCTCCCTGCTGGGATGGGTAATGAGAATAAAGTAAAAAGGGAAGGAGACTGAGGCTCTCTACTTCTTTTGGTTTGTTCAGCTGAAAATATGCTTTTGACTATCTGGAATTTAATCCAAAATTCATGACAATTCAGACAATGGTGTATATGGAATAAGACTGTGGGTAAAAATAAATCAATAAAAGAGAGATGTGAAAGCTCAAAAGGACCCACCTGGTGAGCAGAAGTTCTGCAAAAGCAAGAGAATTCACCATGTGGAGGGGACAAGAGGACAGACTGGAAAGAGAGAGCATGAATGGCTCAAGCTAGCAGTTGTCTCAAACGAAGATGACCCAGGAAATGGAGCTGTAAATCAGAGAGATGTCTCAAAAACATGGCCTCTCAGAATAGCAGTGAGGGAAGAGAGTGTGTGAAATTCAGCTCTTTCATCTCCAGTCACTACACCCACGAAGACATGTGGTGCTCTGCCTGTGTCTTTCAGGATTTAAACTGAAAGTGGACGGTCATTCTGGGTGAAAGAAAGGAAGGGAGGGAGGGAGACTAGGAAGTTGAACCAAGGGTTTTCAACAAAAACCCTCTGCACTTGAGTTCCATGTAAGGCATTAGGACAGAGATACCATGGTACCCAAGAAGGAATTTCTGTCACAGAGAACAGCCTGCTTCCAGAGGCTGTTATGAAGCTCAAAGAGATTTTATATATGTATACACACACATACACATGCACGCACACACACACACACACATATACACTATTTTGAAAATTTAAAATGCATCATACCAATGAAAGAGGGATTATGAGCAGTGGTTATAGTTGGCATTGTATTAAAGAACAGGAAATATCCAAGATGCTTACAGGGTTTCAGAACAGATCACTACCAAATAAAGCTGTAAACAGCTAAGCATAAAAAGTACCCAAATGTCAGGTTAATTTTCTCTCTCAGCATTTAGGGACTCCAAAAACCATAGGGAAAAATAACTGACAAACTGTATTTAAGGATAGACTGTTTACCTGGTGATTGAATAATACACTGAGTTCTTCAAAAATCCTCACATTGCATTTGGTTGCCTAAGAGATACAGCATAAGAAGCAAAATGTGTCAATACAATCAATAAAAAAAGGTTTCCCTTTAATGGCGGCTACGGGAAAGAGGAAGAAGCAGAATGAGGTATTAATAGTATAAACATATCAGACATTGGCTACAACCATACCATAGCCTGTTCCCTTCATAAATATTTTCTGCTACAACCTACATCTTCTGAATCTGGCAAAAAAAGAAGAAAAAAGAAAAGACTTCTTCAAGTCTAGTCAAGCCACCTGTTTACACTATCCACGAAAACAAAACAAAAACTGTTGTGGTTACATTACCCAATGGTCATTTACAAAAGTTAAATTCTATTCTTCAATAGAGCAACTGAAAGAAAGAAAATCACTTTCAAAAGCTTTTTAAATTTTAAGTTCTAAGACACAGCAGTGCTCTCAAATTTCAATTCCTTATGTCTTAAGCTTAGAGAAAAATAAACTAAACAAAAGTCTGCCAAAAATCCAGGCTATTAAAATGTTACAACAAAATGCCCTGGGTTTGAGACTATGGTTGGTATCCAAATGAACAGAAACGTCCTGGACAGAAGCCTTCAGATCACCATGGAACAGGCTTTGATGCCCTTTGTTTAATTCTGTGAAGACCCAAACCTCAAGCAGAATATTTCTGGCCTGTCAAATAAGGCTTTTCCCAGAAAGTCAAAGAGCTTGAAGACATTAAGTCTGATTCTTAGTCCATTCTTAAGTAACCTGGCATACTGGATTTCACCTCTAACTTTAGGGTACACTAAAAGACATTACAATGGAGGTTTTTTCTTTTGATCCCATAAATCAGTTATGTTTTTTTCTCCTTTCATTACCAAGGTGGCTTCTTCCTTGAAACAACTTTGAATACCCCCACATAGTAATTCTATTACAGAAACAGCCTTGTACATGAGAGGGCTGACTATGCTTTAACAACTCTGGATGTTTAGCCTTTATCTGGTTTTCTCTTCTGCAGCTTCGCTGAAACGATGAGAGCTCCCCCAAAAGGAGAGATTTCTGCCTTAACTCACAGGCACATCAAAGAAGAATAATCTACACCTGCAGTCACAAACTGATTAAGCCCCCGCATCTTCCCTGGCACAGCGTCTAAGAATTCCATCCTTGAGAACTTGCCCTGGAACTCACAACATGGTATAAGCAGTTGGAGTTAAAACCTGAAAAATCTTTACCAGGCCTCCAAGCCACCTGCCTCCTGCAGTGCCGTGGAATGGGAAGAAAATCTCAAAGTGGCTCCATATCTATATATCTGTTCTTCCTTTGAAGGTGTGGCCTACGGGTCTCAGATGGAAAAGCAGAGGAAAATCACCATCAAGCAGTGGGTTTGCAGTCCTTGCGTGAGAGTCTCTTACATTGCCTACACATCAAACCTATTTTTGTTTATGCAGTAATAGATGTATTTGGACTGAATAACACTTCTCCAGTTTAGCTGCCTAGCCAATTAATGTCTTTGCTTTCACCTTTATAATTAGCACGTTGAAAAGAAGATTGTAAAAGTTGCTATTGAGGTGGCAGTGAGGAGAAGGCACTAGACTGTGAGTGCGTGAGGAACAAAGGCCCAAGCTATGGGGAGTTCGAGATGAACCTCCAGATGGAATTTGCACACTGCAGACATGTCAACCAAGACACTTATCGAGCCGCCCTAAGGTAGTACTGACACAGAAAATTAGAACCTCACCCCAGAAGCAGCACAAGAGAATAGTGATTTTAAATAGAAGCCATATTTAAAACCTTGCTATTAAGCACATACATATACCATGACTCTGGAAAACAGACAGAGAAATCTTAGTGTTGACAGACTTCATGGTGAGGGTTCTTTAATTCTCATTCCCAGTCTGGCTCGGGTGCACAAAGGAAAGAGCTTCTTAATGTTCTTCCTTTTGTCTCAGAAATTAAGCATTTGCATCATCTGCTCAGGTCCACACAAAGACTCACACCGTAGATGCTGCAAGACTTTGCAAAATGGTCTGCCTGAAATGCCCAAGTTGCAAATCAAGCAGCCTCCTGGAAATAGGAAATAAAGCCCCAACACAAAGGGATTCACGGTTAATGAATCAGATCTTCAGTGCTGGTATTCTGCAGTAGTAATGGTACATCCTTAAAGTTCTTTATAAAAAGCTGATTGGTAATGAAAAGCTGTGACTCTTCCATTTCTCCAAATCTCCGATTTTCCACCAGAATGTTGCAACACTGCCTTCCACTCTCTCAGTTCCCTGAAAACTGAGGTAAATATCCGCCATATATACAACTACCAAGCCCATAAGTGAACAACTGCCCGATTCAGAGTTTCCATGAATCTTTGTGTGCTTTTTCTCATGTGCAATAACACTAAGGCTTTCCAAAGATAAGGATAAGCAAGCACCATTTTACTAAGCATCTTGTTTGTGTCAGGCCATGGGCCAGGAACAGTCACAGAAGTTTCCTAAATTCATTCTATTCTTTTTCAAGAAAGATCATGAATCATTAGGTTTATTTTATTGGTAAGAGAACGGAGGCTGTATGAAGTTAAGCACCAATGCCCAGAAGTAACTCAACTGGGGTTGAACTCAGACTGATGCTGGTGTGCCTATGAATCCCCTCATTCTTTCCGCTTTACTTCACTAGTCAAAGAGTTCTTAATGGTTTCTCTTTTTAAGCACAGGGCCCTGACTTATATGTCATCTAGTCATTCACTTAATAAATGGGTATTGGGCTCTGATGCTGGCCTGGGTGCTGAGGTAGGCTCTCAGCATATGATGATGAATGGGGTTGGGGTCCTTGCCCGCACAGAGCTCCCCCAGTAACTGGTTAAGTGGGCATGTAAACAGCAGATGCAATACAATGTGACATAATAAAAGACATGAGCAAAGACAGATGAATTCTGTGAATCTGAGCTGATGCCATACAGGAAGTGACTTTTGAGATGGGTGTCAAAGTATGAATAGGAGTTCAATGGGCCGACAGCATTTAGGGAAAACCAGGTAGAAGAAATATCACCGACAAAGGCCTAGAGGTGGGAAAACAGGCAACATAATAAGGCAACAGGCTGACAGAAAGCAGCAGCAAGTCCTGGTGATTAGATATAGGGTGAGAGTTCAAGGCAGGCTATGGTGAAGACTGTAGAAAAGCCTTGAGCCCACTCTGCACTGGACACACTGCCTTATTCTCAGTAGGCACTCTGTAGTCCAGGCTTTAAAATGAAAAGCAGAACACCTAACTCCACCGACTAAAATGCTCTACTGGCTTCCAATTATGCTCACAGTCAGATTCCAATTCCTCTTTATACTTGGCCAACATGGCCCATGTGATCAGGTCCCTGCCACACCTCTGACCTAAAGCCCTCCCTCATCTTTACGAGCACTCTAGCAACTCTCTCTAAGACACATACCATCTCTGGGTCTTTTATATGCTGTTTCTTCTGCCCCAACACTCTGCCTTCACCTGTTCCCAAGACTGGTTTCCTCTTCTCAGGTCTCAACTCCATTAACACTCCCTCCAGGATGCGCTCCCTGACCACTTTCTTTTAGCTGGCTTAACTGCTGTTATGGGTTGAATCATGTTCCCTTCAAAATTCGTATGTTGGAGTTCTGATCCTGAATACTTCAGAATGTGACCTTACTTGGGGACAGGGTCTTTACAGAGGGAGGAAATTAACATGAGGTCATGGAAAGGGGTGGCCCTAATCCAATACGACTGCTGTGTCCTCATAGAAAGGGGAAATTTGAACACAGAGACTTGCACAGAGGAAAGTGATACAAAAACATAGGGAAAAGACAACAATCTACAAGTCAAGGTGAGAGGCCTGGAACACATCTTTCCCTCATGGCCCTCAGAATGAATCAACCCTGCTGTGCTTCGATTTTAGGCCTAGAGTCTTCGGAACTGTGAGACAACAAATTTCTGTTACTTAACCCAACCCAGTTTGTAGCACCTTGTTAGGGCACCCCTAGCAAATTACTATATCTGCCACACTCACTATGTATTTCCTCCATAGCACTTGCCCCCTCGTGGGAACCCTCTGGTTTATTTATTTGCTTATAACTGTATCTATCCATTAGAATATAGGCTCCATGCAGGCAGGTGTCTTTTCTTGGAAAGAGATGGACACAATCTCATCCCCTGATCCCAGAAGAGCCCTGACACATTGTAGGTTCACAATAAAATTTTTGTTGGATGTGTTAATGAAAAGATTGTGTTTGGGTGGACTGATCATTGATAATCATTTACTTATTGTACCCTCTAAGAAATCTACGTTTAAGGGCCTCCCCACCCCAAGGCAGATGAGAGACAGCTAGCCTGTAGTGGACAGCAGAGTCTGCCAATAATGAGATTAGCATTATCCTCTGGTGCCTTACAAAAATTCTCGTTTTGCTCTTTGCCCAAGTGTTTCGTACGAACAAAGTTTGAAAGATCCAGTTGTTTCTTTCAGTGTCCTGATGTCCTGCCAAACCAAATTCAATTGATTGAAATACAGCCTGCTGATGCTTTTGTAAGGCTAAAGAAGTGGATGGCAACCTTCCACCCCTTTGCTGAATGGTGTAATTGGCCTGCCACAGAGAATTGGGGAATTTTAACACATTCCCCATTTGGCTGAGCTCACCAATTATTCCGCAGTTGCTATCAGAGCCACAGACTTTTCTTCTTTGGGGTCATTAAGCTTGTCAAAACTAATTTGTCACCACAACTGCTGACCCTCATTGCTCTGACAGCAGCACAAGGATCACCCTAAACAGGCTCTTGCATTACAAGAAAGTAAATGGTTCATCAGAACCCACTGTGCTCTTGCTGTATGGCTGGTACTGGCCTCCTGACCCTGGAAGATGTGGAAACAGTATCCTATGAATGACACTAGTCTCTGAACCCACATACTAATCACTTTCATGTTACGTATATGTGTGTGTGTATGTGTGTGTGTGTAAATAAACAAGTAAAATGAAAATAAATGCTTTGAATATAGGCTTGAATCTGATCTGTGACAAAAAATATGCAATTCTTGGGCTTTGACAAAATCCAAACACATTCCACGTTCTCTCCATGCAACCACCCAATGGAAGTCAGGTGGAATTAAACATGCCATAAATCATGGGTTCCTAATAAGCCAGTCAGAATAAAATTCTTTGAGAGTTTCTTGATTGTAAATGCAAAAATATTCCAAAATCAAGGTTGCCAACATTCAATAGGAAGAAGGAAACTTGCTGTAAGGAAATAGCATTCAGTTCTTAAACTGTACTTTGTGGGCTCACCCATATTGAGAATAGTTACTAACCATTTGCTACAGTTGGCAAGTTTAGCGGGTCTACATGCAAATCTCTGCACAATCAGACAAAGGTAAGAACAAGTTTATTAATTTCAAAAGAATGAGGGGATCTGTAGTGACTGCAAAGCAGGCAGCATAAAAACTTGCATTAACTCTTTCAAGCACAAAGGAACCATTTAATACATGGGCTAAAGTAACCCTCTTCAATAAATTATGATCTCAACATATCTTGATATAAACCTATAAGACTAAAATAACATTATCAAAGAACTTTAGTTCTAAAGAGATTCAGTTCTAAAGATAACTGAGTTTAAAACAATTGGCTGCTACTATATTTTCTTGGTTGCACTGTGGATTGGACATAATGATAATTTGGGTAAATTACTAATGGGAAGCTGGAAATACCTGATTGATGCTCCTGCTCATGTTTCCTTAGTTTCTTCCCCAGAAATAATAATTTTCACCTTTTAAAAGGAGTTCCAGTTTCCTAATGAAAACTAACACTAAGTATACAACTGGCAAAAGGATTAAATATCTTGAAAAAAGGCCAAGTCTTTGGTTGTTTATTTATGTTTATTCAAACAAATCTGATAGGCTCATAGCTGGTTTCTGATGTTATGCCTTTGAGCTGTTTTTTGTTTGCTTTCAGTTTGAGAAGGGAGTGTAGGATGGGTTGAAGAGCAGTGAAGAGGGAAGAAACAAAAAGGGGGTTGGGGGAGATGTGGAGGCCAGAATTTCATGGGAGCCACAGATTTAGCCAAGTTCTAATGATGTCACTCCATTTTTACTCTAGCGACAGGGATCCCCCACCCCCAAACTCTGCACTTTCAAAGAGGAGTAAGCTAAAAACTTGGCAAATCTCATAGTAACAAAGTCCTGAATTGGCAGCCAAGATCTGGATGTGAATTTTAAGTCGTTTTCTCCCCAAATGTCCAACAAGATCTGCTGTGCTTTACGAAGGAAGAAAAAAGATTTATTGATGTATAAAAAGCCACATTTGAGTTGCCAGTGCTAATCAATAACTGGAATTTCACAAAAGACCATGTTAGGCTCAGTAATGAAAAGGACACACATATAAAGGCAAGTATAATTACATGGTATAAATAAGGAGAGGCTGCCAGAGTCTGTATGTTGCCAAATGCCTCAAATGTTCTTTGAAAGACTTATTTTTATGTCTATGGAGGATGAATAAACCTCGCTTAAAAAAATAAAGCTCTTCCTAAACCTTTGCTCATTTCTGGAACTGAACCCTTTTGCAGGTTCTGAAATGTTTAACTTTGTTTTTCATTAATTTGACATGTTCACACATCCCCTGCACTTCTGGAGCTCTGAACAAAACTGGCAGTGAGAGTGCTGGAAAAGCAAGGCAAGGACTGCTCCCGCAATATTTCTGGCCCTGCTGGAGATGCGCTGCTTGGTCTCATAAGATGTGAAGTCAGACTCTGCACCCCTGTAAAGCCTGAGTTTTCGCAGGAAACCAGAGATTTTTTTGGTACTTGGCCAAGTGGGATCCCATCTCCAAGTCCTTGGTGACTCAGCTTGAGTTCAAGTCAGCACTGAGCTCATTGGGACTATCCTTTGATACAGACATCACATATGAGGAACACTGATTGATGGATAAATGGGGCTCCCTGTTTGATCCTTATACTAGACACAAAACAGAAGGGCCATTTAGGAGCCAATCTCTGCTTTGTGGTTCAGTTTGAGAAATGCAGGTAAAGAAAAGAGAGGTATCTTTGTCAACCCAGACTGATAATATTGTTGAGGGGCTTTGGTTATTGGGGACTATCCCCTGGGAAGACAATCAAGGATGATGTTTGCTGTGAGGAAAGTACAAAAGGACAAGCCCTTTGGAGATAACGCATGGAAGGGCCTTCTGTATCCTTTAGGTCAGTTTTCAGTTTCATTTTTGAATCTGATTTCCATAAAGCTGCAATTAACCAAAACTGGTAAATTAGGTGTTTTTTCTAATCTGTAAGGATGCATGAACTGCTGGCTGCCACGTACGTAAATAACAGCATTAGCACACTAACTGGTAGAAGTCCCTGGTAGCTAGAGGTATTTTTCCAAGCAGAAGGCACAGAGAGAGTGCTGGGCCACAAAGCATCACTGCTGCACACCCCCACCCCCCACCATTAGGTTAAAGGAGAGGCTGTATTATGTTTACCGCAGATTGATGGTACTAATTTACCGAATCATCAATAAAAGCTATGTATTTCCTCAAAGTCTCACATAGCCTTTTGCAGACAGAAAGATAAATCTGAAGCTCAGAGCAAGCTCATTTAATTTTTACCTGACAGCCAGTAATAACAGAAGCATCATAGAAAGGTTATGTTTCAATGAAAAAATTCTATTACTGGGCATACCAAACACACTTGCATTAATTACATTCTCTTTGCATTGCCCTTGACAAAAGATCAAGCAACTACCAAAAAGTGGGGGTGGAGGGAGGGACATATGAAGAGAATTCTACTTATTATCTGGGATTCTCTTTTTCTAATTTCCCAGGAATTTAATCACATATTCTGTGCCTTAATTAGTGACTATGTTTAATTAAATCTGATGTTCTGAAGATAAGTAGCCAAAAATATTACCAGGCATATAACAAGGATCAATTATTCTCCAACAGATGATGTTTCTATATTTCTAAAGTTGCCTGTATCTAAAACATATCTTTCCTGTCCTGCTGGAATATTTAAAAAGAATAAGAGACAGAAGCAGAATCTTTTCACACTTCATCTTCACAAAAGGTTATCAGGTACAATGATTTATAATAGTATCAAGGCCTTGTATTCTCATAGTTTCTGAGTAGTAGTGAGGCATAAGAGTGAAGTGATAGTTTTTAAGGAAATTATGGTACTTCTACTTCAAAAGTTTTAAAATTGAGGGAGATCTTAAGAGACAAAAAATTTTCCTTAATGAAGAACTTTCCAGCAGGGTACGACGAGGTTAAGGATATTGCTGCTTCTTCCAAGTCAGATACAAATTCTATTCTAATCTTAGTTCTGCTAACTACCCATTGTATGATCCTGAACAAACCAAAGAAAAAGAAAAAAAATCAGCAAAATACTCTGAGGACCACAGTTCTCATATTTGAAAATGAAAATAAGAGTAAAGACTTCCTAAGGTTTAAGCATCACAGAATACTTAAGTGTACAGAGTAGTCACTCAAAAATATTGTTTCCTTTCACCATGTCTTTCCTAATTCAATCAGCAGAATTCACTGGTTTGTAACTTTCAATAGCTGCCTATGTTTTAACCATCAAGAATCAGAGTTATAAAAAATGGGCAGCAAAATTCGAGCTCCCTAACCTCCAGACCAAATGTGGAGAGGAAGGCCAGTGCTGTGTAAGGGGTAGCCAAAAGATGCTAGCTACTTCCAAGACCTGCTAAGTTCCTACTCTTCGGAGCAGTCAGCACACCTCTCAGCCAGCAAAGAATCCAGAAAAGGTAAGCTGATTATCAAGATCACCAAACCTCCCCTTCTCACCTGTGCCGCTGATTTGGATCCCAGGAAACAGAAGGAATCGAGGGAAACACAGGGCAAGAAATATAGTACAACCTCATAAAAAGATGACTGTTATGTATACACATGAAATTGTCGGTTAAAACCTTGGTCCCCAAAGTGTGCAGCATTACCATCACCTGACAGCTTGGTAGAAATCCGAAAGTCCAGGCAGCATCCCTATTGAACCAAAATCTGTATTTTAACAGAAACCCTCTAATTCATTTGTGAAGCCCTGCTTTAAAATATGAAATTATGATCTTCTCTCCTTTCTCAGACTTCAAACTAGAGTATAGGTTCCAAGTGGAGGAGGGCATGGCAACCCACTCCAATATTCTTGCCTGTAGAATACCCGTGGACGCACAGAGTCGGACACGACTCAGCAACTAAACACAGCACAGTGCAGCACACAGGCTCCAAGAGGGCAGGGATCTTCAACTTTCTAAGGCACAGATACATTCCAAATGACCAGAACAGTGCCTGGCATGCACTTGTACTCACATGTGACTGTTGAGTAAATGACTGAGCAGGACTAATAAAACTCATCCGTGTCTAAATAATAAGACCATAGCTTTTTAAAATGCCACCCTGAAAAATGACTACTGTCGTCAGCAGGAGCAATAAAGAATTTATTCAGTTAAACTCAGAAAATATTTATTGAGCAAAGTCCAAGAATTCTGAGACTGTAATAAATCAAACAGGTGTTGGTGGGCGAAATTGACTTTACTGAAGGAAAGTTTTTTTCTCAGATAATGCTAGTTGATGATATAAAAAAGCATGGCCCATGAACTGCTTTAACAATTTACCTCTTTAAACAACTTTATGGAGGTATAATTTACATACCAAAAACTTCACTCAATTTTAAAGTACAATTAAATGACTTTAGTAAATTTACTGAGTTATGCATCTCTCCACCATAATCCAATTGTAAAGCATTCTCCATCATCCCAACGATGAGAGTATCAATCAGCTCAGCCCATTTACAGTTAATCTTTGTTTCCACCCCAGCCCCAGGCAATCTATTTCTGCCAAAAACTGACATTTTTGAGGACTCCTTGATCGTGTACATGACTGACATAGTACATGTGAATCTTCACAGGCATTTAGTAAAAACACCTAGTAAGAACCTCTGTCTGCCTGTACCTGCTAACTCATTTTCAGTTACTATATGCAACAGTTTTTAAAATTCATTTCTCTTTTAAAATTCTCTATCCAATATTAATATATAAGAATAAATGTACCAGTATATTTATTGCTTCATGTGTTATACAGGCAGGAAACAGAACATAGCCTGAATCTTTAGTTACAATCAATATACTATAGGCTGTGATGTGGATATTAAGAAGGATGAAGGGCTACACAGACTGACTTGAAGAAAAGTTTATGATATACAATGTGCTGAAAAATGTATATAGTATGATCCCATTCTGTAATAAAAAACAAAAAAATCGTATGTATGCAAATGTTTGTATGTTTCTATAGTCATCAAGAATATACAGACAGACAGACATCAAATTGTTAACATATTAGTTTAAGGGGGAGGGTGACTAGGAGTAGAAAGTGAGGAAAATACTTCATACATTGTTGTGTGCAAATTTCACTTTGCTGTTTTAAAATAAATTATAATCCCATAAATAATATCTTTAAAAACTATAATTATACTTTCCATTAACTCAGATTAGCTTCCTTATCCCTTCTCTCTCCTTACTATAAATCTAAATTCATATAGTTATACCAAATGTGTGGGCTAAAATATTATATGGATCATGGAGACCTCTGGGTTATAACTTAAGAGGTTTTAAAATTGGATTTCAAATTCACATTGCTAGTTTAAGGGGATGAAGACCTCAGCAATACGATTTTTTCATGCAGCAGAAGTGGCATGATATTCAGGGTGAAACCTCACCTTTATTGACTCTCAAAATTATTCCAACTGAATGAGTAGTGGAGATATGGTAAATGGCTTAGACTCATTAGGGTGTTGATGAAATGATCTACAGTCCAATGCTACTGGACTCAATACCCATTGTAGTCTAATTAAATAATACAGAAATCTTATCAGTAAAGCAACAAAGAAATACTTTTTAAAAGGAGACAGCAGTTTCAGCATTACAAAATGAAATCATGACTGTATGCACATATGAAAAATACATATTTGTGTGATAAGCCTCCTATAAAAGTGCTTAATAAAGGTATATTGGCAAAGATATTTGATTAAGCTATATAAATGATAGCCTGAAGTTCACTAAGGTGCCGTGATTCTATTTTTCCCATGGGTAAGCTTTCACCCCTTTTATAAACTTTCATTATTCTTGTCAGTTTCAGCATTACTCTTTTTAAAATAAATCTTCTAAGTACTATATCTAGGAAACCACACAAATGATATGCATACAGCTCAATTAATTATTTCAAATTGAACACACTCATGTAACTGCCACGTAGATCAAAAAATAGAACATTTCATCATTATTCTTAAAAGAAATTCAATCTTTAATTCCAGGGAAGAAAGTCTGAATTACTAAATACATTTGGTATATTTAGGCAGTTATCCCATCCATTAGGGTTTAGACTGGGCTGTCTGGGTAAAATTTAAATATGAGTGAGTGAGCAAATTTAAATATGACTCCACAGTCTAGAGACAAAACATTCCTTGGAAAATGTGTGAGGCTCCATCAACACGACTTGCCACAGGTCTTTTCCATGTGTCAGAGGACAGACTGTCAGGACCAATGACTTGTCCATGTTTGAGCCACAGAGCTCAAGCCAAACACTTGACTCATCTCTGGGTTCATTTTTACCCCTAAGCTGCCTTTGTCACAAAGGTGTAGTGTAATGAAATGCATGTGACCCGACAAACTGAACAGAGCCTCACTGTTCAAAAGAGGTAAAACAGACGATTAATATGTCAGCACAAAGTGAAGACTCAGAAGGCTGGAATATCAATCTCTTTTTTAATCTGCCTTTCTTGCTTTGAATAAAAGGTTGCCTAGAATCCACATTCAGGTTAGAAATGCAGATGCTCAAAAGTGAGCAGATCCTGCAGACATGACAAGAAATCTCTCCAAAGAAGAGTAGGACTGAGGAAAGGAATTATTAATGCCCAGTGTTTCCACTCAGAGTAGACCTTTTGCTTTTTGCACAAACCAGATACACAGCTATTTACTGACTTGATCAGAATTGATATAAGGTGATCAGGATCAGTCCCATGAAAGCAGAGATCTTAAGAGGCTATGGACCATTACATGGCTGTGGCTTATAGCAAACATCATTTTCAGCAGCATTAAAGCTTATGAAAGCCCAGGAGAGTTTTTTATTCTCCTGGAGATTTCTCTTTCACAACCAACCAGAACCACCGTGAAGGACTCAGTTTGCTGTATATGAATTAACCAAAGTAACTTGGATCCTTGGTTTCTAAGTTCCATGCTTGCCCTGTTAGAAGTTCAAATGTTTGCTTTCAGAGCAACCATTCCCGATGGCTGGGAAGTTAAGCAATCCAGCACCTCTGTCCAGAAATTGAGTAAAATTCAAAAAGAAGCATTTTCAGAGTATACTTTTAGGGAAGAAAGCTGGATGAGGGGCTTTAAGTTGATTCTGCTATTTCCTGTTTCAGGATATGCCTCTCAACTTGGTGGATAAATGCTACCTATGATAAAATATTTCATTTAGAACTGTACAGTCATTTTGTATTCTAAATGGATAACATGCATTGCATTCATACACCCTCACTCTCAACAAGGAAGCCAGTAATTTAGTTTTAGCTTTCGTCTCTGCTTAAGTGCAAAACGCTGGCACATAAGGTAATTTGAAAACAATTATTAAGGGTGGTTTTCAAAGCTAGTATACATATATAATCACCCAGTATCTGGCACAGATCCTTCTACTTAAGCTCCGAGGTTTCCTAAAGTGGAGAGTAAACAAGACCTTGCTGTTTCATTAATGCTGGTAAAGACTCGTGACTAAAATGGTCATAAAGAGATACTTTAATGGTGAAAAAACACAAAACACTTACAGTTCTTATATTAAGAGAAGATAAACAGTTTTGATTTTCCTTTAACAGAGAATTCTGGTAATTTACAGGACATGATGTTCAAAATGCAATTTTTTTTTTCCCTTGTCAACTTGAAAAAAACAAATACACTATTTGGAGAAGGAGAAATTATCATTTTATCAACCTGAAAGTTTGCCATAGCCATCTTCTCAAAATATTTGAAAGAGACCACCAGTGCTACATCCTAGAGCAGCGATTCTCAACCATGGGCGATTCTGCTTCCTAGAGAACATTTGTCAATATCTGGAGATACTTTTGAGCTGTCACAACTGAGTGTGTGTGAGGAGGTGGGGGAAAGGAGGGGTGAGGGTAGAGGGACATATTACTAGTCTGATGGGTAGAAGATGAGATGTTGCTAAACATTCTTCAATGCATAGAACAGTCCCCCAACCAAGAACTGTCTGGCCCAAAATGTCAGTAGCACTGAGGCTGAGAAGCCTTCTGCTAGAGTATGGTGATACAAGATTACTTGTAGCAGTAGAAGCTGAGATTGCTCTGATCACTGAAATACAGACGGAACTCTCACTCTGGTCAATACAGTTCAACCTCTTCTAAACTTCTGAGGATATCTGTTAAGTAACAACTCTAACGTGAAGCTGGCAATTAAAGAGAAAAGGATGAGAAGATGAGTATTCCCTAAATTCAAAACAGATTCAGAGGTTCTAATCTGGCTATATTTTTCCTGCTGTATCACTTTGGTCTCCTGAGATTTAAAAAAAAAAAAAAAAAGATGGAAAGAAAGAAAGGAGGGAAGGAAGGAGGTGGGAAAGAGGGGGGAAGGGAAGAATAAGCCTTTTGGTTTTCATCTTCAGTGATGAATACAGCCATAGCAAGGTAGACACATTACTCTTCGTAAAGTGAGAACATTTGAGGGGCTCATTTCAGATCCTTCCTGTCCACACAAAGACAAACCCTTTCTGTCTGATGTTACCTACATCAGAAGGGGCTTGAAGCTGAATTCTATTTTGTATTTTAATGGTGTCACTACAACAAAGCAAGACTAGATCATAACAAAATTGACCCAGCATAACAAAAGGAGTCATTACTCGATTTCTATGCAATCACCGTGCACGTGTGTGTGCTCAGTCGTGTCCGACTTTTTGCAACCCCATGACCTGTAGCCTGCCAGGTTCCTCTGTCTATGGAAATCTCCAGGCAAAAATACTGGAGTGGGTTGCCATTTCCTCCTCCAGGGGATCTTTCAGACTCAGGGGTTGAACCCCAGTCTCCTGTGTCTTGCGAACTGGCAGGCGGATTCTTTACTACTGACCACCTGGGAAGCCCAGGCAGTCACCATTTGCACCTAAAAATGGCATTCTTCAGAAATGAGAAAATTCTGAATGCACTACTTGGATAAAATAAATAACAGGTTTGTGAGAAGAGAGAAAGGGAAATGAAAAGAGATCTACTGCAAAATTAAGAGGCAGACATAACTGACAAGCTCAGGTTCTGCTGGCATCACGACTGCCAGGATGCAAAGCCGGGTCTAAACACAATAAAATAATCTGTAGAACACCTATTAGCTGATAGGCATATGATTATCTGATGGGCACACTGTAACTGCTCTATTTGGTGTATTTACACTTAAGCCTATAATAACAGTTCCTTGAAAAGGACTGCTGTATATTTAACTGATGATTGGGCTCCAACAATTAAATCCTACTATACTTTAGAATGCTAAGCTATTTCCAGAGTTGGAAAGAGACCAGCTGACTCACATCTCACCCTTCTCCTTCAGGTCAGCAATGACCCCTGAGGCAGTACTGAGGATGCTGCTGTTTTGAGTGGCACCAGTTTGCCAACAAGAAGCTACTTGAAAAGCAGGCATGCTTCTGCCATCTGTGACACAAACAGAGGCTTTGTTCAGAAGGTGGGTTAGGACACTTAACTTTTAAGGAACACTCTGTAGTGGGTTAGCATTTCATATCTGTACTAGTTTTCATATCTAGATTAGTATGCCACAGAGAGGTATGCTATTCTATGGAACACTGACCTTGTACAATATTTACCCCCAAAAAATTCTGTTTTAAAGAGAAGTGCCTGATTTGGGAAGGATAAAACTGGATATAATTCCTTTCTCCTCACCCCCAGTATGACTTTAAGGGCTTAAGATCGTTCTTCTCTGTTTCAGGATAAAATTTGCACATGTCACAAACTGACCCAATTCTTTTATTTCTCTTTCTAGTTTAACTTTAAACTTGCCTCATTCTACACTCTGATTAGCGGTTACCTCTGGATCCTATGAATGGGACAGTGGTTGGGAAGCAGAGTTGTTCAATTTTGTAGGGCATTTTAGTTTCTTCAGGCTGCAAGGGCCCAGAGTTTCGGATAATGATGTCCTAGCCAGGGGGCTCCACAAGTTAGCATGAGCTTCTTCAGGATTTAGAGTCAGAAAATTTCCACCTTTCTTTCATTAAAAAACAAAAAGGGACTTCTCTGCTGGTGCAGTGGATAAGAATCTTGCCTGTCAATGCAGGGGACACAGGTTCAATCCCTAGTCCGGGAAGATTCCAAATGCCCATGGAGCAACTAAAGCCCACGTGCCACAACCACTGAGCCTGTGCTTAGAACCTGTGAGTTGCAGCTACTGACACCCATGGACCTATAGCCTGTGCTCCACAACAAAAGAAGCCACCTCAATGAGAAGCCTGCCCACTGCAACAGAGCAGCCTCCACTCACACGGCAACAAAAACCCAAGGAAACCAAAATAAATAAGTTAATTTAAAAAATACTGGAAAACAATTTATTATAAAACACTTTGAGCATATGCAACAGTAGAAAGAATAGGGTGGTGAACCTCCAATTTCCTTCATTACCATTCAACCATTATTAAGATTTTCAACAGTTACCTAATTCTTCCCTTTCATTTCTTATATATTTTAAAGTAAATCTCATATATCATGCCATTTAAATCCTTCAATGTACATTTAAAAAGAATATTTGTAACATAACCACAAATATTTGTAACCATAACATGGCTATCACATTTGGCAAAATTGTCCTAGGATTTTCTAAAACAGTCTAAATTTTTAAAATTAAATTTTATCAATTGTGTCAAAATTATATTTTTAACAGGAGCTGTTTGAATTCGTATGTAAATAAGGCCTGAACCTTGCATTTTGTTGTTATATCTTTTAAGTCTCGATTTCTGGTTTTTTGACTGGTTTATTTTGTCTGATTTCTGATGGATTATCAGAGGGTCACTTCTTAAATGAGTTATCTTCAAGTGCTCTTCCTTGTTCAATAATATGAAATGTGGTAGGGAAGGAGCCCTTAGGATTTGAGGTTATATTACCATCATAAAATACTTCCTACATGTGGGTATAGCTTCTACTGTTACTTTACTAGTATTAGTATATATAGATATATTCCTCAACTTATTTCAAAAATTATTTAAGAGAGACTTCACTCACAGAAAAATAGATTTTGATCTTTATTATAATAAGTCTTCCCAAACTAAATGCTTCAGTGAGTCAAGGTCATTCAAGAGAATTCTGCTTCTGATACTAACTGCAGGGGTTAACAAAACTTTAAAGTTTGAGGGCACAGTCCTCTACAAAACCTCCTTCACTTCTGGCACCACCTGCAAATTTGAGAGGTTCCTCTAGCCATCTCAGGTTTGATAACTTGCTAGACAGATGCATACAACTGTCTGAAAGCTATTATACTCATGGTATGGATCCCTGGGTCGAGAAGATTCCCTGGAGAAGGAACTGGCAACTTACTCCAGTATTCTTGCCTGGGAAATCCCATGGATAGTGGAGTCTGGCGGGCTATGGTCCTACAGTCCATGGGGTTGCAAAAGAGTCAGACACACCCTAGCGACCAAACAACAAGAATGAATCATTCAGAGAAAGGATACAGATGAAAATCATCCAAGAGAAGATATATAAAGAGTCTGAGAGTGCTCCAAATATAAAAACTTGTCCTCAGAATGCATTGCATTCCTTACACTGCTATGGACAATCCAGAAAAGTCCCCAGAGTTTTTAGTTTCCAGGGTTTTTATTAGGTCTCTGGTACATAGGAATGCTAATTAATTCAATGTTCTCATGGTTAATCTCATCCTCCAGGCTGACTGATATCAAAAAACACAAAGCCTTCATCCTAACTTCATGGTTGATCTTCCTGGTGTGGTAAGCTCACCCTAAAATTTGTTGTGGGCAGCTCCCACTCTAAAAAAGACACTCCTATCAAGTATGACATAGGTTATCTCCCAGAAAGAAAGAAAGAAAGTGAAGTCACTCAGTCGTGTCCAGTTCTTTCCGACCCCATGGACTGTAGCCTACCAGGCTCCTCCCTTGATGGGATTTCCAGGCAAGAATACTGGAGTGGGTTGCTGTTTATCTCCCAGAAGCTGAAGGCAAAGGAGACCTCTCATTGGACAAGGCCAAATTCTTTATTACAAAAATAATTTACCTGTTCTTATTACCCATGCTAGACCTAGCCTATTTCTTTTACTATGATGCTTCACTATGGGAATAATTTTCACACAAAACTGCTGTGAAATTTTTTAAGAAGAAGTAAATTAGATCTGTGAATAAATATCTCTGATAATATAAAATTAAGATGATCAAAACAAGACGGTAACCTCCAAATAAGAGCTAAAAATAAAATGATAGCTTGAAAAATACACATCACTTTAAACTATGTAATTAAGAAGAAGAAAATATAAATGTTTTCAATATTTTATTTTTGTAAATTTTAAAATGTTTATTTGAAAGCTAACCAAGTTTTTCATTGTAATCTATCTGAAGCCTCATAGACCTAGGTGAGATATCTTAACAGAAAGAGAAATTCTAAGAAAAATTAGCACTTTATGAGCTCAGATCATTTGTGATTCCTGTAACTGCAAAAAATAGGTGGACATATGGTACAAATTCTCACTCATTTCTACTTTATTTTGTAAGTGAGATGTGCAAAGCTCTTCAAGACCTTCTCTACCATACATGAAAACAGAGTAAAGAGTTATGGATTTACACCTTTTTTTTTTTCCCCAACATGAAATTTTATGAATTACATACAGTGGTAGGTCAAGAACTGGGTTTGAATAAATTAATGAATGGATTCTACTGTATTCAAAAAAACCAATGAATATGAAGGAACCATGATTTTACCCTTTTTCCTCTTTACTAATTAATTTCTGGATCCAGTACCCCTCTCTGATGCAGAGAAGATAGTGGGGTTATGTTCCTACTCAGCAGAGCTTCGGGATTGCCTTATCCACACAAATAAGGAAGCACTTACTTCCGTAAAGGACCTCTTGTCCATTTGAAATTTTTGTTTCTTAGTGATTTTAATTCTGTTAAGGCACCTAGTGAGGGCAGAGAACTTCCCTAAAGACACATGTGGCCTCTGCTATTTTCCAAAAGTCAATCAGTCCCATTTGTGTCTTCAGAAAAAGCAATCACTCACTACTACAGAGCACAGAGTACATGGGGAATTTACGAAACTATTACAAGTTTAAAAGAACAGCATTCGTATGTTTTTTCCACCTCAGAAGTGTTAAAGACTATAGATTGCAACTGAGGGAAAATTAAGGTCCCTATTTACACATTTCACTGTGCCTGTGAAGCTGAAAAAGAAATGAACTTAGTTGCAAAAGTATGTAGTTCACTCAGGCAATTTCATTGTTTTAGTGTAGGGAAAACGTCCTTTAATGTCATCAGCTAGAGAAAGGTGAATATTCAGGAATTTAAAAGCAGCCAGAAATGTTAATGCAAAAAAGAAAAAGCATTGGCTTAGAAAGCATGCTCGGAGAAGGCAATGGCACCCCACTCCAGTACTCTTGCCTGGAAAATCCCACGGGCAGAGGAGCCTGGTGGGCTGCAGTCCATGGGTTCGCTAAGAGTCGAACACGACTGAGCGACTTCACTTTCACTTTTTACTTTCATGCGCTGGAGAAGGAAATGGCAACCCACTCCAGTGTTCTTGCCTGGAGAATCCCAGGGATGGGGGAGCCTGGTGGGCTGCCATCTATGGGGTCGCACAGAGTCGGATACGATTTAGCAGCAGCAGCAGCAGAAAGCATGCTAATGTATACGGAGGATGAGGAAGAAGTGGCAGCTGGGAAAAGTCTCCTCAATCAGTGATTCCCAAGCTGAGGTGGGAAAAGATTAGAATCTCCAGGGGGTGTGGTGTAGTTTAAAAGGATATTAAGTACTATAATCTTATATTTTAAATATAGATAATTTTCTTTCATTTTTGTAACACGGATCCTGGCAAGTCCAGCTCTATAAAATCTTCTTGGCTGGTGAAGATACGTCAGTTCTAACCAAGAAGCCAAGAAGATTCTCATCAGAAGAGGGAGTGGGAAGTCAGAGGCGGGAAGTGCAAAGCACATACCAACCCCCATCCCCTGAGGGGCACAGAGGGCAGGGGAGAGTCACTGTGTCTGCTAACTAAAGAGGGCATTGTTTCAAAAGATTGAAAAATACTGACCTGAGTTGTCTGAAAAATAATACTTTCAGAACCGTATTCACTAAGGGCCCTTACTGCAATGTCAAGGTAACCTTAGGGGCTCTTGACACCCCGGAATGCTGGTGACCTCTGGTACTTTCTGGAACCTAGCTTACCTCTGGATGGGGCATTCTATTTTGTTTTTGTATTCACAGGTCATCTCTTTCAGAGAAGCGCAAGGCACCTTTTAGATATTTATTTTTTTAAAACTCTCCAACTGCCTGAAACAGACTAGAAACAGTAATATTTAAGGTTTTACCTGCACTCTTTCAAATCAACACATTTGGCTCTCTTTTATGCCTCTCGCTGCTGTCTATCTTGACAAATGTCATGGATTCATGAGGAAAAAACGCTATCATCGTCTAAAGATCCCACAAAACACTTCAAAACATTCAAACGCTCTCTGCTTCCACAGCCTGTATTAACAAATTGTACCTGTCAATAAATACAGATAAATTAGGTGACTGCAAGTGAAAACCTCTAAGGTAAATCAGTAACTTAGAAAAAAACAACAACACTAAAACTAAACTCCATGTAGGTGATACACCATAATTCTGTTGCTGGCTCATCAGATCAGTAGCCAATCAGGTCCTGGCAGGCCATATGTATATTTATAAATATATCTGCTAATGTAAAGGTCGAGCTGCCTACTGCTCAGGGAAATCAGGCACATTTGGAACCATCCCTAGATTTTGGTTTCTTAAAAAAAAAAAATATTTTGACAATCTGTGACAAATGCAATCCTGCCCCCATATGTTTTGTACTATTTAAAGGGAAATGACACTCAGTTGCCTTCACATCAACATGTGAATTTCTTTCTTTTAATAATGAAGTCAGAAGATGGGAAAAGAGGGAGGTTACCTTCTATACATAGTTAAAAGATATAAATATCTTTTCAAATTTCCACACTTGCCCAACAGGACAGAGCTTCCAAAATGTGTGTTACTGTTCATGAATTAAGAAATAACAGAAACTTTTGTTCCAAGTTGGAGGCAGAGGTAGAAAAATAATGAATGACAAGAGAGTGTTGGTAGATTCTTGCTATGAAATGCAGTCTCCTGGCCCCTTGCTCATTTTTTTAATGCTCATAATTCTTTGCACTTTTCTGGGCATGGGGATGAAAAAGGCTCTGCTTAAATGTTATCCTCTGCCAGCTGCTGCAGAAATCTCTTATAGAGTAATTTAGAATATCCAGACATCTCAATCAGGACTGAGAATGACATTATAAGGCTATGAGATCCAGAAGTCCAGAATAAACCTTATACACTACAAACTCATCTACTTGCATCCCACTCCATTCTTTAGTATTAACAGAATAACAAGGTTTTCCCATGGCATGGACGACAGAAACTTGAATAAAAATAAAAAAACACCCCAAACATTCAAATGACATCTTTGGTAGGGAAAAAAAAAAAAAAAAAAGCTTCTGACAAGAGGGAAGGGTATGAAAATATTTTCAGAGAACTTGTTTAATCGCCCAGCAATGTCTTCTGTTCCATTTAGCCCTCGAATCTGAATAATCATGACAGATGGCTTAAAAAAAAAGTTAGCTAAATTTTCAGATAACGCAGCCTTCTGTCGTTTTCTCCTACTCTGAGGTTTACGCGGTTTGTTTAGCAGGCTCTGAACTGCAGGCTGCTCATTGGTGATCAGCTTTCACTTAGTATCTGCAGAATTCACACCACTTGATACCGTATGCTCAGGACTCCAAGGGGCAGAAATATTGTCAGTTCAGATGACAAAAGATCTTTACAGGCCACCCCTCCTCAGCTCAGATATTAGATCCACATTTTACGCACAAAGCAATGTTGGAAATGTAAAGGGCCAAGAGGCGAGCTCTTGGCTCTATCAGCTAGGCCATCTCTTTGTAGCAGAATAAACTCATGTCTGATGCTATAATTACAACCCTAATGGACACACTTAATTTATTTTAGAGAACTGAAGTTGATATCCACTAGTGCTATTATTAAAAAGACTAATGAGAGCTGCTCAGTAAGAAAAGAAAAGATTTATTGAATTCCTTTTGGCACCCGGCACAGCTTAGCAATTTTGAGAGCCCATCAAAACAGCAGATATATACCCTGCTCAGATGTGCTGTACGGGATGTGAGCTGGGTTTCAGATTTTCAATAACAAATCTGTCACTCTGATTTTAATTAGACGGCTTAAAGCAGCTACATCAATAATGGCAGAATGACGGCTTAGTTCAAAGATCATAGAGATGTTACTCTACTTTAATAGTTCTTTTATACAAGTACATATTTCAGAAGTTTGCAAGGCATTCATCTTGACTACCCCTTTCACCAAAGAGAAGACAAAAAAATATTCCTAATTGAATTGCACCACAAACACTAGCAGTCATCACCATTTCTACGCCAGGCTGTTGCATCCAGCTGGTTAGGAGGTCTCATTTCACACCATGCAGCAATGAAATGCCGCTAACTTTTATTTGTGAGTATAAAATAGTAATATTTCATGACCACAAAATGCCAGTGGACACCGCTGGGTGCACCCTCCGCTGGTCTGAGCCTGAAAGACGAATGGCTGTCTTGGTTGAGTCCTAAAAGCTGGATCTTCCTTGTGAAAGGCTCCCAGGAGGGGAGGACCTGGGAGGGGGGAGGCAGAGGCCCTCCAGAGACGTTCACACGCAGTTGGGAATACTTCTCAGCCCAAGAGAAGGTGGGAGTGATAACCTCAGAAAGGAAAACTGTTGGAAAGGTCCAGCCATTTCTTAAAGGGGTTCTTGCGAGTGTGTGTGCTAAGTCGCTTCAGTCGTGTCTGACTCTGTATGACCCTATGGACTATAGCCTGCCAGGCTCCTCTGTCCATGGATTTTCTAGGCAAGAATACTGGAATGTGTAGCCATGCTCTCCTCCAGGGGATCTTCCTGACCCAGGGATCAAACCCACATCTATTGTCTCCTGCACTGGCAAGCAGATGAGGTATACATAATTGTCATTGTATTGCTTTACACTAATTCTTATTACATGAATAAAAATGTACTGACTGCATAAGTAAACACTGTTAATATATACATAAACACTATTAATATAGTAATGTATGTCCTTCTGTATTTTATCCCATGGAAATAAGTATTTTATACATACACACACACACACTTCCCTTAAAAAAGGAAGTCATGCTATATATATACTGTAAATTTTTTTGCTTAATAACAATTATTTTTTCATATAAATATATCTCAAAATTATCATTTTAACAACCATGTAATAATATTCCGTTATGAAGTGAAGTGAAGTGAAGTCGCTCAGTCGTGTCCGACTCTTTGCGACCTGATGGACTGTAGCCCAGCAGGCTCCTTGGTCCATGGGATTTTCCAGGCGTGAATACTGGAGTGGGTTGCCATTTCTTTCTCCAGGGGATCTTCCCGACCCAGGGATCGAACCCAGGTCTCCTGCATTGTAGGCAGATGCTTTACCACCTGAGCTACCACCCATATTATTTAATCAGTGCCCTCTTGGACATTTAGATAGTCCCCAATTATTTTGCAATTGTGTATATGCATATATACTATTAATAATGATATAGAGTACATAAACATGTTCTCTCCATATATGAACATGTACTATATGTACACATATATAATTGGATTATGATGTTAGAATAAATTATCTTAGGATAAATTCTTAGAACTGGAACTCCTAGGTCAAAGTATCTTTATTAAAAAAAAATTTGTTTTGAATACATGCTAGCCATTGTTTTGGCCTAGACATGGAATATTTGTTTTAGAAGCAACTTCTCCTGAATCAGATTCTGACAAAACCCCAGACTTCCTACTATCATTTTTTCAGAGTCATACAAATTCACAATTTCATCTCTGCCTCCCCAACAATGCTGTTTATCACTCTCCAGAATAATATGAACTTTCCCTGGACCCAGTCCCTATAAGGAATCTTGTTCTGATCAATCTTCAATGATGTACGCATGGTTGTATTGACTCCCCATTGGCATGACTAAAGTCCTGAACCTGACTGCTGCAGCCTCTAAATCTGACATGTTCAGAACTGATACCAATACTTTTTTACCAGTGCTATCTCACTACTCGGAATCAGCTCTGCCACTTTTCAGCTTATCTGACCTTGGGACAGTGACTTATTATCTGTGAGTCTCAGTTTCTTATGTGGTCAGGTTTCCTCCTCCAGGAAGCCTTCCTAGACCTCCCATGTCTGGGTTAGAAGCCTTTCTTTGTGTCCCCACAATACTTCACACTTCACCCAGCATAATATTTAACCACACAGTTCAGTGGTTGCCTGATGACCTGTTTTTCCCCAACACTAGACTATCAGAGCAGGAACCATATGTGTCAATACTGACCACTACTTTTGCACCATTCACTGAAGAATGTGATTGTTGAGTGCTTACCTTGTTCCAGGTACCAGGGATGCCTCTTTGCTAGCGATATAGCAGAGAACACAACACATGACACGTACTCCAGCGGGGGAAGAGCAAGCCAATAGCTCAACAGATCAATATGCTCTATGGCAGATTTGGTAACTGCTATGGAGAAAAACAGGACTTAAGTAAGGGGAAAGGAATGCCAGAGGTTAGGGGTAGACTGGGGAAGGCTTGGCACTTAGGCAGAATGGAGTCTGAAGAGGCCTCCTGAAAGGTGACATGTGAACAAAGGTGTCCAGACCTGGGAGAGGTCATTCTCCCTGGTTTAAGCAGCCAGCTCCTTCTGTTGGTTTCAGACACAAATGCCCTGCATAATATTTTGCTTAACAAAAAGTATCTGCTGCTTTAAAAAGAATTTGTTTTTCTAAATATATCCCCCAGTATAATCAGCTCTGTGCTAGGTATTACAGAAAGTAACTTTTAGGCTAGCACTGAAACAATGAAAGCTTCTGATGGAAGCTTTAAGTGTTTTAGGATTTAAGTGTTGAGGGAACTGACAACATACACACAAACCCAAATTCATGATGTAAGTGGCAAGGCTGGGATTAAAATCCTTCTCTGCCACCTCCAGAGCCCACATCTCTCTATTCCACCAGAGATGAGTAAGACCAGCAGGCTGCCAAGTCATTTTAGTTCAAATTTGACAGGACTCCCACAGCACTGGCATTGCTTTGTTTGAATGCCTTTCCCACACGACCTTGCTGTGTTTAGACACCTTTGACAGCCCACACTGAACATAACCTAAAATGATCTTCACTTTAAGAGTTCATTGATTGTGCCTCTGTAAGTTCCAAGTGGTGATTTCCTAAAAGCTGTAAGGCATTTTAACTGAGATTTCTTCTCAAAAATGTAGATAATTCTAACAGTTGACACACAGTGAGTGTTTTTTAAGGATGTGCTTAGAAAGTATTGCTCTTGGCCAACTATCTATATCAGATCACTGTCCAGTTTTGCCTTCTGCTCCTCACTGCCTTTCTTCTTTTTTCCTGCTTGCTTCCTATTTCCAGCTGCCAGCAACTCAGATAATTAAATGCCAAAGTAGTGACACTTGGCATTTCAATGAGCACTCTGTATTTACTACACAGTCTCTCTCGACAGCCCTCCTGCTCAGCATGCGTGTAAGCTCTATGCTGCTCTGCTGAACTGAAGCACTCCTTTGTTACAGAGCTGGATGAACTGAAGAAAGATGAACTCGGGCAGCAGCCCAGAGCTGAGTGGAGGGGGGCAGCAGATTCCCCAGTTTCTCTCCTTGCCACCTCTCAGGGTTTATGTCCTCAATTCAATTAAACAAGCATTTGTTAAGACCTTAGCCTTCTGGGTTCAGACCTCTGCTGGGATACTTTTTAATGAATTTTGTATTAAACAGGATAGAACTTTAGGTCTTTTCATTTCAACCAGGTATTGGCAAGATATTGTCCTGTACAGGATTGCAAAGTGATTTCACCTTGATGGCTCACCTGATTTTATTTGAAACCTATTAGTGAGGACAGAAGTAGACAGTGGATATAAAAGTCTGACTCTAGCTTCTAAAGCTGTAGTTTATGTCTTGGAATAACTAAATTCATTCAAAAGTTTCCTCTTCCCCAAAGGCATCATTTGTTCAGACTGCAGCTTAGCCATCATCTCCTCCTGGAAGCCTTCCCTGACTCAATGAGTCTGGGATAAATACACGCCTAGGTGCTGTAACATAGCCAGTGCTTCACACAATTCCAGACCATAAGCTCGGAGGACAAGAACCAAGTCTACTGACTGCCATGGCCCCAGCGTCAGCCACACTGACAGAAGTAAATCAATGGTGCAATACATAATTTCAATTAAACTGCTTTGCAAGTGAGATGGAAAATTATCTTCAAATCCCTTCAAGCCATACTGAGCTAAATATGGTCTTAAAATCATCAATATGATTATTACATTTACAGATAACTTTCATTCATTCAAATAATACATATTTACTGAGTACCTTCGATTGGGTTGCCAAAAAGTTCATTTTGATTTTTCCATAATCTGTTATGGAAAAACTTGAACTAACTTATTTTGGCCAACATTGTCCAAACATTGTTCATAAGACTTGCTAGTCAAATGTTATCTTCCTTTCTTTTTAAAAACCTTTGTTTTTCTCATTCAAAATGGCAACTCACAGGGTATATGCAAAAAAATTGGCTCATGAGGGTTTTAGGGGAAAATTTTCAACCAATGACCACATTATGGTTAGTCTGGGGCAAGAACCATCATATCACTCTTTATATCATGGGTGCCTTGTAGTACATATGGTATCCAGTAGATGCTCAATTAGTATTTGTGAAAAGTGAATAACTGAGGAACCCGAAACATGCCAGCCACTATTGCATTTAAAAAAGGGAGGAAGGAAGGGAGGAAGTAAAGATGGAAAAATGGAGGGAAGGAAGGAAGGTGTACCAACCCACATGAAAATAATTTACTATGGGAATTTTATCTTTGAGTGAAATCAGTAACTAATATGCAAGAAGACTATAAAATCCTTGAGTGGTATCCTCTTCATATATGTCACACTTTTCATTAATTTACAGTTAAGATGGACTAAAAAGGACAGGTTTACTCTCTGACCTGAACTATACACACGTATCCCAGACAAAATATATACAACAGACACTTTTCCAGACACTGGACACCAGGCAACGAAAAGTAGGGATTCCTAAGATAAAGAAGAAATGAAGTGAGGCCTCCTACTGCCCCGGCTGACTGCTTTAAGAAAATTTCTGGGTTGCAGCACCGGGAAGAAGGTCCCAGGCAGAAGGCAGTAGACTCTCTAAGTTGGGGAAACAGAGCAAGTGGATACGAGGCAGCTAGAGTTTACAGGACAGAATAGAGAAATGTACAGAGAAGAGGATGGTCCAGAAAGAGATTTGTACGAGGTCCCCTCAAGTGTTCAGCTGAGAACTGATAAGTAAATGCATGCATGTGAACAAACTGAGTGCAAAGGTAACACTGAAGGGTTAGAGGAAGCAGTGCTGGGAACTCTCAGAGGGACCCTAGTATGCCTGCCACTCAGACAGAAAGCTTAGCGTTCACAGGATGCCAGGTGACAGTGATGACTCAGGACAGTCATCCTCAGCAGGGAGGAAGAGTCAGCCCGAGACGGGACACTGCTGCAGGGCTACCTGACAAAACAAGACTGGAAAGGACCACACCATTTGCAAGCGATTCAACTATTCCCCAGAGCAGAGCTCAAGAATATTTACAGGAATGAAAAAATATCACACACCCAATGAGATAAATTTACATTGTCTGGCATCTGATCAAAAACTATAAGGAATGCAAAGAATTAGGAAAACGTGACTCATAATGTGGAAAAAAATCAATCTGGCTTTGATGTATTGATAGATGGTACAGATGTTAGAGTTATCAGGCAGAACCATTAAAATAGTTATTACAACTGTATTCTTTATATTAAAAGAGTTAAGAAACATGGAAGATATCTAAAAAGGTGAACTTCTAGAGATGAACATTGCAATGTCTCATAAGAAAATTACACTGTAAGGGATTAACCGCAGACTTGACATTGAAGAAGCAAAGACTAGTGAGGCTGAAGACACAGCAATAGGGAATATCCAAAATGAAACACAGAGGAAAAAGAGAATTTTTTTTAAATGAACAGCGTTTTTGATTGGGTGTCAGAGATGCCTGGCTTCAGAGCCTGTGTTCTTCCCACCCTGTCATGCAACTTCTGCCTGCACGGGATCAATGATGCCCTAACTACAGCAATTTGACTGCTTCACTGAGGTGCCTATTCAGGGTGTGAAGTGCCAAAAGTGGGGGTGAACGTGTGTGGGAGTGTGCATGTGTGGGGAGCAGTCTATATTCATGACCTTCCCGGTAAAAATATCAAATCTGGATGCAAATACATGAATAGATGTTGTGAGGTGTGCTGAATAAAAAGCTCAGCCCCACATGTGTTGCTTATGGCTAAAGTGACTGGGTACTCAGACCAACTACAGTGGAGCAAAGAGCTGCTTTTACCCAATAAATCCTTGTAAAAACCCAACAAGTTCCGAATTTACTCTTCACGTATTAGTATGGCCCAAGGGCATCTGAAAAACCAGCATTTAATTAAAAATAAAATAAAGTTTTTACTATGGCCCATTGCCCCACACATAAAATTTTTTTTCCCATGAAAATAGTTTATATTAATATGGTGGTTAGCTCAACTACCTTTTTTATTTTTTAAGGAAAACAGGCTTGGCTTCCTGTATCCTTTCATGTGGTGGGCTCTCTGGACCCAGGGTGTGGATTCAGCCTCAGTTCCAGCTGCTGGCACTGGACATTTGGCATGGACTCAATCACATTAACTCATTCCATCACTCAACCAAGGAATGGCACAGAATCATCATGTAACAAAATCCCATGGTTGGAAGGGATAATAACAGATCATCAATTTATCATTTTTAGCTGCCCAATATTCATTCCCCCTTTGCAATTCACCCCAACTTATTTTAGGAGAATTAGTTCTTCATCATAAAGTAGTATGAGTCCAAGGAGAAATCCAGGAGCTGGCCACTCTCTACAGAAACCACAGGGACCAGTTCAGCCAGGGGTTGGGCATGTTATCTATTAAAATTTGGGACAATATTGGGTAGTCTCCCCCGGGGCAATGCACTTGAGTAAGAGATTCAGTTGTTAAAGAATTGGTTGGAGATTGTTCGTCATAGGGAAAGTGTACTGACCAAAATGAAGAATGATTCACAGACTCTGAAAGATGTTTCATTTATGTTTTTGGCCATGCCACATGGCATGTGGGATCTTAGTTCCCTGACCAGGGATTGAACCTGTGCCCCATGCAGTGGAAGTGCAGAGTCTTAACCACTGGACCACCAGGGAAGTCCCTGGAAGATGTTTTAGATTCCACTCAGTCCCATCCATGGTCCTGAAGCTCTCTTTATTCTGTGAACACCCTACTATCCTGCTTTAGCATGAAGACCTTTGCAATACGGTTAATAATAGTTCCTACCTCCAAAGGACATTATAAAGGGGAGTCAGTACATGTAAAGAGCTTAGAGGAGTAGCTGGCACACAGCAAATAATAAATGTTAGCAATAAACAATAATAATACTGTTATCATTGCTATTATTTTACATCTATTAAATGGGACAAATAAACCTACCACATGAGTATATTTCAGATCAAATGTTTAATATATGTCAAAGGTATCATTAACCATACAGTGCTAAATAAATTTACATAATGCTCATTAGAAATTTGAACTCTCTAGGTTAAGGAAACTGATTTTTATACTCAGAGAATCCATAGATCTCTTGAAATAGCACACAAAGTTGTGTGATTTTATGTGTGTGTGTTAATTTGGATCTTTGTATTTGGGGATAGGGTAGGAGGGGTGTCCATAGATTTCATTAGCCCCAAAGCCATCCATATCCCCAAAGGAGGCTCATCATTGTTTTAGAGCTTCTGGTAAAAGATCCGTTTTGACCTTAACTAGTGCTTTTCCAAAATTTTGAGACAAGGCTTACAATGGAAAAAGCCTTCAGAGTGGCAGTTGTTCACGGCCAATTCCTTGAGCTTGCCCGGGAAATTCAAGAACTTGCAAGATCCAAGGTCAACTTGGGAGCCAATTTTAAGGGGTTGGTGGCTCAACTAAGGGCTTGCTGGCAGAAGAAGGTAGCCAGCTCTGGCTCCAGGGTGCACCATCAGCTGTGAAGGGAGGGGACCACATAGCTTTCTTCTCTTTTTCATTCTGCCAGAAGTGGCCACTTTGGGGTGGTCTTTGAAGAAAAGCAGTGTGAGGAGATGCATTTCTTGTATAATGATGGCTCCAGAGTTATTTCTAGATTGACTGAAGTCCTGTTGGCATATAAGGATATAGAGATACTTCCTGTTGGCATATAAGGATATAGAGTCCTGTTGGCATATAAGGATAATATGAGATGAGGTGGGGTCAGAAGACAGTGGATAAGAAAGCCTTGCTTGCATCATTATAGGGTTCAAAGTGAGAACTACTTTGGAATTTTTTTAAAGTTTTTTTTTTTTTTACATGTTCTCTTGAGAATCTGAAGATAGAAGATCAAGGCTTTGTTACTTTCAACTGTTCTTTCACCCTCTGTGACTTGGTTTCCTTATCTGTCAAGTAAGGTATATATGACAAGCTCTCATGGTTCCTTCAGCTCTAACATTTTGAAAATTAGTGGAAAAAGGACAATCTTATACACAAAAGGCTAGACATTTTACTCAATGTCAGTTACATTTGCCAGGCCTAAATTACCACAAATCTAAGGCAACAGAATCCAAATTAATGAAGTTTTATAGTATAAAATAGAGCATAGACCCATATACTGACCACGATTCTAGTGTTGAGTGGAACATTGAACCATGCCACTGGACACCAACATAGACATTTTCAAACATGACAGGGAAGGCAGAAATGGAGATCATGTGATGACAGGTTTAAAATGATCACTAGATACAGGAGAGAAAAGTTAAGAAAACTAAAATTTCACTTGTAAATAAAAAGGGGTTATTTCATTATAAAAATAACATCTGCAAATTTTAAAGTAACTTAATATGAAATTCACTTCCTTTCTTAATTAAAAACCCAGACTATGACACATGTAATTTTAACATGTAGGGTGAATGAAGAATATGAGAGAAAAAAGAGAACAGATCCTCTTCTGGGGACAGTCTGGTAATACAACTTATGTCCCCTTAAGTTGGCAAGTGTAACTGACATTGAGTAAAGACATGGAGGGGTGAGCTGCTTGGCTTTGGAACTTTGTAGCACTTCATACACCATACTGGATCTTGAAACTGCCTAACACTTGAGTCACAGATGAAGTCCAGATGTTTTTCCTACAGAAATCTGCCCTTTTGTAAACCAATCCTCAACTCAGTCTAACCCACTGTTCTCTAGTTAGAGGTGGCTATTCTGCAGTGCACACACCCCCAACTATACTCCCAATTTAGGTTAACACAAAAATAAACAAATAGTTAACCACAATTAAAGCTTCATTATATAGTTATAGGCTCTCTTGACTAAATCAGTTAGTAAATGGATTATATACTACTACTGCTAAGATACAGTGAATGTCAGAAGACAAAAAGGCATGAAAAAATGCGTACAACATAATCCCTACCTGTAAGGAGTTTACAATCCAATGGAGAAGGTAAGAGTGACAGGAATTCACAGACTGCAAAGCACTTATAAGGAATAGAGGGTTTGAGAGGCAAGGCTGGTTTTCCTTCCATATAGAAGGAGAAACTGTTTGGGGGTGGTGACCAACTGGTATGGACAAGAGGGAGACAGAAAAGGCAGAGTTTCAGTAAAACTAGAAAAATTAGTAAAACAAAAGAGTGTTGTCGTTAATAAGATAAAAAATATATATATGGCAAAACTAATACAATATTATAAAGTAATTAGCCTCCAATTAAAATAAATAAATTTAAATAAAAATAAAAATTAAAAAAATAGAGGAGAATGGAGAGATGCAGTCAGGAGACAGGAGGTTCTATTTGGAACTTTCTGTTTTTATATACCTATGGGGAAACCAAGAAATCTATTAGGCAGGGAGTATGGTGGGGGCAGGGTAGACAATGGACTCTTGCTTTCAAGAAAGATTGAAGGCAGGAGGAGAAGGGGACAGCAGAGGATGAGATGGTTGGATGGCATTACTGACTCAATGGACATGAGTTTGAGCAAGCTCCAGGAGTTAGTGATGGACAGGGCAGCCTGGCGTGCTGCAGTCCATAGGGTTGCAGAGAGTCAGACATGGCTGAGCAACTGAACTGAACTGAACTGAGACAATGGACTCTAGGGTCTGAACACAGGATTGAAGCCCTGGTAAAACTATGTAGCTTTGGGGGCCTCAATTTCCTCATCCATACAATGGAGATAACATTAATATTTACATGGTAGCTCTGCAATAAAGACATATTTACATAGCACCAGTGAGATTCTTAGCATAGTGCCAACTGCACAAAAAACCTCAAATAAATTCTGTCAGTCTTGCAGCTGAAGGGAAAAGTTCAGATTCCAAGTCCCAAGGACTAAAAGGAGTACAAGTCATAGCTGACTACAGCTCCTGCAACCATTCTAAGTATCTGACCTCCTACAATGAACACAGTGTATCTCCCCAGATAAAGGTTCTGACCCAGCTTCTCCTAAGTTCCTCTCCACCTTGTTCCCACCTGCATTCCCCACTGCCACATAACACCTCGGTTTTTCAGCATCTCCTACACTGGCTGCATGATATCTCTTACTGTCTTTGGTTTCTTGCTTGCCATCAGAATTCCCTGAAAAATGTATGTGATTCCATTATTTGACTACTTTAAAAGGCTGCATTTATCTTCATTTCTTTCAGGAGAAAGTCTTGAGGCAAGCACATGAAGCTGGCACATCCCCCTCACCCACCCCTTGCTGCCATGATCTTCTCTTTTAGGCACCCCTAACAGCTCTTTCCTACAGATATTGCATTTCTGTGCTTTACCACATACTGCTCCTTCTTGCAGAGAAAATTCTTCTTGTCCCCCTCTGTGCTCTGAGCGTAACTTGCATGTCCTCAAAGATGCAGCACAAATGTCACCCCCTCAACAGAGCCCTTCCTGACACATTGAACCAGCCACATCTCCCTAATTCTAGATCTCACATGGGTTATGACTTGGAGTGCTGGTCCATTTAGAAGCAATTATGCTTGTTGGCAGAGAAGGCAATGGCACCCAACTCCAGTACTCTTGCCTGGAAAATCCCATGGATGGAGGAGCCTGGTAGGCTGCAGTCCATGGGGTCGCTAAGAGTCGGACACAACTGAGTGACTTCACTTTCCCTTTTCACTTTCATGCATTGGAGAAGGAAATGGCAACCCACTCCAGTGTTCTTGCCTGGAGAATCCCAGGGACAGGGGAGCCTGGTGGGCTGCCATCTATGGGGTTGCACAGAGTTAGACACGACTGAAGTGACTTAGCAGCAGCAGCAGCAGCAGCACCATCAGCAGCATGCTTGATAGAAGTTTCAAAAACTCATCAAGGAAAGCCAAAAAAAGGCCCTATTCCTCAGAACAAAAGATCTGAGGTGACTAAAGCACTGCCACATGAACACAGTTCCCTCTCTGCACAGAGAAAACTGACATTGAGCTTACAGATGTGCTATGGGCTATTATGATTTTTCATAATGAACATGATATAATTTCTTATCCTGAGCTTTCATATGTGGAATTGTACACTAAATCAAATTACCTTGATTGTTACTAGGAGCTAATTCAAGTAAGGCAGTGGTAGAAACTTGTTTGGCTGAATTCCTAGGTCCAGTTAGTTATATAACCAAGGCTCACCTTCTCTTTATTGCTTCTTCATAGCCTTCATTTTAATATTCTATTTGAGCTTTCATTTGTAAATAACATCATTCTTCTGCAGCATAATATATCCTATCTCTCTCTCTCTCTTTTTTTTTTGCACACATTTCTATAACATGCAGCATCCCAACAACAAGCACCATCACACTCCTGCTGATTAGACCTGATATGCTATTATTTGGCAAAAATTCTAAAAATTTACCCTTGGAAGTGTATTAAGAGTCTAAAAAAATTGTATGTCATCATCACTATTTAAAAAATACAATGAGACCATAGAATTAAGCCTCTCAATCAGTTACCAACAACCAGTTCCAAGGTTAGAGGTTTACATATGAGGCCAGTTGGCCAGGGAAGTACCTCCAGACTCCAGGGAATCAGAGCTGCTGTTGTCTTTCGGCTCATTTGCAACACTTGTGCTAACAGTGTGCTCTGGGTGGACGGACTCCCAGCATCCCCTGCTCTACTGAAACGGAGACCAAGGGAAGCTTGGCTTCAGTGCCACCACAGCCTGCAATGAGTGTGCGATGTTTCTGTGGAGCAGGCTGTGTTAAAGATGCTGCTTGACAAGCTGACGTCAAAGAGGCTATAAATATGCCATGGGTTCCTGGGTCTGGAAAATTCTTCCTGACATGAGTATGGTGTTTCTCACTGATGCTGAGAAAAAAGCACTTCAGATTAGTTTAAGGCCGGTTGAATCTTGATTAATCTCTCAGTGAAGCTCTTCAGTAGAATCCCCCCACTCTTAAGATACTCTCGAAGCACCATTTTACTTTTCTTTTGTGACTCTTAACTCATTTTAAGTAAATAAATCTGTATTATATTAGTATCTCTCAGAGGGCTGCAGGCTCCATGGAAGCAGAGATCTTGGGTATGTTGATTATAGTTGTACTACTCCTAGTTACTAGCAGAGGTTCTGACACATAGGAGACATTCACTATCTCTCTATGGGGTGAAAAGTTCTGCAAAATACCCTTGCTTTTCTTACCCCAAACTCCTTCCACTTCCTCTGCCCTTATCTCCTCTCTGTCTTGTTCCTTAAAGTGAAAGTGTTAGTCGCTCAGTCCTGTCTGACTCTTTGTGACTCCATGGATATTAGCCTGCCAGGCTCCTCTCTCCGTGGGGTTCTCCAGGCAGGAATACTGGAATGGGTTGCCACTTCCATCCTGATGAGCTCCAGGCATCTATTGCTGGTTCCAAAATTGAAAAACACGATTTGAACACTGATCTTGATGGCATATTGAACATAAAATCAGCAGGGTTAGTGACAGTAAGAGACAGTATACTCTAAATATTTCTGCATTCACAGGAAGAGCAGTGAGTAGTGTTAGGGACAATGTACAATAAAAAGGCGGGTCATTACTCTCACAGAATTTACAATTTAGTAGAAAAAGGTTAATCTCAAAAAAGCATACTCAATAAATATGGCCACATATAAAAAGTAATTAAATAATGCATAAAGAAGGAATATCTCAAGAATATGAAGATATGAGATGTAAAAATTATTGGTCCAGGTGTATCTTATTAAAAGTTGCCTTGTGTAAGGTTATTTTACATGAGAAATCTTCATACTTCAAAGTGATCAAAATTAATTCTGATGAGTGAGGTACAATTCAATTCTAACCTTAGATATCTTGAATTTCCAGGCAGGTCCAAGAATTTATCTCTTCATTATTATTACTTCGTTTCTCTCCAGGGCCTCCAGAGAGATTAGGGAGATGGGGTCAAATTTACATGTTGGTTCCTCTTCCTCATCAATACAGAGGCTCTTTGGAGGCATGAATTGGGAGTAGACAGCAGATCATAATGATCAAACCAGTCAATCCTAAAGGAAATCAACTCTGAATATTCATTGGAAGGACTGATGCTGAAAAGCTGAAGCTCCAATATGTTGGCCAATACTATGAGTGAAGAGCCGACTCATTGGAAAAGACTCTGATGCTGGGAAAGATTGACGGCAGGAGGAGAGGAGAATGACAGAGGATGAGATGGTTGGATGGCATCACCAACTCAATGGACATGAGTTTGAGCAAACTCCAGAAGATGGTGAGGGACAGGGAAGCCTGGTGTGCTGCAGTTCATGGGGTTTCAAAGAGTCGGACACAACTGAGCAACTAAACAGCAACGTAAGGATCACGGAGCACTTAGGACTAAAGAGGCCTTGAACAATCTGTTACGGCAGGGAATAAAAGAGAAAGTTCACCACCCTGGGCAAAGGCAGGGCTGCGCAGGCACTTACAGCGTGCATGGGGTGCAGGCAGGCTGAGAAGTGGCCTAGTTGCAGTGGAGGAACAGGGGGCGCAAGTTGGCCTTACAGAGTAGGAAGTCATAGGAAACCTTTAGGATCCTCAACAGCGAAAGTTGGCCCACTGTGGAATCATTTCTGGGAAGAAACACCTCCTAGTGTCCCTGGGGTCTTGACTTTCATTTCCACTTGAAAGAAAAAGATTAAAATGCAAGCAGTAGGAGGCAACACATGGCAACTATGTGGAATAAATGCTTGTCAGTCGAGAAGGCAAATGGGCTGGTGTCAGAGTCGTTTTTTGGAAAGGGGCAAATAAAACAAATGGCACTGGATTACTAGAGACCGGAAAGAGCAGCAGGCAATGGATCAAAATGCAGAGATAAAATGCAAAGAAGAGGAGGGACAAACAAAAGTCAAATTCCAAAGACCTGCTGTTTTGCCCAGGCTCACGTATTAGTGGCTGAGACAAAGCAGTGAAGCCAAGGAGATTTCTGTCCTGTTTGCCTGGGTGCAATTCTGCTTCCCTGGATGTGTGAAGAGCTGTTTGTCCATTTTAGGGATGGTTTGGAGTCATACACTTATCACTTTGTCAGTTTATCAGGATATTTATCATTCTGAAAATCAAAAAGTATGTAGAGACTAACCTTACATGTTCTTTTGAAAATGTGTCTCACTGATAGTGAATGGGTGTAGTACTTTCGGCGGGGGAGAGCTAGAACTCTTCCTTTGGTCACTAACAGAGCACTGCAACAGAGGTGAGCTAAGAGTAAACTCCCAGGCTGTCTGTGGCTTCTGATTGACTTTAATCAAGTTAGTACAAAGATCTTCCCAACACTGAATGAATAAGGAATTCAAAATTCACTGGATGGAGGATTGGGTAGATGGGCAGATGGATAGAAGGCCTTTGGCTAGCATATTCATATTTCTTGGAGGTTTTCTAACAAGAGACTCTGTAAGAGAACCTGGCTATCCATAGTCTACAACAAACCTAGGTCCACGCCAGGAACCCTGGCTAGGTACTGTGACTTGGCTGTCTGGTTTTCTGGGCCTGTGGGAGGCATCACATAAGCTAATCCTTGTCATGAGATGTCTTCTATCATATCCCCTAACCAGGCAGGGCCAGAAGACATATCCTTCCCAGGTGGAGGCCCAGCCACTTGCTGGTAAATTCTTTTACAGAAGGACATTCAAAACCCTGAGAGATATCTCAAAAGTTTCTAGAGGTTTCCAGCAGGCTCTGAGCTCTGCATTTTTGTCACAGAGGGAGGGAGGAAATCATGGAACAACTTTAATCTTATTCTACATACAAAGTAATTGCTTGTACTTAAAAAGAAAAACCTGGATTGGTCTGTCTGATTTTATTAAGGCTTTCAGAGTGGCATGTTTTAATTCCTTTGCTGTTTCCATGTAGGGCTATTGTATTTACTTGCTAAAGCAGAGAACAGAAAAGAATGTGACATTCCAAAATATACTCTTTCCCATGATATGCCCTTCCTCTATCAGCATGGGGTACCTTTACTTCACTTTTTTCCCCTACACAGCTGCATAAATTAAGACAGGAATCAGCTGACTACACTGCCTCTTTTGGTCTCTTTTCTCCCTCCTTCATATTAAATATGGCTCCTATCCAGGGTGCTCTTGGCATGGAGACTTCATCTCCCCCCCAGGTCCCCTACCCTAGTAAAGCCACGGTTACCCTGACAGGCTCCACACAGCTTGTTACTGCTCCAGTCATTCCAACTTGTACAGATCAAATGTTCTGCTACATATTACAGTGTTTATATGTCTGACTGTATTCCTCTTTAACAAGTGGCCCATGACGGAAACCAAAGGAGAAGTTTCTTTTTTTTTTTTTTCTTGCTGATAAAGTGGGGTCCTTTATGAATGCGGGAAAAGATGCTTTATAAATGTAATGTCTAAATAAGCACAAACTAATAAATATATAAGATTCTTTCATGTTTTGGTTAGACAGAAAGGCTAAACCTGTCAAAAATAATCTATATCCATTGACATATTTAACCAATGGATAGTTTCAAATTCTTTTCTTTATCAAGACTTCTCTCAAAAACAGAGAGGAAATTGCCTTTCATCCTAACTTCCCCTATTTTTCCTGTCATCTATAGAAGCCTTCAGATAGCCAGTCAGAAAGAAGGTACAACAATCAAGGCCTGGGTCACTACAGGGTCACTGGCTCTTAAATGTCATCAGGAATGAAACAGGAGCCAAACTCTCCTAAACTAGAAAAAGTCAGAGTCAAAATTAAGGCGAGGAGCTCTCTTAGGCAATAAAAAGCATTCTCTTATATTTGGTACACTCCCTACACATAGAGCTTAATTCACTCAGAAAATTCTTCCTCAACATTTTAATCAAAATTAAATATAATTCTTGTGTCAGAAAAAGAATTTCACAATTTTAGGGATCATTAATTGCAAGGCACTAATTTCTGGTACATGGATGTTTGAGGCCAGAAGGCAAATGTATGTTCTTCTGTAGAATATCATCTTCTACCACAGATTTTATGGGTATACATCAGCTACCACCAGGATCACTATTCTTTTTACTAAATTATGTCAACTAGTAACAGCAAGAGATTTTTCAACTAATAAACATTTTAGCAAAGAGAAAGATTTGCTTTCCTATAAGAAATCCCAACAAAGTTTGTGTGGAGTTTGTGTAGATCACACCAAAGTGTGGGGAAATTCTTAAAGAGATGGGAATACCAGACCACTTTACTTTCCTCCCGCAAAACCTATTTTCAGGTCAAGGAGCAGCAGTTAGAACCCAGACATAGAACAATGGATTGGTTCCAAATTGGGAAAGGAGTACATCAGGTTGTAAATTGTCACCCTGCTTATTTAACTTATACGCAGAATACATCATGTGAAATGCCTGGCTGGATGAAGCACAAGCTGAAATCAAGATTGCTGGGAGAAATATCAATAACAAATATCAGTAATGCAGATTACACCACTCTTAGGCAGAAAACAAACAGGAGCTAAAGAGCATCTTGATGAAAGTGAAAGAGAAGAGTGAAAAAGCTGGCTAAAACTCAACATTCAAAAAACAAAGATCATGGCATCCAGTCCCATCACTTCACGGCAAATAGATGGGGAAACAATGGAAACAGTGACAGACTTCCTTTTCTTGGGCTCTAAAATTGCTGCAGATGGTAACTGTAGCCATGAAATTAAAAGATGATTGCTTCTTGGAAGAAAAGCTATGCCCAACCTAGATAGCATATTAAAAAGCAGAGGCATTACTTTGCCAACAAAGGTCTCTATAGTCAAAGCTATGGTTTTCCAAGTAGTCAGGTATGGTTGTGAGAGCTGGACCATAAAGAAAGCTGAGTGCCAAAGAACTGATGCATTTGATCTGTGGTGTTGGAGAAGACTCATGAGATTCCCTTGGAATGCAAGGAGATAAAACCAGTCAATCCTAAAGGAAATCAGTCCTTGGAAGGACTGATGTTGAAGCTGAGAGTCCAATATTTTGGCCACCTGATGTGAAGAGCTGACTCATTTGAAAAGACCCTGATGCTGGGAAAGATTGAAGGTGGGAGAAGAAGGGGATGACAGAAGATAAGATGGTTGGATGACATCACGGACTCAATGGACATGAGTTTGGGTAAACTCCGGGAGTTGGTGATAGACAGGGAGGCCTGGTGTGCTACAGTCCATGGGGTTGCAAAGAGTCGGACACAACTGAGCAACTGAACTAAACTGAACTGAACTGACTGGACAAGATGCCATGATCTTAGTTTTCTGAATGTTGAGTTTTAAGCCAACTTTTTCACTCTCCTCTTTCACTTTCATCACGAGGTTCTTTATTTCTTCTTCGCTTTCTGCCATAAGGGTGGTGTCATCTGCATATCTGAGGTTATTGATATTTCTCCCAGCAATCTTGATTCCAGCTTGTGCTTCCTTCAGCCTGGCATTTTGCATGCATGATGTACTCTGCATATAAGTTAAATAAACAGGGTGACAATATGCAGCCTTGATGTACTCCTTTCCCGATCTGGAACCAGTCTGTTGTTCCATGTCTAGTTCTAACTGTTGCTTCTTAACCTGCATACAGATTTCTCAGGAGGCAGGTCAGGTGGTCTGGTATTCCCATCTCTCGAAGAGTTTTCCACAGTTCGTTGTGATCCACACAGTCAAAGGCTTTGGCGTAGTCAATAAAGCAAAAGAAAGTCAAATTGAAGTTGCTCAGTTGTGTCTGACTGTTTGCGACCCCATGAACTGTAGCCTACCAGGTTCCTCTGTCCATGGGATTTTCCAGGCAAGAATACTGGAGTGGGTTGCCATTTCCTTCTCCAGGAGATCTTCCTGACCCAGGGATTTAACCTGGGTCTCCTGCATTGTAGGCAGATGCTTTACCGTTTGAGCCACCAGGGAAGTGTATATTAATAAAGCAAAAATAGATGCTTTTCTAGGGAGAAGGAAATGGCAACCCACTCCAGTATTCTTGCCTGGAGGATCCTGTGGACAGAGGAGCCTGGTGCGCTGCTGTCCATGGGGTCGCACAGAGTCAGACATGACTGAAGTGACTTAGCAGCAGCAGCAAATGCTTTTCTGGAACTCTCTTGCTTTTTCGATGATCCAGTGGTTGCTGGCAATTTGATCTCTGGTTCCTTTGCTTTTTCTAAATCCAGCTTGAACATCTGGAAGTTCATGGTTCATGTACTGTTGAAGCCTGACTTGGAGAATTTTAAGTATTACTTTGCTACCGTGTGAGATAAGTTCAATTGAACGTTCTTTGGCAATGCCTTTCTTTGGGATTGGAATGAAAACTGACCTTTTCCAGTCCTGTGGCCACTGCTGAGTTTTCCAAATTTGCTGGCATCCTGAGTGCAGCACTTTCAAAGCATCATCTTTTAGGATTTGAAATAGCTCAGCTGGAATTCCATCACCCTCCCTAGCTTTGTTCATAGTGATGTTTCCTAAGGCCCACTTGACTTTGCACTGCAGGACATATGGCTCTAGGTGAGTGATCTCACCATTAATCCACAGTGTGACCTTTCATCTCCAATAGCATACGTACCATTGAGTTTCCAATTAACATAAGCTAATTCTCACAGCTAGCCATATTTTGAGGCACAAGATGGGTCTCCCAATGAAATATAAAGTAAATCTTGAGATCAGGCTCAGTGTTCAGTAAAATGTGATAACTCGTCAATAAGGTAATGCCTCTTGCATAGACCGGGAAGGGACAACTAATGCACCTCACTCAGGCTGCACTATGGCCTGGGGGAGAGCTGCGGGTGAGCAAACAGGACCAGATTCAATAGCACACACACAACCAAAGGCACAGTAGGCTGAGTTAGCAGATTATTACACATCAACCTGGGTAAAGTCCTGTAGGCCTAATGCTACTTACTTAACCCAACACACAACTAATTTCAATGGAACTTTAGTGCCGATAAGGAAAGGTGAAATGAGGCCCAGAAATGCATTAAGAACTGTGATATCAGCACTTATAATAAAGAGACAAAAAAGGGAAAATCTTTAAGAAAGAGACTATTTATATGCTTTTAAATTCAATACTCAAGTGGAACCAGTAAGAGGGATCCAGATACAGCAAGTGATCCAATCTGGAAATCCTCTTTGTCCCCATGAGGCTGATACTCTCCTCTTCTACTTGGAAACACTCATAGGGGAAACACAGTTCCCCCAGTGAGAGACATCTGGTGATGAAACTTTTTCTGCCCCTTAGGCAGAACTGATAGGGACAAGTGGGAGCCTCTGTGGCACCAGGTAATCTGAGTCAAACGAAATAGCACCACAAAGGCTCAAAGTATTAAACTTTGCTTATTAAAGTAGGCAAACACCACATGCTAAACCTAAACAGGGTGACTGCTAAAATAAAAGACTGAAATAGAATTCAGAGTTTCCAAACACCATAGACAAATGTCCCTGATTTAATTTAAAAATCACCTATCAATGCAGAAACAAGAAAATCACAACTTGAGTAAAAAAAGATAGGCAACTATTGCCAATACCAAAATAAATCAGATGGATCAGATGCTGGAATCATCTAAAAAGGATTTTAAAGCAGTTGTCATTAATATACTTTAATCAACTATAAATTTTCTCACAAGTGAAAAATTAGAAAATATCAGGAAATAAATAGAAGCTATAAAAAAGAATCAAGTGGAAATTATAGAAAATGCTATATTAAAAACAAAGTAACTGGAATTTAAAAACTAACTGGATAGACTCAATAATAGAGACAACAGAGGACAGAATCAGCGAACGTGAAGACAGAATAAGAGAAGTTACCCAATCTCGACAAAAAGAGAAAACATACTGAAAAAAATAACCAACAGAGTCACAGGGATGTGTGGAACAGTAACAAAAGATCCCGCGTTTGTAGCATCAAAGTTTCAGAAGGAGAGAAGGAGAATGTGGCTGAAAGAGGATATGATGAAATAATGGCTGAAAACTTCCCAAATGTAGAAAAATACACAAACCCACAGATCCAAGAAGCATAGTGACAGTAAGGAGAATGGACCTAGAAACATCCCACATTAAGACACATCATAGTTAGAAAATTGGGAACTAAAGATAAAGAAAAATATACTGAAAGCAGCCAGAGAGAAAGAATATACTACTTATACATGAATATCAGTTTAACTGACAGTGAATTCTTCACCTGTAACTATGGAGGACAGAACAAAGTGGTTTCTAGTGTGAAATGAAAGAACTGTTGACTAAGAATTCTATATCCAGAGAAACTATCCTTTAGCAATAAAGGGAAAATAAAAATCATTTTCAGATAAAGAATAGTGAAGAATTTGATGCTAGCAGACTTTACCCTTTAATGACCAATTGAAGACATTTCTTCAAACAGAAAAGAAATATTAAAAGAAGGAATTCTAGAGCATGAAAAAGGAAGAAGATACAATGGAAAAGGAGAAATATTGTTATATACAGTAGATTATAATTTATTGATGGGTTTTACAATTCACACTTGATGATTAAAACAAAAATTATAATTCTGATCCTAAGACAATGATATTTGAAAGTGGGGAAAGTAACAAGACTTAAGCAGAAGTGAGATTTCCATATCTCACTCAAATTTTACAGGAAAGGCACAGGCCCTAGAAAAGTTGAAACAGTCTTAACAAAGAAAAATAAAAGAAGAATCACTCTATATTAGGCCTTACTCCATAGCTGCAATAATCAAGACAATGTGATATTGATGAAAGGACAGACACATTGATCACTGGTATACAATGGAAAACCCATAAATAGGACCACACAAAATATGTTCAACTGATATTTGACAAAGGTAAAAAAGCAACTCAATGGAGGAAGGGTAGCCTTTTCAACAAATGGTGCTGGAACACCATAGACAAATGGGTATCCACACAAAAAAATGAATTTTGACCTAAACCTCATACCTTTTACAAAATTAACTCAAAATGGAGCATAAGCCTAAGTGTAAAACATAAAACTACATAACTTTTAGAAAAAATCCATAGAAAAAGAATGGAAAGACAAGCTATGTTGAAAGAAAATATCTGCCATTGCATATTAAATGAAAATAAAAGTTTATATAAATATTTTTAAAACTCAAAATTAACATAATAAATAATCCAATTAGAAAATGGGAAGGGATGTGCAAATATTTCACAGAAGATGGCAAAGAAGCACGTGAAAAGATTTCAACACCATTAGGACCAGGAAAGTGCAAATCAAAACTACTAGATATCACTACTTGCCTATCAGAGAGGTTTAAAATTTAAAAAGTGGTAACAAGTGCTGACACAACTATGGGGAAACTGGATCACTCATATATTACTGGTAGAATATATATATAACATGTAAAATGTTATAGCAATGATAAAAAACACTTTAGTAGTTTCATATAAAACCAAACATAGAGTTATTATATGATCCAGAAATTGTACAGTTGTTTATCCAGAGAAATGAAAACTTATATCCAATACAGAGTGAAGTAAGCCAGAAAGAAAAACACCAATACAGTATACTAACACATATATATGGAATTTAGAAAGATGGTAATGATAACCCTCTATGCGAGACAGCAAAAGAGACACAAATGTATAGAACGGACTTTTAGACTCTGTGGGAGAGGGAGAGGGTGGGATGATTTGGGAGAATGGCACTGAAACATGTATACTATCAGGTAAGAAATGAATCGCCAGTCTATGTTCGACACAGGATATAGGATGCTTGGGGCTGGTGCATGGGGATGATCCAAAGAGATGATATGGGGAGGGAGGTGGGAAGGGGGTTCAGAATTGGGAACTCATGTACACCTGTGGCTGATTCATGTCAGTGTATGGCAAAACCAATATAGTATTGTAAAGCAAAATAAAGTAAAAATAAAAATTAAAAAAATAAAGAAATACAGGAACCAAAAAAAAAGGAGAAATTGATGAAAATGCATAACAAAAATTTTGAGAAGGAAAGAACTTAGAGTTGGAGATAGATAATTTGCTGTATTATATGTTGTTTAAGAAATTTGTTTGACTGTAGTGTAGTTGAATTGTGTGCATGTGCGCTCAGTTGTTCAGTTGTATCTTACTCTTTGTGATCTTATGGACTGTAGCCTGCCAACCTCCTCTGTCCATGGGATTTTCCAGGCAAGGATACTGGAGTGGGGTGCGATTTTCCTTCCCAACCCAGGGACCTAACTTGTGCTTCCTGCATCTTCTGCATTGACAGGTGAATTCTTTACCATTGAGCTACCTGGGAGCCCTATAGTTGATTTATAATGTAGTTATACAAATATATATATTTGTGTATATACATTTTTCATATTCTTTTCTATTATGATTTATCACAGGATATTGAATATAGTTCCCTGTGCTATATAGTATGACCTTGTTGTTTATCCATTCTATGAATAAAAGTTTGCATCTGCTGAAAAAAAAAAAAGAAAACTTATACATAAACCTGTATACACATGTTCATAGCAGTTTTGTAATAGCCCCAAGCTGGAATCAGTCTAATTGTCCTTCAGCAGGTAAATGGTTATAGAAAGTGTAGACTATTATACAGTATTATTCAGAAATAAAAAAGAATAAGTTATTCATGCACGTGCACGTGTACATGCTCAGTCATGCCCATTTCTTTGCGACCGTATGGATTATGGTGCCTATGGGCGTCCCTGGTGGCTCAGATGGTACAGAATCCACCTGCAATGTGGGAAACCCAGGTTTGATCCCTGGGTCGGAAGATCTCTGGAGAAGGGAGCAGCAACCCACTCCAGTGTTCTTCAGGGCTTCCCTGGTGGCTCATATGGTAAAGCGTCTGCCTGCAACACGGGAGACCAGGGTTCGATCCCTGGGTCAGGAAGATCCCCTGGAGAAGGAAATGGCAACCCATTCCAGTACTCTTGCCTGGAAAATTCCATGGACGAAGGAGCCTGGTAGGCTACAGTCCATGGGGTCGCAAAGAGTCGGACACAACTGAGCAACTTCACTTCACTTTCACTATGGACTATAACCCACCAGGCTATATAGTCCTCTGTCCATGGGTTTCTCCAGGCAAGAATACTGAAGTGGGTTGCCATTTCCTCCTCCAGGGGATCTTCCTGACCCAAGGATCAAACCTGCATCTCCTGCATTGGCAAGCGTATTCTCTACTCCTGAGCCACCCAGGGAGCCCTTTCGTGCACACAAAAAATTAAATGAATTTTCAGTGAATTACACTGAGTTAAAAAAGCCAACCCAAAGAGGTGACATGCTGCATAATTGCATTTATGTAACATTTTTAGCTGAAAAAATTTCTAGTAATACAGATTAGACTTCCCTGGTGGGCCAAGTGGTTAAGAATCCTCCTGTCAATGCAGGTGATAAGAGTTCAATCCCTAGTCTGTGAAGATTCCACATGCCTCAGGGCAACTAAGCCCATGCCCAACTACTGAAGTCTGCATGCTCTAGAGCCCATGGTCTGCAACAGAAGAAGCCACCACAAATGAGAAGCCCGCACACCTCAAGTAGAGAATAGCCCCTGCTCTCTGCAATGAGAGAAAGTCCACACACAGCAGCAAACACCCAGCATGTTCAAAGAAACAATGAAACAAAGCAAGAAAAAAAGAAATGAAAAAAAAGAAAGAAGACAGATTAATGCCAAAAAGGTTAAGGACAGAGGGATGGGAGGCAAGAGTATATGACTACAAAGAGGAAATACGAGAGAAACTTGGGATGTTGTAAATGCTCAGTATCTTGACAGTGGTGGTGAATACAAGAAGCAGTACAATTATATACAAACATACACACACACACACATGTGGACATTTCTGTATTATTTCTTACAAGTGCATATGTATCTATAATTACCTCAAAAACATTTCAATTTAAAAAGCCTGAATATTGTCACAATTTGAATGATGAAAGCAGGAAATATTTCTACTATGTAGTTAATTTTCAAACTAGGCATGTGGCAACCAAGGCCAGGTGTATAGCATGGAAAGGGCCTTGGGCAAACTGCCTTCATGCATAGTTTTTCATCAGTCAGTTAATCATCACTGAAAAGCCACTGCTTTATAAGAGAAAGAGGGAGGGAATGTTACATTCACACAATATTGGGATCAGTCAGGAGGAAGACAGATGCTAGTAAACATCCTATCAGTCAATTGCCAATTACTGATAACAATTAAATCTCAGATTCCAGAGGGTAATGACACAGCTGTTTTATTTGCCAAAGATTGATCAGCACCTGGCAGAGCCTCTGACTCCTGGTAGGCACTCAGTAGGGTTGACTGCTGAATGAAAAACAAATACACGCCCAACACAGCGAGACTAAAACAGAAATTCCTGCTAACTAGGAGTTCACAATATTCTGGCTCTGTAGGTCCAGTAGGAATTTCCTGGCACTCTTAACAATTGCCTAAGCCTGTGCCTTCAGAAGATTGAAGGATATAACCTGAAGCTGTCCAGCCTGAAAGTCAAAATTAGTTTTCACATATCCAACCTTATCCATGTTTCTTTTAATTTGTTATTGAAGTATGGTTGATTTACAATGTTGGGGTCCATATTTATTTTAATATTTCAAAACATATTAAATTTTATACTAGTTAAATGACAGAGTAAGCTTACCCTCATCCCTTGCAAATAAAAAAGGTTCATCCTTAACACTGAACCCCCAAATTTTAAAAAGTAGGTCCAAAGAACAATGGAGTTCTTTGAAGTATGAAATGTCAAAATGAAACAGGTTTGTTTAGTAGAGAACCAGAATGATGTTTCTGATGTAGAAAATGAGGGCGATGGAACCTGACAAGAGTCTCCTATTATCTTTATTCTAACTTGTTCTTAAACAGAAGTAGCTCCTACCATAACAGCAGAAGCACCCAGTTCCTACAACAATTTGGATAAAGGGGCTACTGCAAAGAAACAGCATATCACACATCTTGCAATAGCAAATTGTGTCCGTTTTTAAAAATGTAAAGTATTTTATTGAGATGCCTTGAAGACTAGTATACAAACTGGTACATCAGCAGCTTTCATTACATCAAGTGTCCATTTTGATTGTTGCTTTTACCTCCCCCAACGAAAGCCTTCTTAATGAAAATGCCAAAGAGTTTCAATGGATGGCCCTGGGCTCAAATTATTATATGCAAGGGTTAGCAGAAGTAAAACTAATGAACCATGTAGTTTGAAAACTCTGGATATAATTGAAGTTTGGCTTTGCCTGAAGCTTTAATATGCTGGAAACACAAAATGACCCAAGTCCTGGAGTCTGTTCACTCTATTCATAATATCTTCATTTGCCATACTTCACAGAGTAATAAATGGAATTATTAATACTTTCATTTTTGTGCTAATTTAATTACATTTTTGCATTTTAACTGTAGCTTACCTTGGGAGTTAGTAATATTGTATTATTATATGGTCTGTCATAACTTCATGTGGGGTGAATTTTTAATTGAAGCTTTATTGTAACATAAAGGCCAATTACTTCGGGAGGAACTGAAGTCTGATTTTATAGTATAAAGTCTATGAGAGAATAGAACACCCCCTTGAAAATGTTGCTTTAGGGCAGCTTTGTCTGTTCATGTCACAACCACAACTAACGATGTCAGAATGTGGACATTCTGAAGACAAATGCAGAGGCATTCACTTTAATCTTATATGCTGCCTACACTAATGCTTAGCATTAAACACAAAACAAAACATGTTTTCCAGCAGTTATTTTAGGGAGAAAATGTGATTTTTGTTTTCAGCTATTGAAAATGTTAAAGTTCAAAATTCAACAAAAGGGATTAGTAAAACTTAGTACTCTGTGTTTCTTAGTGTTACTTGCTTCTTTGAGAAAGTGGGCAACAAAGAAATCTTTTTCTCTGTTAAAGTTTCTGCTGAGAAGTGTTCAGAGAAACTGCATTGCGCCCTTTCCCCACAGGTAAATGATGAATGTATAAAGATTCCAAACCAAACCCCTCTCAAAGTAAAAGAAAAAGTGCTCATTTATGGGATAGAGTTGATAAGACTAATAACTCAGAAGCTCAATATAAATATGTTTTTCCATTATTAGGGAGTAAATACGATTTTAAAGCAAGGTGATAGGCATTTTCATTATAACTATTCTTTGTACTTTTAACAATTTTTGTGAATTTCCATAATAAAAGTTTAAAAAGAGGACAACAATGAATTCACTGTTTGTAAAGGTATTCCTAATTTTTGAACATCATTTTAGATTTAATTTGATCAGTGTAAAATAAAAAACCAAACAGTGTGATATCCAATAATCTTTCCTCTGACCAGTTCTGATAAGGTCACTTTTATCCCCTAGGAGGTGGTAGACAAAACTGTCTTAGTTTAGTTTGATGTGTGTGAAGATTTTCTTTGGGAATAAAATCCTTAGCAAAGATTTCCCTGTGTGACATGAAGCCAACTAGCTAAGGCTCAAAATAAGGCTGGCTGCCAGTGTAAATTGTATCTTTCTTGGCTTCACACGTGAGCCAGATGTTGGGGATTTTCTGAGCAACAGGATCATGGGGAAGAAAGTTTTTGCATTTCCTGTGTTCTTACTCCATTTCTCAACTTTCAGGATTTAAGGGCAGTCAACAACGTCATGAATGGACCTGAAAATATCTTCACAGTAAAATCCACTGACAATGCACCTCACTCTGCCATGGCCTCATACATACCATCTGTCAGATCAGGCTCTCTATACTGGTTCTTCCCCTAACTGTTTCACAGAAGGCCAGTGAGGCAAATATAATCTTTAGTCTTCTGAAGCCTGAATGGCAAGCATACAGTATAGGTAAAAATATGGGTATATGTAAAAACATCACATATTATCTATGAATACCAACATCATTTTCATGTATTTCCAAGTAAGGAATTACCTGGGGCCCTGATGAATGTCTACCTACGCCATTGCAAGCAAGTATGTTTGTGTGCACAAGCAAACATGTATTTAAGCATTCTATTATCAGGATTTTCCTCATTATTAAATACTCTTAAATAACTTTAATGACTGCATAATTCTATCAAGTGTTTACAGCTAATTTATCCTACTAGTACTATATTGCAAGATAATGAGTTTACTTCCACATTTTTTGTCTGTTATAAATAATTTGTTTAGTCATGTTTTGAAAGCACTTTGAAACTGGAAAAATCCAATGTAAATGGATTGCTTTCTGAATCACTTCCTTTCTGTTTCAACCCCAGCCTTCCTAGTTTTCAAACTCTAGTATGCATCAGAGTCATCTGGAAGGCTTGTTAAAACACAAATTTCTGGGCCCCACTTTCAGAGTCTCTGATCAAGAAGGTCTTGGGGGGGAACTGAGAATTTGCATTTCTGACAAGTTCCATGCTCTGGACCACACTTTGAGAAATATTGTGCAGAGATGCACCTGCTGGATTTATGAAACTGATAGAGCAAGAGTCTTATCATTAGGGTGCCATCTCTTTTTACCCTTCCATTGAGAAATAAAAAGGTGTTTCAGTTGCACTATCTTACAACATAGTCTGTGGCCTGACATGTGCTCAGGTATCCTCTTTATGTTAAAAATGTTTGGCAAATAAGCAATATTGGCAGGAGAGACTGCAATTTGACACCTGTTCCTCGATTTGGGATTCATTTTTCTCATCAAAATTTGGCAAGTATATGTCTTCCTTAAGGTTAGGCTGTGAAAATACGCTCTGACTCACAAACCTAGTTTAAAATACCACAAGTGGTAAATAACTATTTCCATAACTGAGTATTAAATATCTTCATTTTGAGTTGTTTAACATGCTTTGCTTGTATAATGAGATCTAAGTATTTACACAGAATTTGTGCATTATTGTGTGAATAAATCAGAACCAGAAACTTTCTCCCTGTGTATAGCCTCTCCCTGCTGCCAGCCTATGCTCAACCCTACCACCTACATATCTTTCTAAAAATCAAAACTGATTCCCTATTTACTTCTGGCCCTAGCAATATGGCAAATGAGATGTTCAAAGAAATCATTTCTGAGGCAGCACATCTAAAAACACTGGTGAAAATTTTTTAAAGAACAACTTTGAAAATAATTTATTTTATATTGGAGCATAAAAACTGGAGGTCAGTTTTCCATCCTAACTCCAAAGAAAGGTAGTGCTAAAAAATGTTCAAACTACCAGACAATTGTGTTCACTTCCCATGCTAGTAAGGTTATGCTCAAAAACCTTCAACCTAGGCTTCAGCAGTACTGGAATCGAGAACTTCCAGATGTATGAGCTGGGTTTAGAAAAGGCAGAGGAACCAGACATCAAATAGCTAACATTCCCTGGATCATAGAGAATGCAAGGGAATTCCAAAAAAACCTCTACTTTTGTTTCATTAGCTACTCAAAAGTCTTTGACTGTGTAAACCACATCAAACTGTGGACAATTCTTAAAGAGATGGGAATATCAGATAATCTTTTTCCCTCTTGAGAAACCTGCATGCAGGTCAAGAAGCAACAGTTAGAACCTCACAAGGAACAACTGACTGGTTCAAAATTGGGAAAGGAGTACATTAAGACTGTATATTGTCACCCTGCTTATTTAACTCATATGCAGACTACATCATGTGAAATGCCAGACTGAATGAAGCACAAGAAGGAATCAAGACTGTGATTGCCAGGAGAAATATCAATAACCCCAGATACGCAGATAACACTATCCTAATGGCAGAAAGTGACAAGGAACTAAAGAGCCTCTTGATGAAGGTGAAAGAGGAGAATGAAAAATGTGGCTTAAAACTCAACATTCAAAAAATGAAGATTATGGGTGTCCAGTCCCATCACTTCCTGGCAAATAAAGGGGGGGGAAAATGGAAACAGTGACAGACTTTATTTTCTTGGGCTCCAAAATCACTGCAGATGGTGACCGCAGCCATGAAATTAAAAGACGCTTGCTCCTTGGAAGAAAGACTATGATAAACCTAGACAGCATACTAAAAATAGACATCACCTTGCTGACAAAGGTCTGTATAGTCAAAGCTATGGTTTCTCCAGTAGTCATGTAGGGATGTGAGAGTTGGACCATAAAGAACACTGAGCGCTGAAGAACTGATACTTTCAAACTGTGGTGCTGGAGAAGGTTCTTGAGATTCCTTTGGACAGTAAGGAGATCAAGTTAGTTAATCCTAAAGGAAATCACTTCTAAATATTCATTGAAAGGACTGATGTTGAAGCTGAAGCATCAATACTTTGGCCACCTGATGGGAAGAGCCAACTCATTGGAAAAAAACCAGTGAGAATGATGAGATGGTTGGATGGCATCTTTGACTCAATAGACATGAGTTTGAGCAAACTCTGGGAGATAGTGAAGGACAGGGAAGGCTGGCCTGCTGCAGTCCATGGGGTCGCAGAGTCAGACACAACTGAATGACTGAACAACAACAATAAATAACTATCTTTATGTTGCTTCATATTTGTAGAGATGTTTCATCAAGGTAAACTTTCAGAAGTGGAATTGTTAGGTCAAAAGGTAAACAAATATGTAGATTTGTTAGATATCATGAAATTGCCCATCATGGAGGTTGTAATCATTTTGCATTCTCATTAGCAATGAATAAAAGGGTTTTTTCCTAGACTCTCTAACAAAGTGCATTTTTAAAAGAAAGGCTGCATTCCTAAACACCAGCAATCAATAATTAAAACGTAAATTTTTAAAGTTATCATTTGCAAAATCAACAACAAAAATAGGCAATGTATGATAGAGGAAAAAATAAGAATTGTATGAGATTTTTAGGTAAATGAAGTATAAAACTTAACTGGAAGACCTTAAAGAAGATATAAATAAATAGAGAGACAAGACATATTCATGGATGAAAGACCCACTATTATAAATATACCAGTGACCTTATAACTTAACTACAGATTCAGTATGACTTTTTAAAAAATCTCAACAGGAGTTTTCAAGAACCTTGATGAGCTTACTCTAAAATGTATACAGAAGAGCAAGCAGTCAAGAAAGAGAGGACAAGACAGGCTTAAAGAAGAAGTAGGTCTGAGTACTTGCTCTATCAAAACATGACTCAGTCATTAGGTAATTCAATATTTAAACATGGAGACAGAAAAATACACCAACTGAAAGAATAGAGATCTCATAAATAGAGACCTATACATATCTGGAAACCAGATACATGACAGAGGTGGCATTGCAGATCTATAAAAAAAGTATGGATTAGTTTAAAAGGTTGCCAGAACAAATGATCATAGAGAGGAAAATAATGAAAGTAGACTCCACCATTTAAAAAGCTCTCAAATAAATCAAGAACTTAAAAGTGAAAGACAGTAAGTTAACATATTTAGGCAAAAAATAATAGGATAACACTATGAAGATCACAAGGTAAGAAAGGTATCTTCAGTCAGTTCAGTTCAGTTGCTCAGTCACGTCCAACTCTTTGCAACCCCATGAATTGCAGCACACCAGGCCTCCCTGTCCATCACCAACTCCTGGAATTCACCCAAATTCATGTGCATGGAGTCAGAGATGTCATCCAGCCATCTCATCCTCTGTTATCCCCTTCTCCTCCTGCCCCTAATCCCTCCCAGAATCAGGGTCTTTTCCAATGAGTCAACTCTTCGCATGAGGTGGCCAAAGTATTGGAGTTTCAGGCTCAGCATCAGTCCTTCCAATGAATACCTAGTACTGATCTTCTTTAGGATGGACTGGTTGGATCTCCTTGCAGTCCAAGGAACTCTCAAGAGTCTTCTCCAACACCACAGTCAATTCTCTGGTGCTCAGCTTTCTTCACCGTCCAACTCTCATATCCATACATGACCACTGGAAAAACCATAGCCTTGACTAGACAGACCTTTGTTGGCAAAGTAATGTATCTGCTTTTGAATATGCTATCTAGGTTGGTCATAACTTTCCGTCCAAGGAGTAAGCATCTTTTAATTTCATGGCTGCCATCACCATCTGCAGTGATTTTAGAGCCCAAAAAATAAAGTCTGACACTGTTTCCCCATCTATTTCCCATGAAGTCATGGAACCAGATGCCATGATCTTAGTTTTCTGAATGTTCAGCTTTAAGCCAACTTTTTCACTCTCCTCTTTCCCTTTCATCAAGAGGCTTTTTAGTTCCTCTTCACTTTCTGCCATAAGGGTGGTGTCATCTGCATATCTGAGGTTATTGATAATTCTCCGAGCAGTCTTGATTCCAGCTTGTGCTTCTTCCAGCCCAGTGTTTCTCATGATGTACTCTGCATATAAGTTAAATAAGCAGGGTGACAATATACAGCCTTGATGTATCTTAGATGAAACATAAAACACAAACCATAATGAAAAAAATAATATTGGACTTAAAATCAAGAATGCTAATCAAAAGATCTTAAAGGGAATAAAAATCCAAGTCACAAACTGGAAGATGATAATCACCAAAGGATATTAGCTAGAATAAATGGAAGACTCTTACAAATCTTTAAGTTGAAAAGAAACAACCTGATTTCAAATAGGTAGAAAAATTTGTATTTCACAGAAGAAATACAAACAACCAATGAATATACGAAAAGAGGTTCGATCTCACTAGTATACAGGAAAATGCAAATTCAAATTCTAGTGAGAGAATATTTTATATACAACAGTGGGGCAAAGATTAAAAAGTCTGACATTACCACGTAAGGATCTGAGGAAAGAACTCATACTGGTGGGAGTATAAATTGATAGATTCTTTGGGAAAAAGGTCATAACTGAACATGTACATATATGATGTTCCCATGATTTCTCTCCCAGAGAAAATCTCTTATACATGCCTCCAGTATAAGAATAATTTAAATAGTACTATTTATAATAATAAAAATTTTGATAACTTAAATATCCATGATGGTAAAATGGATAATTAAATTTTGTAAAATCATTTAATAACTATTAGATATCTGTGCAAATCAATGATCCATAGGTCTACAAATCAACTTGTATATCAAAAGCAATGTGGAAAGAAAATCCTAGAAGAAATTCATTCAATATGATTCTATTATACAGATTATAGAAAAGCAAGCAAAACCAAACAACATATTTGTAGGGATATTTATATTTGTAGTAAAAATTGAAGTAAAAGCAAGAAAATTATTAATACAATATAAAAATGGTAACTTCCCCTGATAGGGAGAGACAGGATGTGATTGGTAAAGGGAACACAGAAAGATTCTAAGAGGAAAATCATCCATCTCTTATCAGAATCATCAATGTTATTTTATTTACTACTGTTTTCATTTAAAATAGACACATATTTATATTCACTCTCTGGTAGATAAGGTTCATTTCACAATTTCAAAAAGTTTAATAGAAAGAAAGAAAAGATAATTTTATTAGTTCTTTACCTAAAAGCTTCTAGTGGTTTCCTGTTGGCTACAGGATAAAATCCAACTTCCTAGTAAGAAAGACTATAGGCTCTTCCTCATCAGTCCTCCAACTAATTTTGCAGCTCCACCTCCTACCAGCTTCCCCCTAACCACCCCATGACTCACCTGTATTCTAGTGACACCTGAATTATCAGATCCACAAAGCACACACCTCAGCTATGCACCTGCAGTTTCCTTTCCTGACATTCACCCCTGCTGTCTCACTCTAGCCAATTTCTGTTTTCAAACTAGGTAAACGCCAGATACTTAGTAGAGTCTTCCCTAAAAATTCTGATGGCTATTTCCTTCTGTGCTTTCACAAAGGTATAGTTCAGTTTATCTGTTTATATGTCCCTCATTGCTTGCCTGTGAGATCTCTTATGCAGGGACTGTATTTTCAATTCAGTTCAAGCAACATTTCCTGTGTGTTAATTTTATGTCATGGCTGCACTAGACACTAAATTTATCAGCAATAGGCCTTATTTCCTACTGCAAAGAATTTGAAATTTAGTTACACTCATGTCAGTATTCTTTATGTTGACTGCAGTGCCTGGCATATTGCAGATTATTCAATTATCTCTGATGAATCAATGAATGAATCACTCAGTGAATACACAAACTAAGGGACAGAACTTTTCCTATTTAAATAAACAAACACTCTTCTGCCAATGAGTCATGCTTTCAATGGGTTTACAAATCCATGACTTTTAAAGGCTGTAAATTGTATATATTTAAAGTTTATCTAAAAGGAGAAAAATACCAGAAATGTATCCTAAAGGAGATTATTAATTATTAATTATTCTGATTGGAATTTCCAGAACCAACCAATTAAAACTTGGATTCTCTATACAACACAATACCAAGCAACAATACAAATTGTGTGTGGAACTGGAAAATATTAATGAAAGTATTCCTTTTGGGCTCTCCCAAGGGAAGTTCTGTTTGTAAACATGTTAACTTGCTGTTTACTTTCTTTAAAAGGAAAAAAATTCCCAAGAAAGGGTCCAAATCAAGCATTCTTTCACTGTTTTAAAATTTCTAAGTATAGCTTTAGGCATCTAAGTAAGCAGTCAGTCTTCAGATCTGTCACTTATGAATATTACATGCCAAAGAATATTGAAAATGATGCATTTTGCAGATCCTAGATTTCAAAAAACCAAATACAAAGAAGTAAGCAAAGTAATCTGTATGATATGGCTATGCCATCTGAATGCTTCCTTCTCCCTTCCTTGGTTTCTGTTCTTTGGTAGACAGGTGCATTATCATTCTCAACAGACATCTTATTCTGGCCCTCCTGAGTAGTTCTCACTAGCTTCACGGTGGTAGGCAGAATAATGGTGCCTCACAGACATGGCAAAGTCCATGTCCAATCTTCAGAACCTGTGATATGTTATGAAAGTGAAAGTGTTACTCGCTTAGTCATGTCCAACTCTTCATGACCCCATAGACTGTAGCTCACCAGGGTCCTCTGTCTATGGAATTCTCCAGGCAAGAACTTCCTGCCATTTCTTTCTCCAGGGGATCTTCCTGACCCAAGGATTGAACTTGGGTCTCCTGCATTGCAGGCAGATTCCTTTCTATCTGAGCCACCAGAGAAGCCATGATAACTTATGTGGTAAAAGGATCTGGCAGATTGATTAAATTCAGGGTCTTAATCCAAGAGATCATCATAATGTAATCACAGAGTCCTTATAAGAGAAGGCAGGAGGAGCTGAGTTAATAGTAGTAGATGTGACAACAGAAGCAAGATAAGATGTCATGAGCAATGAAAAAGATAAGGAAACAGATTCTCTCTTCAGATTCTCCAGGAGGAACCAGCCCTTCTGACTTTTACCCAGTAAGCCCATTAAGACCCATTCCCTTCCCCTGGCATTATCCTGGGCCCCACATAATACTCAATTGTCTCATTTCTGAGACAATCATCATGTTTTACTGCTTTTCTCTTTGTGATCTAGTTTGATTTGTATTAACCTGATACTGGTTTGTTGCCTCTAGCAGACACTGTTGATTAATTACCCAGAAACTACTTCAAATTCACTGTCCCTTGCTGACTTATACTGCAGTGGTTAGAAAGTCAAACACTCTTTCTCAGTCTTTCTTGCAAAGAGGAATGACAAGATAACTCAGGTCTGAAAAATGAAGCATATATTGATGTCTGCTTGGAGAAAGAGAAAATTTAAGGAAAACTTTTGCTTTCTTGATGAAAAGGGAAGGTGTGACCAGTGTGATCATTTTCCTTTCTTCCTACCTGGAATATAAGTGTGATGTTTAGAGCAACGATGGCTGTCTTCATGAGCAAAAAGCAAAGAGAACCACAAAGACAGGGGCTCTGATATTGCTGAGTCATGGAGCTAATAGTTGCCTACCTCTGGAAAATTCTGGTTTTATGAGAACAATAGCTCCCTTTTGTTTAAGCCACTGTAGTATGGCTGGTATTACACACAGCTTGAAAGCATGCCTAATACATTACCTTTCTCTGGTAGCTCCCATTGTACCATAAACAGCCAGATCACTGAGAGTTTGGAAAGTGTACAGAATCCTCCTTAGCACACAGTTTTATACATTGGTATGTATAGGAAAGAAAGAAGGAAAAAGAAAGAGGGAGGGAGGGAGGAAAAGGAAAGGGAGAAAGGGAGGAAGGAAAGAAAATGGAGATAGGGAACAGAGAAAGAAGCGGGAGGAAGGGAAGGAAGAAAGGAATTCAAAAGCAAACTTTAGTTATTACTGCTGCTGCTAAGTCGCTTCAGTCGTGTCCGACTCTGTGCAACCCCATGGACGGCAGCCCATCAGGCTCCCCCATCTATGAAACTGCAAATTGAAAAAAGAAATGCTGAAGAATAGATGCATCCACCTTCATTGGCTCAGCCTTGCAGAATACACGCTATAAATACACATTAAAGAACTTGAAATGACAGTCAAGTTGAAACTTCCAAGCTCCCAATCATTCCTTCTAACATCAATGTACTTAGTTCCTAACATCACTATTCTGCAAACTCAAAACCAAATTAACTCAAAATATTACTATGCCAAAAATATATGCCATTTCCAAATAAAGTACTCCAGTGTGCTGGAGACAATACATAAAACTCCCAGAGCACTAATAAAAATTATAGTGAGCTGTCTAGAGGAAATCAATGCTGAAGAAGATGGAAGCTTATTCTGCGAATGAAACTATACCAATTTCATAAAATTTTCACATTGGTGCTCATATCATTAATTGCCTTATAAAATTTGAGGTTTGTTAAAATTCTTTGGTAAATCTTTTGTGGCAAAGGCAAAGATCTAAAACAGGCTTTTTCATTAGAACATTCCATTTTTAATGACTAATACTGTGGAGTCCCAGGGCATGAAAACATTCAGAGGCTGAAGTCAAAACCTACTCAATGGCAGGCCCAAAGCTAGAAATAGAGACAAAGAGAAATTACAAGTCTTACCCTTGTGAAGCTTAGATTCTGGATAAGTAATAGACATTAACAAGTAAATATATGTTGGTGGTAGATTAGTCGCTAAGTCTGTCTGACTCCTGTGACCCCATGGACTGTAGCCTGCCATGCTCCTCATCCATGGGATTTCCCAGGCAAAAATATTGGAGAGGATCATCATTTTCTTCTCCAGGGGATCTTTCCAACTCAGGGATCAAATCAGAGTCTCTTGCATCTCCTGTGTTTGGCAGGCAGATTCTTTACCAACTGAGCTACCAGGGAAGCCCAAATATATGAGTTGCAAAATAGGAATTGTAAATTCTTTAAGAGGAATGAGGGAATAGATTAAAAACCCTCTGTTTTATTGATTGGAGAACAGAGCAAGGGTGCTAAATAAGAAAAAGACTCCTTGATATTTGATAGGTCAACAGAGCAGGACTGTTTCAAGTTAAAAAAAAAAAAAAAAGACTAGATGAAATTATGAGGCAATGGGAGGACTTTAAGAACCAAATTACACAAATCCCTTCACAAATACCAAAAATGTCTTTGGAGACATGACTGGAGAAGGAGTTAACAGCTAGTAACAAAGTCATTCAAATGATGAAGGACTGAAAGAGGATACAGACAGATATGGTTGTGTGAATGCTACTTGGAATATTTGGAAGACCTCAGAAGGTTGGTCAGGATAAGAGCAGTTTGGGCAAGTTCAATATCACTGAGCATGTCTTTGGCACCTCCAGGGGCTGCTATTCATTGCATGGGATCTACTTGTTTGTGGGAATACTGGAAAGGGGAACATGGAATTAGTTATTTGGTTTCACAGAACACCAAAAGGGATGGAGACCAAAACATTTGCTGAACAAATACTATGTTGTTCTTACACATTAATTCATTTAATCCTTGCAACAACCCCATGAGATACCAGTTAGTACTTCCATTCCACAAGACTTAAAATATGGATTTTACACACACTTAAATTTGACTCCTGGCTCTAATATGTATCATTTATTAATATCCGTGATGACATAAATTTAAAATGTGGTTGAAGAAATGAAGTAAAGTAACTTTCCCAAGGTAATCAAGATTGCTGGGAGAAACATTAATAACCTCAGATAGGCAGATGACACCACCCTTATGGCAGAAAGCAAAGAAGGACTAAAGAGCCTCTTGATGAAAGTGAAAGAGGAGATTGAAAAACTTACTTAAAGCTCAACATTCACAAAACTAAGATCATGACATCTGGTCCCATCACTTCATGGCAAATAGATGGGGAAACAGTGAGAGACTTTATTTTAGGGGGGCTCTAAAATCACTGCAGATGGTGACTGTAGCCATGAAATTAAAAGACACTCGCTCCTTGAAAGAAGAGTCATGACCAACCTAGACAGCATACTTAAAACTAGAGATATTACTTCACCAACAAAGGTCCACTTGGTCAAAGCTACAGTTTTTCCAGTAGTTATGTATGGATGTGAGAGTTGGACTATAAAGAAAGCTGAGCACTGAAGAACTGATGCTTTTGAACTGTGGTGTTGGGGAAGACTCTTTGAGAGTCCCTTGGACAGAAAGGAGATCCAAACAATCCATCCTAAAGAAGATCAGTCCAGAGTGTTCATTGGAAGGATTGATGCTGAAGCTGAAACTCCAAAACTTTGGCCACCTGAGGCGAAGAACTGACTCACTATAAAAGACCCTGATGCTGGGAAAGATTGAAGGCAGGTGAAGGGGATGACAGAGGATAAGATGGTTGGATGGCATCCCTAACTCAATGGAAATGAGTTTGAGTAAACTCTGGGAGTTGGTAATGGACAGGGAGGCCTGGCGTGCTTCAGTCCATGGGGTTGCAAATAGTCTGACATGACTGAGCAACTGAACTGAACTGAACCTTCCTAAAGCAAAATCAAACTAGGATTAAAATTTGCAGCTCCTTAGTTTACAAGCAGTGACCTAACCCCTTGGATTACAATGCCCTCCATGGTGAACTCTCTAGTCTATTCTGAACTGTCATCAGAAACGTTCGAACTTCAGCTCCTACCTTCATATTTTTTGGTGTCATTTCTCTATTCAGTATTTTCTGTGGCACATAGCAGTGGAAAATCTGTCTTGAAATAACTGTTGTAAGAGAGTAAATTGGTGCATTCTATTTTGGGGGGTGGGAGTGGAACAGGCACTTTGGCAATTCTTATCCAAATTTCAAATGCACATACCCTTTACATAACAATCCTACTGCAAAGAATTTAATTTACTGCTCTACAATAAAAGTATTTCCTGTCATTTAAGTATGGATGTATATAACATACATCCACAAATACACACACACACACACAAAAGGCTAACAGGAGACAGAGTAATGTAATGAATAAGCATATAGCCTCAGGAGCTAAACCTTATGAATTCAAATCCTGCTTTTTCTGTTTCTACTATTTTCTAATTGTGACCTTAGGTCTCTTGGATCTCTATTTCTCAGTTTGTTCATCTATGAAGGTGGGATAAAAATAGTATCTACTTTGTTGAGATGATTAAATCAACTATATGGGCTTAGGCTAACAAGCGTAAAGTACTGTACAAATGTTAGCTGCTTTATTATGATTTTTACTCAAATACTATAATAGCAAAAGAATCTGAAAATAACCTAAACATCTGCCAAGAATAGGATGGTTGAATTCAAAGAAAATGATACTAGCACTGAAGATATTGAAATATATCTGTATCAGCAGCTTGTCCAGAAGAGAAAAAATACATGTCAGGCAAATAATTCTATCCAGAGTTCTGTGGGATTTTCCCCTCTCAGTTGTCTCCTAGCCATATGCTAAATTAGTGGAGGACTGGTGGCTCAGAGGGTAAAGCATCTGCCTGCAATGTGGGAGACCTGGGTTCGATTCCTGGGTTGGGAAGATCCCCTGGAGAAGGAAATGGCAACCCACTCAGTACTTTTGCCTGGAGAATCCCACAGATGGAGGAGCCTGGTAGGCTACAGCCCACGGGGTCACAAAGAGTCGGACACGACTGAGCGACTGCACTTTCTTTTCTTTTCTTTCACGATGGTCTGAAGTGCTTCAGCATGAGGGGAAACATGAGACAATGCAAAGATGAAATCTTTACCGTCCTTCCTACCTGTTGATTCACTTCAAGTTGCAGCTCTCATGGGAGAAAACACATGAGCCACTTTCCTGTTGACTCTGCTTTCAACAGACTTTTCACAAGAGCTGCCAAAATAATTGGGGAGAATACACTTTCTCTTGTCTGTATCTACAGTATTAGGCTCTCTGCTGTAAATTCTCTTTCACACTTCTTGCCTGACAGGTAAATAGCATGAAAGCTCCCTTAACAGATTATTCTGAGCACTGGTTTTAACTAAAGTTACTCATATGGTTCAAAAACACTGGAGTATTTCTAAATCACATTTAACCATCCATATGGAAATTTTGAAAATAGAGTGAGGGGGAAAACCAGCAGATGAGAATGTAACTTAGCTGCAGGCCTGGTTATAAAAAATGTGTCATCACTGAATTCAAGTCATGCCTTCAGCATTCAGAGACAAGGAACATTTGAAGACCTAGGATGGGACTGTGGGTGAGATGCAGGGAAAGGAAGAGAAACCAGGCAGTTTCCTGACTAACAAGTTCCTGGTACTTTAAATGCCTTAAGTAGTCAGAACAATCTTATGAATTATGAGTCATCATCTCCACGATGTAACTGAAAACACTGAGGCTTAGAGAGCTTAAAAGTCTAGCCCAAGGTTATTTAGCAGGAAAGTGATAGAACTTAGATTTTAAAACCAGGTTGACTGGTTCTAAACTGTACTGATTCTTTTAAGGCCCAACATTTTGGGTAGGACAATGTATTTCATATATAGAGGCTAAAGGGAAAATGTAGGAATAGACAGAAGGTCTATCAAAAACTCCTAATGGTGCTCTTTGACCCAGACAAACCCTGGGAGGTGACAGATGTTTCAGAAAGTCCTGGATCCAAGCTGCCCAGGAAAGAGGCAAACGCTAGCAACCAAGGCTCAATCTTATTAATGTACTTCTTCGTGAGCCAAAATGAAATGATAGTACACTGGTAATCCACAGCATTTCTGGGAGTCACTTGGAGGTTCTTGTTTATGGGGTAGAAGCCTTGAGACCAAGAATCTGACTCATCTTCCCAGAGAAACAGACTATTGGGAGAAAAGCACAAGAAACCAGCTGCAAATCCATACACTGAGCAGAATCTCACAATGCTTGGTTCAGCCCTGCTTGAGCCTGGTAGGTATTGTCCTGCCTCTGGGGCCTCTAAAAGAGAGGGGATATCCAACATTTAAGGTGAGCAGTAACAAAAATCCCTGGCTGTCTTCTTTATGACTGGACAGCAAAAGAGCCAAGCTCAAAGCTTTAGATGGTGTGACCCTACCTTCCACCACTTAAGCTAATGTGAAATATAAAGTCCAACACTCTCCATGACCCTCCTCCTCTTCCTGCCTCATGAGCTCCTTCCTCATTCCACTGCTGTCTGTACTCCTCACCTGTATTGCAATCCCTACTAAATGCCAATTTATAAAAGAAATATGATGCTAATAGTCCCAGGGATAGGGAATTTCAGTAGGGATTTATTGACAATTTAAGGAAAAATTCTAAAGAAACTAAAGGAAATGAGAATCTAGTGACAGAATTTCAGAAACTATGAAAAACAGATGATATACAAAAATTCTTACATGCATACATGGGCACATGTACACACATAATAAATATAATATATATATAAAAGAGAGATCACACACATACATAATTTTTAAAAATATATCCATAAGCTATAAATCAAGAAGTACCTATGTGTGCTCTTGATTTGGAGAGATTAAGACTTGGGTGGCAATCAGAAACATTCCTAAGGCTATTGTGTGCTCAGTAGCTCAGTTGTGTTTGACTATTAGTGACCCTTTGGACTGTACAGCCCACCAGGCTCCTCTGTCCATGGGATTTTTCAGGCAAGTATTGCCTAGCTTCAAATGTTTCTATGTACCCAATGTACCCAATGTCCAGTACTCTTGCCTGGAAAATCCCATGGACAGAGGAGCCTGGTGGGCTGCAGTCCATGGGGTTGCTAAGAGTCGGACATGACTGAGCAACTTCCTTTTCACTTTTCACTTTCATGCATTGGAGAAGGAAATGGCAACCCACTCCAGTGTTCTTGCCTGGAGAATCCCAGGAAGGGGGAGCCTGGTGGGCTTCCATCTATGGGGCTGCACAGAGTCGGACACGACTGAAGAGACTTAGCAGCAATGTCCCTTGGGGTATCACACCAGGCCTCTGTAAGGCAGCTTAGGCTCTGGGACCAAAGGCCAGTCTTTCATCAGTGTGTGTCTCTTGTGTACACCAGGGCTGCCTGTGCCAGCTCCCTCTATACCTAATCTCTCACTTGCCCAAAAAGAGCACAGTTTTCAAATTCTATCTAAAAACACTCCCAGTCTTTGGAACGTCTGTTGACTATAAAGGGCCTGGCAGTGGCTGAGAGAAGGATTGGCCTCATTTTTTACATGGCTCAGAAGGGTATGCTCGGAGATTCCTCAGGATCATTTCCAGAGGCTCAACCCAGAACACGGTGCTTGGCTCCCCGTGGGCCCTACAATTACATTTGTCCACTGGCTCTGAACAGCTTGGCCAGGACAAGTCCATCCTTTCATGTGGGCTCAGAAGTTGCCATCAGCTTTCAGCATGAGCACTGATCCCACCTGCAGAAGACAATGGCACCCCACTCCAGTACTCTTGCCTGGAAAATCCCAAGGACGCAGCAGCCTGGTAGGCTGCAGTCCACAGGGTCGCTAAGAGTCGGACACAACTAGGCAACTTCACTTTCACTCTTCACTTTCATGCATTGGAGAAAGGAAACGGCAACCCACTCCAGTGTTCTTGCCTGGAGAATCCGAGGGGCGGAGGAGCCTGGTGGGCTGCTGTCTGTGGGGTCGCGCAGAGTCAGACACGACTGAAGCGACTTAGCAGCAGCAGCAGCAGCAGAAGTGGCCAGTGCCTTTCCCTGCTCTCATTCTATTCCTAGGTGAAGAGGCAGAGAGATGCTGCCTAAATGCTCCCAGTGTATTTCAAAACCTAGTCCCCCATAAAACCTCCCTGGATGAAAGAGTCAGGGCCTGCAAAATTCTATGTGGCTTACACTATCTTCTTTTATCCTTAACCTGATGTTTTTCCACACAGGGCTAAGGATTGATGTGGCCAGGGATGACTCTCAGAGAACTCCACATTCATCTCCCCATCTAGAGCAATTCACAGAGGACTGCCTCCACAGGCTTGAACTCTAAAGCTGGAAGAAACTTTAAAAGTTATAATGTTCCAATATCTACATTTCACAGGGAAGGAAATTATGATGAGGAGAAATGAGGTGATATAAACTGGGTCATGAACTTGACCCAGTTGAGTCACAACTCACAGCCCAGTGCCCTTTCCACCAGAGCATCAGAGTTTTCACAGGTTTGTATTCTGCCACACAGAAGAGGTGTTCCTATTACTCATAAGAAAATGGATGCAGCTATAGATGAAGCTCATAAAATCTAAGTTAAAACACTGAGTCAGTCTCTCTCCCTCTCTCTCCTTCCAGAGTTGTTCCAGAACACCATGTGTGAGAGAAAACAACAGAATGGAAATTGCTCATACGGAGCATGAGGAGGCTGCCCACCGCCCTCGCACAGCCCGTGTGCAAAGACAGCCCCTCAGCTGTGCTGCAGACACAAGGTGGCTCATGCGCATTGTTTATTGTGACAGCTGACAAGCCAGCTGGCATGGATCACTCCTCACTTCCAACAGATACATGCCACCAGGACATGTGTGACAGGTGCCAGCTGCTGCTCAAGAAGATGGGTAGTGTCCTTGAGGGCCAGCAAGTGCCACCCATGGCCCAAGCCCTGGGTCCTGCAGCCCTCCACAGACTTCCAGGCAGAGAGCAGAAGTGGGACGGGCTTTGTGCTGGCCATTTGTGGGGCAGGGTAGTAGCACACTCACGCAGGCCGGGCAGTTGGGACCATGACTGGAGCCTAAGTTTATTCTAAGGCTCCCCGTGGGTCTGTGCTATATTTGGCAGTGGAATGACAATCCTGGAACAAGAGGAGCAAAAGAGGAAAAGGAAGAGGCTAAGTGTTCTATATGAAAAATAATGCTCTAGGCACCACCAAAGATGTGGACCAAACACTAGGCAATCTGACAGTTTCTAGAACAGGAGGCTCTCCTATCCTCTGATCTCAGCCAGGTTCACGTGCCAAGAGAAGTAGTCCCGTGTAGAGCTGAGGAAGGGGGAGGGTCTGGCCACCCCAACCCAGGGCACAAGATGCCAAAGAGCTTCTCAAGAGGTAGACGTCAAAGGACAGGAAAAGCCCCTCTGCTCCCTCTCAGCATGCTGTAGAAAAGGGCCTCACACTGCTGTTTTGGGATAGCTAACTCTTCACTGTAAGGAAGCCGCCCTATTCATCGCAGGATGTTCAGCAGCATCCCTGGTTTCTTCCACCTAAACACCCTCTCCCCAGCTGTGGCAATCAAAAATATTTCTAGACATGTCCTCGGTCCCCTAGAACAGCTCCAAATTGAGAACCACTAGGGTCAAGGTGAAGAGGACAGACTCAAGACCCAGACTGCCTGGGCTCTTAAACCCAATTCTGCCACTGACAAAATGGGTAACTTTGGCTATGTGATTTGATCTTTGTGCTTCAGTGTCCTCAGCTATAAAATGGGAAAAACAATAACAGAACTCACCTTATAAGATGGCTCCAATATTAACTTAGTTCATACATGGAAAACACTCAGAATGGTGTCTGGCCCATAGTAAGCATTATTCTCCCCCAGAGGAGCCCAGGAAATAGTCTATTCTTCTAGGATCCCAGCCAGCAGGGTTCCACCAGTGAGAGGCACTTTGTGCAGTTTTGGAGACAGAAGAGAAGCAGGAGCCACGTTCCCCTCTAGGAACGGCAAACAGAGCCATGTGCAAAAACAGAGTTGAAATTTGCCTCAGATTCCGGACCTTCACCTGCAAAGTCCCTGCTTTGCTACTCTAAATGACTGAGGTCATCTGTGACTCTTTCTTTTGCTTTCTGCATCCTCTTGATCTTTGGGAAGCCAGATGCAGTTCCCCAAGCCTTTCTCCACTTACCTGTCCAATGGTTCTATAAGACATAATTTCCTGTAGTAAATCTTTTCCTTCTTAAAATATCTAGGGTGAGTAGGCTATGTTTTCCAGGCCAAACTCTAACTAATGGACCCATTAACTTGATCAAGATACTAAAAACCTACTATCAGGAAAGTGTTCTTGGGAGTAATGACACACTGGTATGGAAGTATGGATGGACTGCATATTTATCTATGTATTTATACTAGAATCTTTATTTGCAGAGAAATCCCAAAGTAAAAAAATAAAAAAAAAAAAAACAGGCAAAAGTGGAGCTTCTCAAGACAGATATGTGTTGAGGAAATGTATCCAGTTGACTTACCACTTGCTCACATTTTTTCCCCACACCTACAGAATCCTAAGGCTCTGAAACACTGCTTGCAAATACCTGCAGTCAGAGAAGAATCCTAAAATGCACACCAACTGTTGGTTGATTGCTCTAGAGAATCTGATTTGTAGGGTGCACTATGCCTGGCCCTGGAGAAAGAAAGCACTCGGAAAGAAGTAGAGTCTCTGTTCTCAAGATTTTCATAGTCAAATGGCAGCTGAAACAGAAGCAAGGCCCAGAAGATGCAGAAAACAAGGCGACACATGTTAGTGAGAGGCACATGGCATTGGGGCCTGTAAGTGTCTCTGGGTGTTCACCGGAAGGACCGATGCTGGAGCTGAAACTCCAGCCACCTGATGAGAAGAGATGACTCACTGGAAAAGACCTTGATGCTGGGAGAGATTGAGGGCAGGAGGAGAAGGAGAGGACAGAGGATAAGATGGTTGGATGGCATCACCGACTCAACGGATGTGGATTTGGGTGGACTCCGGGAGTTGGTGATAGACAGGGAGGCCTGGCGTGCTGTGGTTCATGAGGTCTCAAAGAGTCGGACAAGACTGAGTGACTGAACTGAACTAAACTGAGGTGTCTTTGGTGATATGAGCAAGGCCTCAGTGAGCAGACACTGGGCTGTGCAGCACAAAGTGCTCTCCCAGAAGACAGGTCTGAGAAGTAGTCATTCACAAAGGGTCTAGAACATAAAGCTGCCCAAGCAGGGGAGGGGGCCAAAGATCTACCATTCTATCTATCTGGTGAAAACACACTGGACTGCTCCCTGTCTGCCATCTCTGGTCCAGCTGCCCTCACCATTTTGGAGGGAGTTGCTGTACAATCATTATTTTTCCAATGGATTTTGGGTAGATTGCTTTCATCTGGTGAGTTTGGTTTAGGTGGGACAGATGCTTTGTCCCCATACTTCAGTTTTTAATTTGCTATGACTTTTACAAAACTCCAGCTATTAGGAAACTGGGCAGATCTGCTTTTAATGGTTTTTAAAAATTGTTTTGATGCACCCACCAAGATATTGGTCTCTCTTTCTAGCACTAATTTCAAAAGCCATATTTTTATGGTTGAGAATTAGCATTAAAAATAATTACTTTTGGCAGCAAAAGTCAGAGAGGTGACAGGAGAGAGAAGTACTAGCGGCTCTGCGCCTTTTTTTTCTTTCACTTGCAGAAAGGCTGCCTATGAAACAAACATCATGAGGAGAATTCAAAAAGCTTGAAAATATAGCAAAACCCCTTCTAACATTTATTTATGTTATTTCATAGCGATTTCATAAGTATAGGGGCCAAACCACTGCCCTATCACCTGTTCATACCTGAGGCAGTAAACCCCTTAAACACGAGCAGTGTTTTCTGCAACTCTGATCTTCCACAGCAGTCACTGCAATGCCTGGCATGTAGGAGCATTGATAAATACCCATAAATAAACTAAGCAGTGAGTTACTAATAACTGTCAGAAGAATGTAGATTAAAGCAGTCAAAACCGGTGGGGGGGGGGGGCGGCTAGAAATCTAGGTAAAATAGATCCTTTGATGATTATTTTATTTTTTCTTTCACCTATGTCATGAGCAGAAAGAAGAAAAGGTTGATGATCATTCCCAATTCTCCTCAAATAATGCTCCAAAAGAACTGAACATTTAAACCCTTCTTGATGCTATTATTTAGATATTTATACAATTTCTTGAGGACATCAAGATTCCTGTTTCTTTAAATACCACGTGAGACACATTCTTCCTTATATTTCTGTGGAAACTACTATATACCTTTATGATCTGTCAGGAAATGGGGGCACCTGGTGGACCCCATCCACCATTTCTCTTAAACTTCACTTTCTTCTAATCCTTTTCACATGTTGGATCTTCATCTGTCCCATTTCTTGGACAGGAATAGAGCAAAACTGTGACTGTCCTTTGGGAATCTTTAGCTCTCTGTGGCAACTGGGATCACAGTATGGTGATGCCTGTGAACTGAGTTATATCCTCTGGTAGCCCATGATGTCCCATGTCCCAATTCTCCAAACACCAGAGCACACACTTCTCAGAGGATGAACCAGGACAAACTTTAAGATAGCCTGTGAGTTTAATAATCACTTCCATAGTAGAGTGTATTTCTTCTTTGTATATTTTCTGTTTTTTATTCCCAATATCGAAGGAAGTCGTAACAATTCTGTTAAGGTTCAAAGTAGAATTTCTCATGCTATAATACATTTTCTGTCCTTCTTCATTTAAATATGTTAATAGGAATAAGATGCATACTCTGTATACACATTTGGACATTTATAACAGGTATATAGAGCTTGGCATATAGCAAGTCCTCAATAAATGCTCATTTATTAAATAGAGAACACAGGAAGGCTTGAGATCTACTATTAATAGCTTATTATTTTGTGGGAATGAAGTATTAGGCCACCTTTACCTTCAGTTTTTAGTCAGTGTTTGATCTCTTCGTGGCAAATGTTTTGTGTTAGGATAAAAGAGACTCTGAGGATTAGAATAGTGACAAGCAGGACAGACAGACAGATGCAAACCTGGATGACTCAAGTGTGAAGGGGTAAGGCAAGGCAGAGGAACAAAAGTCCAGGTAGGCATTTGTCAAACATTTGGAGAGGCCAAGGCCTCAACACATGGTTGGCCAGTTGTATTCAGCACAAATATGCCTGGCGAAAGGGTGATGGGAGCTGAAATCCCAAACAGAGGGGACACCTTTTACTTTTTCATGCAAAGGTACCATATGGGCATAACATAATTCTGAGAGAGCCAAGGGCAATGAAAGGTAGATAAATTTGAAGAGAGAAGCAACATGTGGCCTAAGAATCAAGAAATATTGACTTGATTTGGACTCAATATTTCCTATCAGCCAGTAAGCTCTGATATATTCCCTGCTGGTGGCAATACCAGCTCCTGGATTTTGTCTCAAATCACCCTAAAACATTTCCAAGACTAGCATGAGGAGAGTTAAGCTGTGAATATGAGAGAATGGACTCACAGAAGGCTAAGTCACAGAAGCAAACAACTGAGCTGGGCCTTTAGAAGACATATTGGGTTACACAGTGTCTCCGCAAAGTTCATGTCCACCCAGTGCCTCCGAATGTGACCTTATTTGGAAATGGGGTCCTTGCATATTTAAATAATTAGGATGAGGTAACACTGGAGTAGGGTAGGCTTTAACTCCAAGATGATTGGTATCCTAATGAAAAGGTGAGAGACACAGACACACAGAGGGAAGAAGGCCATGTAAAAACAAGGGCAGAAAGCAAAGTTATGTAGCTACAAGCCAAGGGACACCAAAGACTGCCAGCAATCCCTTGAAGTTAGAAAGAGGCAAGGAAGAACTTTCTCTAGGACCATCAGTGGGGGCATGGTTCTGCTAATGCCTTGATTTCAGACTTTTAGCCTCCAAAACTGTGAGAGAATAAATCTGTCATTTTAAGCCACCCAGTTTATGTTCCTTCATTATTGCAGCCGCAGGAAACTAATAAAGAAATCATGTCGTCCAGCGCCTTTGAAGGACAGATGTACACACTGAGACGGAGAGCGATTTGGGGAACTGACCCAGTATGCCAAGGCTGAATCCTGGCAGAGCTGGGACAATTCAGTCATTCACTCACTGCTCATTCACTCCTTCAGTAAATATTCATGGACTGCTTTTACACTTAGAAGAGGTCATTGTACATTAGAGAACACATTGATAGACCTCTCCTTCATGGAACTTCCATTCTAGTATATTTGATAGATAATAAACAACTATTTACACAATCAGTTGTTAAGTTACAAGTGGGATGAAAGTTCCTCTGCAGAGAGAAAAACAGTATCTGATGATGAGACAACATGATGGGGATTCTGAGCTACACTGGAAATTAGGCAAAGGCCTCCTTAAAGTGGTATTTGAGAGGAAATATAAAGAATAAATTAAAGCTAGTTTACCGTGTCATGGAAGGGTGGCGTGGGGAGACGCATGATATAAGGGGTTTTTGAGGGAATAAGGAGGCAGAGTTGGAGGAGAATATTCCAGATAAAAATTCTGGCCTTTTCATCAATCTTCTTTCCACCATACTTCCTTTCCTGGAAACTCATACAAAAGCAAGATAATGTCATTGTCCTATCAACTTATGTTAACCCCAAAATACTTACAGCCTAAAAAAGACAAAGGGAATTCTCATTTGCAGTATGCACTAAACTACACATACCTACCCTATAAGTATTTTAGTATTCTATCTAAATTTTTTCACTTTTTGCGAAGTCAAGAATATCCCCTCTTCAATCTCTATCATCCAATATATTGTTACATTTTTCCTGTCTACAAAGCAGTTCAACAGCAGTAACAAAGACTCTTCTCTGAAATAACTGGCATATTCAATCTGGCCCTGATAAATAAGAATCTGGTAAATACTACACAGCTGACAAATTCTGTATCAATTACACATGCTTATCAAATTCAAAGTTTATGTTGTGGTAGGCTATTAAATGCATGGTTCAGTTACAATCTTCCCGCACATGACATTTCTTCTCTGGTTAAGGCACCAAAGGCTAATTCAAAAATGGGCCATATTTTCTACTAGAAGTTCATTGCATTCAAAGTAACTGAATGCAGTGAATGACTGGCTGACCCCAGTCACTACTCACCTAGAAAGTCGATGGCCATGCAGCACTGTCATCCAATTAAAAAGCTTCACATATCTGAAGCTATTTACATGGAGTCAGCCATGAAGTCAGGATGTATCAGAAACTACTGAAATTACCAATGTTATTGAAAAACAGCTCCTGGTCAAACTCTCTCATTTTCTTTCTACAGTGGGAACTTAAGTTCTGTGATTTCTTTATTCTCTTATTTCCACTTCACACTAAATAAATATGAAGAATCATATATTCCTAAACAGAACCAAGGGACTGAATGAGCTCACCAAAATACATCAGGCCAGAAACTCCAAAGAGGCATTTTAGAAGACTTCATGCGAAATGACAGTGAGAGTCCCTAATGCTGAAAAAACAATGCAGCTCCTCTGCCTTGAGATTTCTGAACTCATTTGCAAAAAGTGCCTTTGCCCACCCATACCATCTGACTGGGGGAAGGCTCTGATGTTTTTCTGAAATTGCTCTGCTCTGATGTTGACTTGAAAAAACTCCTACACATGGATGCACTCAATCACCCAGCATTAAATGAGACATCTAAGGTTCCTGCCACTCACCATATCTGTCATGTTTTCTCAGCCTTTTGAGGACTCCATTGTTGTGCAAAGCCACTACAATCCCATTACAAGCTGGCATATGATCAGATGATAACTAAAGTGAACACAAACACTTAAACTGCACAAGGAACTGCTGAGATCTCACTCTTGGGCAACGCAGCCCAAGAGATTTTCTGACACCGATCTGAAAGCTGAACAATCACATTGCTAAATGCTTTCAATGTCAAGGAACAACCATTCAATTGGCCATCACGTGCCTGTCATCTGGTCCTGAGTGCTTCTGCAAAAGATAGCTTGGCCTTTATTACCCTCTGAAAATCTTTTATCTTTCAGAAACCACTAACTTGTTCCAGTCTTCTTCCCAACACACCATCACTTCAACATTTGCCAAAACCAGTTCTTATTACAGGCTAGCCTTATGCTTGTCACTGAATAGTGGCAGTCATTTGCTTGGAAAAATAAAAAGAGATGCTGGTTTAGTTCTAGGTTAGTAACTATATCCAGTTCAAGAAGTTGTTTACTCCTTGACTAATCTTCACTCTGCAGCAGGGAGTATCAGGTGAGATATACTTCTTCACCCAACAGATGATGGAATTTGGGTGCTGGATGCCATGAAAAAAAAACAAACCATAAGATATGCTATCTCTACTTTCAAGAAGTCAGCAATCTATCTGTAGAGACATGCACACATGCACACATATACACATACAAACTAGTAACACCAGGAGTATGCAAATATCACAAGAGGGACAGAAAGTGAGGACAATGGTCTTGAGAAGGCATAAATCTCTGTCTTCAGACAGTCCCATAAGTCTTTCCAGAGTAAAGATGATCTGAAGGAGGCTGTGAAAGGTGGCTAGGGTTCAGCTGCAAAGATTTGAAGTTTGTAGGGATTCCCAATAGGGGAAGTATAACAAGCAAAGACAGAACTCTGAGAATGAATAGTCTGGTGACATAATGAGCCAGGGGAGAAGTCTGAAAATTACAAGAGGAATATACATACACTTCTCAAACAATATGGCAGCAACAATATTTAAGGATGGGTGCTCCAACTGATGAAAAAAATTCAGCAGAAATTGGGATTGCAAAGGTCAGTCAGTTCAATATGCCGTTGGAACATTAGCAGTAAGACCATCATGTATTGACCAAACTGGCTGAAAGTAACATTATATTTTAACAACAATGGGGCAGGCCTTGTCCCCTGAGCCCAGTCCCACTCCCAGAAAACCTACTTCTAAAACAAAAATATGGCTACATATCAAGGCTGTGGGTATCTTCATAACGGCATGATTTTTGAATGCTTGGACTGATAAAGAAGCAAAACTCTTCCTATAAAGTAATCAAAAATTGCAACTATATCTTGACAGGGAGGAAAGAAGAGAGGGAAGGAGGAAGGGATGAAACTGAAATAAACTTGGCTACTTGTTAGTGGCCTTTGCCCTCTCTTGATAGGAGGCATGTTGAGTATGAGACAGGACAATTAGGTTGAGGTTTAGAGGTAAGTTCTTGGCTCTGCTTCCTCACCTTCCCTCCCCAGTTACACAAGAGTTGGCTCGGGCAGCCCTGGGGATGATGCACAGACCTATGCCCAGAACCCACAGTTGAAAAAGAAGTCACTAAGGAAGGAAATAAGATGAATCGCTTCTCTTCCCTGGTTGCTTTTTCATTAATTAAAGGAACACTTGGGATGTTCTTTCTAAGTCATAGTTTATTATCTTGAATTAAATTAAGCCTGCAAAACATTAGACAAAAATATAACGGACTTCACAGATTCTTAGATATAATTGACTGGAGTTAGTGGGCTCAAAGAAGGGAGAAGTGAGAAGGAGAGAAGTGAGAAGTGAGAAGAAGTGAGAAGTTAGTGAGTAACTTTCAAATCAAAAGTGCAATAGCTCTCAAACTATCTTTAACCTACACCCATAGTCTCCTAGTCAATAGCTGTTGTCAACGATGCCCAATCCCCAGGGAGGCAGGTGTACCCACTTTGGAAAAAAAGTGTTCCCAGTGACACTGGTACATGACTTTCAGGAATCACTATGATAGGGGTCAGAGTACAAATGACTCCAAGCTAACAAGGGGCATCCCTGGTGGCTCAGTGGTAAAGAATCTGCTGGTCAATGCAGGAGACACAGGTTCAATCCCTAGTCAGGAAGATCCCCTGGAGAAGTAAACAGCAACCCACACTAGTATTCTTGCCTGGGAAATCCCATGGACAGAGGAGCCTGGCAGACTACAGTTCATGGGGTCACAAAGAGTCAGACATGACCTAGCTATTGAAACCACCCCACCACAACAAGCTAATGAGACCAATTTTCCCTGACCAGAGAAGAAAAACCATATATTCTTGCTTAGAGGAAAGAGCATGAAGACTCTGTGAATGGCACAGGCTGAAATTCAAATTCCAGCCATCCTACTTACTGTGTGCACCCTTCTGGGCCCTTAATCCGTACTACAGATGAGGAAACAGCAGTCACTTCATGCAGTGGTAGTGCGGAGCAATGAGGTGACTTGAGGAAGGCACCCAGCACAGTGTCACCTAACAGGCAGTCAATAAATGCTAGTTTCATTCCATTCAAAGTAACACGAAGGATGATGGTTAAGAATTTGGTGAAAATAGAAAAAAATCTCAGCTCTTTGGAACATTAAGACTCACTAATACATGATCAAAGTTTATACAGGACGTTTAAACAGTACTATCATATTTGTGATTTCTTTGTCCCTCACAAGCATTTTCAGGGATGATTAGGAAGTAATGGTTGCCCAGAAAGTTAAGCCATTTGCCTGATATCATGCATCTGGCAAAAAATTCAACAGTAGGAACAGATCCTATCTGCACATCTCTGGGATTACATCAGACAGCCTCAGGACCTGGCAACCTTACCACCCAAGATATTTTTTTTTCCAGTACGGTAAGCTCATACCACAAATTCATTCATTTAGCAAATATTTACTGAGTGTCTATTATGTGGCATTTAGACCCACCCATGAACAATGAACAATACAGCAAAGAACTCTGCCTTCAGGGAGAGGGCCGGGACGAAAAGGCCAACAATAAGCTAGAAACAGAGTAAGTAAATTCTACAGCATGCTGGAAGTTGGTAAATGCTATAGTAAGAAAGAAAACTTAGAGCAGGGAAAGTGTGGGCTTCCATTTTAGGTCAGATGCTAAGGTATTAATAGATCTCATGAGGAAGGCGGCATTTAAGCAAAGCCTTGAAGGAGGTGAGAGTTAGTAGATGAGGACAGAGGGCAGTTCCTGATAGAGGGAACAGCCAGTGCCAGGACACTGAGTCAGGAACGAGTCTTGTGTGCAGAAGGAACAGGGGCCCTTGTGGCCAGCGTGGGGTGAGAAGGGGCGGGTAGCAGATGAGAAGGTCCATTTTTCTGTTTTTAGAACTGGCATAAAAGAAGCTTTGTTTGTGGGTATACTACAGATCTTCCTAGCAAGGACTTGAGTTGTCAAGACCCCTCTCAAACCAAGCATGCCATTGTCTGTTTACATTTATATCATACCCAAACATCTGGTCAAGTTAAGGTAAATTTCACCAATCCTTTTCTGAGTATCAGTGAAACCTATTTTTTCTTTTTAAGTCTTTGGGGCTATATTTGTCAGCCTTTAAACCAATCAGATTGGCTTCATGTGCAGACTAAGATCTTTAGGAAGAGTCACACACAAAAACGCTTATTTAGTAACATGGATTCTGCCACCAGGCTTTTCACCTTGGTTTGAATCATGAGATTTAATAGCTTTTCCAATAAGCCTGAGCTTCCAGCTATGAGACAGTTTTTAGATATCTCCCCACTCATTTACATAGCATCAGATTATAAATGTCTGATACTGTGAGAATTAGTGCCGAGCTGCATCAAAAAAAGTAAATAATTAGCAGAAGCACACATGGCGAACTCATTTCAAATTCTTTATTGCTATCACCCTGATATAAGCATGATATTGGTCACGCATCTCCTGATCATAACCACAGTAACACTCAACACAAATCAACTTCCACCTGCTCGCAGAGCCAAAAATAGAGCAGCTCAGAGATTTCTGTGTACTAGAGAAAGTAGTGGGTCTGAGAGATTAAAAAAGACACAGGTCTGATGTAAAGCTTTTTCAAGAGTAACAGGAACTAAGCATTTGTGATTCTTGGACAATTCCCTGAAAGGACTTGAAGGTCTCTGAGGCTGCTACCTATCATGTGTGGTAGGTACCACACCATAATTTCTATACAGAGTATATATCCCATATTATACTATATTAGGAAAAAAATCAAGTTTGGAGTATGGTTCAAACTGGATAATGTAGACTATCAAAGAATAAACCTGAATTACTAATTCATATTCACTTTATTTTTTTAATTTTACTTTACAGTACTGTATTGGTTTTGCTATACAACAACATGAATCCACCATGGGTAATAATTTCTATCATTTTTCTTGTGGTTTTGATGCAACTGAATAAGAAATTTATCTCTCATCTTTGTAAAACCCCTCATGACCAAACTTATCTGAGTGATGCTTAGTTTAATGAGTTAATGTCACCAGCAGACAGAGACAGGATTTTATCCTCTACACAGCAAATGTCACAGAAGACAATGGCTATGGTGGATTCTGACCTGCCACACATGAGGTAACTTCAGCCTTGGATAACTTTCCATTATTCATTTCTGCTTTAAAACACAACTTCTGTTGTATCCCAGTCAACTTTCCTGTTCAGCAATTTAATACAGTTAGAATCTCATTTTTAATTGATATAATGTAACACTGCATTTAACATAAAGAGGTTCTTTGCATATTTCTAACAAAAATACACCTGAGGGCCTAGAGGTTTTCCCTGAGCTCTAGATAGGTTACAGTTTTCTGTCAGAAGCAAGCTGAAGAAGCACTTGCCAATCTGCCTTCCTCAGCGAGCAATGCTAAGAAATAGAGGAAAACAATAGAATGGGAAAGACTAGAAATCACTTCAGAAAAATCAGTTACCAAGGGAACATTTCATGCAAAGATGGGCTCAATAAAGGACAGAAAAGATAGGGATCTAACAAAAACAGAAGACATTAAGAAGAGGTGGGAAGAATACACAGAAGAACTACACAAAAAAGATCGTAATGATCCACATAACCACTATGGTGTGATCACTCACCTAGAGCCAGACTTCCTAGAGTGCAGAGTCAAGTGGGCCTTAGGAGGCAACACTACGAACAAAGCTAGTGGAGGTGACAGAGTTCCAGCCAAGCTATTTCAAATCCTGAAAGATAATGTTGTTGAAGTGCTGCACTCAATATGCCTGCAAATGTGGAAAACTCAGCAGTGGCCACAGGACTGGAAAAGGTCAGTTTTCATTCCAATCCCAGAGAAAGGCAATGCCAAAGAATGCTCTAACTACTGCAAAACTGCACGCATCTCCCACACTAGCAAAGTAATGCACAAAATTTTCCAAGCTAGGATTCAACAGTATGTGCACCAAGAACCTCCAGATGTTCAACCTGGACTTAGAAAAGGCAGAAAAACCAGACATCAAGTTGCCAACATCCCTGGATCACAGAAAAAGCAAGAGAATTCCAGAAAAACATCTACTTCAGCTTCATTGACTATGCTAAAGACTTAGGCTGTGTAGATCACAACAAACTGTGGAAAATTCTTAGAGATGGGAATACCAGACAACCTTACCTGCCTCCCATGAAACCTGTATGCAGGTCAAGAAGCAATAGTTAGAACTGGACATGGAAGAACAGACTGGTTCAAAATTGGGAAAGGAGTACATCAAGGCTGTATATTGTCACCCTGCTTATTTAACTCATATGCATAGTACATCATGTGAAATGCTGGGCTGGATAAAGCACAAGCTGGAATCAAGATTGCCAGGAGAAATATCAACAATCTCAGATATACAGATGATACCACCTTTATGGCAGAAAGCAAAGAAGAACTAAAGAACCCCTTGATGAAGGCAAAAGAGGAGAGTGAAAAGGCTGGCTTAAAACTCAACATTCAAAAAAACTAAGATCATAGCATCCAATCTCATCTCTTCATGGCAAATGGGAGAAACAGTGGAAACAGTGAAAGACTTTATTTCTGGGGGCTCCAAAATCTTATGGATGGTGACTGCAGTCATGAAGTTAAAAGATGCTAGCTCCTTGGGAAAAAAAGCTGTGACAAACCTAGACAGCACATTATAAAACAGAGACATTACTTTGCCAACAAAGGTTCATATAGCCAAAGCTATGGTTTTTCCAGTAGTCATGTATGGATGTGGGAGTTGAACCATAAAGAAGGCTGAGTGCTGAAGAATTGATGCTTCTGAACTGTGGTGTTGGAGAATACTCTTGAGAGTCCCTTGGACATCAAGAAGATCAAACTAGTCTATCCTAAAGGAAATCAATCCTGAATATTCACTGGAAGGACTGATGGTAAAGCTAAAGCTCCAGTATTTGGCCACCTGATGTGAAGAGCTGATTCATTTGAAAAGACCCTGATGCTTGGAAAGATTGAACACAGGAGGAGAAGGGGATGACAGAGGATGAGATGGTTGGATGGCTCACCAACTCGATGGACATGGGTTTGAGCAAGCTCGAGGAGATGGTGAAGGACAGGGAAGGCTGGAATGCTGCAGTCCATAGGGTTGCAAAGAGTAGGACTCGACTAAGTGACTGAACAGCAAACAACTGTACTTTTTCCTGAACTCAACATGTGACCACCTGGGCATCACTTGGATAATTCACAAAGCACCTCTTAAGTCTTTTCAGTTTATCTGGAGCAACATGTCTCTACAATTTGAAACTCCTAATGTAGTCATTTTTGTGCTTTGCTAAGTCAAAGAAGAGAAAGGAGATACATACAATCACCAATGAAACATGCTGAATTGCAGTTGAATTTGTTTTTGTCTTCAGTGCAGCTGATACATTTCTCAGATGGTTTCATTCAGATACCATCTTACATACAACTTAGATGTCAACAACTTAATATCCAAAGACTTGCTATGCCTAGACATTATACTAAGAAGACCACTAGAATTCCTCATTTAATTCTTATGGCAATTTTCTAAACTCTCATTCCACAACTATCATCCCCATTTCACAAATAAGCTGATAGAGGCCTTAGAGAGGCTGAGCAACTGGTGACTGTTACACAACTAGGAGATGGAGGTTCAAGCTCCAGGTTCTGTTGCTTGGTTTGATAACCACATGATTAGAATTCACTCTATTGATAGCTCAGTTTTCCCTGTTCTGAAAGTCCTTTTTTAAGAGCATATTTTGGCATGCATTTTTACAGAAAATCCTTACTTTCCCACAACTTGGTTCTATCCATTCATGTAGAAAAATTAAACTTTCTATGTTTAATGTTTATGCATTGCTTGGTGGCTGAACTTAGAAAAACTGCTCTATCCTGATTTCTTAAAAAGTTAAATGTATACCTACCATATGACCCAGACATTTTACTCCTAGGTACTTGCCCAAGAGAAATGCAAATATATGTCCACGGTAATACTTGTACATAAATATTCATGGCTATGTTATTCACAATAGCCAATAACCCATTCAATACCAATAACCAATTGAATACCAATTCAACAGGAAAGTAGATAAACAAAATATGTTATAACCATAAAATGAAATACTATTTAGCGTTGTAAAGGAATGAACTACTGAGACACAACGTGGATAAATCTCAAGACAGGTACAGTGGTGAAAGAAGCCAGACACAAAAGAGTACATACTGTAAGCTACCATTCATCTAAAATTCTAGAAAATGTAAATTAATCTATATGACAAAACCCAGAGCAGTGGTTGCCTAGAATTGCAGGCTGAAAGAAGATCAGATTGCAAAGCAAAATGAAGAAACTTCTGAAGGTGATGAAAATGATCTATGTATCCTGTTTGGAGCAATGATTTCATGGGCTTATACAGGTGTGAAACAATGTGCATTCTCTCTTTAACTGGATATAATTTATTGTACATAGATTTTATCTCTAAATTTGAAATAAATTATCTGGTTTCTAAAGAAAACCATGTATATACTGAAATCCAGTTGTCAAAACTTTTTTAAAACATACTCAAAATTTTCTGAAACTGCCCAGTCCTTATGTGACATAACATATACTTTGAGCTTTCCACACTGTTTAGATTCTAAACTCCTGGTAGCCAAGAATAAATTTGCATTTTTAGCTTAAATTCTGTGCAGCTCAGAAAACAGCACTAGGCATTGCAACTCTTCAGAGAATTGTGTCTAAATGTAACTCCATTATGCTGTTTTTCATTGCTTTTCAAAGACATCCTGGAAGCAGAATCTAGAGTGAGCCTGCTAGCTTGTCCATAAGCCTTAAAAAAGTGTCACCAAGGAAATGTTTGCATTTGTTCCTAAACATAGACAAGTATACCTTAGAGATATTGTGGGCTCAGGTCCAGACCAACTGAAATAAAGCAAATCTCACAATAAAGCAAGTCACAAGAATGTTTCGGTTTCCCATGCACATAAAACTTACATTTGCACTATACTATAGTCTCCTAACTGTTGTTACTGTCAGTCGCTAACTCGTATCCAACTCTGCAGCACAGCAGGCTCCTCTGTCCTTCACTGTCACCAGGAATTTTCTCAAATTCATGCCCATTGAGTCGGTGATGCTACCTAACCATCTCATCATCTGCCTCTCTTCTCCTTTTGCCTTCAATCTTTCCCAGCATCAGGTTCTTTTCTGATGAGTCAACTCTTCACATCAGGTGGCCAAAGTATTGGAACTTCAGCTTCATCATCAGTTCCTCCAATGAACATCCGGGGTTGATTTCCTTTAGGACTGACTAGTTTGATCTTCCTGCAGTCCAAGGGACTCTCAAAAGTCTTCTCCAGCACCGCAGTTCGAAAGCATCAATTCTTCAGCACTCAGCCTTCTTTATGGTCCAACTTTTGCATCCGTATATGGCTATTGGACAAAATATAGCTTTGACTATACAGGGCTTTGTCAGCGAAGTGCTCTCTTTGCTTTTTAATATGCTGTCTAGGTTTGTCATAGCTTTCCTTCCAGGAGCAAGCGTCTTTCAATTTCATGGCGGTGTAGTCACTGTCTGCAGTAATTTTGGAACCCAAGAAAATAGAATCTGTCACTGCTTCCAATTTTGCCCCTTCTATTTGACAGGAAGTAATGGAACTGGATGCCATGATCTTAGGTTTTTTAATGTGAAGTTTCAAGTCAGCCTTTTCTCTCTCCTCTTTCACCTTTATCAAGAGATTCTAGCTCCTCTTCACTTTCTGCCATTACAGTGGTATCATCTGCCATCTGAGGTTGTTGATATTTCTCCTGGAAATCTTTATTCCAGCTTGAGCTTCATCCATCCCAGCGTTTCTCATGATGTACTCTGCACAGAAGTTAAATAAGTGAGGTGACAATATACATCCTTGACGTACACTTTTTCCGAATTTTGAACCAGTCTGTTGTTCCATGTCTTGTTCTAATCGTTGCTTCTTGTCCTGCATACTGGTTTCTCAGGGGACAGGTAAGGTAGTCTGGTATTTGTATCTCTTTTAAGAATTTTCCACAATTCGTTGTAATCCACATATTCAGAGGCTTTATAGCATAGTCAATGAAACAGAAGTAAATGTTTTTCTGGAACTCTCTTGCTTTCTCCATGATCCAATGAAAGTTGGCAACTTGACCTCTGATTCCTCTGCCTTTTTTATACCCAGCTTGTACATCTGCAAGTTCTCAGTTCTTGTACTGCCGAAGCCTAGCTTGAAGGATTTTGAGCATAACTTTGCTAGCATGTGAAATGAGCTATTAACTGTACAAAATCATTATGTCTAAGAACATAAAGACATGCCTTAGTTTAAAAAGTACATTTTGCTAAAAAAAAAAAAATGCTAACTATCATCTAACAATTGACGGTTGCCACAGGCTTTCAACTTGTGAAAACTGTAGTATCAATACAAAGAACAATCAAGTAGGCCACAATAAATGAGATATGCCTGAAAGGACTGATAAAAACTGAGGACTCTGGGTGAAGTACACTGGCAAGTAAGTCTCAGAACTCCTCCAAAACCCTCCTTCTGCTGAGAAACACGTCGCATCATGTGGGCCATACAGGTAGTATCAGCTTTGAAAGCCATGGCAATCCTGAGCTTGAATTCTAGGTTTTCTACAAGGCAAGGGATAAGGGGAAAGAATATGAAATAGAGTTTAGCCCACAAGAGGTCAGAGACTAGAAAGTTCTGCCAGCTCTGGCTGAGCTCCCACCTCACTGCTCTCTCGCTGATACAGAAGCATTAGGATTACCAGTGTCAGTCACAATCTATTTGTTATTGACACTCAATAAGTACAGAAACCGGGAGTTTCTATACGTACAGAAACGTTGCTATATAAACTCCTATATAGAAACTTGATATTGCTGTGATATGTAGACTCATTTTTCCCTGAACAGGGTATAGACCAGATCCAGTGTTGTCAAGCACGCCTGGTGAATCCAGCCATGAACAGGAGGACCATGTTCCATTTATAGTGGCTTAAAATGCAAAGAGAAAAAACTGACCCTCTTCTACACATCGTGTAAGAAGTACAGGTTTATAGCACATCTTACTCAGTGAAGGTTAATTCTTCCCTAAGTGATTGTGGCAAGAGCCAGAAAGAGGTCATTCTCTTTCTTCAATTAAATCCACGCAGTATCCAGCTTGGCTGTAGGGGTTCAGGCTGAGATTATACAGAAAACTTAAATAAAACTTCTCAAAGAGAAAGTTTATCAACAATGCTGTATTTCCATTTATAATTAGTATCATGACAATCCTAGACAGTGAATTAAAAAGCAGAGACATCACTTTGTCAACAACGGTCCATATGATCAAAGCTATGGTTTTTCCAGTAGTCATGTATGGATGTGAGAGTTGGACCATAAAGAAGGCTGAGTGCTAAAGAATTGATTCTTTCGAACTGTGGAGCTTGAGAAGACTCTTGAGAATCCTCTGGACTGTACTGCAAGGAGATCAAAACCAGTTGATCCTAAAGGAAATCAACCCTGAATATTCATTGGAAGAACTGATGCTGAAGCTTAAGTTCAAATACTTTGGCCACCTGATGGCAAGAGCCATCTCACTGGAAAATACTTGATGCTGGAAAAGATCAAGAACAGGAGAAGTGGGTGACCAAGTATTAGATAGTTGGAAGGCATCATCGACTCAATGGACATGAGTTTGAGCAAACTCTGGGAGGTAGTGAAGGACAGGGACACCTGGTGTGCTGCAGCCCATGGGGTTGCAAAGAGACACAACTGACTGAAGAACACTCACATATGAGAAGAGAGAATCAGAGAAGGATAAAATGCACACAGCTGATAAAAGCTGGGGCCAGATTCAAAGCTGGGTCCATCTGACCCCAAATGGGTTCCCAGGTTTTGAGGACATACATTGGTGTGTCACACCAGACGGACGCCTGCAGGGTAGGTGGGGACCCTTCAGCAGTGAGCCCCCTTCAAATCTCAAACCAGCCCATCTTTCTCTCAACAATAATTACAAGTCCACCAATCTTTAGGACACAAATTCTCACTCATTAACCGTCCACCAGGATACAATTTTAGTAACCTGGCTAACAGCACACATCTATTTAATTGAACAAACATTAGTCCTTTCAAAGTCACTCAAATGACTGCAGAAAATTCTGAAAGATTTATCCAAACAGGTCTAAAAGCCACACACACACACACAAAAAACCCAACAATGTAATTCAGCAGTTGTTCACAGCAGGAGTTTTGCTAAAATAACTCACAACGGGATACACTAGAATGCTTTTCCCATTCCCACAGTTGGTAAAGGACAAGCAGCATTTGAGGACTGAAATATTTTCAAATTGCGCTATAAAATTAGACATATTTCTTCAATCTTTCTCACTCTGGCTCTTGCTTTCTTTCTCCCCCTCTCTCTCCTCTAAATGTGAGGCTCTTTCTTGTCCTTCAAATCTATTGTTCAGTTAATTTGTGCACGCTGGAATATTCTAATTTAAATCCGAGTCTGGGACATTCTATATTTTGTTTCTAGCTGTAAGAGTGTGAATGCCATAAATAACATGTACTGTGCTGTTCACTGTTCCTAAACAGTCTGATAAGCTCATATTGAAACGATTTCAGCAATCACATTTGACAGCTCACCAGGATCCTGTTCAATCCAGCCTCCCAACCAGTCCATTACTCTTGCCAGTTTCCAGGAGGAGGAGGCATTCAGACACCCACCTTTAAATGAGAAGAGTTCTGGTGGAACCCTCACAGGAGAGGTATACTCCAGCTAACAGGCCATCAATCTGTCAGTATCTCTTAAGATTCCTTAGCTCTGTCCAACTGAATGTCTGGTTCAGAGCTGAGAGAAAGGGGAACCCCGTGGGTGGGGGTCCTGTCAATTTCATTTCCCAGGATCCATCTGCAAACTTGTGTCAGACCAAAGTGCACAAACCAGATCCACTAGAGGAGCAACACGTACTTTCTTTCTCCTAATTAACTCACTCATCCATTAAGTAAACAGTAATTGAACACTTACTAGATTACAGAGACACCATGTACTGCTATAGAGAACTTTGCAACCGGACACCTCTAGGGCCAATTCTTGACTCCAGTATACACAGCAATATGAGCCTCCCTAAGTTTCTTAATGGAGGGGTCTCGAAGAGTAGGACATGACTGAGCGACTTCACTTTCACTTTTCACTTTAATGCATTGGAGAAGGAAATGGCAACCCACTCCAGTGTTCTTGCCTGGAGAATCCCAGGGACGGGGGAGCCTGGTGGGCTGCCGTCTATGGGGTCACACAGAGTCAGACATGACTGAAGCAACTTAGCAGCAGCAGCAGCAAGTTTCTAAGTTTTCAAGGCCTCGGTTTCTCCGTCTATAAGATGGAGATAATAGGGTTGCTATGAGGATCAAATGAGATAAAGCATTATGTAATGTAATGTATGACTCCAAAACATCAACTTTCTTCCTGTCTTCTCCCTTTATTCAGCCATGAAAAGAATTGAAGTACTGATACATGCTAAGTGTGGGTGAACCATAAAATCATGTTAAGTGAAAGAGGCCAGACACCAAAGATCACTTGATCCCATTTATATTAAATGTCCAGAATATGTTAATATACTGCACACTGAATGGTTAATTATATGTTATGTGAATTTCACTTGAATAGTTTTAAATGTCAAAAAAGGAGATTAAAGAAAGGAAAGAGGGAAAAGGGGGGCAAAGAAGGAAAAAGAAACTGTTCATAGGTGCTGAAGAAAGAAATACCCATAGAGATATAAAGATGCTAAGAAAACAAGTAGTTCAACTGAGAAATCAATTAGAAATTGCTCCAATGGTTCCAGTCTCTTTCTCTTCAGTGACACAATTGAGGTTTGAAATCATTCTTTTTAAACCTTCATTTTTCATGCCAATACACAGGAGCCTATACTCTAACTAGCCTAAAATTCCTGGCAGTTACTGAGTCTAGACAGACAGAAGGTTAAGTTCAGGAAAATCCAAAGAACTCACCAGACCCTCTCAACCTTGGTGGGAAGGGTGGTGTGTTCAGAAGATCAGACAGAGGCAGCACGGAAGCACTGCGCAACATGGGGTACCTGGGGAGATCACCATCCTAAGTGGCAGATCCTATGGGCCGTGAGTCCTGCTAAGAGTGCCTACTGTGCTGGGCCTGAGGGTTCTGAAACACAGATGCTCCCTGCACTCAGAAGGAGGTTTCAAACGCTGCAGATGAAAACTTAGAATAAGAGACGCTAGTTTCCGTAGAAGACCCTTCACTCTTTTCACTTACCACTGGTCCTATAATCTATATCTATAGCTGGGAACTTTGGTCCTCACTAGTCTAATCACCAAGAACCAACTTTTATTGAAATCTACCAAAATTATAAAATGCAAATGCATATCATCTTATTTTCCTCATAGAATAAAAACATTCATAGTAAATAATAAAAATTTTGCATTACCTTTTATCACTTAAAAAAAAATCTTACTTTTAAAAGAATTTGCTGCTAAATACATTCAAGGATGGCAGAAGAGCACATGAAACAAACGTATAGAGCTAAACACTGTACAGCAGCATAACTGACATACATATTTCTACTGTGTATCAAGAAAAATAAATGTATCCAAAATACCAAATGATGACGGGATGAAGACGTCAGTTCTTTAGGGTCATAAGACATTGTCCAGTTAGACCTACCCTAACATTTGTAGAACAGAGGCAAGAGTACAAATGGAGGCCCATAGATCATATGCTGTGAAGTGTCTGCTCACCCTATCTGATTCAAGAGAGGCAATTCCTGTTCACAAGACCCCTAGCTCCTCCTGGCATTCTCCATTTAAGTTCCTCAAAGAACCTGAGGCTGGAATCCAGGTTGAATGCAGAATTCTTCAACTTCTCAGAGTCCTGCACTAGAACAGAGCTGTGCCAGGAGAGCCCCTCCATACTTTGACTTTCCCCCTTTTCCCCACCTCAGTTCTATCTTCCACCACAAGGGGTATCAAACACACATCCACAATACTGGCCCTCAGCCACCCCTCAGACCTGGGGTTCATCCACTTCAGGTGAAAGAACCTGAGAAGGTCAGAGAAGACCCTAGAATAAGGTGTAAGGCCATTAGGGCAGAGAATTCTAGGACTCCAAATATCCACCGCAAGGTCTAGAAGGAGGGGGCCCAGGCTGTGGCTTGGCACATCCCCTTGGATCTGTGGATTCCTTATTTAACAGAGAAGGGAGAAGATAAAGAAGGGCCAGAGTGGAGTCCTTCAGAGCTATGCTCCTCAAAAGTGTGCTCCACCAATACAAGAGTGGATACCGTCTGGGAACCTACTAGAAATACAGAATTCTAGGCCCTGCTTGGATCCACTCAATCAAAATCTCTAAGCAAGTCTCTATGTACACTGAAGTTCAAGTATGGGACTAGGATATGGCCTCTTTTGTCCAAATCAAAGGGTGATGTTTTGCCTGGCAATTGTCAGCACTTTAATGTACCACTTTACCAACTTCAAAAGTGAAGTTCAGCTTTCCAGATGAAATAACATTCCATTCATGTGCACAACAACTGCTGCTGCTGCTAAGTTGCTTCAGTCGTGTCCGACTCTGTGCGACCCCATAGAGGCAGCCCACCAGGCTTCCCCGTCTCTGGGATTCTCTAGGTAAGAACACTGGAGTGGGTTGCCATTTCCTTCTCCAATGCATGAAAGTAAAAAGTGAAAGTGAAGTCACTCAGTCATGTCTGACTCTTCGCGACCCCATGGACTGCAGCCCACCAGGCTCCTCCATCCATGGGATTTTCCAGGCAAGAGTACTAGAGTGAGGCGCCATTGCCTTCAACACAGGGACTTAATGCTCCAACACCTCAGGCAAAGGATCCAAGAAAAGTGGGATGATATGGGTCCTATCTATACTTCTGGGTCGAGACTGAGTCATGGAGTTTTTAAAAATTGTAACAGATTTCCAGAAACTTTATTAATTCTCAGGGCATAATATCATCAGAATATAAGTTAGACACCAAAGAAAATCTGGCTCTACAATTAAAAGTAGGATCCCACAATCTAATTATTATATTTTCAATTAAAGCTAGAGCTCCTGGTACATTTTTCCAGTGTTTCTTGAATTTTCAGAGATCTGTGAGCATGTTCAGAGCAGGAATATGTTAATTAGAGTGAGAATTTCCAATAAGAAGCTCAGTCCACACCTGATAATTAGGAATGTTAAAACAATTCACTGACCCTTTAGAGACTCTTTCCTAGTGTTAGCTGCCCTTAGGGATTCACAGAAGGCCACATCATGATTTCTATCACTTGTCACTTTTACTGCTGCTTTTGCAGACTGTCATATTTACAAGTCTTCAAGAAGCAGCTTGGTGAGCCAAGTGACACTGAAATCCTGGCACTCCCTTTTTCTACTGTCTGCCTTTCAGTCCTTAGGGCCACTTTAACTTCACCCAGAGCACTTCTCGGTGGAAGATTTTAGCAATGCAAACCCTCACATCCCAGAGTGCAGGATCTTGCCTTCAGAACCTGAATGTCCCTTGGTATCCTAGAGTGTCTCTCCTCTTCACCGAGTGGTGAATGGGACCAAAACCCAAATGTGGAGGATTCTCATCTAGTAGCAGTGAGACCATACTTGACGCTTCACCATGCTGCTGTGTGCACTATTATTGCTAGGTGAGCCGGGACACTGGGGCTTTGATTATGTTTTGAGAAACATATGCTTCCAATAGAACTGAAGATGAGACAACAGCGCAGAAATACAAAGAGAAGGAGCGAGACCAGTCTGAAAGTACTAGGAGGAGAAATATCTCAGTAAGATTGCTTATGATGGCTGCACAGTATGCTGTTTCCCAAATGTGCACACTCTCCCTCAATCTTCACCGCCCTGTTTATGGTAGACGTTATCCCCATTTTACAAATGGCAAGATGAAGGCTTGGACTGTTGATGGAAAATCACATAGTTAGTGAGCCATGATTCAAAACCAGGTTTAGCCAACCAAACTCGAAGTTCTGGACCAGTGCATCATACTGTAAAGAAACCAGAAAAGACTCCAGAAGATTCAGTCAGATCTCTGCATGTTGGATTACTTCAGTATAACCCAAATCTACCTCCTAACTTTCTCCTGTTGCACTTCCTATCTGTCTCCTAGTTAGCCTTCACATTTAAATTTTAGCTCCCACAGATTCTCCACTTTCTACTTTTCATTTCCATTGCCACTGGCCTAGCTGGGGCCCGGTCACTTCCCTTCTTTCTTACTGCAACGGTGCTCTAACTGATTTCCCTCCATTCAATCCCTCACTTCTGTGACACAGCCTGATGTCAGGATGAATGTCCCCAAGCAAAATCAGGACACAGCCCTTCCATGGAAATCATCCAACTTCTTAAAAGGCACAATCTCATACTAACCTCCCTTGCTGTCTTGCCTTCCACACCACTCTTCTTATACTTGACCCAAATGACTGCCTCCCCCAAACACAAGACCATAACCTCAATTCATTCCCCAGGGCTGGGATGCCCATCTTTTCATTCTCTTCAATCAAAATCAACTCCTTCCTTCAAAGCTCACAGTCAAGAATCTCCTATCAAGACCGGTCTTCCTTTCCTAAGCATTCCCACACGGTCTTGCCTTTGAGCAGCTTTTATTTTATGGCATAGGTTTCAGCTTGCCTGACTCATGTGCTACGCTGAAAGATTCAAGGTCATCTTTATAAACACAGTATCTACAATGCTTTTCACAGGGAATTACCATCTGAAATGAACCTCAAGTGAGAATTTTCTTTTAAAGGTTTTTAAACCTTTAAATTCATCAGTAAGAATTCTGAAATTCATTGCATTGCAGATTTTGTTTTTGTTCTTATTTGTTTCCCACCCCCTTCCCCAGCTAAAAAGCTGGAAGTCAAATCTCTATCATCAATTCTTGCCCTATTCTAATTTCTATCTTCTCTAACTTTATTCTCTACTTTCTACCTGTATTTTACTATTTTATGTTTCCTTTAATTTACCTCATTTTCTCTGGAGCAAGATGGCATATAAATAAATAGTTGTATAAATAAAGACTAGATTTTTTAGAAATGACTGACAACTTGAATTGAAAATAAGATCCTATTGAGGGAAAAAGTGAAGAACCCAGCCTAAGTTTGTTACAGTTTCTGTCCATAGACAAAATGGAAGGATACTGGACTAAAACAAGAAAGCAATGTGCTCTCTGAGACTCAAAGGGCGCTACAGTGAAAACCAGAGGTGTGGGGGGGAGGGCTGTAGTACTCTGAAGCTATGGCCTTAAGCGCTGAAGTCCAGATAGTAAACAAGTATCCAACAAAGAGAGAATTATCTAAGAATTTTTTATTTACCTTTGACTTCCCAAATCCAGTCCCAACCATAAGTGACGGCTTGTTGTGCATGGCACAGGAGGTGGAGAAAACTATACTAGAGATTGGTGATATACCAGGAGAAATTGCAGGAAAGCTGGTTATTTAGAGGAACCCTCTTTGATGCAAAAATCCCTCCCCACTCGTTTCTCATTTCATTTGAGTGTAACTACTGACCCTCAAGGAGAAATGAAAACCAGTGGAGGGGGTGAGAAATAAAAGGGGCAGACTGCAGTGGCCCCTGGTTCATAGGAGTTACTAATCCATTCAGCTAAGGCAGAGAGAAAACCAGGGCTGAAGCCAGGGGGCATCCAGGTTCCAACACTTGGTCCCCATAACTTACTAGCCAGGTGAGTTTGGAAAAATCATCCACTTGTCCAAGCCTCAGTTTTCTCTATCCTAAAATGGGAACAGCTATGCCTTCCTTACAGGGTACTTTGAGGATCAGATGAAATGATATGAATTTGCTTTATAAACTCTTGATCGACAAGAATGTTATTTTCATTTCAACAAATTTTTATTGAGAGAAGTAACAGCATAGGAGAATAGATTGCAGACTCGAAAACCACGAGGCCTAGGATTTAAATTCCAGTTCTGGCACTTCCTAGTTTTATGCCCATGGACATATTACTGATCTCTCCAAGGCTCGGTTTTCTCATTTGTAAACGGGATAAGAGTGACTATCGGATAGGCGTACCATGAGGAGTAAGTGAGTTAATTTTTTATCTAAAGAAGTATCTGGCATATCATAAATGTTATACATGCTTCATAAATACATTGACTGTGAATATCCCATAAGCCAGGTACTAAGCTGTGTGTTGCACGTGCACCCCGGGGTCCCTCTCGTCCACCCCCCAACCTTGCCACACACCACACACAGTAACAAGGGATCCCGTCAGAATTTTCACACACCTAGACACAACTTAACCTATGACCCAAGCAATTGGAGATAAATGATAAACTTCTCAGGGGCAGAAAATCACATGATAACCTCGACAAGGGGTTTATAGCTGGAATTCTCCTGAATTTCAAATTGCAGATTTTCATCCGGTCCTTGTTGTCACTTAATTAATTTGTAGTCTTTCTCCATAACTTGCTCTGATTCATTTATGCTTGTGAAATGTTCAAGCAGTTTTTTTAATACCACTTTTTTAAATGAACTATTATTATGACAGCTGTGGAGAAATTTCACTTTGGTGTTGAGAAATGTTTTATACACACCTTTCAGCTTGCCCACGTTCAGGAAAGACATGAAATGCAGGAAGTACAAAAAAAAAATCACTTTATTGGATGAAACTTTTACAAGGTCTCTCACCCATCTTTATGAGTTTTGTAGCTTTTTTGTTTTTGTTTGTATGTTTATTTTAAGTTGAACATTAAAGCAGGAGAAGAACATCTTTTCCCTCTTCCTGTTTACCTGGCATGGAGGAGGTAACCTGATAAAACTTCAATGAGGCCAAGTAAATTTTGTCACTCTTGGATAATTCATTCTATAATTAATCAAGGGTTTTATTTGAGGATGATTAGTGTCCGGCCGTATTCCAATTTTGACATTCTAAAAATATTATCCCATGATTGACTACTCTTTTGAAGTGCAGCAGAAAAGTTGTTCAACTCATTACCAAGCTCCAAAAATCCTCTGTTGACACAGAGGGAAACCTCTAATTACATGAGTCACTGTAGTTTTACAACTGAATAAACTGTTAACTAAGTTGGAAAAATTATCATCAAGATGATAAAGGTCATTTGGAACTCAATTCCAAAGCACTCCTGACTTATACTTTTCAGAGAATGACCACTTGTAAAGAGATTGATGTCTGGGAGATTAAAGGTGAAATCTAATATGATTTCCCAGGTCTCAATAGGCTGCTTTATACTGACTAAAAGGAAAAGGAATTTCCTGGGCATGTCCCTTTAGTGTTTTGGTCCTATGAGTATGTATGAGAATTCAATCTGTAAGTCACTGTGCTAGCATGTTATAAAGATGACTGGTCCTTTGTCTTGTGACATAGTTTGGTCATACATACTCAATTTTCCACTACTCTTTTGTTCATTATTTTCCTTCAAAGTTTACACTTGTACAGCTTCCTTAATCCTAATTTCTTAAAGGCATGGACCCAGCCTTTTTCTATATTAAATGCTATGCATACAACTATTGTTATCTGTGGGAAAAATCTGGAAAAGTATACACTGGACTTCCTTACAACTATGATCACCTGCTTTTCTCCTCCACTGATCTCCAAGGCAGTCTAATTCACAGAATTGAGGGACTGCCTGATAACCTCATCTTCTTTCACCATGAGCCACTGAGTAAAGCTGGAGAGCCTGCTACAATATTAGGAACCATCCCTCTCTTACAAACACAGAGGAAGAAGAAAACCAATGTAACAAGCTTGGGCACCAGACCTTACTCTCATTCCTTCTTGACTTCTGGGGAGTTAACATTCTAAAGGACTCTTTTCACACCTAGGGTGCTTCCACACTCTACCTGCTTAACATGGAATTTAATAGGCCATTTAGTTATCCTTTCGAGAGGGTACAGCACATTCATTCAGTAGAGTATTTCTGCACATATTAAAACTGGTTGTGAGTACTAAAATTCAAGGCCTTGATTGAAACAAATTTTCCTTTCTCCTAGCTGTGGAATGTAGGATTATTTCAGTACTGAAGGGAAACACACAGAAGCTGCCAAACATTCTCTGTTCATGTTCGCTCCCTCTTCCGCACAATGTATTACCCTGAGTTACTGACTGTGGAAAGAAGCCCATGCTTCACTGAAGCAGTTATGCTCCCGTGTTTCTAGCCTACAGAATGTATAAATTCACATAATAATCACAGGATAGCAGCACTAGAGAAGAGCTTACAGACTTCCTGCTTGAAGTCAGGATAGAAGTGATTTGTCCAAGGTCACACCACTAGTCAGCGCCAGAGCCTGGGCTAGAGAGAGCCTAGTTCTGGCTTCCCAGTCCAATGCTAATTCTCACTATATTTCCTAAGACATATTTGTTTTCTTCCAAAATCCATCCAAATAGCATTTGCTAGAGTTGTAGAAATGCCTATGAGAAACTGACTCTGCAAAGCCAAAGGGCAAATACCAAATACAGAGCCAATCCATCTCGAACTGCTTGGGAAGATCTGTGGGTCAAGAGGCAAGATCATGGCAGGCAGCCCTGCTTTAAAGGATTCTAGGCAGCTGGTAACTGAGACTTCCTGTTTAATAAAATGATATCCTCTGGTCATCCTGCAGGAAACCCCCTGGATAGCCCTGGTACTTGACTAACCAAATATCTACTTATTAACACCTTCTTTACTTCTGAATGGGTAGTCATTTTAATGGGAGACATAAATAGGGACATGTTAGTCATGGCTTTTTCTCCAGAGTTTGATACTTCAAAAGCAAGACAATCATGTTTTAAATAACATGTTTAAATTATGGAGCCTTGTGGTGTTGGAGAAGACTCTTGAGAGTCCCTTGGACTATAAGGAGATCCAACCAGTCCATTCCAAAGGAGATCAGTCCTGGGTGTTCTTCAGAAGGAATGATGCTAAAGCCGAAACTCCAATACTTTGGCCACCTCATGCAAAGAGTTGACTCATTGGAAAAGACTCTGATGCTGGGAGGAATTGGGGGCAGGAGGAGAAGGGGATGACAGGGGATGAGATGGCCGGATGGCATCAGCGACTTGATGGACATGAGTTTGGATGAACTCCAGGAGTTCGTGATGGGCAGGGAGGCCTGGCGTGCTGCGATTCATGGGGTCGCAAAGAGTTGGACACGACTGAGTGACTGAACTGAACTGTATCTAACAGGTTAAAAAAACACCTGCTATATTGAATATATATACTTTGGTCACGTGATGCAAAGAGCCAACCCATTGGAAAAGATCCTGATGCTGGGAAAGATTGAAGGCAGGAGGGGAAGGGGGTGACCGAGGATGAGGTGGTTGGATGGCATTACTGACTCAATGGACATGACTCTGAGCAAATTCCAGGAGATAGTAAAGGACAAGGAAGCCTGGCATGCTGCAGTCCATGGATCGCAAAGAGTCAGACATGACTTAGCAACTGAACAACAATAATATATTGAATATATAGTCTTCTAATTCCAAACATATTTTGTCAAAATGAATTCATTGTTTTAAAATCATGGTTACAATTAAAAAGAAAAAAATGGGCAGAAGACCTAAAGAAGACATACAGATGGCCAACAGGCACATGAAATAGTTGTTCAACATCACTAATTATTAGAGAAATGCAAATCAAAACTATAATGATATATCACCTCATACCTGTCAGAATTGCTATAATCGAAAAATTCACAAATAATAAATGCTGGAGAGGGTATGGAGAGAAGGGAACCCTCCTATAATGTTGGTGGGAATGTAAATTGTTACAGCCACTATGGAGAGCAGCTACTACGGAAAACTAAAAAAAGAGCTACCATATGATCCTGCAATCTCATTCCAGGGCATATACCCAGAGAAAAACATGATCCGAAAAACATGTACCCTAGTGTTCATTGAAGCACTATTTACGATAGCCAAGACATGGAAACAACGGGGCAATGGATAAAGAACCTGTGGTACATATATTCAGTGGAATATTACTTAGCCACTAAAAAAGAATGAAATAATGACATTTCCAGATGGATGGACCTAGAGATTGTCATGCTGAGTGATGTAAGTTAGAGGAGAAATATCATATGACATCCCTTACATGTGGAATCTAAAAAGAAATGATACTAATCAGCCTAATTACATAACAGAAAGAGACTCATAGACTTAGAAAACAGACTCATGGTTGCTGAGGGCAAGATAGTTAGGGAATTTGGGATGGAAATGTGCACACCACTATAAGCAAAATGGATAACCAACAAAGACCTAATATATAGCATATGGAACTTTGCTCAATGTTATGTGGCAGCCTGGATGGGATGAGAATTTGGGGGAGAATGGATACATGTATACATATGGCTGAATTCCTTTGTTGTTCACCTGAAACTATCATGACATTATTAATTGGATATACCCCAATACAAAATAAAAAGTTTTTTAAAAAATAGAATAAAATCATGGTTAGATTTCTAAATTAATCCCCAAAGTCTATTTCAAAAACAAAGTTTCACAACATGCTACAATGAAAATGGAAGAAATCCCCACTGGTGGTATATCACCAGATAACGACAATCTGAAGAGAAGAAGTCTTTTTCTAAACTCTTAAAATGCTAGCAAATGAAAAACAGATTCAGTGAATAAGGATATGGAAAGTGAAAGTCGCTCATTGTGTCTGACTCTCTGTGACCCCACTGACTATACAATTCATGGAACTCTCTAGGCCAGATACTGGAGTGGGTAGCCTTTTCCTTCTCCAGGGGACCTTCCAAACCCAGGGATGGAACCCAGGTCTCTCAAATTGCAGGTGGATTGTTTACCAGCTGAGCCACAAGGGAAGCCCAAGAATTATAGAGTGGGTAGCCTATCCCTTCTCCAGCGGATCTTCCTGACCCAGGAATCCAATCAGGGTTTCCTGCATTGTAGGTGGATTCTTTACCAACTGAGCTATCAGGAAAGCCCCAAGGGTGTGGAAGGCATGTGAAATTTCTGAATATAAATTCTGAGTATTTCTGAGGACTATTAAGGTTGATTACAATAGAGTACTTTCAGTGGAACTATGTGGGCTGTGACTTATGAAAGATGGGAAAAGGAAAAAAAACCCGAGAAGATGAAAAGAGATAAAGTCTAGTGAAGTTTGGTAGATAGTTCCCAGTCTGACACTGGGTGGTACTGCTGACTTGGGACAGGTGGGCCACTGCGCCTCAGGTAGAAGGATTGTAATGATAGTCATCAGAAGTGGTTCTCAATGGTGGTTCCTGTCAGCAGCATCAAGACCACTTGGGAAATTTTCAGAAATGCAAAACATCAGGCTCCACCCCAGACCTAATGAATCAGAAAGGTTTATTTTTCAACATCTAGCCCTCCAAGTGATTCTTATGCAAGCTAAAGTTTGAGAACTACTCACCAGTAATGTGGAATGAATAACAGCAGGAAGATGTTCATTAGGCAGGATATTGGCAAATCAGGCAATTTGGCCATATCTCACTAGTGACTGTACTGTAAAGGACTGGTTCTCAAATTTGGCTGCACGTTGAAGTCCCTGGGAAGCTTTAAAAAAAAAAAAACCCTGATGGTCTAGCCCCACCCCAGAGATTCTGACTTCATTGACACAAAGGTGTGGCCAGGGCATCGGGATTTTTACAAGATCCCCAGGTGATTCTAATATGTAACATTTGGAAAACACTGGTGGAAAGCAATTCAATCATATTATCACTCAATTTATCAATAAAAACATCTTATTCTAGACCCTCTCCTCTTGGGTACATGGTTAAACTTGTGCTTTATAACGTACGTATCACTGGGAAACCATGATCAGTTGGGGTCTACTTCCCATAGGCCAGTAGTTCTCAACAAGGGGCAACTTTGTCCACTCAAGGAATGTCTGGCAATGTCTAGAGACATTCGTTGTCAAAATAAGAGTGGAGAGGTTCACTACTGAAGTCTAGTGAAGAGAGAAGGCAAGCCCTCACAGCAAAGAACGATCTGGCTTCAGATGTCATTAGTGCTACTTCTGAGAAACTGTGCTATAGACAAATCAACTATTCTCCATTTTAACTCTTGTACCTTAGACTGGATGGAAGAAAGGGTCGGCTTGCTTCACAGGCACAGCCATTTTGGCTCATTTCAGCCCTATCAGAGTCCCTTTCTTGTGTAGATGTCTGTGTGAAGTTATCAGGTGCCTGCTCAGTTACTAATAAAAATAGTGCTTCATTTTCCATTCAAATATGGTTCTTGTCGCATACATTCTGTTGGCCAGAATCCCCAGAGGCAAGAAAGCATAAGTGGAAGGATTTAGGTACCCAAATCCTTTGCTCTAGCAATTCCCATGACTAGCCTTGACTTTTCATTTGCAACTGTCCACGTTTTTTAACTTATCAAGCTGAAGAGTAGGCAGAATAGAGAAGTGAAATGGGAACAGGGTCATATTCAGCCAAACATAAACTCAACCTATGCTCTCTGCATTCAGATAGATGCTGGGAGCTGCTGATGGTTAACCCTTGAGCACATAAGACATGTCTGCTGCTGAGAACAAACTCTGCTACAGAGCCCTACACACTTATTCATCTGTTTTCATTCTGGCTTCAAAAATCAGTAGAGCAAAAAATCTTTTACCATTTATTGTGTTTCACCCCAAATCTTCAATATCCACAGTTCCAAAGATTTCCACACTGATTCTGAGCAATTTATGTCAGCCCAGGTGTTTAAAGTTCCAGGTTGAAACATTTGGTTAATTAACATCATGCTGCAAACACTCAAAATCACTTCAGCTGCCACTAGAACAGAACAAAACTCCCAAAAACAAAAACTGTGGGGAAATACAAACAAATGGCGGTATTCTGTGAAAAGTGATATATGATTTTAGCGACAATAAAAGCAGTAAGAGCTTTCTTGAATTAATACCATGTTCCTAAAAAAACAATTTTCCAAAGTAAATTATATTGAATTTGAGTGAAGACTTCAAAGTACACATATTTATAAGGAGAATGCAGCTATGTATGGGATGCCAAACCATTACCACTTTCTTGAAAAGAAAAAAGGTGCAGTGAAAAAGCAGGGCAAACCCCAAGGGTGGCAATCTTGGAAATATCCAAAGAAATAGCCACTCTTCTATTGAAAATCCCAAATGGCTTTTCTCCCCTCATTTCAGATCACAATGCTCTCAGCTATGGTTCTCTTTAGCCCCCTCCACTTCCCACAGCCCCACTCAAGGTCCAAGTTTAATGCCTGTATTCTAATTCTTTTAAACATTCACTTGTGCCTTTCTTCCCAATCATTTTCAGAAAAACTCACTTCTTTTGGAAAGAGGCCTGAGGAGGTTCTGTCAGAATTAATTTTTTTTAAGTATTAATATAGACTGTAGAGTGTTAAGAAATAAATGCAGTTCTCTTCGTTTTGAGGCAGGGGTCAGAATGAGGTTCACTGAGTATTTGATGTATGTTCTTCTTTTCCAAGCACTAAGGAAGGTGGGAGGTGAGAGGGGAGCAGTTCTGGCTGAGCCTTGCTCGGACTCCCAGGTGGTATTTGGGTGTGACTGGTCTGAAGTGACTGTAAGGCTGACAGCTCCACTACAGTGAGTGTGCAGGAAGGGCTCTCACGTAAGCTCCCAAGGGTAGAGACAAGTTCAGTCTCTAACAGGCCTCAGCTGTTAGAGTGCTGCACTGCCTGAATACAGTATTTTGTGTATTACTCAGACTACTCCCAGGAAAACCTTCTCACCCCACAAATCCTGGAAGCCATGGGCTTGTAAATAAAGCCCAAAGAAACAAATGCAAAGACCTGTTTGCCCACCGTGTCTGAGCTACTGGGAACTGACACACCTCTTAAGAACGCAATCAAGAAACACAAAAGGGAGAAGAGAATAACATGCAAGACAAAAACAAGATGCTGCTTCGGTTCATCTGTGGTTCCAGAAATCCAATAAAAATCTGGTGGGGTGAGAGCTCGCAAAGACTCTCTCCTTAACCAAATGTTACACAGGTTCCTTCAAGTCCTCCTCCAACTGGGCTCCACCCTCGGGTCCTGTCTTCAGCTTGTCTCGTCTGGTTGTAGCAAGAATCCTGCTAAGTCATGTAAGCAAGAAGCCCCCTACCCTTGGGGTCTCCTTTTAGTAATTCCCATCCACTGACCTGCTCATCCTGCTCCTTGGATATGAGTTCCCATGTGTCTTTGTATCTAAAATTGTGCCAGGTCTATACTGGAGTCTCTTTTCCTCTATTACAATAGTTACTGAGTAAAATCATTCTTCACCACTTTAACTGATGTCAGGATCTGCAAATCAGAGAAGCTGCGAGACCTCCTAGGCATGCCTGACAGAAAGGACATGAGAACACATTTTGATCTACTCAAGAGGACAATGCAGAGGAGAATGAAGCTCCTCCAGCAGAATGAAGAATGAAGTCTTTGAAACAGTGCATGGCTCCAAACTACCCACATCCTCCCTAATGCCAAGTTCTATAAAACAAAGTATTTCTTTAAGCAAGTGAGCATATGGATCTGCTCAAAGACTGGCGGAGACATTGAACAGTCTTTCTCTTGCATCTCAGTGATCTCTCTGTGGGTTTCCATCTTCTGAGCTCCTTTTTGCCTGCTCCTATTCCCATTTTTTAGTTAGGAAAGAAATTTCTTTTCAGAGAAATCTGATTGGCCCATTTCCCCCTTGAGTGGGAAGAGCTTTTTGCTGGCCAGCCCACCGACTGCTGTCTTTGGATCACTCGTGCACCTGTCACCCAGGCAGCCACGTTTGGGCCAAGATCAAGCGGAGTAAAAAGCAGTTATCCTCAGAAAGAGACTGTGGGCCTGAGTGACAAGCTATTGCTCACAATAACTGTTACAGAGTTGGAGAATTAGCAAGTTTTCTCATATCTGATTGAAAAGAAAAGCAAACACCTGAGGAGTGTTCAGTTCTACTAGGACAAATATAGATTATTTAATTTCCTGAAGTCTATGGTGAGATCTGTTCCTAAATTATTCCAGACAACATCTTAAAAGTCCTCCTGAAAAAAAAAAGTCCTCCTAGACAAGAGAATGGGTAAGAAACAGCCCCCGAAATGCCAAGAGTGAGGCAAAATTTTGACTAAGTCAAAAACATGGTAAAAAAACAAAAACAAAAACATGGGTAAATGTAAATTCTGAAGAGTTAATAAACTGTAGCACAGAATTAAAAGATAAAGCAAAGAAAGGAGCTGAGGAAATAGATAAACTAAGCCTGAGGTTAGCTCTAGGAAATGAAGGAAGGAGGGAAGGGAAGGAGGCAGAGAATGAGGGAGGGAGGCAGGAAGGAAGAGAGGAGGAAGTGGGCAGAAGGGAGTTGAGCCTGTCCTCACCATAGTGCTGGGGTGGAGATTCAGTCTGCCATAGCAGACTCCAGATAGCAGAGTCTCTAGAGTTGATGCTGATTTTCCAGTTCTAGGTTCTGGCCATTTTTGTTTCAACTTTCTAATTCCAAAGATCCATTTTTGCTATTATTGCCACCTGCAGCTCTATTACTTGAAGAAGCCCACTTATGAAAGAAATCTATACACACATTGGGCCTCGTGCATTTAACATAAGTAGAAAGTGGCATAAAGACGAAGTGTTCTGGACATTTTCTGCGATAAAAATGATGTCTTTTTTTTCTTTTGTACATACAATGTAATAATTCAACAAAAGAAGAAATTCTGGTCTTAACAGTCAAGGCCTGGAAAAAATCAGACAACAGACTTACGATGAAATTAAACATAGCATCAGAATCACAGCCTAGATATTATGAGTCCTCACAAAAGAGATCGCTAAAGCTCTAGCCCTGTCAGAATCTTTGAATAACTGTGGAAAATATAAGATGTGCCAACAACTGGGGGACTGGCAAATGTCATTCATGATTTCAAACTAAAGAATAAGATAGATTCAAAAAACTGTATAGAGGTCACCTTGGGAGAGAGCTTGGGAAAAATCTGAAATGGTTCATTAAAAGTAATTGTTCATGAAAAGCCAGAAAGAGAAGCTGCAATCACCAGAAGGCAGCAAAATTTTACCCAGAATCGGCCATATCTGCCCAAGCATTTTTCCCTTTGATTACACCGACCTGTGGACTTCAACAATGCATTTAAAAAAGTCTCTTATGATATTATACATTATGGGGGGGAGGGGAGGATGTAAAATTATCATAAACACAAACCATTCCCAAAGTTGACACCTATCACAAGAGAGGTTTCTAGCCGCTTGCCATAGAACCCTATCCTTGCCCCATCCAGCTGAACATTTTCATATGAAGTTGAATAAAGACAGTAATAATAATAAAGGGATACGCATAAAGTCCTGGGGCTTCCCTAGTAGCTCAGATGGTAAGGCATTTGCCTGCAATGCAGGAGGCCCCGGTTCGATCCCTGGAGAAGGAAATGGCTACCCATTCCAGTATTCTTACCTGGAGAATTCCATGGACAGAGAAGTCTTGTGGGCTACAGTCCATGGGGTTGCAAAGAGTTGGACACAAATGAGCAACTCTCTCACACTGCCCCCACCCCCCCCACACACACACAATCCTTAGATGTCACAGAGCTGAGAAAGGTATCAGATACATCAAAACTAGAGAGGTTTGACAGGTGTTGAGAGATGGATAGGATGTAACATTTTCTACTTGGGTCTAAGTAAGCAATTACATAAATAGAGGCTGAGGGATATCCAGATTAAGTAACAGTAAAGACTACATTTTTGGAAAAAGACTACATTTTCAAAAATGGAAAGCTAAACAAGGTTCAGTGATGGGACAAGATCATCAGTTTGTGTTTAACGTGCACATGGCTTCTGGGATTACAGAGGCAAAAAACCCTTTCTACTCTGGACCATAGCTAAGATATACCTTTTAGTTCCAGTGATACATTTTTAAAGTAATGTACATTCACTGGGAAATAGTTAGAGGATAGTTACTAGGATAGTAAACGAGCCCTAAATCCTATCATATTTGGGATGACGAACTGGGTGTGTGGATATATAAGACAGGCAATATGTTGTCTAGGTATCTCTAAGGGAGAACTTAGCGATAAAGCTATAGAATATATTTTAGCTCATTTGAAAATGGAATAGGCTTCCATGGCAGATGCTGGAAGGCCCCAAAACCACTAAGTTATACAGGAGGGTCAATCTTAAATGGGTGGCTGGATGAGGTAATCCAGTAAGGTCGTTTTAATCTTGAGTCTATGCTTTTTTAAAAAAATACTACTTTTTAAGTCTTATATTCCTTTTTAATCATGTTGTTTCACAAAATACACTATCACTCCCAATTACAAATTGGCTTAAATCCACACCCTTCGACCTACCATTAAAAGACCTCTACCAGATGGCTTCATTTGCCTTTCATTTTAGTTTCACAAATATTTATTGATTACCTACTATACTGTGGACACTATTCTAGGAGCTCAGGATATAAAATTGCCAATGATCTTTGGCCTCAAGGAGCTCACAATAAAAGGGGAGAAAGAATTTTAACCCAATGCTGGCAGAGTGAAGAGACAGAGTGGGCTCCGTGTGCTACATCATTGGAGCACAGAAGAGGAGTCCACTAGCTAAGCCAGAAGACCTTATGAAAGACTAAGCGGGCGATGTAACTCTAGAGCCACATCCTGGACCTTTCTGTATACTCTTTCTGTTACATATTAGAAAAGTTACTCCAAGTAGTTTAGACAAGGTCAATGGACTCTTATGAGATGAACTCTGTTGGGATAGAAGGGGTGTGGACAAAACCCTACTTTCCCAAATCCACATATCCAAGAAGGTCCTCCTTAGGAAACAGATTTTCTGTTTAAGGCTTCTGGTCCATCTAGCCATTCCCTAAGGAAGGAGACTGTGATTAACACTCAAGAAACTCTGACATCCACTGGATCCAGTTAACCAGGGAGGTAGTTATACACTCCACAACCAGCTGCTATTCAGTAGACCCAGGAAAGTCTTTGTTCGCTAGTTCCAATTTTTCCAGCAGTCTCCAGATGAGAAGTCTGGGTAACACTCAAAATTCAGGCAATATGGTAAGGGGCACCACAGTGTTCTGCAATCTAACCCATGAGCAGAAAACCCTAAATAAAACAGATACGTTGTCCTATTTACTGCAGTTCTGCGTGTTCATGCTGAATTTAGCCAAACCCTGAAGAAGAGGGGTGAGTGGTAATATTTGAGCATCAAACCCTACTCTGACTCTCTAGCAGATTCTTTCATACAAGGCATGTTAGAGTTAAACATAATACAATAGTTAAGTTGAACCATGGAAAGCATACAGTATTTTTTAACTCTGAATGATGTTCATGAGGATCAAGAAAAGAAAACATATTGAGCAGAAGATGGAAAGGTACAAATCAAGCTGTGAGATGGTTCATGCACTACAAAGGATCCTGCTGAAAACTTAGTCCCCTGTGGATCTATTTAAACAGTCCACCTTAAATGCTGATATTATACAGGGCTATCACATAGTCACACCATGGCTCAGCATGTACATAATATAATAAAAACCATTCTCATAAATAGAAAAAAAGTTAACTTTCACAGTGAGAAACAGCTTGCTTAACTACATTATAGTATTCAACTGTGTGCTTATTTTTACATTGCCTTAAATCGCTCAGAAGGCAATGACCTAATCAAGAAAGAAGCATCTCTTCATGGAGTACATGAAAGCACCATTTAAGCTCAGGATTAAAAGATGGCAGCATCTCTCCCAACACTGAAGATCTCTCTGTGGCAATCAGATGTCCCAACTGCAAACTTCCTTAATAAATTCACCCCTCTCCAATACTTTCCCCTTCCAGCCACCCACTATGCAATCAGGCCTAGCCTGTACACCCATTAGGACCCTGACACAAACACCTTACCAGCGACTTTGTGACTTCCAATATTTCAACCCTTTCCTGGAAATATGCAATGTAGTTCTCCTAAAAAAAAGCATCTCTGGAGAGTCAGTGACTTTACTACATCCTTTCACTTTGAAATAGTCACCAACAAGCAGTAAGATGAGTTCAGAGCAAGCAAGGACTCAAAATAGTTTTGTGTTCCTGATATAGTCAGCAGACCTCTATTGTACCAAATATCATAGCCAAGGCTACGGTTTTTCCTGTGGTCATGTATGGATGTGAGAGTTGGACTGTGAAGAAGGCTGAGCGCCGAAGAATTGATGCTTTTGAACTGTGGTGAAGACTCTTGAGAGTCCCTTGGACTGCGAGGAGATCCAACCAGTCCATTCTGAAGGAGATCAGCCCTGGGATTTCCCTGGAAGGAATGATGCTAAAGCTGAAACTCCAGTACTTTGGCCACCTCATGTGAAGAGTTGACTCATTGGGAAAGACTCTGATGCTGGGAGGGATTGGGGGCAGGAGGAGAAGGCGATGACAGAGGATGAGATGGCTAGATGGCATCACGGACTCGATGGACGTGTCTGAGTGAACTCCGGGAGATGGTGATGGACAGGGAGGCCTGGCGTGCTGCGATTCATGGGGTCGCAAAGAGTCGGACATGACTGAGCAACTGAACTGAGCTGAACTGAAGAGACTGCTGAGGACAAATGACTGGGTTTTAATTAGGTAGCAATTCAGATGAACACCAAGGATGTAGGAGCAAATTATCACATTAAGCATACTAGCCAAGAAGCAAACACCTAACAACAACAACCAACTCTTCTAGGTATCAAGTAGGCCAGGTCTTGACAGGAACCTCTTTACAGGCCTAGGATACAGAGACCTGCAGCTTGCGTACTAGTTGTTGAAATATTCAAGTGTATTCATACTGGTTGGTAAATACCCACTGCCCTGATACCGAAGTTCCCCCTGCCACTAGGATGGCCACTTGGATTTCTCCTGGAGGACCCCTCCGCCACAACATGATAGATAGAGGATGAAAACTTGGCACAAAATGGGCTGTCCAGGACTCTGCATCAGCACTATAGCTGGCGTCCATTCCTGGCATGGGAATCCCATGGACAGAGGAGCCTGGCAGGCTGCAGTCTACGGGGTCGCAAGAGTCAGACACGACTGAGCAGCTAAGCACATAACACATTTTGGGCATGGATCAGTGACCATGCAAGGCCTGTTATTAAAGAGAGTGACTATCACCAAAGCCCACCAGCGCAGGGGTGCTAGCAGGAGTGTCCTGTGAGCATATTAATATTATGATTCTCTTTCTCATCTTTATATACAACTCCCTCCCTCCAACACATGTATGGACACATAGGATTAAGCTCTCTGCATAAGAGCCCTCTGAGAATGTCTTAAAATCACAGAGTATATATCACTATAAAGGAGACACTGTGCTGGATTGCGCTGTGCTTAGTTGCTCAGTCATGTCCGACTCTTGGCGGCCCCATGGACCATACAGCCCCCCAGGCTCCTCTGTCCATGGGATTCTCCAGGCAAGAATAGTGGAGTGGGTTGCCATGCCCACTAATGCTGGATTAGGAGTCTTTATTGTTTTCATACATTTTTAGGGCGATTCAAACCTTTTAGTTGTGACTTTTTTCAATATTCAAATACCAAGTTTCCATTGAAAGTCACTGGCATCACTTTTATTAGACTGGCTAGGCTTTAACCACCCCCATCAAAGCCAGGCCTTCCTTCATGTAAAAGAGGATAAAGAGAGTAAGCCTTTACACCTGCAAGTGAAACTCTAAACCTGCCTTCAGGTCCTTGTCGTTGGAAGAAGTAGAAAGTTTCACAATAAATTACAAAGATTCGTTTTTCCTCCTGTTTGAGAACAATAAAGTTCTGGTGAATGCAGGATCCTAGGCAAGTAATTACTACTCAGGCACATGTCTCAAAGAACTGCCTGAAAGCATCCATTGATAATCTCCTGTGAGGCCTAAATTTTCCCTGTACTCCCAGTCCCAAAAAGAAACTGGGTCAAAATGAAAGCAGACAGTGAGCCTCAAATAAGCAGAACAGAATGCACTTCTCTTCTCTCATGTGTTGATGAGGGAATTCAAATACTGCTTAAGCAAGACATAGCATTGCTTATTTTCAATGCCGAGTGTGGTAGGAAGAGTTAAATGAAGAAAAGAAAAGGTGGAGGGGCAGAGGTAGGGGTGAGAGGCTGCCACGGACAAGCAGACAGAACATTCTGAATTCTGGATTGTTGGAAACTGTGACAATCCTAACACTTTCTTAGCTAAGCTCATGGAATGCTTAAACCTGTGCCTAAATGTATCAAAACTTCTTCTAAAATATACCTCTATCTCCCAGTAACTATCTGCCTGCAATGTGAGAGACCTGGGTTTGATCCCTGGGTTGGGAAGATCCCCTGGAGAAGGAAAGGGCTACCCATTCCAGTATTCTGGCCTCTAGAATTTCATGGACTGTAGAGTCCGTGGGGTCACAAAGAGTAAGACACAACTGACCGAATTTCACTTTCCCAATAACTATATAGATCAGTGGAACTGGTAGAAAAAAACCAACAGCTAGCATTTTATTTATTACACTCAAAGAAAGAACAAGGTCGTAACGACTTGATTAAATGAACACTACTTGAGATATACTACTTGTGACAGAATACAATTTGGGACTTTCCTGATGGCTCAAACAGTAAAGAATCTACCTGCCACATAGGAGACCCAGGTTTAATCCCTGGGTTGGGAAGATCCCCTGAAGAAGGGACTGGCTACCCCCCGCTAGTATTCTTACCTGGAGAATTCCATTGACAGAGGAACCCAGTGGGATATAGTCAATGGGGTTGGCAAAGAGTCAAGACACAACTGAGCAATTAACACTTTCACTTCACTTGAGAGATTTTTATTTTTTTAAAAAGAACACAATAGTCATTCTTACCAGAGGTTTGAAAACTCTTTAGATGTCATCAGTAACTTGGGGGGGGGGGGGCATAGTTTTCACATTTATCATTCTAAGAAATGTCAAATGGATGAGATAAAAACTCAACGAAGGAACATTGGTCTATCGCTGTGGCTAATAATCTAAAGTTTGATCAAAGGTGCTTATTTTTTCCCATTTATGTTTAGGTGCTAGGCTTGTGAAAGATAGGAATCTTTGTAGATAATACATATATACATGTATTGAAATGACATTCTGGAGGCACAATGCAAGTTAGGGAAGGTGAGATCAGGGCTAGAATCCTGCCTCTGGAATGCCAGGCCAGTGTTCTTGCCCTTCCCCTGGGCTACCTCTATCTATGGCCATGTCTTCAACTTGGTCTTGGGAGACATGTCCAAACCTTCTCCCCCTGTTTTAATTACAAGTCTGGTGCTCTTAATAATGAATATCACCTCCTGACAACCACACCTTAACTCAAGAGCCTTCTCTTTTCACTAAGACTTCAGGATTAGTCAACAAGCTTACAGGTGAGAATGTTCTTCATCAAATAAAAAGTTAAACATAAAGATGTACGTATGTACAATGGGATATTACTCAGCCATCAAAAATGAAATAATGCCATTTGCAGCAACATGGATAGAACTAGAGATTGTCTTCAGGGCTTCCCAGGTGGATCAGTGAGTGAAGAAAGAATCCACCTGCAATGCAGGAAATGCAGGAGACACAGGTTCAATCTCTGGGTTGGGGAGACCCCCTGGAGAAGGAAATGGCAATCCACTCCAATATTCTTGCCTGGAGAACCCCATGGGCAGAGGAACCTTGCAGACTACAGTCCATGGGGTCACAAAGAGCTGGATATGACTGAAACGACTGAGTTCACACAGAAATTGTCATACTGAATGAAGTAAGTCAGATAGAGAAAGAGAAATATCATATGATATCCCTTACATGCAGAATCTAAAAAGACATGATACAAATGAACTTATTTACATAACAGAAATAGTCTCACAGACTTGGAGAGCAAACTTATGGCTGCCAAGGGGAAGGATGGGAGGAAGGGATAGTTAGAGAGTTTGGGATAGACAAGCATACTGTTTAAAATGGATAGCCAACATGGACCTATTGTATAGCACAAGGAACTCGGCTCCATGTTACATGGCAGCCAGGATGGGATGGGAGTTTGAGGGAGCATGGGTACATGTATATGTATGGCTGAGTCCGTTTGCTATCCACCCGAAATGATCACATTACTAATTGGCTATGCTGCTAAGTTGCTTCAGTCATGTCTGACTCTGTGCGACCCCATAGATGGCAGGCCACCAGACTCCCCCGTCCCTGGGACTCTCCAGGTAAGAATACTGGAGTGGGTTGCCATTTCCTTCTCCAATACGTGAAAGTGAAAAGTGAAAGTGAAGTCATTCAGTCATGTCTGACTCTTAGCGACCCCATGGACTGCAGCCTACCAGGCTCCTCCGTCCATGGGATTTTCCAGGCAAGAGTACTGGAGTGGGTTGCCATCTCCTTCTCCGACTAATTGGCTATACTCCAATACAAAATAAAAAGTTAAAAAAATAGACATTAGAGTGCATCAGGGAAGGCCCGTATAGAGCACATCCTATTCATTTATACATGGTTTGAGACATTAAAAACAGATTCATTGGAGAGATGTGCATATCTGCATATTTGTACAATCATATTTGTGTTCAAATCTACCTTGATAAATCTCTAAAAGCAACACTCATATCAGACAAAATAAACTTTAAATTAAGGACTGTTACAAGAGACAAAAGAACGATACTACATAATGATCAAGGGATCAATCCAGAGACCATGGGGCTAAATAAATACCAAGTTAAACTTCCTCCCTGCAACAAAGGGCTAAGCCAGACAATCTACAATTACTTTTCAGGATTTTTTTTCTAACTGTACATATAAATGTCCCTCAGTATGGACTGGAGTCAAACATCACACTTGAGTTTAACTCTTTTAAATTGTAGCAAAATACACATACCATTTTAACCACTTTAAAGTATGCAATTCATTGGTATTAAGTGCATTCACAGTATTATGCAACCATTACCATTGTCTAGTTCCAATACCTTTCATTACGCTGAAAGGAAGCCTTTCAGCCATTAGCAGTCACTTCCCATCCCCTACTTCCAGTAATCTAATCAACCACTAACCTGCCATCAATCTCTGTGGATTTACCTAGTCTGAACATGTCCTGTAAGTTGAATCACATAATATGTGGTCTTTTTGTCTGGATTCTTTCACTGAGAATAATGTTTTCAAGGTTTATCCATGTTCTAGCATCTATCAGTACTTCATTGCTTTTTATGGCTGAATAATACTCCACTGTATGGATACAGCACATTTTGTTTATCCATCCACCACTGATAAGGCCATTTGATTTTCTTATACCTTTTGGCTACTGTAAGAAGTGCTGCTATGACTATTCATGTATTAAGTTCTTGTTTGAACAATTGTTTTCAATTATTTTAGGTCCTATACCTAAAAGTGGAATTGCTGGACCATATGGTAATTTTTCATTTAACTAATTTCAGTTCAGTTCAGTCGCTCACTCATGTCTGACTCTTTGCGACCCCATGAATTGTAGCACGCCAGGCCTCCCTGTCCATCACCAACTCCCGGAGTTCACTCAGACTCACGTCCATTGAGTCTGTGATGCCATCCAGCCATCTCATCCTCTGTCGTCCCCTTCTCCTCCTGCCCTCAATCCCTCCCAGCATCAGAGTCTTTTCCAATGAGTCAACTCTTCGCATGAGGTAGTCAAAGTACTGGAGTTTCAGCTTTAGCATCATTCCTTCCAGAGAAATCCCAGGGCTAATCTCCTTCAGAATGGACTGGTTGGATCTCCTTGCAGTCCAAGGGACTCTCAAGAGTCTTCTTCAACACCACAGTTCAAAAGCATCAATTCTTCGGTGCTCAGCTTTCTTCACAGTCCAACTCTCACATCCATACATGACCACAGGAAACACCATAGCCTTGACTAGATGGACCTTAGTCGGCAAACTAATGTCTCTGCTTTTGAATATGCTATCTAAGTTGGTCATAACTTTTCTTCCAAGGAGTAAGCACCTTTTAATTTCATGGCTACAATCACCATCTTCAGTGATTAACTTATTTAGGGACCATCAAACTGTGTTTCTCATGGGCTATATCATTTTACATTTATGTTTAATTTTATAACTATTATTAAATAACATGATGTAGGAACAAGCAATTATGCTGGCTTCTTTGTATTGCCCAGATTCAGTTTATTGGACACCTCCACAGACAGAACTTTTTGGTCACTGAAACTAAAGCACCTCTTCCTCCCCATACCCAGGGACTTACAGGCTACTATTGCACTCTTCTCACAGCACTTTCAGATTGTCTGGAATTATTTAATCATTCATTTGCTTGTTTATTGCCTATCTTTCTCTTCTAGAATGTAAGCTCCATGAGAGTGGCACTGTTTTGCCTTGTTTTTCACTATATCTCCAGTGCCTGAAACTGTACCAGGCACAAGTAGGCATTTCTTTAGTGAATAAATAGTACTCAAGGCTAAAAAGAATTATTATAAGACAGAGGAAGATCCAGACCCAGTACATATTAATTTTCTTACTTCTCAAAAAAAAAAAAAACAAAAACCAATTCTGGATGGCAACAGGCTCTAAAGGCTAAAGAAAGGAAAGAAATGTGGTCACAAAGGCCACCCAGTTAGTGACACCATTGACCAACGACAGACTGCTTAGTTTCAATTATGCATTAAGGCTCAGCCTCTATTTCAAAGACCAGTCACAACTGCAACTGGTTGGTTTTGTTCCTTAGGTTAAGACAAAAGTCCTTAGCCCTTAATGTAAGTTTGCTTCAGGCTTTCACTTTGCTTTGTTCTGTCCTGTTTATCAAATGGAAGCCTCAAAGAAGTCACTTTAACATCAAAGCAAAAAAGTCAAGTTACTTTGTAGGATCCTTCAACGTGTACACACCTGCTTTTATCCAGCTTGGGTCTTTTTCACAAGGATCAGATTCTTGCTGTTTGAATAAGAGAGAAAGAAGAACAGAGAGAAATGTCTGAGTTGAGCACCAAGCCTTTCAAAGGTCTCACTCTTTCTTAGGAGATGAAGATACCATGGCTTCATGCAGTAAACTGCTTATTCAAAGACACAGAGCTCCCTGGTGGCAGGGCAGATTGCCAATCTACACTCACCAGTAGAACATCAGTTCCATGAGGGCAGAGACCTTGCCTTTCATGGTCACTGCTTGATTTCAGAATAGAACAATGCCCGCAGTCTACTCAATGAACGTTTCCTTGGCTCCACAGTGCCTCCATGTTTCCAAGCTTTCAGAGGCACAGCACAAATACAAGTGTTTTCCTAGGCTCTGCCGAACTACCTGAATTTAAAGACTGACAATAAACACCTGGGTTAGAGTCACATGGGCTTCCCTTGTGGCTCAGCTGGTAAAGAATCCACCTACAAAGCAGGAGACCTGGGTTCAATCCCCGGGTTGGGAAGATCCCCTGGAGAAAGGAAAGGCTACCCATTCTAGTATTCTGGCCTGGAGAATTCCATGGACTGTATAGTCCATGAGGCCGCAAATAATTGGACACGACTGAGTGACTTTCAGTCACTTAGAGTCACATGAGGATGTGCTGTGGAGTGAATTCAACAGTCAGGGCCTGTGGGTTCTGCAGCTATAGAAATGGCCTTCTACGGGAGAAGGAGGCCAATGCAGTCCTGTTCAGGGGCTTAGGTGGAATCAGGGAACATTGATGACAAAGCTGTCTCATGGGAATTCAAGGTTTGAAAACACGATTATCAGTTTCCTAGGCCTTGGCTTATTTACTTACTTCCTTCAGAGATCTGTGCTGTTCCTCGATTAAAATAATAATAATGGTGGCATATCATGGATAGTCAAACTAGAAAATTTTGAAATCAGAGTAAACCTTTTAAAATTTTGGTATGTTTTGGGCAGGGTGAGAGGAACTCTTGCTGATGGTAGGGGTGGTTCTTGACCAAATCATCTGAGAAAACAGCAGTTTTCAATATCCTGCCCCTTGGCACACTTGACCACTATGGGCTATCAGTGCTTAGAAGATTCTATTTTTAAAAATGAAGATATTGGTCCAATTAAAGGGCTCTCAAAGCTTTTCCCACAGGAGCTACTAATTAACCTTTCTGGGATTTAACAAAGTTTGTGCTAACATTGATATCTAAGGTTTTTAAAAAATCATTATGATGCTACCTTGATTTTTAAAATTTTATTTTCCTCTCTTCCTAGTCTTGTCGGTAAGGGGCAAAAAAGAAAAAAATTGCCAGATATGCTTCATCTTTCTCCTTTCCATTACTTTTTTGTCCTGAACCAAGAATGAACAGTGCAACTGGGGCTTCCTGCTTTTTAGCACATGGAGTTGTCATCCTTGACATCAATAAAGTTGGGAAAAGCCTCTGTTTTCTCTTTCTTGGACTATTCTGAGACATGTGTCTGCAGATGTAGAGTTTGACTATTCTCAGGTTACTCTAAATTCCAAGTAAGATGAAATCAAGGGTGTCTCTGTATAGCCCTGTTTCTGATCCTATTTTTCAATGTCTCCCAGCATCACCAAAAAGCTCTTATACTTAAGCACGTTCCACATGCAGAGAAAATGGGGGCTCCGAGATGACTGAGAGAGTAGCTCCCTCTCAGGGCTTATAATCTTGAGACACATGAAAGATTAGAATATGTAAATAAGAGATAGAGAATATGTGATTTAAAATGAGGATTTAGAACTGAGGATTTAAAATGGAATACTACCTTAAAGATGGGACAAACTGAATGAAATTCAACCTAAGATTGAATGCCAGTTTCTCAGGAGACTTCTATAGAGCCAGGCTTTGTGAGCAAAGTGAAGGCTAGAGAAAGGAAAAACACAAAACAGAGAAAAAAAGAGAGTGAAGAAACTAGAGCAGAGAAGAGAGGAGAAAGAGGAAAAGAGAGATAGACACACATAAACCAGGAGGTCAAGTAGGCAGGGAAAGAGAAAATGTTGATGGGGAGGAAAAAGGGAGTTGGCAAAGGCAGCTACTACTTGTCCAAATAACATCTTTGTGTATTGAAAAACCACTCTTCTTCCTTAAGACATTTTTTTTTTCCATATGCCAGGAAAAAATGCCACAATAATTATCACTATCTATGATGACAAAGAATGTGATGGCGCCTCCTAGAACCGTGCCGCACACACCGTGCACAGCCTCACATCCTGGCCACGCAGACTTCATAACAGTTAGGCTCCTACACTTCATCTTCAAAACTATGACTCTAGAATATGAGGATGAGCAGCTTCATGAATGATCAACAACATCCTAAGGAACCAGAAGCTGAGATAATCCAAATTCCAAAGCCGGCTTTATGGGCTGTGAAGCTATGCAGTTGCACGGGGCCTCACCAGCAGAAAGGCTCCACACTTGGTTTAATACTCTGCTGTCACCATTGTAATATTCTTAACAATTTTTGAACAAGAGGCTCCATATTTTCATTTCCACTGGGCCCTGCAAATTATGAAGCTGGTCCTGACTAATTTCAAACTGGATTTTCTCTGGTTGGGTCCATCCCCAAGAAAAATATGTAACACAGATATGAACTTTTATTCTAAAGACCTGAACAGGAAAATACAGAGGTAGGTGACAAAACAATTTCAAAATGGATAATGACAAATCAAGAGAAAAGCTTTTCACTTCTGGGAAAAGGCAGGCATTTGAGGTCTGTTTCAGACTCATTATTTGTTCTCAACTAAGAAGCACAACATAAAGCCACTTTTTGTGTGAGCCAGTCCACTCCTCTTCAATGAAAACAATTTTTTAAAGAAAGAAAGGTCAACTGACTTCCTAGGGAACAGAAAAATGCAGCATGAAAAAAAAAATGTTTACCCAACTTTGTCCATGATACCAAAACAAGCCTTTGACCATTCTCAGCAAAAACATGGCAGTACTTTTCTGCCATGCTGTAAGAAAAAGTGGTCTTCACTGAGAAAAACCTCAGAAAAGAGGCCTTGATGATGGATTTGTGCAAAAAGCCCAATCTCCTTGCTATGTACTTTGATCTCCTTTACAGGTTAAAAAATAAATAAATACATAAATAAATAGCTGTAAAGAAAATAGAATGTTCTAAAATATTCCATAGACATTTATCACTATTCTGGGGTTTGGAACTCAGACATTTTCTTCTGATGTATCTGAATGATTTCTCCAAATAAAGCTAAGGAAAATGACAAAGAATATCATTCATTGTGTGGATTGTACAGAATTGCAAACATACCTATTCTCTGGGGAAAGGAAGTGAATCCAGGATTTAGTTATAAGCCTCGTTTCCTATGCCACAAATGTCTGCAGCCTATGTGTGCTTTGCTTGCCTTGCTTTGGTTTTGGTTTTTATTTATTTTTGTTTTTCCATAATTAGCAACTATGAACACACATGTACAACAGGGAGCACAAAAGCATGGCACAGGATAAGTAGTCACTGCCCTGGGATCAGAAGTCACATCTCTATTTCTCTGCCTACTGATTTCTTTCACTTTCTAGACTCTCTTGCCCCAACTTTAAAAAAGAAATTGCTCTCTCTCCACTGAAATTCCACCTCTGCTCTTGCATGTTACCATTTTTTTTCCCAGTAGATCCTTGAAAATACCTAGCAGTCATTTAAAATCCTGCCTAATAATTAAAAAACTGGACCATATCTACGTCTATTGGCTCTTTCATCTTTTGGGCTCAAGAGTCACATTCACTTGTTTCTTCATCGGTCTTATAACTTAATTTTGCAGGCATTTTTTAATAGAAGAAAAACAGACTAAATAATATTTATCCAAAGAAAACACCTCCTCTTTCTCGGTAAGACACTGTCGGGGGAAAGGGGCCCTGTGTCATTTAATCTATAGCTGACCTGTGGATTTTTTGGCTGCACGGCTCTGGAGTGGCGAGCAGCCGAGAGGAGACACCCTATGTCCAAGGTCAGTAGTGGTGGCTGTGAAAAGATACCCCACATCGAAGGTAAGGAGCAGTGGCTGCACTTTGCTGGAGCAGCCGTGAAAAGATATCCCACGTTCAATGTAAGAGAAACCCCAATAAGATGGTAGGCACAGAGTGAGGGAATCAGAGGGCTGCTGCTGCTGCTGCTGCTGCTAAGTTGCTTCAGTGGTGTTCGACTCTCTGCAACCCCAGAGACGGCAGCCCACCAGGCTCCCCCGTCCCTGGGATTCTCCAGGCAAGAACACTGGAGTGGGTTGCCATGTCCTTCTCCAATGCATGAAAGTGAAAAGTGAAAGTGAAGTCACTCAGTCGTGTCCGACTAGTAGCAACCCCATGGACTACAGCCTACCAGGCTCCTCCGTCCATGGGATTTTCCAGGCAAGAGTGCTGGAGTGGGGTGCCATTGCCTTCTCTGAATCAGAGGGCAGACAGACTGAAATCACAGTCATAGAAAACTAGTCAATCTAATCACATGGACCTCAGTCTTGTCTAACTCAATGAAACTAAGCCATGCCGTGTAGGGCCACCCAAGACAGACAGGTCTTGGTGGACCGTTCTGACAAAACGTGGTCCACTGGAGAAGGGAATGGCAAACAACTTCAGTATTCTTGCCTTGAGAACCCCATGAACAGTAAGAAAAGGCAAAAAGATAGGACACTGAAAGATGAACTCCCCAGGTCAGTAGGTGCCCAATATGCTACTGGAGATCAGTGGACAAATAACTCCAGAAAGAATGAAGAAACAGAGCCAAAGCAAAAACACCCAGTTGTGGATGTGACTCATGACAGAAGCAAGGTCCAATGCTGTAAAGAGCAATATTGCATAGGAACCTCGAATGTTAGGTCCATGAATCAGACAAATTGGAAGTGGTCAAACAAGAGATGGTAAGAGTGAATGTCGACATTTTAGAAATCAGCTAACTAAAATGGACTGGAATTGGGTGAAATTAACTCAGATGACCATTATATCTACTACTGTGGGCAGGAATCCCTTAGAAGAAATGGAGTATCCATCATAGTCAACAAAAGAGTCTGAAATGCAGTACTTGGATGCAATCTCAAAAATGACAGAATGATCTCTGTTCATTTCCAAGGCAAACCATTCAATACCATGGTAATCCAAGTCTATGCCCCAACCAGTAATGCAGAAGAAGCTGAAGTTGAATGGTTCTATGAAGACCTACAAGATCTTCTAGAACCAACACCCAAAAAAGATGTCCTTTTCATTACAGAGGACTGGAATGCAAAAGTAGGAAATCGAGAAACACCTGGAGTAACAGGTAAATTTGGCCTTGGAGTACAGAATGTAGCAGGGCAAACGCTAATAGAGTTTTGCCAAAAGAATGCACTGGTCGTAGCAAACACCCTCTTCCAACAACACAAGAGAAGACTCTACACATGGACATCACCAGATGGCCAACACTGAAATGAGATTGATTATATCTTTGCAGCCAAAGATGGAGAAGCTCTATACAGTCGGCAAAAACAAGACTGGGAGCTGACTGTGGCTCAGATCATGAACTCCTTATTGCCAAATTCAGACTTAGTAGGGAAAATCACTAGACCATTCAGGTATGACCTAAATCAAATCCCTGATGATTATACTGTGGAAGTGAGAAATAGATTTAAGGGACTAGATCTGATAGACAGAGTGCCTGAAGAACTATGGATGGAGGTTCATTACATTGTACAGGAGACAGGGATCAAGACCGTCCCCAAGTAAAAGAAATGCAAGAAAGCAAAATGGCTGTCTGGGGAGGCCTTACAAATAGCTGTGAAAAGAAGAGAAGCGAAAAGCAAAGGAGAAAAGGAAAGATACACCCATTTGAATGCAGAGTTCCAAAGAATAGCAAGAAGAGATAAGAAAGCCTTCCTCAGTGATCAGTGCAAAGAAATAGAAGAAAACAATAGAATGGGAAAGACTATAGGTCTCTTCAAGAAAATTAGAGATACCAAGGGAACATTTCATGCCAAAAGGGGCTCAATAAAGGACAGAAATGGTATGGACCTAACAGAAGCAGAAGATATTAAGAAGAGGTGGCAAGAATACACAGAAGAACTGTACAAAAAAGATCTTCACGACCAAGATAATCATGATGGTGTGATCACTCACCTAGAGCCAGACATCCTAGAATGTGAAGTCAAGTGGGCCTTAGAAAGCATCACTATGAAAAAAGCTAGTGGAGGTGATAGAATTCCAGTTGAGCTATTTCAAATCTTGAAAGATGATGGTGTGAAAGTGCTGCACTCAATATGCCAGCAAATTTGGAAAACTCAGCAGTGGCCACAGGACTGGAAAATGTCAGTTTTCATTCCAATCCCATCTCACATGCTAGCAAAGTAATGCTCAAAATTCTCCAAGCCAGGTTTCAGCAATACGTGAACTGTGAAATTCCAAATGTTCAAGCTGGTTTTAGAAAGGGCAGAGGAACCAGAGATCAAATTGCCAACCAGAGATCAAATTGCCAAATTATTGGATCATTGAAAAAGCAAGAGAGTTCCAGAAAAAACATCTATTTCTGCTTTAAGGACTATGCCAAAGGCTTTGACTGTGTTCAGTTCAGTTCAGTTCAGTCGCTCAGTCATGTCTGACTCTTTGTGACCCTATGAATCGCAGCATGCCATGCCTCCCTGTCCATCACCAACTCCTAGAGTGCACCCAAACCCATGTCCATTGAGTCAGTGATGCCATCCAACCATCTAATCCTCTGTCATCCCCTTCTCCTCCTGTCTTCAATCTTTCCCAGCATCAGGGTCTTTTCAAATGGGTCAGCTCTTTGCATCAGGTGGCCAAAATATTGGAGTTTCAGCTTCAACATCAGTCCTTCCAATGAATATTCAGGACTGATTTCCTTTAAGATGGACTGGTTGGATCTCCTTGCAGTTGAGGGAGTCTCAAGAGTCTTCTCCAACACCACAGCTCAAAAGCATCAATTCTTTGGGGATCAGCTTTCTTTATAGTCCAACTCTCACATCCATACACGACCACTGAAAAAACCATAGCCTTGACTAGATGGACGTTTGTTGACAAAGTAATGTCTCTGCTTTTTTATATGCTGTCTAGGTTGGCCATAACTTTCCTTCCAAGGTGTAAGTGACCTGCCTCTTGAGAAACCTGTATGCAGGTCAGGAAGCAACAGTTAGAACTGGACATGGAACAACAGATGGGTTCCAAATAGGACAAGGAGTACGTCAAAGATGTATATTGTCATCCTGTTTATTTAACTTATATGCAGAATACATCATGAGAAACGCTGGGCTGGATAAAGCACAAGCTGGAATCAAGATTGCCCAGAGAAATATCAAAAACCTCAGATATGCAGATGACATTACCCTTACGGCAGAAAGTGAAGAAGAAATAAAGAGCCTCTTGATGAAAGTGAAAGAGAAGAGTGAAAAAGTTGGCTTAAAGCTCAACATTCAGAAAACTAAGATCATGGCATCTGGTCTCATCACTTCATGCCAAATAAATGGGGAAAAAATGGAAACAGTAACAGACTTTATTTTTGTGGCTCCAAAATCACTGTAGATGCTGACAGCAGCCATCAGATTAAAAGATGCTTGCTCCTTGAAAGAAAAGCTATGATCAACCTAGACAGCATATTAAAAAGCAGAGACATTACTTTGCCAACAAAGGTCCATCTAGTCAAAGCTACAGTTTTTCCAGTAGTCAGGTATGGATGTGAGATTTGGACCATAAAGAAAGCTGATCCCCAAAGAATTGATGCTTTTGAGCTGTGGTGCTAGAGAAGACTCTTGAGAGTCTCTTGGACTGCCAGGATATCAAACCAGTCCATCCTAAAGGAAATCAGTCCTGAATATTCATTGGAAGGACTGATTCTAAAGCTGTAACTCCAATACTTTGGCTGCCTGATGCATAGAACTGAGTCATTGGAGAAGACCCTGATGCTGGGAAAGAGTGAAGGCAGGAAGAGAAGGGGACAACAAAGGATGGGATTGTTGGATGGCATCACCAACTCAATGGACATGAGTTTGAGCAAGATCCCGGAGTTGATGGACAGGGAAGCCTGGTGCGCTGCAGTCCATGGGGTTGCAAAGAATCGGACATGATTGAGTCACTGATCTGAACCTTTGGATGGTGACTACATAGCACTCCAGAGGGCTGTGGCAGGACTTCTCTCAGCTCACCTCTCCTGCCCCCAGTCAGACTTCACCAAGCTTACTGTCTTGCTCTTGGGAAAGTCCACATGTGCCTTAGGAGGACACTATTAGCTTCTCTATCCTTTGCCTGCCACTCTTATGCACTTGGTAAAAGTCCATGGATAAGTTAGAGGGTCATGCAGGCTTGCTCTCTGGATAGGGATCCTTGGCTTTCTAAATAGTCATGCCAGACAATATGCATCTACTCAAAGTTAGTTGAAATTGGGCTAGTTTCTCCTTACTCTGCCTATAACATATTCATCCTCTTCCTACCGCTCTTCCAGGAATGAAAGCAGTCCTGGGTTTTTTTTGTCTCCTAAGAAGAGAAAGAATTTATGTATATTTCTTTGTGTCCTTGGCTCTGCCACTGGTTTAAAAACACTTGGAATTCTGTTGCTTATTCTCATTGGTAGAGTAGAGGTGAAAGTCTCCTGCAATTTTCAAAACCTGAACTAGAACTCAACTCCTACATTTAAGGAGTTGAGTTGAATTCTACATGCATCTTTCCTCCTGGAACCTAAGGCTCCTGGCCAGTCCAGCCAGCTTCTTTGAGCCCATCTGCCAGTCCCTGTAGCATATGCCAGACACTTTACTGGAAGATATTTCAGTCAAACCCCTAGTTTGGAAATCCTAAACTTCTCACTTCATGGAGTTTTCACCCCTCACTTAGTTCTGTTTTCAGTTCTCCAGGACTAACAGCCTTCAGTCAGTCTCCCATTTATGTTTTCTCTTCAGCTTGTCAATTTAACAAGTATTGTCCTTTTAGACACCAGTGTGGTTCCTGACTCTCTTCTCAGTTGATCTGTTTCTTACTACCTTGGGTAATGGTTCTTCTCAACTGAATATAATCCTTGTTCCCTTTCACCTGGAGTGCTCTCTGCCAGCTCACCAATGAGTGGCATTTGGAGTGGTGTTCCCTTTTCTTTTCTCTAAGTCAACCAGGCTGTACCCCAGAAGCAAGTCTAACCCTGCTCACTGGTACCATTCTGATGCCCTATCACCCTCCACCTCACCTATAGATTTTCTAGACTCAGAGCCCACCCTCCAGTTCTTACTTTCCAGTCTATCTCTTTTATGCTCCACATACATACAGTTCTACCCCAATCTTCTGGTCTTCAGATAGACCTGCACACCACTCTCCATTTACCTGCTTTGTGATGGTTGCTGCTCAACTGTTAACATTACCGTACTACATGGGGTTGGGGGGAGGGCTATAGATTCTAGACTTGGAACCTCATGTAACTAAGCACAGAATGGTTTAATTGCACTCTTGTAACAACTGAACTATGCAGAGTATATATTATCATAGTTTAGTGTAAAAATGAGATGCCAACAATTCTTTTTAGTCTAATGTTTGCATGAGAATCCAGTAAAATATCTGAATTATCAAAAGCATCATGAAAGCCAGCATCATGATATAATGAAATGTTTCTAGAGGAAAAAACAGCAAGATAGTCTTTCTTCTATTTGCATATTCCATGAAGAACCATGCTAGAATGGCACGTGTATGTAATAAGGACTGTCTACATGTTTTACTCTGCTCCTTTGCTTCATCAGGGATTAGGGTGTCCTGAGACAGCTTTTTCTCTTTGGGAGGGCTGAGCTTCAGGTGGTAAAAAAGGGACATGGGAGGGAGAGAGGGCTACAGGTGTCTTGGTCCTCCAAGTTCTCACTTCATTTGCCCTGAGGTTTGGGGCTGTCCTGGCACCTTTTCCTGACATGACTTCATTATCCACAATATGGAGATTGAATTACTTCCTTGCCTACTCACACCAAGTACCCAGATTGTGAAAGTTAATGTCTACACAGCACTGTATGTTCTTTAACCCAAAGGCGCTCAACAAATGCAGAGTCATATTATAATGATACATTGGCCCTGTGGTTTAGTGACTTCCTTAATTTGGGAGAGAAGGAAAAGGTAGTTCAAAATTAAAATGTTTGCAATATGTTGAAATGTTCCTTGTGGATCCTTTGCTAACTTCCTCGTATTGAAAATACTGGAGAGAGTGGGAAAGAGATGGAAGGGAAAGCATAGATTCTACGCTTTCTTTGCTTCTGTGCCAGTTTCTACCACATAGAGTTTTCATCAAACAAAAAGTCTAAGGCAGAGATGGAGTGAATTTTGACTTAGGGTTCAGAAGACTTGCAGGTCTAGTCTTAGTCAAATCACTTATTCTCTATGTGACCTCAGTTGAGCCACTAATCTTCTCCAGACCTCAGTTTCATATCTGTTAAATGGGGTGACAATAAACCTGCCTGCTCCGATCACTGCTGTGAAGATTAATTTAGCTAGTGTATGTTAAGGATGACACACGTTAAGTACAGTGTATAAGCAACACAGAGTCTTACTGCTGTCATGTTGACGAAGAACTTTGGAATAAACTCAATTATATCACTTGAATCTTCGCCCTCATCAAATTAATATCCTGATGATTAGTAAATTAAGTTCCATTTCTGCAAAGCACAAAAGAAAAAAAGTGTTTCTGAGCCGACACCATCTTAGGTCCATCTAGGAATATGATTTATACATGTTGCAATACTCCCAGGAGCAGATGTATGAAACGTATCATTTCTTCTTACTTCTATTTCTTTTTTATCTCCCACGAAGTAAAATTCTAACTCTTATAAAACATATAATACAGTGGATAACTCAGACAGTGTGAAAGAGACTTCTAGAAGTATGTAACAAATTATCCTGGAAGGTGGGGTGATGTATTTGGCACGTTGCTTCAGAAAAGAATAATATGATTGAAAACCAAACCCTACCATGACAAATGGTATATGCCAAGAATAAACAATGATTAAATACCTGGAAATCTATTCATGTAATTCAGTACACTAACAGAATCAGAAATCCAACCAGATTACTGTCTCAGTAGAGGTTAATAAAGCTCTTGACAAGATTCAATCCCAAAATGATAAAAATGTATTAAAAGCACATTCACTAAAATGAGAAGAAATACAAGCAAGTTTGCTATTGTTTCACCACTAAGAATTCAATTATGCATCAAAGGTCCTAAATAAGGTAATTAAGAAAACAAATGAGATATAAATATTAGAAAAGAATATTTAAAAGATCTAAGAAAATCAATTGAAAAGAAATAAATGGCAAATATTTAAAAGAGTTTAATAGGTTGTTCAGACACAAGGTCACAATAGAAAAAATAATTTTTCTGCACACAACCAACCAATTGAAAGGTGAAAGTATCAAGAACATGTGTGTGTGTGTGGATGTGGGTGTGTCCAATATTCAATAATAAACCTACTGATAGAAGTGAAATACGTATGTAAAGAAAACCATAAGCCTTTACTACAGGGCATAAAGGAAGACATGAAGAAATAGAGGAAATATCAAAATCTGAACAGAGAGATTCAATTTTTACCTGTCAATTAATGCAATTTCAATCAAAATTACAACATATTTTATGGAACTTACCTAATTCCTGATTCTGAGGTCCATTAAAATTAAAAGGAAAATCTGCAAGGTCAACAAAATTTTGAAAATGACTAGTAATGAGAGGAAATATCTTATCCGGATGTCAGAACATATTTTAAAGCTCTAAGACACTTTTTTGTAAACTCTAAACTCTGAAATGACTCTACAACTGACAACTAGATCACTGAAACAGACTTCCCCAGTGGCTTAGCAGTAAAAAATCTGCTTGCATTGCAGGAGACATGGGTCAGATCCCTGGGTCGGGAAGGTGCCCTGGAGGAGGGCATGCAACCCACTCCAGTGTTCTTGCCAGGAGAATTCTATGGACAGAGGAGCCAGGCAGGCCGTGGTCAGGGGTGTCACAAAGAGTCGCACATGACTGAAGCAACAAGCACAAGTACACACAAGACTACTGAAACAGACGCGAGCACCAGCAGAATATGGCAAAAATTAGCACCGTTTATGCTAAAAGTAGCGTATTATCTCAGGAGAAAAGGACAGACCTTAATGATTCTGGGAAAGCATACATTTACTGAAGAAAAAAATCCTCTATATTTGTACCTAGTACCATACATAAAACTGAATTCTACAAGGAACGAAGAGACCAAAGGGAGTAGAGATGTCTTCAGTATTACAAGTAAACACCAGAGAAGTTTTTGAATATTAGGATAAAAAAGCCTTCTTAAATAAGATAAAAATCCAGAAATAATAGAAGTTATTGAAGGATGTGACTAACAAAAATGTAAAGGCTTTATAGAACAAAGCACAAAGATACTACTTACACAAAACGTATACATTAGTTCAAGGTTTGCCTTGACTGTCTTGTTTTCTGCATTTCTAATTTTTACTTCATAAAATACAAATATTGGATTTATAATATTGTTTATGCAAGATCTATATCCCCATTTAGCTCATCCCCTTCCTACCACACTCAATTCCAGACTCTGCTTAGGGAAAATGTGTAAAATTAACCAATGTCAGAGAGGAAACTATTTAATTCCCATTTCATTTCCATTTTCTCACATAGGGAAATGGGTTTAAAACTGAAATTGAGGATTAATTAGATGAAAAAAAATCAAGAGCGCATGTAGTCATGTTAACTGGGTCCCAGTGTCCTGGTACTGAAGGGTCCTAATCCCCTAGGGTGCTATTAGTATTTGTACTGACAGGTGTGACTAATGCTCCACTATAAACTTGTCTGAGAGTACAGCAGAGAGGCCTGAAGAAAAACTGGCACTGTTCTTAATTCTTTAGAACGGGAAAAAAGATTGATTCTGGAAATTACAAAATAATTTATTTTTTATTAATTGAATACTTTTAACTGAAATAATTTAAAAATAATAATTTTAAGCCTATGACCCATAAAGAATATAGAACTGGCTACTTTTACTTCTGTAAGTCTGAATTCCTGTTTTTTTCCCAGAACTCCCTCAGGCTGTGCAGTTTGCAAACTAGACCCTTCCTAGAGACAAAGGCTCTTCTGGGTCCCTTCTCTGGTTTTCCCCGACTCAAAGCCATCCTTCCAAAGAGGGACTAGAAATACAACCCAGGTAGAGAAAGAAGCACTGGGGGGATACTGAACAAAGAACGAGTCAAGAGCAAGTGGAATGTCTTATTTTTTTAAGAGCTGTAATATTGGGAGTTTTGTCCACATCTAAATAAAGCTCTTCACTTCTTATTTTACCCCTTTTGAATCTTTTCATACTAGTACTGTACAACAGCCCAAATGAGAAATTTTCTGTCATTTTCAAACCTTAATATCAAGTTAGTTTGTTTTATACCAGTTCCCAACTCTCTGCCTTAACATATTAAGTAACACAAATGTCATGTTCTACCAATAGTAAACAGACTTACTAAAATAGAACTCTCTGTATTAACCTTATACATTTCCTACAGGCCAGAAAACAATGAAGTAGCAAAACTCAAATGTTTCTAAACCCACAAATTACCATGATGTTAATTAACTAAGCTGACAAGCATAGAACATTCCAGATGAAGAGGTCTGTTTAAGAGGTTAGAGTTTGGCTACACTATATGTATAGAAAAATTAAACCGTTAAAGCACGCAGTATATTTTTAGCCCTGAGATGATGCTACATAGTTCTAAATTCAGTTAGAAAGGGCATAAGAAATACAAACTAAGAAGACTGAACTTTTTAATTTAAGGTTAAAACAAGTATAGGAAAACAGATTTGTGGCACATTAAAAATATGGCACTCCCAGGTATATAAGTAGACATATAACTCTGCCTCCTTTCATAATATCATTAAAATGACCCCCAAAATACAAAACAAAAGGGAAAACTTACATCCTTTAAGGAACTTAAAGAGGGTTACATTCACACAACAGAAATTTCAAGGTATTTCTATTTAATAAAAGAGCAGATGGCATTTGTCTGTAGAGAAGGCATGACCATATATGTAACCCTCTGGCACAGAAGTGGGAGAGGCTCCAGCAGAAACTCATTAACACTCATTATTGTGGGGCACCTGGGAACTTACCTGAACCCCAGCAGGGTTTGCAGAAGCATCCACCCAAGGAAGCCCCCTGGGTGGGAAATTCTCTGCTTTCCCAGTTTGCCCTTGATGCTGATCTCTGTACCATCTGCAGAACAAGAACACTGTCCCGGCCTCCTCTTGGTGGTCAAGCAAGAATGAAAAAGAAACTCACTGGCACAAAGCTGATGTTCCTTGTCACCAAAGCTATGGCTCCAGCTCTCTAACGGCTACTCCAGGCTGCTAGATTTCTGATATAAAGCAATACTAAGACTATTCCTTCTTTCCTTTATTTGTACCTCAGAGAGACCATCTGTGTCAGTTAGCAACTTATTCACTGTCAATTCCAGTTCACTCTTCTTTGCTCTGCTTTGCAAAACTAAAGCTGAACCCTGTAAACATTTCTTCTTTGCCAGCTGGTAAAATATTAGGCTTTGTCAACAAAGGAAGCTGGAGGGCCCCTGCAAGGCACAGTAGCAGAAAGGGTTTCTCTTCCTAGTTCTGGTGTGCTTTTCTTCTTGCTTCTATTGCATTTCTGCAGCAGTGTGTTTGAGGCCCAGTAGTATTTACTTTCTAGTGAGTTTTTCCAGTACCCTAGTGCACACATTCCTGTGGAGCTCCCCAAGCCCATTGACACCATGGTGGGTGACTTCCTGTTCAACAGCTGTGGCCAGCTGGTATTTCAGCAATGGCTTCATGTGGAACAGCTCTGGTCGGCTAAGACTCAGTGAATTTGTCTACTACACTGAGCTGCAAACACACCTTTTCCAATGAGGTCTAACTTTCAACCTTGTTTGGACAAGAGAGGATCTTGCTTCTAAATTCTTAGTTTCTTCCTTGCTTCGTCCCCCCCAGCCATAGAGGAATCAACTATTCCCTGCATTTGCCATTCAAGTGTTCCTCAGAATCCTCTTACCCTTTTTGCCACTTAACACCTTAGATAGGTTAATAATACTTTACATTAAATTGTACCTCTTCAAAACATTGGCAAGATTTGCCTCCTGACTGAACCCTGCCTGTTGCATTGTCTCAGTATTTTATGTTAACAAGCAATTTTTTAATGAGTGAACAAAGGAGAGAGTAAGAGTGAAGAACACAGGGAAAGATGCTGTTTAAAAAGCACTATAAAAAGATGTTGCCAAAAGATGCAAACAGCCGCAAAGTGTCAAAGTAAAAGCATTCCTGGGAAATCGTTTTGCTTAAAGAATCAACAGAATATTTATGAGAATTTCAAATCTGTCTTTTCAACTAGATTCAAGTTGGTACTTTATACACAGAACGAGAACAAACTCTCATGAAGAGGAAACACCTAAGAAAGTATAAATAGATTTGCCAAGTTTAAAACCATAATCAAGATAGGGAATAGCACCTGGATTCTAGGAGAAAAAAATAATTAACAATGTCTCATTTCAAGAAAAAAATTAAACATCAAAGCAAGAAAAAAAAAGGTTAATAGCAAAGAACAGACTGATTCCAGACTTCTCCTCCACAACATTAACAATTAGAAATAAAGTGAAGCAACAACCACTGAGCTTTGAAAGAAAAAAATTACAATATAATTTTTCAATATCCAGGAGTTATCATTCTTAAGTAAAGACAATAGAAAAAAATCTCAGCTTGGACAAAGTCATAAAACATTGCACTAAATATCCTTCCTAAAAACAGTTCTCAAAAAGCACCCAACTGGTAGAGGAAGGACTCAAAATTAAGAGCTCAAAAATGGAGTATTATTATGAAAAGACGGGTAGTAAGCATGAGTTCAGAAACTAAATTTTCTAAGTAAAATTAAATGTAATTTACAAGGTCATAAGACAAGGAAAATTCTTAAAATTTTTAAATTAAAATATTAAAAGAAAAATGTAGTAAAATAATTTAAAAATCATAATTTAATTCTAAAGTTCAGGGAAGTTGTCACTGCTGCTGCTGCTAAGTCACTTCAGTCGTGTCCGACTCTGTGCGCCCCCACAGACGGCAGCCCACCAGTCTCCCCCATCCCTGAGATTCTCCAGGCAAGAACCCTGGGGTGGGCTGCCATTGCCTTCTCCAATGCATGAAAGTGAAAAGTGAAAGTGAAGTTGCTCAGTCGTGTCTGACCCTCAGTGACCCCATGGACTGCATGCAGCCTTCCAGGCTCCTCCGTCCAGGGGATTTTCCAGGCAAGAGTACTGGAGTGGGGTGCCTGAAAATCAACAGAGTATTTCATTTATGATTTGACAACTAGAGATAAAGTTGTACACTAATTATAAAGCTAATTTTAACTTAAAAGCAATGATTTCCAAATCACAAAAGGTGAAAAGGACAAAGAAACAATTTATACATGCAAATGAAAAAGGCCAACATTATACCCAAAACCATGTTAAGTGGTTGAGAAATAAATTTACTATTTTTCTTCCTTTATATTTTTCTGTACTTTCCAATTTGTTTACAATGACCAAGTATAATCCATATAATCAGGAACAAAATAACAGATATTAGAGAAGATCTTGGAACTCAAAGCTAAAATTTCAGAGATGACATTGCTCCTACTGTTAACTGCAAAGTATGTCAATCTACATGGACCTACAACTGCCTCCGTAAGGCCTGCAGAAGGAGACAGACTAGTCATAAGATGGAAACCGTGAAAGAGAGTGCTGTAAAGGGAGTCTTTTCCTTCTTTATTTACTGTAGGTTTTGGGGATTTTTTGCTCTCTGTGTGTATTTGTGTGTTTACCATGTCTATCTGAGTTCTCAATGGACCTGTGACCAATAAAAAAGTCTAGGTCTGATCACTGATTTAAAAATATCAGAAAAATAAGAGATTTTTGAGAAATCATCTATAATCCAACACCTTGTTTCACTCATGGAGAATAAGGCTGAGAAAAGTAAGTAACTTGTATACATTCAACCGGTAATGTTAGTTCCAATAAATGTATGGGATTAGCTGAATACTATAAAATTCATAGTTTTATGAAGCCTTTAGGGCTTCAGACAAGGTTCAATAAAAATGCCCTGTTGAATATGTAGGAACTTACCGAACAGAGTAGATATCTAAGATAGAAGCCAGCTCTAAAACTTTATGCTTGGGGAATTAATTGGCTACCTTGTCATCCAGATTTCAAAACTTGCAGGTTGCTCCTTTGGTTCTTCTTCAGCCTCTGGGCCTAAAACTACTGGAGAGGCTGCCCAGCTAGTAGCCAAATGTGGATCAGCCCCTGAGCCATTCCAAAACCCAGGCTCATAAATCTTCCAGTTGCTATCCCCAGGAGAAAGCACGATTAGATATTCACAAATAAAAATCATTAATAGATTTCAATGTAAACGGACCTGTAAACCTACTGAAGACCCAGTCCCTGAGTCCATAACAGCCCACAGTGGCTTTTACAGATACTTAAGATCTGAAAAACCAAAAATTTCTTTTTAGACTATCTGTCAAATACGGCTATTTTTTCCCCCAGAACATCAAAAGATTTTTTGCCAACTGCATGCCTACCTCCAGATTAAGACAGAAAGTGCCTTGAAAGTATGTGAGGAGGGGTACTTTGGGGTGTACGGTGCATACTTACAGGGAAATTAAGCCATTAAATTTAGTCAAGAGCTTTTACAGCTGTTTTGCTATTTTATGCTCTTTCATGAAAGATTTGGGAATCATTCTAAAATACCACGGTGTATTTTTAAAGAAAACCAACCCCAAAGATACTCTGCCCTCTCACTGGAAGTGAGATTTTCACTTTGGGAGAGTAACTGAAAGTTTCCCTTTGGGAGAGGAAGCCTGTGAGCGATAGAAAGAGAAGTTCTGGGCATGCTCCAGCCATCTGTGTCATCACTGTCAAATCCAGGCAGAGACCCCCAGAACACAGTACCAAGGTGCATAGGTAGTCATTTCACCCCCACTCTACTTGGTCTAGCTTATATTCGCATGGAACTGTAACCAAGACATAAGCGATTCTTCCATCTGACTCAAAATGTTACATATATGTATATACATATAGAGCAGGTCAGTTCAGTCGCTCACTCAGGTCCGCCTCTTTGCGACCTCATGGACTGAAGCACACCAGGCTTCCCTGTCCACCACCAACTCCCAGAGCTTGCTCAAACTCATGTCCATAGAGTTGGTGATACCATCCAACCATCTCATCCTCTGTCGGTCCCTTCTCCTCCTGCCTTCTATCTTTCCCAGCATCAGGGTCTTTTCCACTGAGGCAGTTCTTCGCATCAGGTGGCCAAAGTATTGGAGTTTCAGCTTCAGCATCAGCCCTTCCAATGAATAGTCAGGACTGATTTCCTTTAGTATTGACTGGTTTGATCTCCTTGCAGTCCAAGGGACTCTCAAGAATCATCTCCAACACCACAGTTCAAAAGCATCAATTCTTTGGTGCTCAGCTTTTTTTATAGTCCAACTCTCATATTCATACGTGACTACTGGCAAAACTGTAGCCTTGACTAGACGGATCTTTGTCGGCAAAGCAATGTCTTTGCTTTTTAATATGCTGTCTAGGTTGGTCATAGCTTTTCTTCCAAGGAGCAAGTGTTTTTTAATTTCATGGCTGTAATCACCATCTATAGTGATTTTGGAGCCCAAGAAAATAAAGTCTTTCACTGTTTCCCCATCTATTTACCATGAAGTGATGGGACCAGATGCCATGATCTTTGTTTTTTGAATGTTGAGTTTTAAGCAACTTTTTCACTCTCCTCTTTAAACTTCATCAAGAGGCTCTTTAGTTCCTCTTTGCTTTCTGCTGTAATGGTGGTGTCATCTGCATATCTAAGGTTACTGATATTTCTCCTGGCAATCCTGATTCCAGCTTGTGCTTCATCCAGCCTGGCATTTCACATGAGGTACTCTGCATATAAGAGTCGGACACGACTGAGCAACTTAACTCTCTAACTTTCACTTTCACTCTGCATATAAGTTAAATAAGCAGGATGACACTATACAGCCTTGATGTTCTCCTTTCCCAAATTGGAACTAATTATATACATATATATAATACATATTGTGTGTGCACATATATATATATGTATGTATGTATAATTTACATATTTGATCTTAATTCTGCCTTCACTATTCCTGCTGAAATTGAGCTTTCGTAGTTGAGATGGCTTTATAGAAAAGTGCTTCAGAGTCTTCAATTAGCAAATCCCTTTGGGCTTCCCAGGTGAGTAAGGATAAAGAATCCGCCTGCCAATGCAGTAGACACAACAGATGCGGTTTTAATTCCTGGGTCAGGAAGATCCCCTGGATTCGAAAATGGCAATCCACTTCAGTATTCTTGCCTGGAAAGAATATTCTTGGGCTGCTGTTCAGGAGATTGCAAAGAATTGGACACGAATGAGTGAATGAGCACACATTCCTTATATAAAGGTTCCATACAGATCCGTTCTGTACTGAATTCTTCTCTCTTGGGCATATTAATGGATAATGACTTAGGATAAATTTAGATTTGCACAGAGTAAGAATAATGAAAAAGCTGGCAAATGAGCACTATTTCCTGGGAAAATTTGATAAATAAGATCTCTCAGATACCTAAGACTATGTCCCCAGACATGACTGCTGTCTTTCTAAACTCTCTGGTATCAAAAAGACAAAAAAGAAGGTAGTAGGTAGCGGTAACTCTGTGTTTGTGTATGTGTGTTTATGTGTAAGCTCTATGGAATTCTCTCTCACACACCCAGATGAAAGACAGTGGGCAAAATTATTTCTCTGCCCCACATATTCAAAGTCTTATACCCCAAAGCAACAATATTTAAGTAACTAAGGAATTAATTAACTAATTAATTAATCTGGCACCAGTGATCCTCCAATTATTTATGAGGACACTTTTATGGGTCAACTAAAGAAGCCTGGCTAAGAAAGAAAAGAGCTTCACAACATAATGGCAAGTTAACCCCTCTGCTTTATACATCTGTACTTTAGCACTCAGAGATATGCACGTGTACACTAACAGGCAGCAGCTTTCTTTGTCATTAATTTTTCCTTTCACCACTGAGATCTTTTTTCTTCCTTTAAAATTGGTTTATGATGCTTTGACCAATATTATGCAAAGAGTTCTATAAGGCTTTTCAATTTCAAAGCATGCTAATACACCGAAAGCTTCCACTCAGGAATTAGCAATGGTCACAATTTAATTTAAATTCCTTGAATTTAAATAAAGAGACAATGCATCATTGGGAGGCATGGGCTTCAAATGCCTATAGGTACATTTCAAAGATACAACGTGATGGGAGATATTCACAGTAGACATCTGTTATGTACCCACTTAGCCAATATGAATAAGGAAAATAAAATCACAAGTAGATGTCCTTAATCTAAACCTTGCTGTTTTTCTTTCTTTTTTCAAACTACAGAGGAACTCCTTAAATAATCCAGAAATGATTCTCTGGAAATTGAAGGTAGTATCAGAAAGTAGTATTCCTAAAATAAATTTGATAACTAGTTTTGCCAACAGAGTATTCTGGGGTTGGATTAGAATTAGGGTTCAAAATGAGCTATTTTTAAATCACCCATGACCTTGAAGTCTCTACCAACATTTCCTTTTCTATCCTGGATATCAGATTTCAACTTTTAAAAAGAGTACATGGATATCTGCAAAGTGTTAAGGAACAAAGAACTAAGAAAAAGCCTAAGTGACAGCTGCCAATATTGCTACCTTTTAGGAGATCTTATTACTATGTATCTGCTCCCAGGAGGGTTAGAGCCAACCAGAAGGAAAAGGATAAAATTCAGTTTCCCTTTGTCTTACTTCTTAGAGTCCTCAATTCCTAATTTGGCATTTTTATTCTTTAGGAGAAGAATTACTAAGGTGCCTTTAACATTTTAAAGTACATTAAAGTAACATTAAAAAGTCACCCTGAGAGTTTCACAAAAGCTACAAAAACTCTTCCATCACAAAAGATAACAGAACATGAAGAAACACCACTGAAGAGGAAAAGCAACAGGTTGCATTTACTTGCTTTGATAGCATCTCTTTGGACAGAGGATGAACCCCATAGCTCTGAACAACAAAAAGGGTGGAGCTCTATATATACCCATGTGCTAGGTCATCCTATTGTCTCTGATGCTAGAGAAGGCCACGCAAAGTTATGTAGGGGTACTTTCTCTAATCATGGAAATAGTGCTCCCCTCATCCTTTATTTCCAGTTCTGAGACTCTCTCAGTGGTTCTTTCCTCCAAGACTCCTTTCAAGCTACTAGTCTTCTCTTCTAAAGTTCGTCTTGATAATAATATTTAGGCTTGACCATTTCCGAACGTGGGCTCTCACACAACTCAGATTCTTCAAAGTTGGGTCTTCGGTGCTATTCACGACCATTGCAAAGTTTGGACTAATGTGAAAATGGCCAGGCTATAAAGCTCTTAGTTGACAAGTTCACAAGAAACAGCAGACAATGTTCCCAACATGGTCAGTGAGTAGTTTCATGGTGAGTCCACTCTTTCATGACAATGGAGTCAGGGTATCTTCAACCCACCAATAATATTTGGGCAAAAATGAGTTAATTTTCAGAAGGGAAGGGGAAGACTTTTCTATAAACTTCCAGGGACATTTTAAATAGCCATTATTGAGCTATCAAAATTTAGTTCCTATGTATGGAATGCATTCACTATAAATAAAACATGACATTTCTTCCTCTTTACAATTTACTAAAAAGTCTAGCCAAGCATGAACTTTTTTTTATGACATCCTGCTTATTATAGAGATTTCTGCACATAACAGAGAACTGGCTTTCTAGATAGGCCTGTGCTTTCCTGTTGTTATATTATTGTGCTGCTGTTGTGACTGTTTAGTTTCTTTCTTCTATAAAAGTAGAGTGAATTAAAAAAGAGAACTTTGTGATATGCATGAACAGCCTAACAAAGCCACACTCATCCATTTAAAGTTCACATAGACCCCCAAACAGAACTGAAAGGCCAAATTAGTAGTTAAAATAACTCTTAAACAAAATCATATGCTTTAGCCATAAAGCATAATGCCATGTACTCATGATCCTTTTCCATCTGGGTTTACTGCTTTGTCTTTTAAATTTTGGCCCCTTAAATAAGTCTCTCTCTTTTTTAAATGACTACCAGCCTCAAATTGGAAACCAGCTTTATAACCTGGCAGCCACTACATTTGTGTTGCACACCTGCTCCTCTAATATCCACCACCTGATTTCTATAGTGTAGCAGAGACAGAGATACATTCATCTGGGACTGCTCTCAAACCTCCATGTATACCCAGATCACCCAGGAATCGGTTACACCTAATTGTCAGGTCTCATCTTGAAAGTTTCAGATTCAGAAGATCTTAGATGGGGCCTGGAATTATGAATTACATACCCAGGTCATTCTGAAAAATCATGGACGACCACATTTTGGAACTCACTCATACGAGGAGTCTGCAACTCTACTCCCAGACTGAAAAAGCTGACAGCATTCTCAGAGTGTGACAACATGAGCAAAGCTTGCTGAAAACACTCACAACTCACAGTCACAAAGCAGAAACTCAGGATTGCCTGAGTTGGGAAATATAGCACTCTTCCCCAACCCTGATCAGGGCACATCAGGTACAAAGCAATGTAACATGGTGGTTGAGAGAATAAATCCTGGAGTCAGATTGCCAAGATTCAAATCCTTACTCAAAGGAATTAACTTCTCTCTGCCTCAGTTTCTTAAGTTATGATATGGGAATAGTAATGAGCACCTACTTTACAAAATTCATGGGAAGTGAAAGTGTACAAAATTAATAGGAAGTTTAAGTAAACCAAAACATACAAGGGATATAAAACAGCATGTGACATATATGGCATGCTCAGCAACTGAGCTGTGTGTCCAAACCCCTGCTTAAAATGCAGAACATAGAATAGTCACTGAAGAAGAAACTTGTAGAATCCCTTTATTCAAACTGAGGGCCAAAGGGCAAGTTTCCAGTTTTATTCACTCACATTTGCATAAGGAACATGCTACAGTCATTTGCCCCTCTATCTGGCATTTGCCATTTCTGTCTCTTCATCTCCCTTCCAGTTGGCTGGTTCCTGCTTCCTCCCCATTCTAAGGGATTAGTGCCTTCTTGCTAATTTACCATCAAGCTAGCCCCAGGATGGGTGTGATCAATGTCATGAACCAGAAGTCTCCAGAGGAGCAGGGCCCTCTGGAGCAGTATGCATCCCTCCAAATGCTTTGGTTTCAGGTTGAAACTGCTCCACCTAAACCATGACTGAGCATCCTCATCACCAAGGATTTGTCACAGAAATTGAAGGAGTCTAGTTCCCTTTTCTAAACACTTATTTTCTAAGCCTTTTGTGGCTTATATAGCTTTAAATACACTCAACTTATTCTCCTGATAATTCTTTTTAGATGATTAGTGTTGCTTAACTGCATAACCTTGGGAGATTCACCCACATTTAGGTCCTTGTTCTCCATTTTCCATCAGCTGTCAGTCTCTAAACTCCTTTTCTCATTTGTCAGATATAGAGGTTCTACCCAACTGGATTATATTTTCTTATGGTCTATATTTTATAACTTGATCCTTATTACAACATCAGTTCAGTTCAGTTCAGTCACTCGGTCATGTCCAACTCTTTGTGACCCCATGGACGGCAACACGCCAGGCCTCCCAGTCCGTCACCAATTCCCAGAGTTTACCCAAACTCATGTCCATTGAGTAGGTGATGCCATCCAACCATCTCAACCTCTGTTGTCCCCTTCTCCTCCTGCCCCCAATCCCTCCCAGCATCAGGGTCTTCAAATGAGTCAGTTCTTCACATCAGGTGGCAAAAGGATTGGAGTTTCAGCTTCAACATCAGTCCTTCCAATAAACACCCAGGACTGATCTCCTTCAGAGTGGACTGGTTGGATCTCCTTGCAGTCCAAGGAACTCTCAAGAGTCTTGTCCAACACCACACTTCAAAAGCATAAATTCTCTGGTACTCAGCTTTCTTCACAGTCCAATTCTCACATCCATACATGAGTGCTGGAAAAACCATAGCCTTGACTAGACAGACCTTTGTTGGCAAAGTAATGTCTCTGCTTTTGAATATGCTACCTAGGTTGGTCATAACTTTTCTTCCAAGGAGCAAGCGTCTTTTAATTTCATGGCTGCCATCACCATCTGCAGTGATTTTGGAGCCCCCCAAAATAAAGTCTGACACTGTTTCCACTGTTTCCCCATCTATTTCCCATGAAGTGATGGGACCAGATGCCATGATCTTAGTTGTCTGAATGTTGAGCTTTAAGCCAACTTTTTCACTCTCCTCTTTCACTTTCATCAAGAGGCTTTTTCACTCTCCTCTTCACTTTCTGCCATAAGGGTGGTGTCATCTGCATATCTGAGGTTATTGATATTTCTCCTGGCAATCTTGATTCCAGCTTGTGCTTCTTCCAAACCAGTGTTTCTCATGATGTACTCTGCATATGAGTTAAATAAGCAGGGTGACAATATACAGCCTTGATGTACTCCTTTTCCTACCTGGAACCAGTCTGTTGTTCCATGTCCAGTTCTAACTGTTGCTTCCTGACCTACATATAGGTTTCTCAAGAGGCAGGTTAGGTGGTCTGGTATGCCCATCTCTTTCAGAATTTTCCACAGTTTATTGTGATCTACACAGTCAAAGGCTTTGACATAGTCATAATAGCAGAAATAGATGTTTTTCTGGAACTCTCTAGCTTTTTCCATGATCCAGGGGATGTTGGCAATTTGATCTCTGGTTACTCTGTCTTTTCTAAACCCAGTTCGAGCATCTGGAAATTCACGATTCACATATTACTGAAGCCTGGCTTGGAGAATTTTGAGCATTACTTTACTAGCATGTGAGATGAGTCCAATTGTGCAGTAATTTGAGCATTCTTTGGCATTGCCTTTCTTTGGGATTGGAATGAAAACTGACATTTTCCAGTCCTGTGGCCACTGCTCAGTTTTCCAAATTTGCTGGCATATTGAGTGCAGCACTTTCACAGCATCATCTTTCAGGATTTGAAAGAGCTTAACTGGAATTCCATCACCTCCACTAGCTTTGTTCATAGTGATGCTTTCTAAGGCCCACTTGACTTCACATTCCAGGATATCTGGCTCTAGGTGAGTGATCACACCATCATGATTATCCGGGTTGTGAAGCTCTTTTTTGTACAGTTCTTCTGTGTATTCTTGCCACCTCTTCTTAATATCTTCTGCTTCTGTTAGGTCCATACCGTTTCTGTCCTGTATTGAGCCCATCTTTGCATGACATGTTTCCTTGGTATCTCTAATTTTCTTGAAGAGATCTATAGTCTTTCCCATTCTATTGTTTTCTTCTATTTCTTTGCATTGATCGCTGAAGAAGGCTTTCTTATCTCTTCTTGCTATTCTTTGGAACACGGCATTCAGATGCTTATATCTTTCCTTTTCTCCTTTGCTTTTCGTTTCTCTTCTTTTCACAGCTATTTGTAAGGCCTCCCCAGGCAGCCATTTTGCTTTCTTGCATTTCTTTCCCATGGGGATGGTCTTGATTCCTGTCTCCTGTACAATGTCACGAACCTCCGTCCATAGTTCATCAGGCACTCAATCTATCAGATCTAGTCCCTTAAATCTATTTCTCACTTCCACAGTATAATCATCAGGGATTTGATTTAGGTCATACCTGAATGGTCTAGTGGTTTTCCCTACTTTCTTCAATTTAAGTCTGAATTTGGCAATAAGGAGTTCATGATCTGAGCCACAGTCAGCTCCCAGTCTTGTTTTTGCTGACTGTATAGAGCTTCTCCATCTTTGGCTGCAAAGATATAATCAATCTGATTTTGGTGTTGACCATCTGGTGATGTCCATGTGTAGAGTCTTCTCTTGTGTTGTTGGAAGAGGGTGTTTGCTATGACCAGTGCATTCGCTTGGCAAAACTCTATTAGCCTTTGCCCTGCTCCATTCCATTTTCCAAGGCCATATTTGCCTGTTACCACAGGTGTTTCTTGACTTCCTACTTTGGCATTCCAGTCCCCTATAATGAAAAGGGCATCATTTTGGGGTGTTAGTTCTAAAAGGTCTTGTAGATCTTCATAGAACTGTTCAACTTCAGCTTCTTCAGTATTACTGGCTGGGGCATAGACTTGGATTACTGTGAGAGGGACTGGAGAAGGGAATGGCAAACCACTTCAGTATTCTTGCCTTGAGAACCCCATGAACAGTATGAAAAGGCAAAATGATAGGATACTGAAAGAGGAACTCCCCAGGTCGGTAGGTGCCCAACACGCACCTGCAGATCAGTGGAGAAATAACTCCAGAAAGAATGAAGTGATGGAACGAAAGCAAAAACAATACCCAGTTGTGGATGTGACTGGTGATAGAAGCAAGGTCCAATGCTGTAAAGAGCAATATTGCATAGGAACCTGGAATGTTAGGTCCATGAATCAAGGCAAATTGGAAGTGGTCAGACAGGATATGGCAAGAGTGAATGTCGACATTCTAGGAATCAGCAAACTAAAATGGACTGGAATGGGTGAATTTAACTCAGATGACCATTATATCTACTACTGTGGGCAAGAATCCCTTAGAAGAAACGGAGTAGCCATCATGATCAACAAGAGTCCGAAATGCAGTACTTCTCTTGGATAGCATTAGTTAAAATCATCAATATAGGTTTGAGTTACACTTCAGTTACCTGGTCTTAGCCATCTGTGTCACCTACAAAGCAAACGTGATCTCAGTAAATGTGATTTTGCCTCTATTTGGTCATCAGGTATTGGCACCAAACCCAGAATTCTAGCACTAAAGCCATCTAAGAGGATCATGTACTATAATTTACTTGATTCTCCAGATACAGACAGGCTTCCCTTGTGGCTCAGCTGGTAAAGAATCTGCCTGCAATGCAGGAGACCTGGGTTCCATCCTTGGGCTGTGATAATCCCCTGGATAAGGGGAAGGCTACCCACTCCAGTATTCTGGCCTGGAGAATTCCATGGACTGTATAGTCCATGGGGCTGCAAAGAGTCGGACACAACTGAGCCACTTTCACTTTCACTTTTCCAGGTACAGACTTTGTTTAAAGACACTTTCTCAAAGATACACAGGAGGTGGTTTATAGTTTCCTGACTACTCCAGCAATCTTTCTACTGATGCAATTTCACAATGAAACTATAAAAGCCATATTCATCAAATAAGTAGTTGGCACACAATGAGAAGAATGACAAATATATTAGATGACAGAACTAGCTTTTACAAGGCTGACACGAGCTGACACAATAGAAACAAATCAAATAAAAGATATTAAATAGGAGCTAACATATAGTCTTAGACATGGGTTTTTAAAAGATTTTAGGATTTCAGAAACTTTATTCACAATTGCCTCCACTGAAATGCACTTCAAGTGTGTGAATAGACAAACTGTGATATATTCATATAAATGGAATACTACTAAGCAATAAAAAGGAATGGACTACTTCAGTATACAATAACAAGTGAATCTCAAGAATGTTATACTGCATAAAAGAAGCTAGGAGCAAATCATGCATGGTGCATGATTCCATTTCTATAAAATTATTAAAACCCCAAAACTAATTTAAAGTAACAGAAAGCAAAGAAGTGGTCACCTCAGTCCAGACTTGGCAGAGGTTTTGGCTTCAGACTGACACAAGGATACTTGGCAGAGTGATGGAAATATTCTCTGTATTGACTGCAATGGGGGTTTCATAGGTATACACATTAGTCAAATTTCATAGAACTTTGTACTTAAAAATGAGTACATTCTACTGAATAGAAATTAAAACCCAATAAAATTTATTAAAATATATTTTAGATCGATAGAGGCTGGGGAAAGCTTGATTAATAGGTTCCACCTTCTATCCCATGAGAATCATGATTCTCATATTAAAAAATATTAAATTTTAAATGATTATAACCTTTCAGTGGAGCAACAAAGTGACATAATTGCAGAAAAAAAGAAAAAGAGTGCAATCTTAGGTTGTCTTAATTGACTATTTTTCAGATGAAGGAGAATTGTAATTCCATTATACTATGCATTAGTCAAAACATATCTATACTGTCTTAAGTTTCAATTTGTCCACCAAATTACTTTTTGGCTTATTACAAAGGGAAATATATTTTAATTATAAAATAAGTTTAAAATACAAATAACTAGAAAGAAGAAAATTAAAACTATCCAATATATCTCCACCTCAAAATAATCACAAATCATATGTTGAACATTTAGTATATATATTCCCAATATTTTTTTAATGTACATGCATGTATTAAAAAGATATAATGTTGCTATATAAGCCATCATATCTGACTTTTTTGCCTAAAAATATAACACGACTGTTTTCATGTTGTTAAATTTTCTTCTTCATTATTTGTAATACCTGCTGAGTCCTGCAAAATACTACCAATCCCCCATTCTTGAACATTTATGATCATTCAAAGTTTTTTTTTTTTAATGATCAGCAACTTTGCAATTATAGCTAAATTTTTATTCAGACTACGGAAGGCTTCATAAGGATAAATTCCTAGTAGTGGAATTGCTAAGAAAAAAAGAATGCACATTGTTAAGGCTTTCAGTACCAGCAAATTGAGAACCATATTTGAGATGCTGACAAACTGGAAGGCACCCAAAGGATGACAACCAAAATGTCCACACATGTCTTTGAGGCAGGCTGGAAGGGACTGGGTGTGTTTGGCCTGGAGAAAAGAAAACTTAGAAGGAAAGATAAATTCCTCCAAAAGGAAAAGGGTTTTTGTTTTCTTGTCTGCTTCTTCATTTCTCACTTAAAAGTTGATTCAGCAATACACTAAGTTCCTTGAGAAAGGGTAGTTTACTATGTTGCTCATTAAAGTACTGCATCTCAGCTACAAAACCACCCCTTTGTGCTGTGCTTTGTGATGCTAAAGCTGGGAAGTTGCAATTCGTTTCTCCTTTGCCCTGTTAGCCTCTACCAATAGGGAGTGCTAGGGGAAAACTGGAGAGGGAAAAGGGGCTAGCTCCCTGCATGTTCTTCTGTTCTTGTCAGTATTTCCCTTGGAGACGGCCTTCATCTATCTTGACCTCAATGTGTATTAGTCACTGTCATGTTCTACTCTTTGCAACCTCATGGACTGTAGCCTGCCAGGCTCCTCTGTCCATGGGATTCCAGGCAAGAATACTGGAGTAGATTCCCAGAGGATCCCCAGGAGATCTTCCCAACCCAGGGATCGAACCTGCATCTTCTGCATGGCATGCAGATTCTTTACCATCGGAGCCACGAGGGAAGCCCTTGACCTGAGTAATTAGTTCCAATTCGTAGTGTTTTTCAGCAAGGCCAGAACCAGACTCATCTCAGAGTTTCCTCCTCAGAGTTCTGGTTGCCAGCTCCCAGAGGATCCTTCTGTAAGTCCCCAGATTTTAACAATTCTGACATCTTCTCTTTGTTCCTATTTCAAAGGGTGATAGCTACTTTCCACAGTTACTTCCTCCACTTTTCTTAACCTTTCATTTTCCCCATATGTACTTTGGAATTGTTTAAAACTGTTATGAATTATTAAGTACCACAATTCTTTATGTTGAATTCTCTCTGTTGAAATGACAAATGTGGTTCTGGTCTTCTCAGTGGGCCCTGACTGACTGATACTGTTCCCCATCGCTAGAACTAGGTAAATTGAGAAGGAATTACTTCTATTCTAGGATACTGTAAAGGAAATTCCCAGACTAAGGGAAAGTTACACAGATCAATAGTCTTAAAATGATTTTTATCAATGCAACCCTTTTTGCAAACACAGTGTTATGCCAAACTCAATACGATAAAGCATATAGGAGGGAGCTTCTTTGGCTAAAATAGGGGTAAGGAGCATTCTGGCCCTACTTGCATGCTCCCGCTCCACCAAGAGCTTCTATAGAGTCCTGTTCCCACTTGCTCTGCCCCAACCTTCTGTGCAACTTTTGGGTTTAGTAGAACACAGTCCAGCAATGACTGACCCAGACAACTTGAGCTCCCTTCCAAATCTTATGATTCTGTGACTGTGTAATTCATCTTGCATGGTCCCAGGAATCTCTGGAGATCTACAGAGCCCAATAAGAGTTCCAGCAGTACAGAAGTCTCCTGCCCCAGGGTGACTGATAGATTTCTGACAACTGATAGCTGTCCCACTTATAGCCCCATCTTTTGACCACAAAGGAAACCAAGGAATCCTTTTCAGTCCGGCTGGGGGTAATACAGTAGAGAAATCATTATTATTGTAGCACTGCCATTCCAGCTGTTAAGGACAGGTCATCATTTTTCATTATAATACCTCTTCTTTTGGAGCTTTCTAATGTGACTTTAAAAATCTGCTCTAGCTTAAAGTTTGGCATGAAAACTCTTGGCTCCAGGCTGTACTTTCTTTCAGTGAAGCCACTAAAAATGTATTTAGCTACTTCAGAGCTCAGAGAGGGCACTGAAAGTCCTGAAAAAGAAAAATCTGTCCTTTCAAATGCTCTCCACCCCCCACGCCCACCCTCCAGAAAACTATTAGGCTTTCTTTTCTCAAAAAAAAATTCAGGCTATTTGCTGAAAATGTAGTCTTGCTTCTTTAGGAAATTGCTAAATTGAACCAAGTCTTTGTGATATTCAAACTCTTCAAATGTAAAACAGTTTAAAGCAAAAAAGATATTTCATATTAAAGGTGGTTTTCCATCACTCATGTTCTACTGCAGTTTGCTCTAAGTTTGTGTCTTTACTTTCTTTGATCTCCCAAATAGGGTCATAATGCTTTTGGAACAAATTCCAAACATTTAAATTTTGTATAGGTAACATTTGTAACCTGCAAATACTTTTTTCTTCATATATTTTGATCAATTGTTAACAAAGGTTGTAAGTGGCAGGTATTAGAACTATTCTATCTTCATGGAAGAAAAGATTGAAGCCCAGAGAGTTTGACTTGCTTAAAATCCTGGTCAAATCCTGGTTAAATCCTGACTAGGAAAAAGGCTTCCAGTATGTCTGCTCTGTTCTTGCTCTGAAAGGTATGCTGCTTTCCTAAACTACAGTATCTGCAAACCAAAGAAAGCTTTAAAAGGGAGAACATCCAATCCTGATGTTCCCTGGTGACTCAGATGGTAAAGAATCTGCCTGCAATGCAGGAGACCTGGGTTCGATCCCTGGGTTGGGAAGATCCCCTAGAGGAGGGCATGGCAACCCACTTCAGTACTCTTGCCTGGAGAATCCCCATGGACAGAGAAGCCTGGCGGGCTACAGTCTAAGGGGTTGCAAAGAGTCAGATATGACTGAGCGACTAAGCACACAGCACATCCGATCCTGAAACTTCTGCAAGCCTGGAGCAACTTGTTCCATTGATGGGATTTTCTTATCTGCCTCTCCAGGAAAAGTACCTCCAATCAGCGGAGGTTAGGGCTGTTTCAAAGTCCTCACCCTGTTCCTCTGCCTTTGGGATATAGTTCAAGTCACAACCAAGGAAATGCCTTTGTTCCCCAGCATGTGCTAACAACAGCGTGGGCTATAGAGCCCAAGAAATGTAGGCTGAAATACTAGCTTTACCACTCAAAACTGGGAACAGCCTTTACTTCCATCTTTGAAAGAGAATTTTAAAAAATGAAAGCAAACAAAAGACACTGCCTCGAAAGATTGCTGTGATCATTAAAAGCAATCAATATGCAAGAAAAATTCAATGAATCATAGTTGCTCATACATAAACATTTTCTTCCAAAAAATCTAATAAAGAGAATAAAAAAAGAAAAAGGAGGTATTCCACAGATATTTGTTGATAAAACAGAAGATACTATGACTGAGCACACACTCATGCATGAATACTCTCATCCTAAAAGATGAAAAATATGCACAACCATTTAAGAAGATTACAACTAAGGATGCACTTGGAAAATGCAGTTGTAAAAATGTCCTTACAGGAATCTGTCTGCTTGTAAGATATAAGGACTCTGAGCGTATTGGGTTTCTATGAAACCTGGCCTTAAAATTCACCTAGAGACTGTGTACTATGATTCCAAAACAATCCTTTATTCCAATTTCAAGACACTTCATTTGGTAGTTTGTCCATTATCTTTTCCAGCATTCTTGCATTTGTAAGTATTTCTTGAGTATCGACTATACCTCAGGCATTGTGATAGACACTGGGATGCAGAAATAAGTAAGCCAGGACTCAGACCAAAGTTAGCTGGGAGGCATCTGCCTCGAATACACAACTTAAAGGGGCTCCAAAAACTCAATAATCAAGATAAATAATATTTTGATGTAATATTTTCAGTATTCAGTATCAATACAAAAAAATCCACCATGAATAAAATATCAAGATTTTAAATAAAGACTATATAGTGTGCAGTGCTATGCTGGGTCATATAGCAGCTGAGGCAGAAAGAAAAATTAGTAATAATGATCCTGTTCTGTTTAAAATTTTGATATTTTGTCCATCGTGGATTTTTCTGTATTAATACTGATTACATCAATCTTGATGAAAGTGAAAGTGGAGAGTAAAAAACTTGGCTTAAAGCTCAAAATTCAGAAAATGAAGATCATGGCATCCGGTCCCATCACTTCATGGGAAATAGATGGGGAAACAGTAGAAACAGTGTCAGACTTTATTTTTGGGGGCTCCAAAATCACTGCAGATGGTGACGGCAGCCATGAAATTAAAAGACACTTACTCCTTGGAAGAAAAGTTATGACCAACCTAAATAGCATATTCAAAAGCAGAGACATTACTTTGCCAACTAAGGTCCATCTAGTCAAGGCTATGGTTTTTCCAGTAGTCATGTACGGATGTGAGAGTTGGACTGTGAAGAAGGCTGAGCACCGAAGAATTGATGCTTTTAAACTGTGGTGTTGGAGAAGACTCTTGAGAGTCCCTTGGACTGCAAGGAGATCCAACCAGTCCATTCTGAAGGAGATCAGCCCTGGGATTTCTTTGGAAGGAATGATGCTAAAGCTGAAACTCCAGTACTTTGGCCACCTAATGCAAAGAGTTGACTCATTGGAAAAGACTCTGATGCTGGGAGGGATTGGGGGCAGGAGGAGAAGGGGACGACAGAGGATGAGATGGCTGGATGGCATCACTGACTCGATGGACCTGAGTCTGAGTGAACTCCGGGAGTTGGTGATGGACAGGGAGGCCTGGCGTGCTGCGATTCATGGGGTCGCAAGGAGTCGGACACGACTGAGCAACTGAACTGAACTGAACTGAACATCAATCTTACAGTAAAATGTTATTGATCTTAATATGATGAGCTTTTGGCACCCCCTGAGATTTCTGACTCTAATTTTGGCCTTGAATAAGACATGTCTCATAGTTGGCTGAAACCTGGAATTCCATAGTTGCCAATGGGGGGAATCTAGGGACATTAAAGATATACTGCAAATATTGAGACTGAGAAAAAGCAAGGGGCAAACGGCACAAGGCTGGTCAGCAGCAGTACCTGAAGCCAGTCCTTCTGTTGGATCGTCCTCGGCTACCTCATCATCATCAGCTTTCCTACTCCTTTCACTTATGAAGAAACAGCCTTTGAGGTGGCTCTGTTTGTCATTCACAGTCTGTTTACACATGCAGCTCCATAGAGCAACTGGATTTCCATTGGTAAGGTTTCTACCCCACAAGGCATTTTTCCAGACTTGCCTGGCTGGCTGTTAGTCACGAGAGTAGAGTCTGCTCCAGACCTGATTGGCTACCATGGATCCCTTAGCTATTCTTGGGGTACACAACAAGCTTCATATGTTCAATGGAGGCCAGGCGCCCAAATTCTAGCACGGCACTGAGGGCTACTATGCTACGTGGGAATGTGACTGCCAGACACAAATGGTACAAAAATGACCCACTTGATTTCTTTTCAAAATATTCTTAAGCACCCAGGTTCTCTCTCCTAGACTTTCCAGGCTTACTCTGTCCTTACCACATCCAACCCTTTCTCTGTTGCACATTATTATCTGTGACAGCAGAGGCTGTCAGCTGTTAAGTAAACTGGGTTACATTTCTGTCTCCCTTGCACCAATATTTGACCATGTGCCTCAGTTCTACCCAGCAGGGCAAGAACAAGGGATGTGCCCATGTACATCAGATGTCCCATATGTAATCCACCTTTCCTTTGCTCCTTATATAGCTAAATGGAGAGAATACTGTAGTCCTCCCAGACAATGAAGTCAAAGGTAGGTAGAGCAGGGGTCTCAGGGTGAAACAAGGAAAGCCCCCAAATTCAAAATATACTTTGACTGGAAATAAATAAAATAAGCTCATTGTATAAGCCACTGATATTTAGGGGTCTGATATAGCAACCAGCCTATCCTGACCGATCTACTTCCTTAACTAGACTGTAAATCCTCACTGATAGGCTCTGTATCTGATGCATCTCGATGTTCTCAACAGTGAGCTGTACACAGTAGGTGTGCAAAAAAAAAAAATTCTACAGTAAATTAACCACCTCAATTTCCCTCTTGAAGCTATTATAAACAAGCGCCTCCACCACCATTACCAATAAAATGACTAATGAGGAATTATCCTCAATTTCTTTATAGTCTCAAATTGAAAATGAAGGCAAAAATGTTCCTAGAAACCCCTATTAGTTAATTATGATCACTAAATAAAATGACTCATTCTTCTTAAATGCCACTTCATGTGTACAATCAGTTAATATCTAAATGTAAACAAACATCCAAAGACAGAAGACAGAGTCAGAATGGGAACCCCAGACACATACTTGAGTTTTCTTCTGGAAAGATTTCTAATGCACCACAATGTCTTAGGATTTGTTTGTGCTCTGTGAATATCACAGTTGACATCTTGTCAAAACCAAGGGAAATAATTGCATCTCCGAGTAAGAGCATCATGCAGGCAGCAATTTAAATGTGGTGTTGTTTATCAGCACTGATTTACTAATATCTTACTGTATATAACTATGTGTGATAGGAAAAAAAATGTATGCATCCTAATCAAGATTCCAGTATAAAAACAAAATTTGTTATGCTTCAAATTCAAAAGAAGATGGAACAAAGGGAAAGGGGATAAAATAAGAAGCTGTGTTTTTTCCTCTTATAAATAAACTTTTAAAGAAATCTAAGTCTTCAATGTTTTATCTTCATCTGAGATGAGGTGGGCAAGATATAAGCCAGTTTGCTCAGGTCTTGAGGGAGAAGAAAAACAACCTACCTTATGAGGTTATTAAGCTAACACCTCAGCAAGCTGCAGGCATGCTACTCACTTATTACACAAAACCAAAATCTTCTGACAGTCCATAATTATGTGCTGAGAACTCTAATGAATAACTCCGCATCAGAAGGATTCATGGAACTTTGATCACTGTCCCAAGAGGCAGCCGGTCAAGATGAACCTTGAAATCTGATTAACATCACCCATCTTCATCCAGCATTCTAAAAATACTGCTTTGTAGCTCTTCCACATTTCACTTGATTATTTTGAAAACACAGTTTTGTCAAATACCCTACAGCAATTATAAAACTATTAGTATACACTATTGAAGTAGATTTAAGATTTAGTTTATATTAAATTTCCCACACATATTCCTCCATGCCATTTTGTTCCTAGCCCATAGCCATTTTAAAAAGTCACATTTTAGGGCTCAATGATATACTATAGTAGATAACTGGCTATAATTTAGTACCTTTCCTCTACAAGTCAACAAGTGTTTTGAACATCTGGGTTTGAAGTGGTGATTTGTTTAAAATAAGTCACTTACACACCCTTTTCTCTATTCCTCTTGGTTTTAAGATACGAATCAGGAGAAGAAATTTGATTTAATTGAAGCTAAATCATCATAAAAAGGAATAGATCCATGCTTGTAGATTCATCAGTAATTCAGTTCAAGTGAGATGTGTATTTGTGTGTGTGTCTGTGTCTGTGTCTGTGTGTATGTGTATAAAATGAAAACATAATTGCCCTGTGGTCCCTCTTGGTAGGGTTAGAGAAAAAATGGCAAAAACTCAAAATATATACTGCCACTCCTAAATACTGCATTCAAGGCAAGACATCACTAATCAATACCCCACTCTTTTCAGCTGAGCCTGGCAGTCTCTAATCCTTACCACAGCCCTCTAGGTAGCTGCCACCAGACACACAGAATTGAAATACTAGGTGAAAATCAGTATATCCAGTCCCAAATTTGTCCTATTATTAATGAACGTTTGAAGTGGACAAGACTTAAGTAGAGTTTATGCTGTTCAATTCCTCCATTCCACAGGTAAAGAAACTGGGAAATGGAGGTGTTAATTGACTTTTCAAAAGTCAAACAGTCAATACACAGGGGTTTTTAAATTAAAATCTTTGAACTACTTTTATATTATTTTCAGGTATGATTTACACCACTGAAAGCATGCACAACAAGATTTAAGAATAAAGGGGTCCAAGAAAATCATTTCAGGTGTGTTCTATAAACCAACCAAACAAAAAATCTACCGCAAAAAGTACAAGGAGAGCTATAGAAAAAAAATCACTCTCTACCTTTATATTCATGCAAGACCATCAGGAAAGCTTACCATATACTCTTGCTTCAGGCACCCTGTGTTAACATCAATAATTTCTGATTTCACTTGCTATTTCATGCCAGAAAAAAGAGGTAATACATGCAGAAAATATCCCCAGAGGGAAAAAAAAATGCCTCTGCTGGACCATTCTGAGTTCATCATCATGTATACCATGGTCATGTCTGATTGCCCATCTCTCTCTACAGGGTCACACGGAGATCATCAGTGCTTGGATACCATTCAGAGTCTGAGGCCAGGTTTTACAAAACAAAGCACACCGACTTCTCCAGGTCCATTTAATAAAGCTTATTCTATGTTTCTAGCTTAGTAGCATTAAAAAGACATGGAGTCCTCTGGGAAGAGAGAAAACAACTATGAAGCCCTCAAAACCGCTCATCTCTCTCTCTCTCTCTCTGTCTCTCTCTCTCTCTCTCTCACACACACACACACACACACACACACATACATGCACACACACACACACACGCACACTTTTCCCAGACTTCACTTAAACAGAGAGGGCCCACAGAATATCCTTCATCTCGGGATTCTCTAAATTTGAAGAACCTCTGAGAGAAATGTTAGTGCAAGGGGAGGGAAAATAGTGGCAAACTGCTAATGCTCTGAAGCCAAAAGCCTCCAGCAGGTTCCCTGTGGTGGAGGAGAAACAGCCTTGAGAAAGGACTTCACACAAGGAGACAGGAGGAGCAGCTGGGGAGGAGGTGGAAGTGGGTGACAGAGACATGAAGCCAGAAACGGAGCTGTGAGGAAGAAGGGGAAAAAAGGCTGAGCAGCCGAAGGCTGCTGGTTAAAATAACTCGTGGTAACAGAGTGTTCTTTGTTACCACACACTGCTCTTTGTTATCACACATTACAGAAAGTTATAAACAACAGCATGCCGTACACTAAGCTGCGCTTCAAGTTCCAGGCTCCGGTGACCTAACAAACTCCTCAGCTTCCCTCTTGCGTAGACTGACGCTGTTTCCAGAACACCATGTCAGGATTGTGGCCATTAATCTGTATATCTCAAGTTGCACACAGGGGCCTTCTGTAATATCTGGCACTCTGCTGCTTCTTTCCAAGAACCCTCCTGCATTCACACTGATGCAGGTCAGAAAGGGTTAGACCCATCTGTGATGAAAAACAACTCTCAAGTTTTACAAGACAAAGGATGTGAAACTTTTCTTGGGAAAAAAAAAAAAAAAAGATCCAGAGAAAATGATCTCGTTTGAGTTTATACATAAAATTAGATACTCAACAGAAACAACAAAACAGCTTGCCAGTGAAGGCAGTGGACAGACACTGCTCACTGCCAGAAATGGACTGCCCAAGGCGGCTCTGCAGAACCTTCACTCTCTCCCTGCCTTGATCGTCATCCTTTACAACTACCATCCTTCACACTACAGGCAATCAACTCTCTTTCCTCCGGCTCTCACATTTGGTTTCACATTTACCAACCACCCTGGGCAAAAGTCACCGGGTAGATGGCATGAGGAGAGATGGAATGATCAGTCGTGCTTCTTCTCATGATGTCCATTTCATAGCCAGTGGTTCATAGTTCATTTCCTTGCCCTTCAAGGCCCTTCACTGTGACCTTTCTTTCCTTGCCCAGTAAGTCATATTCTCCCCCAGAAGCTAACACTGACTTTCTAATTGCCAAAGTGCTCTCAGAGTCTTCACTCTGAGTTCTCATAGCAGTGTTAACAGTAGTCAGACACTACAGAACACTCTCTCCTTGTTCACGCTTGCATCACTGCGCCATTCTAGACTGTGTCTCATTCTGCGTTGTAAGCAATCACTTTGCTTCTATCACTGATGACTTTATTCACCTACCATTTAAATGTTGATAGTTTCTAGGGATTCCCTTCTTTCTCATTGCTTGCTCTGAGTTCTGAAAATGTTGTTTCTCACTAGACCATTAGACAAAACCATGTCTAATTCATCCATGAGCATCACTTAGCAAAGGTACAAATCCTGAGATAGGAGCATGCCCAATGTGTTCCTGTTATCATCAGAGCCTGTAATGTTTCTCCTTCCGTTGTATCTCTCAGATCTTTCTTATCTTCATTTCCACTGCCACCTTCCTGTCATCCTGTCCAGGTAGTAGCCAAAGGTATAATCCTAACCCTATCCCCAAACTTATGCTTTCTCCTCTGCCCATTCCATCCTTCAGAGGACCACTGAAAGTATTCTTCCAAAAGACAGATATGTCTTATATTCCTACCTTTCTCACACACCTTCAACCATTCCCCTTTATTCTTATACAGGATGACATCTAAACTTCATGAGATGAGAAATGTAATGTCCTCAACAATTTGGCCTCAACCTCCAGATGTTTACTGCTACATGTATCCTATACTCCAGCCTTACTGATATACTCAACATGTATTCTGTCTTCTATTTCTCTGAACATATGATTCTTTCTACCTCATTCTAGTGAAATCCTATCCCCAAGTCCCAGCTGGAGGATCATGACCTCTATACAACTGTACCAGCCCCAACTTAGGGCAATAAGTCATCCATTTCTTCCTCTGAGTTATTGGAACACTTACCCCATACCTTTTCCAAATCACTGAATATGTCTTATTTCAAGTTATATACTTATGTGTATCATACTGTGAGCTCTCAGGAATCAGAATCCCAGTCTTGCATTGCCAGTGCCTAATACAGCACCTGGCACACTTGTAGAATGTTTATTATGTAGGATTGAATTCAATGACATTTTAAAAGGATCTTCCAGAAATAAATCTTTTACAATTAATCAGACACAGGAAACTGTGAAAAGGAGGTATCTCTAGAGAGGAAAGATGACAGAATGTGTTAATAGACAGACCTACTTTCCACTGTATATTCTTTCATTGAGTTTCAGATTTTTTTTTTATATTAACATGTACTACTATTCAACATGCTCCAAGAAGGCACTATAACATATGCCTGGCACTATGCATAGACAGGATTTTAGGCATCATGGAACAACTTCATTAATCAAATAAACCTATGAATTTACATAATCTCTGTGTAGATTATTCTTTCTTTCCCCTCAATTCCCACAGATCCACACTGCTCTTTATTTGTAGCATCTGGCACAGTCTAACTGATACTGTCATGATTTATAGATGTGTCCTCCATGCTGGGTAATGAACTCCTAGAAGACAGGGGCTCTCTACTTCTCACCTCCACAGCATCTACAAGTTTCTAGTATACACTGCATTCACTTGGCAGTCAACTTGCAATTGTTTAATAGGATTGGTCTGACCAAGAAAATATGACTAAGTTTCGATTTTGAAAGAGCAATAATTGTACTAGTTTGCAGCTAATAATTCATGTTAAGTGGAAGCAAGGAAGAGAAAAATCTAAAACACTGCTAATAGGTAATAGCAATAATATTAGTTTACTATGCTCATATTGAGAGCAGAGCTAGAATAGCTACAAAAACGTGATCAATTTTTTGTTTTGTTATCCATTATTTAGCTTGGGGATAAAACACGCATTTTACTTTCAAGTGAGAGTCTTGAAAATATGCACGGCCAATACTGTATAAAAGCACCATTAAGCGAAGGTGATAAAAAGTTTTGAGATAAAAGAGGAAAAGGCAAATGGATTCTGAAATAATATCCTTACAGACAAAATAGAAAAAAAATCAGCAATTTCCAAATAGATCTAAAACCTAATTGGTGAAAATACTTCCAACTGAATCCTTTAGTACCTAGGAAACAGTTTGAAAGTCCCCTGTTAGGAATAACATAAAGCCCACAATGTGGACTCTATCCTCATAGAGCTGAAAATACAGTTATATTAACAGCCACATTAAAAGTTAGAAAACAATAGAAGACTTCAGAAAAAAAGTGCAACAACATAAGATTCACATATGTGGGATAAATATTCATTGAGTACCCATATTCCTAATATGGAAATATACAGTCACATTCCTTTGTGAGGTGACAGTCCAAAGATACCCCATTCTATTACACAGCACACACCTGACCATTTTTTCCATGAAGTCTTCACTTTTCTTCCTCCAACCCTTTCTTCCTCCCTCCACCTTCACCATACACATAGAAGTGTTCTCTCTGGCCCTTAAATACATCCAGAGATTTATCTATCCCTGTTTATACCATATACCAATATCCCCATTTTGTATTACACTTGCTTACAGCCAGGTAATTGACCAATGAATTTTAGATCACTTGCAGATAAACTTCACATCTCATTCACTAATAAACTCTCAATGCATTTGCCTCAGTGAAACACAGCTGATCAGCTAGACAAAGTCTGATTACAGCATGTTAGATTTGGACTTCTCCTCTACTCTCACAAACCCTGTAAGAATTTTACTTCTCAGAGGGAGGAAGAATAAAGATAGGAAAGGGGGAAAAAAATGACAGAAGAACAGTTAATACCATGTAGATAAATCCTTCTTCTCAAGGCAACTTGCAACAATTAATTTATTGACATGACTCCTTTTGGAAGAAAGTATTACACCTTTGTGGTCCCATGCATTCCTTGATATAAAACATATGTCTAATGAATATTTGGAAAATCAATTAGTTAATTAAAGAGAGAGAAGAGTGAGAAAAATAAATGTTCTCAATTAGTATCTACTGAAATGAGAATGAATGAAGGTCAACAGAAGAGAAGGGCAATTCTCCCTTAGTCTCCCCATCCAACATGTCCCAAAGTGATTCAGTAAGATATCTATCCCTTAAGCCAAATTTGAAAAGATATTATAAGTAAAATTTCATGGAACAATTATCTTGTTAAAACTGGCTATTCGCTAATTTATACTAAATTCAATTCAAGAAATATTTATTGAGCACCAACTATATATGAGGTGTGTTTCTGATATTAGGGAGGAAAGAAAGAAATGATTGTCCTTCCCTCAAGGACCTTACAATTTAGTGTCCTGTTCCTTGTAACCTGCAAAACTTTTTACTATGATGCAAAAAACGTGATGACATTTCACAATATTTATGAAGTCCTATGTTTTTAAATCATGGCCAAAAGAGATATACTAATTTTCCTTTTCAAAAAGCCTGAGTACTTCACAGCCAAATCCTGCATGGCAGCCTGCCAGGCCAAAGGGCCTCACCCTAAAAGGCCTGTATTCCCTCCTCAGAAAGAAAATGAAATAGACAGGTCTTCAAATGGAGTTACCAATGACTTAATTTTGACAGAAACATCTATATCCACATGTCTATGTTAAAACAAAGTTGGTAGGAAGGCTCTCCCTCACAACTTTCTTCAAACAAAATTTCAAGGTTGGCTTTATCTTTATTTCTGTGGACTAATCACAAATATTCATATCTGAGCTAATTTTTTATGCTTCTTAATAATCCAAATATTAATACTTGTCACAACTACAATGTGTCAATTTAAGCTCAGGTTCTATGGGGACACATTACTCCATTATATAAAGGAGACAAATATCATCTATAAAATAGCTCAGTTTAATGAATTTATCTCAAAAATGAAAAACAAAAATTCCTGAAAAGTCTAATCTTAAATAGCAGACATAATGAATAATATCTATTTCTCCTTCACAAAGGTTTTAAGATAAAATAAATGTAAGTATATATGCATGCTTGTATGAATATATATTTATATATAAATATAAAATATTATAGATAATATAAAATTGTGTATTTCCATACATGGCTTTAAAATTCAAATATATGAAGAAAGGGGAAATGAAAATATATTACTATTTCAAAATTATTGGGGAATTACTGAGGAATAGTATTGCCAAAATATAAAAATACTAAAAACATAAAAAAACTAAATGTTCAGGTGTCTTCACTAATTAAGTAGTAACGAGAGGAAAATCCATGTTTCCAAGGGATCACATAGAGGAATACTTTTTTTCATTCAGAATAAGTGGAATTTCCCCCTAAGTACCATGTTCTTGGCATAAGGGATGTTATGTCCAAGAACTCTGCTCCTTGCTGGGTCCCTTCTGCCCTGTGTCAGTGAGAGCGTCCTGTCTGGGCTCCTGGGGACTTCAAAGTGTGTATTTCCCATTTTCATCCCATCTAGATCAATTTACTTGTCCCAGAAATAGTATTAGAAAGAGCTTTGATAAGATGATCTGCACAGCCTTTGCACTTCTTCAGAGGCCTGGTGTCCTCATCATCTTCAGAGAACTCTAGACTTCTTAGTATTAGCTTCTTACCTATAACCCCCAACAGATCCAAAATTGTGGTCTTGGCTTAATAAATATTTGATTCAAGTTTAAGAAAATCCCTTAAATTCATTCACATTGAGGCTCTTAAGCTGACCCTCAACAAAAACAAAACAAGCAATCCAAAGACTTGACAATATCTACTACGATGTGTCTTAAGAGAATTCGTATTTTAACCTTCTTTGGGACTTAAAAAAAAAAAAAAAGCCTTCCCAGAAAGGATCAGGGAAGCTAGAGCTAAAGCCAGAAGGTAAAAAGAAAGCTTCCAAGACCACTGAACCCACACTGATCTATGTCTGACATACTCAGGCCACCTGATCCAGGACATGCAAACCAAGCTGGAGACATTCAGGGTGGTATTAGGCCCAAGACACTAAAGTCAGATGGGTTTAGGTTCGAATTATGGCTCAGCTATACGTAGCCACTATGGCAGCTGTTCCGCTATTTCCTCATCCACAGAGATTCTAACAGTAATTCCCTCACAAGGTATGTGAGGCAGAGGGTAATGCACTCTACACCACTAGGCTGGTATCAGTACTTTTACTGCTATTCTGGTATTACTGCTGCTATTACTCCTGCTAGCATGCTAGAGTCACTAGATTGTGTGCTCTATGAAGAAAAGTTTCATGCACAGCACAGTGGTTACAACTGCAGGCTCTAGAATCTAACTTCAAATCCCAGCTGGGCCATTTTCTGACCTAGGTAAGTTCCTTGAACAATTCATTTAACCTCTCTGTGCCTCAGTTTCCCTATATAAAAAGAGGATGATCGCATCCATGAAGTTACTGTGAGTGAAGGATGTTAGTTGCTCAGTCATACCCAACTTTATGACCCCATGGACTGTAGCCCACCAGGCTCCTCTATACATGGAATTCTCCAGGCAAGAATCCTGGAGTGCATTACCATTCCCTTCTCCAGGGGGTCTTCCTAACCCAGGGGTCAAATCCAGGTCTCCTGCATTGCAGGCGGATTTTTTACTGTCTAAGCCACCAGGGAAGCCCGTCGTGAATGAAGTTATATGTATAAAATGTTTGCAAGAGTTGTAGGTAGTAAGCATCTTTTTTACTTATCCTTACAGTGTGTGAAGTAAAAATAGTAATAATAATAACAATAAGCATACAAAACCATTTACTATAAGGTAGGTACTTTGTTGGAGAAGGCAATGGCAACCCACTCCAGCACTCTTGCCTGGAAAATCCCATGAGCCGAGGAGCCTAGTAGGCTGCAGTCCATGGGGTCGCAAAGACTTGGACATGACTGAGCGACTTCACTTTCACTTTTCACGTTCATGCATTGGAGAAGGAAATGGCAACCCACTCCAGTGTTCTTGCCTGGAGAATCCCAGGAATGGGGGAGCCTGGTGGGCTGCCATTTATGGAGTTGCACAGAGCTGGACACGACTGAAGCGACTTAGCAGCAGCAGCAGCAGCAGCAGCAGCAGCAGGTGCTTTGATAACCTATACACATACATATGTATGTATGTATATTAAATTATCCTCATTTACAGATGAGGAAACCAAGACATAGTGTAAATAACATGTTGAGTGGCAGACTCCCAAGAGTCATGATTTAAACCTAAGCCATCTGGTTTCAGAGCCCATACTATTAATCACTAACTATGCTATGCTGGCTGAAAAAAAGTTTAAACAATGAATGAATTTCCTGCTAGACAAATACTGAAAAGTCAATCACCTTGATTCTACTGTTTTCAAAAAGAGTGGACAGTTCTTGCAAAGTGCACACAAATGGAGGACAAAGGCAGAAAAGGTCAACTCAGTGTTCCCTATGCAAGCCTGGCAGGGGCTTTCCAGCCAAAGTCAGAACATGAGGGTGACCTAAAGGCACAAAAGGAACTCAAAGCTTTGGCCCTGAATCTACAGTCACTTAGTTTATAGCATGTTTTAAACTGACAAGGAGCAAATGCTTATGTTGGGCTTGGCCTTCTCTGGTGCCATGAGGGATTATATATAACCAGAAGACTGGATATTGGTCTTGAGGAAGCTTACAGGAATCCAAGGCATTCTCAGCTTCCCTTCAAACCCAGAAGTGAGGTTCACTTATCCATTTAAATCTTCCCTAGATTATTAGTGGGTATACTGGACTTGTTATTCACACCCATTTAAATTTTAGGCCATTTGAGGCCAAAGACATATTTATTGGTCACAACGGGACAAGCTATCCATAAGGCTTTATCAATTCTTCAATATTCTTGAGGCTTCATGTCATAAAATCTCACTCTAAAAACCTAGGAATCTTAGGTCAACCGTGTGTTGAATCAGTATCTTGCCAACGACTAACTCTTGGGGATAATTTGTTGCTTTTTCATGATCTTTGAATTCAGCTTCCCACAAATGTCTTAGCTTTGGATTCTTCTAGATCATCTTTTCTGTATGCATGCTTCCCAATAAAAGACTTTAAGCAATCTAAAATCTCAAATGAAACCACCAGACGATGGACAAAAAGAGACAAGAAAGGAACGTGGCAGGGAGAACAGAGCGACTGAGGAACAATAAAGACAGAATGGATTACTGAATTCTTTAAAAAATGAACATTTTTCATCTACCAGATTAGCAAATGTTAAAGTTTGCTGACATACTATACTGGTTAGGTGTGGAAGAAACTGGCACTCTCATACATGGCTAATGGGTGCATATCAGTACAACTGCCTATGGAAATGAAATCTGCCAATATTTATCCAGTTTTAAATGTACACACCCTTTGAATAAGCCATTCCCTGAACATAAACTACATACTTGGATGCCACCTCATGCTATACCAAAAAGATATCCAAATTCTGAATACTTCTGAATTTCAGGAGAGAGATTAATGAACAGGTTTCATGGTAACCACAGATATAAAATTATTCATATTATAACTTTGTCTTAATTAACAAATTATGTTATAACAAATGGATGTCCAAGCAGACTGAGATCATATTTCACTCGTATTCCTTTGGTGTCTAAATTGGAGATCTGTTTAGGTAGCTGCTATGTGTTATATAGTTCAAGGGTAAGGTTTACTGGATAAAGGGGCAAGCTTTACTATAAGGAGAAAATGGTCTGGGTTTGAGGAAAGGGGGACATACAGGATCTAATCCCCGGCATGGTGGCTCACAACAGGATGGGATCTCACAAACCTGGAGCGTCTCTCAGAGGAGTAACCCTTGGGACTTACCCCAAAACATCTGGCTTAGAAAACCAACAAGGGTTATGTTCAACAGAACCTAAGGGCTATAGGGAACTGAGTTCTTCCCTTTAAAGGGCTCACAGGCAGTCTCGTTTGCCCCAGGACCCAGTGCCAAAGAAGCAATTTGCAAAGTGCCTAGGCTGTATGTGAAGCAGATCCATTTGCTAATTCAGGATCTGCTGGAGGGGCAGGGGATAGCTGGGACTCTCTCCAGAGGTGGAGGCACTGGCAAACACCATTTCTGCACTCTCACTCTACCCTACTAGCACAAGTGGATGTGTGTGGACATGACACCCTCCTGCTGCCTTGCTAAGGCCTTTGGGGGCAAGGAGGTGCCACACTATCCTGCTGTCTCGCTAAAGCCAGCAAGTACAGGCAGTTGCAGCACTCTCTTGCTCCCAGACTGCAGCAGACAAGCATGGGCAGTCACAACGCTCTCTAGCTCCTTTGCTAAAGCCGAGGGCACAGACAGACAAAGTACTCTTCTGCTGCACTGCTGAACTCAGAGAGCATGCTCTGCCCCCTTCGCTTTCCGGTTACCTTGTTAAAGCCAGAGGGCATGCAAGTCAACACAGGGGACACTTCTAGATCACCTGCCCTGGTGGTCGAGGAGGCTTGTGTGTCTGGGCTCCATGTGGTTGTAATAATCAGAAGGACAGTTCTTGGCAGGCTACTACCCTCAGGGTACCACATAGAAAGCAAAGTAAAACACATCTCCAGTCTTCATGCTAAAGAGGCCTATTTATTTGTCTCAGAGCTTCCACATAAGAGAGAGACTTCAGACTTGCCATACATCCATCTAGACGCTACAGAGGCACTGCCAGGTAACATAAGCAGGGAGACACTATCCTTGAGCACTCCCTTGGCCTCACTCCAGCTCACTGCTACCTTCCAGTAAAGAGTGTAAATACTCATCTGGAGTTCTATTTTTGCAACTGTCACCCAGGGGACACCATCTCCAGATCTCCTGATATGGAAATCAGCAGAGTTTATGATTTCACCCCATGGGACTATACATATTTATATACTTTAAAAGCTGCTGCTTGAGGGTCTGGCTTCTAATCAGCCTGAAACTGGTGCTAAATGAGATCCCTCCCCTTGAAACACTGACAGGTCTTGGCATACTCTCAACAACAGGAACATATAAATAATAAATCAGGCTGCTTAGACAATCATACAGGTACAAGGGACAAACAAGAACTAGGGCAGGTTGAATGATAAAGTTCACCACTTACACAAGGCCACTCCTTCAAAATTGAGAGAGGAAGCTGTCTTGCCTAATACAGAGAAACAAACAGAGTCAAGCAAAATGGAAAAAAAAAAAAAAATACACAGAGTGGTATGTACCAAACAAAAGAAAAACATAAAACCTAGAGAAAGATCTTAATGAAACAGAGATAAATAATCACCTGATAAATTAAAAAAATGATCATAAATATGCTCACTGAACTTAGGGAGAAGAATAAATGAACATAGTGAGAACTTCAACAAAGATAAAGAAAATATAAGAAAGTATCAAATAGAAGTTACAGATATGAAGAACATGATTCCTAACATGAAAAATGCACTAGCGGATTCAACAGCAGACTAGATGAAACAGAAGAGTGGGTCAGTAATTGGAAGACAGGGCAATGGAACCCAACCAAAAAGAGCAGTAAAAAGAAAAAAGAATTAAAAAGAGAAAAAATAGCTTAAGGGACACTCGGAACAACATCAAACACAGTAACAATTGCACCCTAGAGGTCCCAGAAGAAGAAGAGAGACGGAGAAATGGGCAGATAACTTATTTGAATAAATAATGGCTGAAAATTTCCCTAACCTGGGGTAGGACACAGACAGTCAGGCGCAGGAAGCCAGAAATCTCCAAATAAGATGAACTCAGAGATTCACACAAAGACACATTATAATTAAAATAGCAAAAGTTATAGAAAAGTCCTGAAAGCAGCAAGGGGAAAACAACTTGTTATATACATAAAGTGTCAGCAAATTTTTTAGCAGAAATTTTGCAAGCTACAAGGGAGTGGCACAATATATTCAAACTGTGCAAAGAAAAAACACTTCCAACCAATAATACGCTACCTGGCAAGGTTATCATTCAGAATGGAAAGGAGATAACGAGTTTTCCAAACAACCAAAAGCTAAAGAAGTTCATCACTAGTAAAATGTCCTTACAAGAAATGTTAAAGTTGCTTCTTTAGGCTAAAGAGAAATGGCACTAATTAATAACAAGAAGGCATGTGAAAGTAAAAATCTTACTGGCAAAGGTAGTTATAAGGTAAAGGTAGCAAATTAATCACTTTTAAAGCTAGTATGAAGATTAAAAGACAAAAGCAGTAAAATTAACTAAAACTGTAAAAATTAACTAAGGGATACATAAACTTTAAAAGGTGTAAAATGCAATATTGAAAACATAAAACGTGGTAGAGGGGAAAAGAAAAATTTAAGGCTTTGGAGTAAGTTCAAATTTAGGTTGCTTTCAACTTAAACTGTTATTCATAAGATGCTACATGAGAACCTTACAGCAACCACAAAGCAAAAGCCTAGACTAGATGCCCCCCAAAATTGAGACAGAGTCTAAGCACAACACTAAAGAAAGTCATCAAACCACGAGGGAAGAGAGCAAGAGAAGAAAGAAACGGAGAGGAACTACAAAAACAGCTGGAAAACAATGAACAAACGGCAATAAGTATGAGCGAGTGTTAGTCACTCAGCCATGTCTGACTCTTTGTAACCCCATGGACTATAACCTGCCAGACTCCTGTGTCCAAGGGATTCTCAAAGGAAGAATACTGGAGTGGGTTTCCATTCCCTTCTCCAGGGGATCTTCCTGATCTAGGGATCAAGTCTGGATCTCCCACACTGCAGGCAGATTCTTTACCATCTGAGCCACCAGGGAAGAAAATGAATTAAATTCTCAAAAGACAGAGAGGGTGAATGGATTAAAAAAAATTTATTCTATATACTGCTTATAGGAGGCTTATTTCAGAAATAAAGACATATACATACTAAAAGTAAAGGGAAGGAGAAACATAGTCCATGCAAATGGAAATGAAAAGAAAGTTGTTATACCCACAGAAGGCAAAACAGACTTCAAAATAGACTGTAACAAAAGACAAAGAAGGGCATTACATCATAGCAAAGGGGTCGATCCAACAAGAAGAAATAACATTTGCAAATAAATATGTACCCAACATAGGAGCACCAAATGCATAAAGGATATATTAACAACCTAAAGGGAGAAACTGACAGTAATACAAGAATAGTAGGGGACTTCACCACCCCACTTACATCAGTGAAGAGATTATCCAGACAGAAAATCAAAAAAGACACATCGAGTCAGATGAACACATTAGGAAGCACAGCTATTCTCTGGTTTCAGTGAGCAGGGGCTACTCTGGGTGTGGCGCACGGGCTTCTCATTGCAGAGCATGAGCTCTAGGCTGCACAGGCTTCAGCAGCTGTGGCGCATGGTCTTGGACACACCTCAGCATGTGGAATCTTCCCAGACCAGAGACTGAACCTGTACTCCCTGCACTGGCAGGCAGACTCTCTTAACCACTGGACCGCCAGAGAATTCCAAGAGAAAATATTTTAAGGGGAAATTATAAAAAAGGACAAAGATAAGTTTGTTCACCGAAGAAGTAAATAAAAAAAAAAAAAAAGAAGTAAATAGATAATTAAAAAAAAAAAAAATTCTGAGTCACTGAAAGTAACTTAAAATCTGTGTTTTTACAAAATACTAAAATAACCACATGATTTGTTGTTAATTGACTCGATTTAGAATAATGCAAATATGGGTGTTTGTCTCTTTTTTCCCCACCAGTCGTGTTATAAAGACATAGACTGAATCACTCTTACACCTCATCCAGGAAAAGTTTCAACTGAAAGGCCATCTGTATTGTTAACTCATACTCAAAACAAAAGTAAGGCATTCATCCTATGAATAACTCTAGAACTCTAAGCTCTCAATGGCCCATTCTTTAATTTAGTGACCATTTATAATTTTTAAAAAGTGGCGTTGGAGGATGAGGGAGTATAGTTGTTACTCGAGTTACTTAAATCTAGTGGCTAAGGGATAAAACAAAAATTTATAGTGGAGTATCTAATCTGAAGGAGATCAACCCTGAGATTTCTTTGGAAGGAATGATGCTAAAGCTGAAGCTCCATTACTTTGGCCACCTCATGAGAAGAGTTAACTCATTGGAAAAGACTCTGATGCTGGGAGGGATAGAGGGCAGGAGGAGAAGGGGACGACCGAGGATGAGATGGCTGGATGGCATCACCGACTCGATGGACGTCAGTCTGAGTGAACTCCGGGAAATGTTGATGGACAGGGAGGCCTGGTGTGCTGCGATTCATGGGGTCGCAAAGAGTCGGACACGACTGAGCGACTGAACTGAACTGAATCTTAAAACTGAGGTTATGTGCAGTGAAGACTATTCCCTTCCTGAATTTAGGAGTTATGTGGGATGTAATCTATATTACATAACAAGGCTATAGAGAGGGGAAGAGAAGAGGCCAAGGTGGCATAAAGGAAAGACACTTTATAAACTATAATGGAATAAAGGAAACAAAAGGTGGAATAAACTAGAAAAAAAGTCATTCTTCACTCCATGGGGAGGGTTCTGTTTGCAGAGATCTTTCTCGCAAGAAGCACCTACCAATTTGGTGAGCAGCAAGCCTCCAATATGTTAGGGTAAGAGCATCCCTTCTTAGGATTTCCTGCCATTCAGTGCCACAAAGAACCAAGATGGTCTCTACTGTAGATTGAGACAAAAGGAAAAGCTTCTTCTAGGTTTGAGAATAAAAAAGTTTGAGTCTCTGCTGAGTGAAGACCTACAACACAAACAGGATAGCTACCTTGTAAGAAGGAATAGAGAGAAACATGATCCTACATGAAATCCTGGTTTCAAGGCTCATCTTCAAGCAGAAGAGTGGCTCGCCTGATGCTCACGTCACTTCCTCTTGAGATCCACCCGTCCACCTCTATGAAGGCAGATACAATCTCCTACGATCACTTCCACTTCCACTAGTTTCCTCCCTGGTCTGGGGGTTTTAACTGATGACATCATGGTGAGTACTTCAATGCAAGATGTCAAACAGTCTTACAATATCACACATGACCAGAATATTTTGTCAAGATAAAATATTTTCTAAAAATACAATCAAGGGTGTGTGCTGTAACATTGTTGTAGAATGTGAAGCACTTTGTTCACTGTCAGTAACATATCTTTATTATATCCTGACTATATCCCCTGGAGTAGGAAATGGCAGCTCACTCCAGTATTCTTACCTAGAGAATTCCATGGACAGAGGAGCCTGGTGGGTTATAGTTCATGGGATCACAGAGTCAGACATGACTGAAGTGACTTAGCACATATGGTCAACATGGGGAGTTTACTGGGAGATGATGTCTCAAGAACCCAATGGTCCTGGGTCTGCATCATGCCCAAAAGGAGCAGGAAGATCCATTATTCAGTTAAAGTAACAAAACAACAACCCAGAAATCCAAAATATTAAGCTTCCATTTATTTGTGGGTCATTTCTGGGATCTATTCTATTTCATCAGTCTATCTGAGTGTTCATTATAGCATTCTTGCAGCTTTATGTATGCCAGAAATAGTTCATAACTTTTTAAAGTCAGGGCCTCAGTATCACAGTGAGAGGCCCACAGATCCCTCTACACAGCAGGGCATTGTATGATTAAAGAAGGAAGAGCTGGTACAGTTAAGAGAAATGAAAATAAAAACAAATTTCTGTCTCTCAGAATTTTCTCACTGAAGCTATGCAAAGATCCACTTTCAAGACTTTGTAATACTTTCTTACTTAAATGCTAATTTCTTCCTGCAATTTTGAGTAATGACTGCCTTTTGAAAATCCTGCAGCAACAAACAGAGCCATGTCATTCACTGACCTTGGTATATTCCTAATGAGATGTCCCTCTGTGATACAAGAACTACTGATGGGGGATGGGAATAATGAATGGGGGAGTGGAAGATGAATGATATATAAGGGATACCATTAACATTTTCCATGAGCAGGACTGATATGCAGTGTAATAGAAACAGAATAAATCGCTTCACTGATGAACTCTCACCCCTGCAGAAAGTAACTCGTGGGTTTGGCAAGACAATCCAGTAAACAAATTACTCTGAGAGATTAATTAGATGTGAACTAAGGCCTCATAACATTTCCTTCTTCCAAATATATACTGTACAACAGTACCTTACAACTATCAGGATGGCTCTAAGGTTAATTTAATTTCAAAGTTGTTGAAAAATTCTTCCAATCCCTTGCTATAGTGTTATTCTTCTTCAACTTTTTGCTTTCTCTTTATAGTGAAAAAAACCATGATCAAAGCTGAGACATAAAAATTCCAGGGATCTTGACTCGAATATAGATAGACTCGTGGTTTAATTTCTCCTAGAAGCTTATTCACTTGTCTCTCCAAGCTACCTCTCACACACTTCTTAAAGACATTAAACAAACCTGCACGCAGAGCTCAAAGTAAGGATACCTATGTCCACGGTAGGGTGTGATAAAACTGAATTGAAACTCAACATAAAAAAACTAAGATCAAGGCATTGGGTCCCAACACTTCATGGCAAATAGAAGGGGAAAAGGTGGAAGTGGTGACAGATTTTATTTTCTTGGGATTCAAAATTGCTACCGATGGTAATTGCAGCCATGAAATTAAAAGATGCTTGCTCTTTGGAAGGAAAGTTATGACAAAGCTAGAGAGTATATTAGAAAGCAAAGACATCACTCTGCTGACAAAGGTCCATATAGTCAAAGCTGTGATTTTTCCAGCAGTAAGGTATGGATGTGAGAGTTGAACCATAAAGAAGACTGAGCAGCAAAGAATTGACGTTTTCAAATTGTGGTGCTGGAGAAGACTCTTGAGAGTCCTTTGGACTCCAGGGAGATCAAACCAGTCAATCCTAAAGGAAATCGACCCTGAATATACACTGGAAGGACTGATGCTGAGGCTGAAGCTCCAGTACTTTGGCCACCTGATGAAGGGCTGATTCACTGGAAAAACCCTGATGCTGGGAAAGATTGAAGGCAATAGGAAAAGGGGGTGACAGAGGATGAGATGGTTAGATAGCATCACCAACTCAATGGACATAAATTTGAGTCAACTCTGGAATATAGTGAAGGATAGGGAAGCCTGTCATTCTGCAGTCCATGGGTTACAAACAGTTGGACATTACTTAGCGACTAAACAACAACGAAAATAAAGAAAATTCTGTTGTATAACTTACTAACTTGGGCAATTCTCTCACATAATTTCTCTGAGCCTCATGTTCCTAGTCTGCCAACTCAATGGACATGAGTTTGAGTAAGCTCCAGGAGTTGGTGACGGACAGGGAAGCCTGGCATGCTGCAGTCCATGGGGTCGCAAAAGGTCAGACATGACTGAGCGACTGAACTGAAGTGAACTGAAAACAGAAATAATAAGACTGCCCATTCTGCCTTCCATACTATATTATGCAACAATAAAATGACACATACTATATAAGAGGATGTTTTGAAAAGGTATAAAATGGAATAAAATTGAAAAATTGTGGTATTCTTATTCTTACTTAGTTTTCTGTTTTATATTTGTAATAGAAATCAAATTCTTACAACAGAAACCAGACCAGGTGCAGAAAATGAAGCTTACACTGGCAGGTCTTTTTCCGCCCATCTTAATCGGCCTTAGTGCCCACCAAGGCTGATTGGTTAAACTACACACTACCCTAAGTCATTAAATTTCTTACATGCATTTTTTATTCCCACAAACCTGATCACTTATGAAAACAGGACAAACAACTTTGGGGAAACATGAGAGCATATTAGTGTATTTTTAATTGGGGTGGAGTACAACAAAATAGTTTAATAAGACACCTGAGTAATTAGGAAAAATATGATTTTTAAAAGTTCATTTAATATCCCTTGAAAATATATGGTTCAGAGATCAGTTCAGTTTACTTGCTCAGTTGTGCCTGCCTCTTTCTGACCCCATGGACTGTAGCATGCCAGACTCACCTGTCCATCATCAACTCCTGGAGCTTGCTCAAACTCATGTCCATAAAGTTGGTGAGGCCATCCAACCATCTCATTCTCTGTCATCCCCTTCTCCCCATGTCTTCAATCTTTCCCACCATCAGGTTCTTTTCCAATGAGTCAGTTATTTGTATCAGGTGGCCAAAGTATTAGAGTTTCAGCGTCAGCATCAGTCCTTCCAATGAATACTCAGGACTGATTTTCCTTTAGGATTGACTGGTTGGATCTCCTTGCTGTCCAAGGGACTCTTAAGGGTCTTCTCCAACACCACAGTTCAAAACCATCAATTCCTCAGCACTCAGCTTTCTTTATGGTCCAACTCTCACATCCATACACGGCTACTGGGAAGACCATAGCTTTGACTAGATGGACTTTTGTTGGCAAAGTAATGTCTCTGCTTTTTAATATGCTGTTTAGGTTGGTCATAGCTTTTCTTCCAAGGGGCCAAGCGTCTTTTAATTTCATGGCTGGAGTTACCATCTGCAGTGATTTTGGAGCCCCCCAAAATAAAGTCTGTCACTGTTTCCATTGTTGTCCCATCTATTTGACATGCAGTGATGAGACCCAAAGCCATGATCTTAGCTTTCTGAATGTTGAGTTTTGAGCCAGCTTTTTCACTCTCCTCTTTCACTTTTATCAAGAGGCTCTTTAGTTCTTCACTTTTTGCCATAAAGGTCGTATCATCTGTTTATCTGAGGTTATTAATACTTCTCCTGGCAATCTTGATTCCAGCTTGTGCTTCATCCAGCCCAGTATTTCTTATGATGTACTCTGCATAAAAGTTAAATAAGCAGGGTGACAATATACAGCCTTGACATACTCCTTTCCTGATTTGGAACCATTCTACTGTTCCATGTCCAGTTCTAACTATTGCTTCCTGACCTGCATACAGATTTCTCAGGAGGCAGGTCAGGTGGTCTGGTATAACCATCTCTTTCAGAATTTTCCACAGTTTGTTGTGATCCACATAGTCAAGGATTTTGGCATAGTCAATAAAACAGAAGTAGATGTTTTTCTGGAACTCTCTAGCTTTTTCTATGATCCAACGTATGTTAGCAATTTGATTTCTGGTTCCTCTGCCTTTTCTACATCCAGCTCGAACATCTGGAACTTCACGGTTCAAGTACTGTTGAAGCCTGGCTTAGAGAATTTTGAGCATTACTTTACTAGCATGTGAGATGAGTGCAATTGTGCGGTAGTTTGAGCATTATTTGGTATTGGATTGGAATGAAAACTGACCTTTTCTAGTCCTGTGGCCACTGCTGAGTTTTCCAAATTTGCTGGCATATTGAGAGCAGCACTTCTACTTTTAGGATTTGAAATAGCTCAACTGGAATGCCATCACCTCCACTAGCTTTGTTTGTAGTGATGCGTCCTAAGGCCTACTTGACTTCGCATTCCAAGATGTCTGGCTCTAGGTGAGTGATCACACCATCATGGTTATCTGGGTCATGAAGATCTTTTTTGTATAATTTTTCTGTGTATTCTTGCGACCTCTTGCTATCTTCTGCTTCTGTTAGGTCCGTACCATTTCTGTCCTCTATCGAGCACATCTTGCATGAAATGTTCCCTTGGTATCTCTAATTTTCTTGAGATCTCTAGTCTTTCCCATTCTATTGTTTTCCTCTATTTCTTTGCACTGATGACTAAGGAAGGCTTTCTCATCTCTCCTTGCTCTTCTTTGGAACTTTGCATTCAAATGGGTATATCTTTCCTTTTCTCTTTTGCCTTTCACTTCTCTTCTTTTCTCAGCTATTTGTAAGGCCTCTTCAGAGAACCATTTTGCCTTTATGCATTTCTTTTTTGGGGGGGATGGTTCAGAGATAGATAACAATAAATTTTTGTAATGATAAAAATGTGTCTTTTCCAGAATAACCAAATTCAAAAGAACAAAATTACATCATCTTATAAAAGATGAAATGATTGTATGTCAGGTAGCAGGGTCTTTCTATAACCAAATGAACAGAAAGAGTAGTGTCTCTTTTTAATTCTGCAGAACCTGAGTGGCTATTTCCACAACTAGTATCATAGAGTTGTATGGTATTTTAAGTGGAATAATATTGAAGGGGAAAAGGAGGGGAAAGAATGATTCTTTTAAAGTTTCCAGGCCTAGAGAGCCATTCCGCTCACCCACTGTACTGCTGTACAGTTGTAATTAACACAGGTAAAAACTTCCGTGATGGATGGAATTTCATATAGTCTACATACATGGTATTACTCCAGGATCCTCTACTTGCAATACACCAGGGAGTATGCAAAACAAATGATGCCCTAAGTTGTGCACTGTAGCTGTCCTAGTGGGGGTAGGAGCAGGAACTAGGATTGGGATCCCCACAAAAGAGCAAAATGTGAAATGGAATAAACATAACTCACAGTAGCTTTGTGGAAGGCTGTGGTGGATTGGAAAGAGTTCTGGTCAAAGAGTCTGTGTCCTGGTTTATAATCTAGTACTTACCAGTAGTAAAACTTCAGTAAACTCACAGGGGCTGCTCTGCTCCCTTATTGAAAAATGGAAATGAAAATTGCAACTACCTTTTCTAGCTGTAAGGATTATTGTGAGAATCCAATGAGATTATGCACAGGACACTGCTCTGTAAACCTAACTTAACAAATAGAGAAGGTTATTATCTTGGGTTGAGTTCAGCTTCCCAACAGTCTGTCTCAAACCATGAAAATGTTTTTTCCTTGGGGCTCCAAAGTATTCTCCAAATATAGCTGTTCTACTTAACTTTCTTCTGTCATGAGCATAGTGGGATTTTTATTATTCCGTATAAACCATACATGGCCATTTTCATTTGTCAGTGCCTATTATTACTGCCACTAGTCATTCTATAAAATATCTCCAAATCCAGTCTTGACTTAAAAAGTCTCATGGGTAGAACAGGTTAGATAAACAATCAGTGTGTTATATTTTGAAAATTATTCTTCTAGGATAATACATGTAACTACTGATAATTATACCTATGATTTTCCTGATGAGCTAGAAAGTTGTTTGTTTTAAAATTGCTTTCAATTAGCTGATTTCAAAAAAGCTTAATCTTACAAGCAGTGCTGGTTTGGCATAGTTGCAGTTCTCAAGGTTCTCTGGCTTTTCTTATTGAAGTTAAGTAGTGATGGAAAGAGGCCTTTCCTGTTAATGAGTTATTTACATCTGGTGTCGTCTCTACAGTGGTGGCTCTAGTGATAAAGAACCCGCCTGCCAATGCAGGAGACATAAGAGACACAGGTTCGATCCCTGGGTTGGGAAGAGCCCCTGGAGTAGGAAATGGCACCCCACTCCAATATTCTTGCCTGGAGAATCCCATGGTCACAGGAGCCTGGTAGGCTACAGTCCACTGGGTCACAAAGTGTTGGACGTGACTGAAGTGACTTAGCACGTTATCTAGTGTCATCATGGGCACAAACAGTGCACCCTTTCAACAGTTTATTCGAAATGGAAGAGTGAAATGGGCTTCACTTTTAGAATCAAGAGGATTACAAGAACATCACAAGAACACAGTGAAGTTGCAAATTTGGACCTCTAAATTTCTGTATATTTTCAGCACTATGGTTTCACTATGGATACGAAAATTGAGAAGTTTAACACTGAAAGGGATCATTCTCACCTAAGACTAGAATTCTGACTTAAAATATCATACGAGATCTGCTCTAGATACTTCCCCATCAGAGGAGGATACATTCTAGATACAGCCATTCTTCTAGAACAGGGAACCAACCTTCCATTTCTATCAATATTTCTATAAGGAAAGGCAATTCCAGGTTAACTAGGTACTTGAGACAATTTACATCCCTTCCTACTACAATCCTGAAAGCATTTCTTCATCTAGTCATCAGAAGTTGCAGAGGGCATGGCTGGGGTCTTTGGTGAAGCCAGAGAAAAAGAGGTTCTGCTAGCTCTCACTTGGAAATGCCAAGTGAAGATTCTTTAAGCCAAGTATTTGTGTTTCAGGCAGTGGCTATAGCCTCAAAATAACTGCCCTATCTTCACATGAATAAGACAGGTAAATTCAGGCTTCCCTAGCTCAGTGGATCTCAATCTGCAGCCACTTTGCCCCTCAGGAGACATACGCAATGCTTAGAGACGTTTCTGTCGCTACCAGGGATAAAAGGGGTGCCACTGGCATTTGATGTGTAGAGGTCAGGGATACAGCTAAACATCCTACAATGTTCAAGACAGCTCCTCTTCAACAAAGAGTCATCTGGTCCACAAAGTCCACAGTGTATGATGATGAGGCCCTGCCCTAACCTTGTATAAGCAAGTCCCTAGAAGAGATATACATTCTATAAAATATAGACTTAATTTTATTAAATATCACTGGTTTTAAGCAATGAATATGGCTTCATGGTCACTAGATGGGAATACAAACACAGATTTTAAGCACTCTTACAACCTCCATTTTCTCTTTGCTCTCACTTTCAATAACTCTGCACAGAAAGAAAAACCAAAGTGAATGAGTAGATGCTAGAAAATGGGGGCAGATGGAAGGAAACGGAAGGGAAAAATAAATATTAAAAAATTCCTTTCCTTTCTGTGGATATAGACATGACATAACACTTCAGGCAAACAAAAGAGGCATCCTGTTGGAGCCAACGAAGTTTTATTGCCATAGACATGAACATCATAAAATTTTCCAAAAGCTAAAATGTAAGGTTTTGTTCCCTAGCTATCATAATCCACAGTAAACAAACTCAATACATGGTACACAAAAGGTTTTTCATCAAGCTGTTTTTAGAGTAAGAAGAAATGTAGTTGTATGATCTTAAAATTATTTCCATAGACTCACAGTGCTTTAATGGCCAAGAACAGAATCCCTGAGCCCTTTCATACGATCTACACATTCAGAACATGAACCCAAGTATAATGCCTAAGAGCCTCAAACCCACAGCCATTTCATATTGCTCCCTATCAACATTATGGAGATACTGGTGGAGCTGGCTGTCTATGCAAAAATCAGCCAGATTATTGAGAACATGAATTCTGGAGCACAAGCCACCATCAAATTCACTGAGAGATTAATTTATTAAAAGACAGAATCTCACTATTGGAAAGGGAGAAAAAAATTACCAACTGTTTTTTGAATCCCCTCAACAAACATTGACCAAGAAGCCATCCAATCTGTTTCTGGATTCTTTGTCATCCCAATGACAGAACTGACTTAAGACTATTTCTTGAAGCTCACACATTGTTAAGTCCTGTATAAAGAAAGATATATGGATCCTATTATTAACAAGCCCCCAATTTCAAGAGCATAAGACTCTGATGGTAGAAACCCATCTCTTCTCTTGAAGCATGTCCTCCTTGTTTTCTGTCTGCCTATTTTCTGAGCTGGAGACATAAATACAGATACATCAGTGGTAGCCAACTTAAAACAACCTCTTCAACCCTATCTTCTTGTCTTCAACAGCACCTTGAAATTCTCCTAGATACACAGGAAATAGTCAGGGCAACACAACAAGGTGGGGCAAAGGAGATACAAGGTGTTTGGTAAAAAGGACTTGATTCATACTACTCACTTCTCCTTTCACTCAATCCATATGGGATTCAGGAGTGCAGACACCAATTTTTTCATGACTTTACTTCTTATTTCGACTTTCAATCAAGTCAGTCAATCTCATAACCTTGAATACTATCCATACACAGGTATCCCCAAAACTGTATCTGCCTTGACTTCCCTGATCTTAGACTCACCCTGGAACTCATACCACAGGCTCCTCAAACTTAACAAGTCTAAAACCAAACTCTGTTTTCTCCCAAACCTCCTACCATCAGTTAAAGGTAACTCCCATCCTCCCAGACTCCAAATCTTGGAGTCACTGCTGACACTTCTGTCTCCTACACCTCATATCCAATCTGTTGAGAAATTCAATTTATTATCCTGACTTCTACCATTGGAGATGAGCTGGAAGACCAGAGAGAAAGCTACTGCAGTGATCCCAGTTATGGAGGTTTGGTCTTCCTGCTTCTATTCCTTGTTCTTCCTCAACACACACTCCATACAGCATTCAACAATTACATCAAAATAAAAAATAAATCATATCATCCCTCTCCTCAAAACTACCCTTCCTCCAATTAAAGTGAATAAATTTATAAAAATAAAGATTCAAGGGAAAAAAAAAAATCCTTTCATGGCCCACAGGCCCTAAACAATCTAGATCCCATTTTCCCCCTGAATTCCTTTTCTCTTTCATCCTTGTTCATTCCATTCCAGCCACCCTGGACTCCTTGATGTTTCTAGAAAACACCAGGTCAACACTACTGCCTCAAAGCCTTTCCCCTTGCTGTTCTCTGAGTGTGAAACCTTCTTCCCCCAGGTATCTGCATCATTTACTATCTTTCCCTCTAGGCCTCCAAGAGGACAGGGAGTTTGGGGTATGACCTGTTCACTGCTGTATCTCTGGGTCCTAGAAGATTGTTATGAAATAGTTGCTCAGTTGCTCAACAGTTGAATGAGTGAAATAGAAACAATCATCAGAAACCTTTTTGTCTTATACCTGAGGGTCACTTTCGGATACCACACAGAGAGCACGCACACCTACAATCAGATGAATGACTCAGTATTAAAATATAAACATAAATCAAATATGCAAAGATTTTTAAGTGAAAAAATTACACAGACAACCCTATGACATTTTCCATATTAAAATAATTTTCTTTTATATTATGATTGTTTGAATTGTATATGATGTCTACGTTAGTAGAAATAAAAGATGAAACCAAATAATTTAGAAATGGTCAGTACAATGTTTTTTAGAAATGTATGCATTCTGTATTTAAGAATTCTAAATTTCCCCCATTCTAGACATTTTCAATTAAACCTATTCTAATCTTGGCTAAGTGAGAATCCAACTTCAAAATTTCACTCCCAGGTACACCTGCTTGACAAGTGCAGCAGGAACCTGTCAAGACACTTGGCAGCACCATTCCTTCAGAACACAATGGGCTTTTTGGCTGGAGGGCAGCCGGAACCATTATTACTCCCTGATGGTAATTAGCAAGACAGTCCTCCAAGGAAATGTACAATCAGACAACTGTTTTATGAAACTCCTCCTTGAAAATAAATCATTGACACTGCAAATGGTCAATATGTACTCTTAATTTTGAACTAAATTGCCCATTGATCTACCAAGATCTATGTTCCTGACCCTGTGGTCTAGTGAAATTCATTTTTCTGAAGTTCTGAATTCAAGAGAAGGGACAGTAACACAGCTGTTGATTCTGATTTACTACCTCAATGGAGAAAGCAATCAGAGTGATTTCTCCATTATCTGCTCAGAAGATATGGCTCCTTCTTGCCTAGTTTCATCATAAAGACCCCATTCCATGAGCATAGCACAAAACCAGCATTAACATCTAAAGATGATCTTCCCAGGACACACGATTGATAAAGATCAGGAAGACCCAGACAGCCCGAGCTGCTGGAGTCCTCACCAGCAGTGGGTCAATGCACTGAGTTGCTGGGGGAAATACTTGCTACAGGAACAACTAGAGATAATTGCTGCAAACTCAATCCTTGCCTCAAAAACCTAAATACTTCCCACCTCAATTTATCATGTAATTTGGAACTTTCAGAAAAAAACAGCGCCTGTCTCATACTTGTATCCCAGCACACCTCCCACCAACACCTTCAGCAAGTTTCAACAAATGCGGCTGCATCGCTTGAGATGGGCCAAAAGGTCAGGGCCCTGAAACTTTGTCAGCTTGACTATCTAAAGCCACTGGAAAGCACTCCATGTGTTTCAGAGAGCAGGTAGACACTTCACTACACAAAAGCAGCTTTGTTTCTGTATATGTGACGCTGCCTAATTAGAATCAATGATTTTTTTTTTATTGTTGTTCTTGATAAGCTTGTTTGCCTAGCTTTGTTTTCCTAAAACACTTTGAACGTCTCTAGGAAGAGTAAATGTCGGCAGAACACTGAGACAGGCCTTGAACCAGGGCTGTGGTATTGCATGATGTTTACAATTTGTCATCCTTGGGGGTAATTTTGCGAGCTTAAACACACGAAAGGCCCTATTATAAAGAGCCAGGCAATTTCATTTTGTTTGAATATATTTATGGAAATGGACCAAAAGTATCCATAGAGGCACACTGTCATTTTTTCCTTTCGTGTGTGCCAGTTCATGACCAAAAGCAAGCATTCAGAGAAGAGAAGAGCATTTATGACCACACTGTGTGTATCAAATAAGTTATTTTATGAACAGATGGGGAATATTGCATTTCAGGGTCTTAGTAAAATAGCCCTTCACACCACATTTCTGTTCAAAATGGTGTATCTCTCTGTGATTCATTTATGACCTTGCCCTTGATAATGAGCAGATCTCCCTCAAGGGTGAGTGCCTGTGGGACATAAAGACATCACACATCCTCATGACTTAGAAAGATGATGAGCAGTGGGGAATTATGTACCAAAAACATGTAATTTGGACAAGGTGGGAAAAACTGAGTAATTCACTTGAGATAACAAAAGTTTTCCCAGCAGTGGTGACTGTATGGCAATGGAATCCTTGGAGAGTAAATAAGAAAAAAAGGGTTGGGCTGGGAAAGATTTAGTAAGTTGAAAAGCAAGTTATAGAAGCCAGCACTGATAAGAAAAAAGAAATGATCTTTTACAAAACTGCTCTGATGAGACAGGTTGGCTGTTAAGAAGAACTCAAAGATCAGGACTTGAATGTTGCTGTTTTTCAAAGGGATACAGAGAGCATGGATAAGTTAGGGGTGAAGAAGGAGAGGGATGTCTAGTTCCCTGCTGCAGATACAGTGTTCTGTGTTTAATGTCCTCCTGTGCACACATAAGAACCACACTTCCCAGCCTCCCTTGCAGTTAGCTGGGGTCATGTGATTGAGTTTGGGCAATGGGATACAGGAAGAAGTGAAACATGTCCTTTGTAGATCTGGCTTCCAAAACTTCTGCGCGATTCTCAGCATGTTCTTTCACCGTAGACTCAGATTTCAGAACTATTAGATAGAAGGATGCTGAGTCACTGTACAATCATGAGGAGCAAGGTGTATTATATATAACATGCACCAGAAATAAACCTTTATTGTACCAAGCCACTGAGATTTGGGACTGTCTATTGCAGAAGTTAGATTATCTTAATATATTCCAGTAACACTTCCTTGCTATCATTTGCTTTTCAAATATCATACTCTTGCTAAAGAGAATCACTCATCTCATTTTTAAACAAAATTATTTCAGAGGCCTTTAAGAGAAATGGAAAAAATTAATTTGCTTTCAGAGCAGAACATAGGATACCTAAGGAAAAAAATGGCTGGCAACATTTTCTGAGATGCTTGAAGGAACAAACTGTCCTTTTCTTTCCTAGAAGTTAACTTAAAGACTTTATTTGCTTATTTTTAACTTATTAGGGAAATTTTCAAATCTTCTCACAAGCAGAAACAATAGAATAATAATGACCTTCATGTGTCCTCACCTGACTCCAAAAATATACACACATACACACACATATATGTATACACATATATATACTCAGATATAAATAAATAGATAAGTTGATTGCTTGGTATGTAGATAGATATGTATGTATATATATTTGAGAACTACTATACGTTACTCTAATCATTGAGCCAGGTGCTATGGGTAGGACTTGAATACATATCTGAATACATATCTTTGAATACATAGTTATAAAGAAGAGAATATATGAGCCTCAGACTCACAAATTACTTCACTCTGAGGGCTACAGTGAAGATTAAAGTAATCCAGTAACTCAGAATTTGTAACACAAATTTTCTTTCCCTTTTCATTTCTCTGAAGGAGTTTCTAAGGGAGAGGTTTAACACTTTCTTCCTAGTGAAAATAGTAGCTGCCCCTTGGGAAGCCAGTGTACTGAATCTTTTCTCAGTCATTCACCATTTATACATATGAATTTTATTTTTGACGAAGTTCTTTCCCAAAAACAAGCCTTGACTAGATGGAAGGAAAAAATAAGGAGCAAAAGCATGGGTCCCTAAGGCAGCATGGAAATCTGGAGGGAAAGAGACAGTAAGAGCCACCCCAGATGGAATGGAAGACAGATTTCCATCTCAGATTTTTGCTTAAGGTGGGGGTCCCCCATTTTCCTTTCATTACAACTGCTCTTCCACCCCCAAATCCATTCTCTTGGCTAACAAAGCACCATTTGGTGGCTTCACACTAGAAACTGGGACTGGGAATGGAAGACAGAAGTGGCAGAAAACAGTTTGCTGCTGCTGCTGCTGCTAAGTCACTTCAGTCGTGTCCGACTCTGTGCGACCCCACAGATGGCAGCCCATCAGGCTCCTCCGTCCCTGGGATTCTCCAGGCAAGAACACTGGAGTGGGTTGCCATTTCCTTCTCCAATGCATGAAAGTGAAAAGTGAATAGTTGTAGCAATATTTCTCATCAAAGGATGAGCTTACCAGGACCAACATCCATGCCCCAGCTTAAAAATTATAGCTTTTTTTTTAAAAAAGAAAAAAAAAAAAAAGCTTGCTTTAAAAAGAGAGAGAGAGAGAAAAGAAATTGTTCTGCACAAGCCTGTTCTGCACAAGTTTTGCACAAGCTTGGTAATTTGAAGAACAAGATCAGTGAGATGCTCTATCTGCAATACTCTGAACATCTAAGTCTACTGATGCTGGCTCCAGGCTGGCTCTCTGGTCACACAGGCAAATGGCCTGACCTTGGGAGGCTCAAGCCCCAGAAGAGGTGAGTGCCTCTCGTGTAGAGGAAGCTCAAGTAACAGAAGGCCATGCTCTCCTTTCACTCTGCCTTCCCCAGTTTAGAGAGGCATGAAGACCTAAGGTGTTCCAGATTGAATCGCCAGGAATGGGTGCTATTTTGATGAGAACTCCCTTAATGTGCATTCCTCTAACCATCGCAAACATTTAGCTTGCTCTGTATTAATGCAGTCTGAGCAGAAAAAATTCCGAAGCACATCTTAGTAGTCAGAAGGTGGAGGGAAGTTGGGAAAGGGCTGACAAGCTAAACATAATGAGTACCAGTCCAACCAAAGTGCTTAACAGTACTTTATTCTCTTTACAGATTATAAAAGGAAATTATTTAACAAATGGAAGGCTACTCATACCCAAGGTAATGTATACAGTCTCTGTCCATATCTGTCATTCTACATAACTTATCAAATAGCCTTTGGTCCTTCGTCTTCCTCGGGTTTTTTTTTTTCCTTTAAAGTCCACCACAGAAAATAGTTTTATGTTTGTCTCCGTATATCAGTTTCTCCGGCTGATCACTTGGCAAAAGAAAAATTTGTGTTTCGTATTAGAACTAACAAGAGATATGTTTCAGTGAAGAAAGAAAGTATAAACTTTACGAGAAAATGAGATGGTTTGGGGGAAGTCAAAGTTTCATTTCACATGCACTAAAGCAGAGTGCTTCATGCCTTAGGGATGTTGCTTTTAAAGATTTTTGTTTTAACCAATTTTGCATTCGTATTAACAGGTGTGTAATTTCTCCTAGTTTTCAAAATATTACCCGTGTTTGATAGTAAAAGTCCTTTGTTATTAGTTCAAAGTAAGTTTCAAGCCTCCCTTCCCATTCCTACCTAGTCTGGGGCCATTGAACTACCTACAAATTGTTTCTTTCCTGGACTCTTTGACCCCCGAGTTATCACATATTGTGGTGCTCCACTCGAATGGCTTCCTTCCTTTTCTCTGCAAGAATCACTGTCTTCTTTCAAGATGCAGTCACCTTCTTTAAGACTTGACATAGTTGGAAGCTTCTTTCCCTGTTTTCCCATTAAAACAACTTGCATAGACCTATATCAGAGCCCTTGTTTTAATTGCTGTGTAAATAACTATTTTCATAGCTGTCACCTCTCCTTAAAAGAATATCCCATTATTTCAGTACTTACCCACTCCCAGCTTCCAGAACAGAGCATGGTACACGGCTTGTACTAAGTGATCCAATGAATGAATGAGCATGCACTGATTGGGTGGACACATCGGTGCATATACTATTGGGGTAGGACAACTATACATCCTGGTTCTCCCAGGACAAGCCTGGTTTACACCAATATTTCAGGGAAAGAGAATCGCTTTCACACTCAAAAATGTCCCAGTTTGAATAAAAAACTATATGCTCACACTAAGTTCAATTACTCATGCACATTGCCCTGTCTGCCCAGAACTAGGTCATCTCATTTTCCAGTTTCTCAATAACTTTTCAAATTAATCATCTTTAATTCTTAAAAATTCAAAAGTATTAGTTGTTCTCTGTACTCAAATCTAGGATCCATGACCCAAGAAAATAAAAATAGTGTGCTGCAAAATAAGAACACACCGGTTTCATTCCATTTTCTCATCAAATTTCTATCTAAACCAACCTCGGATACAAGTGATGACACCTAACCAAATCAACAAATCTCCTCTCTGGTTGAGGCTGTCCATAGTTGGAGTAAATGGAAAATAGGACCTGCTCACCCAGGTTTTGTGTTTGCCAGCCACATATCCACTGCCCAAGATTACAACATTCATTGTCTTATTGATAGTACAGAAGCCCTGATTCAGTAATTACAACAGAAACTAATAAATCTGCCCAGAAAAAAAAAAAATCTCTTTTCCACATCATTCTACCCAAAGTTTGAACAAAACACTTTTGAAACACCAAAGAGAATCAGGACACTTCTTTTATGGAAACATAACTGTGTCTTTCACTCTACATACTTGAATTGTATTTGGACTCAAAGATATCAACACAACCACTCAAAGCAAAGGTAATCAAGAAATATTCCAAAGGTCACAAAAGACATGTCTAAAAAATTGCCAAACTAATTTTTCACACTGAAACTAAGAAAAACACGTTTTAAAATCTACATATGAATAAACCTCAAAAGATCTGAAATATATTCCCTTAATTAGATCACTTAGGAAAAGATAATCCTAATTTTTTCTAATTTTAAAAACAGTATTTCAGAGCATGAAATTAGAGGAAAGCCACAAGACAAATATGAACTAAAAGGAACATTAACCACAATGTAGTTAACGATTTTGCTGAATGAGGATAAAGCCTCAAATATTTAGCCTCTTAAAGTTTCTCTCATTATCTATTGCTTTTCATTAATACTAGAAGTGCAGGGCAAAGAAACATAAATCATGACTTGCTATGAAATGTTTGCCAAATCTGCTATGAATTTATTTTCAGGACAAAGTTCATGAAAGGCCAGTTCCCCAGGTAAAATGGATTAAATGCCTTCCAAAGGAAAATAAAATCAAACCACTACCAAATGGAAGCTTTCTAAATTGTGTCTGGGGATGTAAAATCCAATTTGACAGAAGCCTTATAAACTGTGGTCAATGCCCCATCTGATGAGAATTTCTGTGGTTTTGTTCTTACCTATTCTAATGGGTTTGTAGTTTATGGTGACATACATATGTCTACACTATGTTGGATATGCACATACACAGATAAATATGGTGGTATCTCTTTCTTATGTAAACTTGATGGGAAATAATTCTGTGATTTAGTTGTATCTTTTTAAATCATTGAGTTTGCATTAAATGTTTGACAGACTGATGCCTTGTGGGATACGATTTGGAAACTATCCTCTCTCTGATCTTTACCAGATGTTTCACTGGTGATATTTCGGCCTCAAGAGACAAAGAGGATATTAATGTTAATTTCATTTATTTAATCATATCAGGCAGATTTGCTAAAAGGAAAAATTCAATATTTTGGTAATTTACCAACTCTTCAGAAACATCCATAGTAGCAAAAATGTTCTAAAGATCATTTTATATTAAAAGCAGAAAGGCTGCATGCATGGTAGTTGGAAGGGAAAACACTCTATCTTACCTTTAGAAATGGGAATAATGTGACAAATCTGGAAGTTTCACTTTTAACTCAAGAGACAAAGAGGTGGCAATGACATTCATTACTCAGCACAGTCTCATCCCAATCTTTAACTGACTATTAATTGTAGAGAGAGAATACTCTGAATATGAAACAGACACTCAGTTGAAAGCCTTCTGCCACTACCAGAGCTACTCTGTAATCTTATCTCGTCTTGAATTTTATTCCAAGGGAACACGAGAGTACCCTAATCGTTGTCAGGGCATTGATGATAACGAAAATGTACTTTCTATTAAACAGTGCCTCCCTACACCTTACCTGAGATGACAGGGTAGGCTTTCACCTCTCTTGAGTTCAATGTCAGAATGTGGAAGCTTTTAGAACACTGATTCTCACCCTTCTGTACTTTAGAATCACCTGGAAAGCTATATCCCCGACCAATTACATCACAGACTCTGGAGGTAGGATCAAGGTATGGGTATTTCATAAATCTTTTCAGGCAATTCCAATGTTAGTCAAAGTGGAAAAATCATCTCCTTGGAATACGTAGACAATGACCAAACAACTTAGTCTAGAAAAATCACTTAATTTTCCTAGGTTTTTCCTCCTCATCTTAAAAACTTATGTATGGAACAGAGTTAGATTGTTATACTCATTGATTTTCTTTTCTTTTTAGATAAAAATTTTTATTTATAGTTGTAAAATATTTCAAATGAGCAGCAACACATAGAGAATATTATAAGATACCTATGACACCTGTATTACCACCACCAAGCTAAAATAATTTTAATACTTTGTTTCATTTCTGTCATTCTTTGGATAAAAGATAAAGCAAAATCCCTAAATCCCAGATATTTCTATTTCTTTTGTCTCAAGAAGTATCCACTATCCTAAAGTTATCCTGCCTACATGATTTTATTGTATTTTGTATTACATATTAAGTAATTATGTATCTATATATCTACAACAACTATATAATACTACTTAGCATATGTTTTGGAGAAAGCAATGGCAACCCACTCCAGTACTCTTGCCTGGAAAATCCCATGAGCAGAGGAGCCTGGTAGGCTGCAGTCCATGGGGTCGCTAAGAGTTGGACACGACTGAGTGACTTCACTTTTACTTTTCACTTTCATGCATTGGAGCAGGAAATGGCAACCCATTCCAGTGTTCTTGCCAGGAGAATCCCAGGGACGGGGGAGCCTGGTGGGCTGCCGTCTATGAGGTCGCACAGAGTCTGACACAACTGAAGTGACTTAGCAGCAGCAGCAGCATATGTTTAAATATACATAAATTGTATTATTATTCCCTCTTGCATATAATTGTTTCATTTAATAGTGTTATCTATTTATTCATGTTATCTATCAATATATAGATATATCAGTTTATACACAGCACATTAATTTTCAATTTCTTCATATTATTTCATTAGGAATAAACCACAGTTTACTGATGTAACTTATCTATGGACAGATAAGTCATTTATAATTTTTAAAAAAACAAAGGTATAATAAAAACCTCTTTGTATGTCTTCCTGACACCAAAAGTTGCTCCAGGGAAGACACTTGGAGTTTTGTTATACATTCTCAACTTCATGTTAGCTAGATAGTCACAGTTTTTTCCCAAAATTGGTTAGACTAATTTACTTTCACTAGTAATGTTAAAACATTCCCTTCTCCATATTCTCCAACATGTGACACTATGAAAATTTATTAACTGTTGCCAATATGAAGATTATGGTGTGATAACTAATAGTTATGCTTAGATGATATTTTTCTGAGGTTCCTTCTGTTCAGTTAATTTGTGGTCACCACATCAATGCTAAATCTTATCAAAATAATAAAGGATGTGCGGGGAAGAAACCTTCTTCCACATTTTACAATGAACTTACTTTACCTCAAGAAATGTCTTACATGGCTAAAGCTGGCTCATGAACCCATAAATCGGGCCATAAAAGAGGAATGGGGACATGGCCCCAGCTCTGTATTTATTTTCTTGTATTCCATAATCCAATGTTACTTAAAAAGCAAATGACCCAATAGTCAAGCCAAAGCAAATACTGAGAATTTTGCCAGGCAAAATGCCTGTGGAGAAATGAGTCAATTCATACAAGATTCAAAGCTGTCTTTGGTCAGTGACATTTTCGTGAAAATCTGTGGGTGGGTAAAAGTTTTGCAAAATTCCTTTTTGCTATTGGATAAAATTCATCCAGGAAAAATAAGCAAAATTTAAGTGGTGACCCACATTCCCCCTAATTCCCTTATTAACACTCCCTAACCTCCCAGCACAACTGCTTTCTATTGTGTACAAAGGCCAGGATCAGTGTTTCTGATCCTGGCAGTGGAACTCTGCCCCTCTGCTCACTTTGCTCTGATCAGATAGGCTTTCTCATGATAAGTACTAGCAGACAGAGTGTACCTGGCCTCATTCAGAGCACATCTTCCTGGGAATGCTATCTAGGTGTTGCACACTCTTCAATTTAATGGCAAAAAGACCTACTACAGTAAAAACATTCTCAGTGAGCACTCTGTTGGAACACTTAATGTAGCTATCATTAGGGATGGTTAGTGTACATCTATGGGCTTCCCTGGTAGCTCAGCTGGTAAAGAATCCACCTGCAATGCAGGAAACCCCAGTTGGATTCCTGAGTTGGGAAGATCCCCTGAAGAAAGGACAGGCTATCCACTCCAGAATTCCTGGGCTTCCTTGGAGGCTCAGATGGTAAAGAAGCCGCTTGCAATACAGGAGCCCTGGGTTCCAATCCTGGGTTGGGAAGATCCCCTGGAAGAGGGCACAGTAACCCACACCAGTATTCTTGCCTGGAGAATCCCCCTGGACAGAGAAGCCTGGCGGGCTACCATCCACGGGGCTGCAAAGAGTCAGACACGACTGAGCGACTAAGAACAGCACACAGTGTACATCTATAGTTTGGGGTTATACTTTATGTTGTCCTTTAATGAACATGAAACAGGGTTGGGAAAGAAACTAATTATAAGGCTTCATTACTTGCTCTGAGTTGAGAATTTGAAACCTTATCATCTCAGAAAAAAAAAATTTGAATTCAGCAAAGTTATACCTGGAAATGCTCAAAAGTTTTGATACTTCTGAGATTCATCAATGTTAAGGGTGGTCTAAGCTCATGAAGGTCTAAATAGAATAATATCATGCCTACAAGTTGCTGTATTAGTAGACAAAAGTGAATGGACTCAGGTATTTTTCAATATAGTACTGACATATTCCGGTTTCTGATTTAACTGAGGTCTGTCTGTCTGCCTGCTAAGGCCTTTACCCCTCCAGCACTTTGCCATTGGCTGGGAATATCTTCTTAATCAAGGCTAAGATTGAAAAGAGAGCAGCTGGTTGACTTTCCAGAGAAGCAGTAAGAATGAGATCTACAGAAGGGTGGAGTTGTTTGGGTGGGAAAGAGAAAAGAAACCATTCTCTTCTTCCAGTAAGTTAACCAAGTAATAAATTAGCAATCCTCCCCCAGTTCTGCCACCTAAAGTTCTGAGTGATCTAAATCCCAGAGTTCTGGGTAAGGCTGAGGAGTTACAGTCAGAGACTCTGAGAATGTGTTCTCCCATGCATGAAATGGAATTTGGCATCAAGGGAGGACACCAGTGGTAGCCTCTTACTGTAAGCAGGCTGTCACTGAATAGCCCTTTCACACACCCTCCATTTACCATGATTTCCAGAAGCTCATTGGGCTGCCTGTAGTCATGGTCACCAAACACAACTGGGTCATCACATCTTTCCTGGGTCAATAAGCTAAGTGAGAGAAAATGATGACTAACTCTAACTGTGGTCCACAGAAAATTAATAGCAGTTAAACATAAGTAAAACAAAAGTGGACTAGGCCTTTTAATTTAAATTACTCCTAGTCTTTGCGGCATGTGACACAGCCATAAAAACCCAAAGATCACTTCATGTCTCCAAAAGAAGAACGTGGTCATCTTACTTGGCAAAGATCTTGAGCTTTGAATCAACTACCATCAGTTTCTAAAAAAGTGAGAGATGAAACAGATGAGTTTTAATAGTTCTTTCTGTTTGGATTCTGAGAGCGTAAAGACTGGTTTTGCAAAAGGCAGAAAAATGCATCTTTTTCAGATGTGCATCCACATTACACACAATATGTCTTCTCTCCATGGGCTACAACTTGAGAGGATTACTAAACTTTCAGAGCAAAATTATTTGCTACCAGTTAACTATAACCTTACAAATCAAGCAGATGACATGTAGCATCATAACAGTTTTCAGAAGACAGAATGTTCATGATATGTATGTTTTATAAGAAAATGGATGTCTCCCTGCTAAAAATATATAGTCCCAAGATGAGAGCTACAACATTAGTCAGCCTCTAAGAAACCCTGTACTAATACATTTACACTATAACATGTAATTTAATGTTTTGTGGGCCTTGATCTGATATGCTATTAAATCAAGCAATCTAAATTTTGCAAAGATTTCATCTAGCAGTGGGGAGTAGGCAGACCAGGGGAGAAAGAGTAATCATTTCCCATACCCATCTTGAATAATATCATGAAAACCTATGCAGATGCCTACAAACATTCACCTCTCAGCTTATTCTCTCACTGAAGCATTTCTATTTTTAATAGTCATCATGCACTTTAGCAAAAGTCAACTTTACAAAGTTATATGTTTTTTCAAAATCTGGGAACAGTGGGAAAATAGGGAAATCCTATTGCACAAAAATTAATTTTGCAATGCAAAAAAAAATTGGGGGGGGGGGATAATTCAAGCCTTTATGTTTATTTCAGTAAAGCCAAATCCAGCAAACTATTTTCAGCCAGGATTAGTCAGAACTAAAAGGTTGGACTGTTTTCCTTCAGAGACTGAATGTCTCTCTTGCCTGCAACAGGCCAGTGTGTTCCAAACAGAGTAAATGGAATTGCCTTAAATTGCTTGTCTCTTTCTGGCATTTTTAATGGAGAACCTTACTGACAGAGTAAGGTTTTGTTGGCTGGAATGCAATTATTATTTTCAGTCATATAACCTGGCATTCTTACAATGTATCAGCTTCAAGTTTTCCTTAAGAAAAATCATAACATGGGGCATACTGTAACGACAAGAAATGCAATTTCATTCCTCCAGAAATTCTTAAAACCTTTTCAAAAGTACCTACTGGATGGTGAAAAAAGTGCTTCTAATACTTGCCTTACAACTACCACCTGTTTGGTTTGTTTTTACATGAATCCGACAACTTGGCTAATCTATAATCAAATATTAACATGGCAAACACCGGCCAGATTCTTTATTATCAAGACATACTACAAAAAGAAGGGACTCTGGCTACAGGGCCACCATCTAAATAAGTTCCTTTTCAAAATCATACATATATACATTTATTTCAAACATTAAGTGACCTGCAGCATATTCAATATCCAGGAAATACCTACAATTCTCAGATTTTCAACTCTAAAAGAAATATTCTTGTCCATCTGGACTAACATAAAACACATGATCTTCTTTTTCCAAGAGTTAAGCGAGCTGTCTGAGATTGTGCAAAGCCATGCTGTGATCCCAACTGTGATGTCCGGCTTGTAAACCCAGAGGGTTTCTGTTAGGTGTGAAATGATTGTGCAACCTTTCAAGAGTCATATTATTCAAAAATAGTAAATTTTGCAAAGAAACAGAGATAGTTCCAGGATTGATGCTGTGAAAAGGCGAGATGGGGAGAAAGACACCATGCCAACTTCTTTCAACACCAAAGACACGGTCCCCCCTGGGTTCTTTTTCTTTATACATTTTCACCCAATTTCCTCTCCATAAAGTTCAGGGAGATCCAATCAGATTCTGCTCCTGTGGTGTCCCTCAGTATTTTAATGCTGGCAATAAATCATTAACTAGTCTCACAACCTTGGAGTGTGCAGTGTGCAGGCCGGTGGGTGTATGCAGCAACATTTTTACTAGCCAAGTCGCTAAGTGTGAGTTCCTTTCCAAATATCAGAACCATCACTCTAACCCTAATACTCACCCAGTTATTGCAGGGAAGGGGAAGTCACTGAATATTTACTTTGGAAAAGAGCTAAAGCTTACTGGTGGTGTGGTGTGTGTTTCTCTGCCCTGCACATTTCAGCAACTTTAAGTTGGTGCCTGACGGGAATCAATTTTCTAAGATTTTGGACAGTGTGGCAGATGAACCTCCCCTGATCAGATACATTTGCAGAAGAGACTCTAGAAGTGGAGAGATACCCCGGCCACTAATAATTAAAGAAACTTTCCCCTTCCTCAGGCTGAAGAGGAGTCAAATCTCATGGATACCTAGACCTCCAGCAACCACACTCCATAAAGAAAACACTCCCCAGCTAGTGGCAGAGTTTGGAAAACCACATACACCTTCAGTGAACTCCAGGGGGATTTAGCAGACTCACCGAACACTTGTTGGGCTTTTCCCCCGAGTGAACTCTCATGTGGATCAACAGTTTATAGCGGGCATTAAATGGCTTGTACCTTCGAGGACAACCGGCCCAGAAACAAGTGAAGTCTTCGCCTTTCCGCTGATCTATATGAACCTTCTCAATGTGCCGCACAAGTTCCTCCTGCTGGTCATACAAGGCACTGCAGTCGATCCAGCGACAGCAGTGCTTGCCCCCAACGTCATCCATCTCCCCATCCTCCTCCAGGGCGGCCTGAGGCAGGGCCAGCGGCTGGGCCTGGTGCACCAGCTCCGGGTGATGCAGATGCGGGTGGGCATGGTAGGGTGGCGGGGGGCCTTGGGGCTGGGGCGGCGGTGGCAGAGGAGGCAGAGAGGGTGCGGGGGGCAGGTCCAGGACGCCGCCAGGGAAGTCATCCAGGCGCTCCGTCTTCAGCAGGCCGGCCGCGTGGCCGGCAGGGTCCGGCAGGCCGTGCTGCACCACCATGTTGTTGACCAGGCTGGGCTGGAGGCCGCCGTGCTCCAGCTGCTGCATGCGCTCGTACTCCAGGGCACCGTCCTCATCGTAGGCCGGGAGAGCCAGGCCGCCGCCGGCCACCCGCACTCCCTTCTGGCTGTTTGGCATTGAGCACGGCTGAGGAATACAGCTGCCTCGCACTCCCAGGAAATGCCCGTAGACCTCAGGCTGTGGAGACATGTTGGCTGGGGAAGCCCTCGAGCCGTTGATGTAGGCGACCAAGGACGTGGGCGAGGTGCGGATGATGGTGTTGAAGTCTATCCCGATGCCATCGGACAACGGGGACAAGGACAGTGCTCTCTTCTTGGAGCGGGCCGAGTGGGACCTGGCTGAAGAGTGTCGGGGACTGGGGTAAGGAGAGTGGCTATTTTCCATACCGAAAAGGTAGGGTGGCAATGAGTTAGAGACACTGTTGCTGGACATGGCTGTTCCAGGAGGAAGGCTCATTAAGTCCCCTAGATCAGTGCCATTCTGAGAGTTGTGGTTCGAGGAGAGCGAAGGGAGAGCCCTATAGCCGTGCGACCACTCTTGTTTCACGTTCAAGGTCGACTGACTTTCTGTCAGACTCAAAGTTGAGGAGGCCAAAGACTCTCGTGAAATAAGGGACCTGGAACAGCAGCCGGAAGAGGGGGGGGAAAAAAAGACAAACATTTTAGCAGGATATGGATTGCTTAAGACTAAAAGAATACTGCATTGACAATCTCTTAAGTACTTCCCTTAATTGCATTCTCAGCTAAACACACATTCTTTGGCTAAGATAAAGCCCAAGACTTTTAGTTCCAGGTACATAACATTTTACCAAGATGAAAAATAAAGGCTAATGTTTATTGGAATAATAAAACAAAGATCTATTGTTATAAATAATCTAATACTTCAATGATAATAAACAGTCCTTGCTATATTTTTATATATCTTTTTTACTACAGGGAAAAGTTAAGAGACCTAGGAATAATTATTGAAAACCAAATACACAAGTATTTATTAAGTACCTACTATGTGCAACACACTACAAATAGGCATTGTTAGGAATACAAGTCTAAACAGAGTCCCAGCCTTTGAGTGAAATCTATTTGGTAAGGTAAAACATAAACCGATGCTTAATTTGGAAAAAAAAATAGTAAATCAAAGTCAAAGGGTCATCCAGAGGATTTAATAATAATTTCACAAATTTGTTCCACTGATATCAAGGAATTTTACATATTTCTATAAAAGACAGCAATTCACACTATAAGTAGTCAATAGTCAGTCACAACATCAAACTGACCCAGAAATAAAAATTATATATAAAATACAGCTGTAATACATAAGGGAGTGACAACCTGAAGTCAAGTCATATTTGGAATTCTGCATGTGGGTCATGCAAGGTTTTAATTACACCTGCAGTTTTGGATCTTCCATGAGCTGCTGTCCTCAAATCAGAGCAGATTTGCACTGAGAGCAAAGCATCTGCTTTAATTACTGCAGCAACAATTCTTCTCCTGTCCTTCTTACCCTTTATAAAACATGCCTCACATGTCACAACATTTATCTGAATATCAAAATGCTTTGTATGTAGTCTAGCCACTTTAAAATTCATTTTGCTTTAACCATGATATCATCGCTTTAAAAATCACTGAAGGGAAAAGCTATGCCTTTTGGATGGAAACATTGTCCCAAAGAGCTAGACACAATTTACCATACTCCCAACTCAGAATAGTGTATATTAAAAAGCCAGCTTTTTAATATGTGCTTTTAATGGCTTTCTACAGAGATCTTTTTTCTGACAAAAAAATTTTAAATATTGTATAGAATGTCTGTCTTTCCCAGGATGAGCCCACTTACTACTTCCAGCTGTTATAAAGCAACCTGTTGCAAAAATACTGAGGGAAAATAGAAGTATTCTCATCCCATCTGTTCCTCTTACTTCTTTTCACAAAATGGAAGCCAGGAACACTGTTTCCTACGAGCATGAGAGATTAGCAAGAAAACATCTCGACTCTGAAATGCACAGTATTAGGTGAGAGATAACACCATTGTCAATCTGGTGTTTTCATCCAGTGAAGTAATGTTTACCACTGACAAACACAGCAAGAATTTAAGTCCAGTTGCCCCTAACACAGATTTTCTTTTCTCTGTCCAGATCCTTATATTTGGGCTGAAGTCCTTTGCAAGTCCCAGAGTAGTTTCTGAACCATCTGTTTTTCAATTCCCCATGAACGCTTTCAATTATTTTCCCAGCACACCCACAGCATGTAGCTCTCCCTGCAGATAGCTCCTGGTGATAGGATGTCAAGGGCCTTTTAGTCCCTTCCCCAGGGAGATTCAGGAATTGCTTTCCGACCCAAGTCAAATCGGTAGTCATGTCATATATAAGGCAAAGACAACTGACTTTGCTTTACACCCTGAGGTTGAGGTGGTTTATATAACATTCTTAAATGGTGCATTTGCCTGGTCACTGTCATGCCAGAGCATTTCAGATTTTTAAGCAGTGAATTTGTTGTTCAGCCACTCAGTGTCCGACTCTTTGTAACCCCACGGGCTGCAGCATGCAGGGCTTCCCTGTCCCTTACTATCTCCCGGAGTTGGCTCAAATTCATGTCTATTGAGTGGGTGATGCTATCTACCCATCTCATCCTCTGTCGCCCCCTTTTCCTATTGCCTTCAATCTTTCCTAGCATCAGGGTCTTTTCCAGTGAATCAGCTCTTTGCATCAGGTGGCCAAAGTACTGGAGCTTCAGCTTCAGCATCAGTCCTTCCAATGAATATTCAGGATTGATTTCCTTTAGGATTGACTGGTTTGAGAGATCAAGAAAGGAGATCAAACCAGTCAAGCAGGGAATAGCAGGTAGGAAGTATTTTACCCACCTGTATATGTTTTGCATTTGAAATTATACTGTTTGGTTTGAGGGCTGCCTATAGTGAGACATGTTCATTTGTTCCATTGTTAAGAGCTGTTCCTTATTTTTCTTAAAATACACCTAAATATGACTTGATTTAAATTTGAGCATAATTCCATGCAGGCACATTCCTTAACTCCTTAGATATCTCAGTGTTCTAAGACAGTTATCAAAATTTTTTCAGAAAGCAATTCTATGTCCTATTCACTGAGGCAGTAATATGAGTGGAGAGCTCTCTTCTTGGATACTTAATAAGAACAAAACTTCCAACAAATGGCCTTTGCCTAGCAGCCCACATCTCTTCTGAGCAATTACCCAGATATTTTAATATTTCAAAGTTCTAATCCATGAAACCTGCCCTAAACATAGTAGCTCTCAGTAAAAGTTCTCTTTCCAGAAAAATTATATTCTATCTATATTGAACCTTAAACATAGCTAACTTCAGGCATATGTGGGTGTTGTCTTCCTCAATAAAATTCAAAAACCTCCAATAAAAGGGATTATTTTTATCTCTTTAACACCCACCAGAGTGTTAGATGAAGTTTCTCCCCGCCAAAAAATGTTGATTAAGGTGAGTAAATTAATATGATAACCATTTTTAACTTACAAAGTATTTTCCCTATATATTATTCCACTTAATATAGCCTGTGAAGTAAGCAAATTGGAATTTTAAAATAACCTCTGTTTTACAAAGAATAAAACCAAGATTCTGTGAAATTCCTCCAAATGATGCAAAAAAAAAAGAGCCAAGAATCCTTGCTGCTGCTGCTGCTAAGTTGCTTCAGTCGTGTCCAACTCTGTGCGACCCCATAGACGGCAGCCCACCAGGCTCTCCCGTCCCTGGGATTCTCCAGGTAAGAATACTGGAGTGGGTTGCCATTTCCTTCTCCAATGCATGAAAGTGAAAAGTGAAAGTGAAGTCGCTCAATCTTGTCCAACTCTTAGCGACCCCATCGACTGCAGCCCACCAGGCTCCTCCATCCATGGGATTTTCCAGGCAAGAGTACTGGAGTGGGGTGCCACTGAAGTACAAATAAAGCAGCAAATTTGATAAGCAGTCACTTAGTTGGATCAGATATATCCTCTATTGTTTTCCCCATATCATACCCAACACATGGTCCGTAATGCTCATCTTGATTAAAAGATCTGGTATAAGAGACTTAAAGTCACACAAGCTATAAATGGAACCCACATTTCTGTTTTCTTTCTGAAACAATGTGTTGAATCATTGAGAAAGATTCCAAAAACTTCTTTTCTATAATCCCTGCTGCTACCCACATCAGGCCCATGGGAAAGAAAGTGACAAAGAGCTGTGCTTCTATCACCATACTGAGAGAAATCTCCATTTCTGGATGTTCATCTAATCCTAAGCATATTATTTCCTGGGACCGGTTAATTTGAAGCAATATGTGAAAGAAATATAACTCAAACAAAATGAAAGCAATATGAAAAACTTAAGAAATCATCAGTGAAATAGGTTAGGGTGGCTGGTGAAGCAAGAGCTCAGAAACTCTACTGGGGCCATAAGAGGTGTGATGACCAAGCCAAATGGCTCAAAAGAAATACTTACAACAAGGAATTCCTCAAAAAGGGGCGCAAGAAAATGACGATATATCTATATATATACATATATATATACATTAATGTAGGTTCCATCCCTGGGTCAGGAAGATCCCCTAGAGAAAGAAATGGCAACAGTCCATGGGGTCAAAGAAGAGTTGGACACGACTCAGTGACTAAACAACAAGAAGGATATATGTCAAAATTTCACCCGTGGTTGCCTGTGAGTGATAGGATTCAGGATGACTATCATATACTGTCTTGTGCTTGTCCACAGGTTTCCACATCTTCTACAATTAGTGAGAATTACATAGATAATCAGGAAAAACAGTAATAAATTTTACAGTTTTTTATAGGGCAACCATCACTCAGATTGAACAGTTTAAACTTCCTCACCATCCCAACTCCTCCTCCTCGTCCTCCCCCCACGCCCCCCACCCTCAGGCATGCTCCCAATAAATAAAACGAAAAGCTGATTCTCTCTGCACCCTATCTTTATCTCTAGATAGCAAAATGCCTTCAGGTTGAACTGTTGCTTCCTATCCTATCTCTCCTCTTATGGAATACACAAACCAGTTTAAGTACCACAAACAAATGCAAACTTTCCAAACTGCTAAAAGTGAATGTGATGTTTTACCAAGCTACTTCCCAACTCCTGTTTCTTTGCTCATCCTGCAAAAAAAATTATTTCCATAGAAGGACTCACAGAATACATAGTTAAAACATATGTTAATACATTTCTAAGATGTTGTCTTTTAAGTATAAAAATTTATGCTAAGGAATCAAATATGCTAGAGAACACTGAGATAATGACCCTTCCCTGCTCGACCCATGAAAGGGACTGCACTAGATACATGCATGGTTGGAGCAGCCTGTGCCCTGCCTACCTTTAGTTTCTCCATTAATTATGACTCTCTGCCTTCAAGGCATGGGCTGGACTTGCCACAGACAGGAAGCTGAAGACTTCCCAAAGACACCTACCCCATGAGTACAGTTAATTTTACATGCAATACTCAGCAAGTCTGAAGAGTCCCTCAAGGCATAATCATCAACAGGAAAATGACAGAAGCAGCTTTCCATCACACACAAAAAAATCTCAGGTGAAAAAAACACATTCCCATCTCATTAAAAAAAAATGGCATAAAAAATCATCCAGGAACTGTGATTTCAGAGTCTTGAGTAGCAGCTAGGACAGTGCAGAGACACAAGAGGGAGAAAGATAAGAGGAAAAGAAAAAGGAAGGGGAGGAAGGGGAGGAAGAAGAGGAAGAAATAGAACCCAGAACTGCAAGGCATCTCAGCAGATTCCAGTCCCCCAAGAAGGGTACAGACGTCCACAGAACAGAGGTCCAATTTCTTGGTAAGATCACAGTTACAGCAGATCTAGGACGCAGGCAAATACTTTGCATTGTATTTCTCCAAGAAGACTACTTGTAAAGATGAAATAATTCATTTCAAACATAGAAATAGACCTTACACATTGCAGAGTATTTTGGTTTTATGTAGCCTGTAATATCAACCTTGAGAGATATAAAAATCTGCCTGAGATAATTTCCCTATTTAATTATCTCCCATGAGATAGATATATGGCATTTATTGAACCTACTTATTTCAGCACCTAATCAGGCATTGTGTTGAAATGTTATGTAACTCACACATGAGAGTATGTCTTCCCAGATACATCATAAAGTCTGAAAAGTCACAATTTCTATCTTTAACTTTTCAACTATCTCTCTAAACTTCAACTATTGTATTATGCAGAACATAGATATTTAAAATACTTGGTTAGACAAGTGAATGGGTAGATGGACAGACAAAACAGACTGTAAAGCAGCCTTAGGATACTGCAACATAAACACTGAAAAAACGAGCAGCTAAGACAGATGTACATGGAACATCTTATCTTTCCAGGCCATGATATGACCTTTACCAGGAATCAAAATATTAATATACTGGTATTTAGTCACTGGGGGCTTCTTAGGAAGTGCTGGTGGCAAGGAACCCACCTGCTAATGCAGGAAACATAAGAGATGCAAGTTCAATCCCTGGGTGGGGAAGATCCCCTGGAGGAGGGCGTGGCAACCCACTCCAGTACTCTTGCCTGGAGAGTCCATGGGCAGAGGAGCCTGGCGGGCTACAGTCCATAGCGCCGCACAGAGTAGGACATGACTGAAGCGACTTAACATGCACGCATTTAGTCACTGAGGCCCCAAACTCTCAAAGTTGGCATTAAGTTCACTCACACGTTATGACAGAAAGTACGAAATCATTCTTCCGAATTAAGATGGTATTACGGTACACACAGGTTTATACACCCTCCCCCTACAAAGCTCAAAGTAAAAGAGTTGCTTGAGTGAGTGAGAGAGAGAGAATGAGTGTGTCTGTATGTGTGTTGTGTGGGCATGTGTTCAGGAAGAAAAGGGAAAACACTCATGGGTGTGATTATAACATAAGAAGGGGGAAAAAAAAGTAATTTGAGACCTGGTATCTGAAGGAGGTATATTCAGGTTGGCTGCATTCATTGCCCTCTGTAAGCTAGGACTGATCTGGTTGCATGCTGTAGAGACCTGGCTTGCTGGAGGTGAAATGGGTCCCAGTCGCTGAACCATCATGGGACTGCTGGTGACCACTAGATTGTTGCAGCTGCCTTTTCCAATGGACTTGCACTGAGGCCCAAAGCCAAGAGCCCCTAAAAACAAATGAATCAGGTTAGCTTTCATGTCCCTTACATCAGAAATCAGTAAATACACATATGTGCGCACTTATATCAGGACTCATCTTTAAAGACAGTCCTTAGATCATCTTTTTTTTTTTCTTTCAGTATTAGTGATACCAAAAAGCTTTCTCTAATTCCAATGAGAAATCCATAATGCTACAATAGAAACCCCTCTATAATCACCACTCATACAAAATATGCTTACATTTTGCTCCTTCAACTGTCCAGTTATATTAAGAATCATATTTTATCATCTCTTTACCTAAAGGGTTAAGGTGGTAAGTAGATGGGATTACTTATATCAAACCATGTATTTTCCAAAATAGCTAATATCTTAAATCACCCAGCAAGGAAAGTTGACACTACTGACAAAAACTTGTTTAACTGGTTCACTTCATTCAAGTCTGGCCTTCCAAAAAGCCTCTTTAAAAGGATATAGTCTGGCTGTGTCTCTCCAATCTTTATTTTCCCTCTTCACCCTGATATATTGTCATTGGATGTATACCCAATTTTTAAAAAATCAGGATGAGACAGCCTTAAAACATCATTTTAAAAGTAGTATGTTAACCAAATTTGACATAGATTTTTCATTTCATTAGCAACAATCTTTGAATGTAGTAAAAATTTGGTACATAACCAGAAGGGGAAAAAAAAAAAAGGAAAGAAAGAAACCCTCAAGAATCTGAGCCGTTACGGAAAAGTGAAAAGCAAAGAGGAGAAAGGTAAACACTGCCATGACTCATTTAAAAAAAAAGAATAATAGTCATTGAATCATTCTAGACATTCTTTTTACATGGATATACTTTTTCAAACATTTTTTGCAAACTACTTGGTCAAGTCTCAGTTTCCATTTCAGGCAAATGAAAAGAAATATGATCCTAGGTTTTCTGGCAAATTAGGCTCTAAAGTTTTCTCACCAAATTCCTCATCTTTCTCCTTGATATATTTGGGATCAAAGTAGTAGAAAAGCATCACAGTAACCTTCCTTACTTAGCTTTAGAGAATATAATTCTTTATTTTGTCTTTTTAAAAATTAATAGCAAAAACAAAATGACTTTTCCATCTTTTGTAACATTCTCTTCCAAGAGCCCACAAAACTAAGGATAAACAGGACCTTAGCATAATCACCAACACTCTCATCAATGAATTCACATCTCCAAAGTGCTAGGAGAGTCACAGTATCTTTACCAAGCAGGAACCCTTCTCTAGTCCAGGCCTCTGGGAAGCTAAAATCCAAGTGGTAACTGACTGGCCCAAAGTCACACAGGGCTTTACTGACAGAGCAGAAACAAATTCTATGAGAGTGCATTTTCAAGGCACCTGTGTGTTTAAGTTTAGGTGCTGGATGCTTCGTTCCTTCCTTGAATACTTTCCAAGATCCTACAGAAATGTCTCCTAATTTTTTCCAGATACACAAACCAGAACCTACCCCTCTCCCTGCTGCTTCTATCTGATGCATCTTCTTGTGCCTTGAAACATGAGTCATATATAGTGTCTATATTTTCGTAGTTCATATAACACTCTACCATCAGATTTTCATCTTGACACCAAGAGAGTGGGTACATTTTTGTGCAATGATCATAAGCTTAATATCTTTTTAAATTCCAACAAGCTACATGCAATTTGCTTTTCAAACTCCCTTTTTACCTTGGAAAAAGGCAATGTCCAGTATATAAGACACTTGAATTCCATCCCCAGGTTCCATCCCTACCAGCCACTGCTACTAAAAGCAATATTAGATGTCAGGTATTCTGTCCAATTCAGTGTCATATATTTATCTAAGGAACTCACTCATTTCATGCCTGTTTCCTTCACAATAAAAAGGTATTAATATCTACCTCTAAAACAAAGACATATTAGCAGCTGGAACAGCATACCCAAGAAATGCTATTTGGTGCGAAAGCATATTAATACACCATTTCATCAAATCTTAGATGCCATATAAGTCATACCATTATTTCATATATCAGTCAAAACATCAAACTGGTACATGGTATTACTATTTCACAGATACTCTGATGTGAAAATAACGCACACCTTAGAATAGATAAATACGAATAAGACTGAGGAAAAAATTATTTTAACCCTTCTCTTGCTCACACTTTTCTCTCTGCTAGGTACAGCCTTACCCTAACTTGTCTACCTAGTGATCAGCCTCTCTCTTCAAGGATCATCTTCCCTATGACTCCCTGCACACACTACCAGCTAGGCAAATCTAATCAATGCTTCTTTTCATTCCCCCACAGTCTTAGAACAAATTTGCCTCAGCACCTTCAGGGAACTGAAATGTTTACATGACTGTCATCCATTTATACTTGATTGCTTTTTAGAGACAAAGCTCTTGCTTGAGACATCACTGCTTCTTCAGCACCTAGCCTAAGGCCTGTACAGTACACAATAAAGTCTGTCAATGAAGCTAAGAATGAATGAAAATAAAAGATTTTAATATATGATATTAAATACTGAGACATCATTTTCACTAAACCCCTCCTGGTCTTCTTGTTTAAAACCGTGTCGTTTTTCACAAACAGACTCCAGCTAAGTCAGTCCTTTGCTGTTTCTCCACAGTGTGCCTGATGAGAGGTGTGGATGGAGAATGAAGCTATGGGAGTAGTAATTATAAATCCATCTTCCGAGGCTAGAATTTTACACTGGTCAAGGCTGCCCTTGTAATCCTATACCCTGGGTCCTCACATTCATAGTACTTTTTCTCTGACTATAATCAAGAAGCATGAGTCCTCCCCTCCCCAGTGTCTCCGTCATTTTCACAATAACACCTCCTCCTCCTGAATTCACTAGTCAACTTGAGCTGTATCTCACCAGAGCGGAGTGACAACTTCTGACAGGTTATTACATACAGTGTCCATGAAGCTAAATTTCTTGGAAACAGATTATATTTGTGGAGCAGCTTTAAGAATGTTCTGGAAAATGGCATCATCACTCTCACACATGGAGACAAGTAATACTTTGACCAAGAACCACTGTGCTCAACAGAAGCATCTAACTTCAATATTTTTCATAATTCTGGACAGAATGAATACCTCCAAGTTGCTCACAATTGTCTAGTGTATTGGAGTTTGGGCTCTGGAGACAGCCTGCTTGGGAACCCAGAACCCAGGATGGTTGTGTGACTTGGACCAATTACTTAATTATTTGTGTTTATGTCTATCTCTTTTCATTTGTAAAATGGGAATAAAATAACACTACTTCATAGTGCAAGGTTGTTGTGCATCTAGTATTAATTATACACACAAAGGACTCCACACATTGCCTAGCACGTAGTAGGTACTGAATTGATGTTGGTTGTGATTTTTTGTTGCAGCTGTTGTTATTATTGTTCATGCCTGTCATCACTTTTTCCCCTGCATTCTTTCTTGAAGTAAGAAGAAGACAGTTCTTTATAATTCCCTGCATAAAACAAGATACAAGTATATGATACTATTTAATTCTTTACCCATTTCCAATGTTCTTTCTGCTTTGAGCCTGGAGCCAATGTTTTTTAGAACCAGGTGTCATCACAGATAGAAGAAAAGTTTTCAACTGGCCAAGTCTGAACGTTCCTTGGCTTGTCATTCCCTGCAAACAAACCATAGAACTTTTCTGACTACCAGATGTGCCAACTACTTGTGTGCTGGTTTTCATTTTAAAATACTGCTTATTTTTAGAGACATTTTTTTAAAACGTGTTTACTGCTCAAATAAGAATTAGAGTGGATGGCATTCTAAGTACCACATACATCCTAGCCAAAATCACTGCATGTTGGTGGGAAGTACAAATGTTTTGCATTTCCTGAACTGAGAGGTCATCTTAGCAAGGCCGTGTTTTTAATTAACATCTTCATTAGTTAAAAGAGTTCTCTTGAAGTCAAATAGCTGACTGTGTTGCAATTACCCCTGCTGAGGCTGCATCTTTCAGAACGATCTATGTTTATTCACTGGTTCCTCTAAAAAGGACACAGATATTGGGGGAACATAAATGACACATATATATGAGAGGTGATAAGGAAAAGTAATCAGTTCTTTTTGTGGTTTTTATTGTTCATTCAACTGACTAATCAAATGCCAACCATGAGCTGGGCAGTCCCTGGAGACAATGGTGAGCAAGACAGACAAGAGTCCCAGCAAGAGTCCCATCAAGATTCCAAGAGCGGCCGATGAAGAGGAACACCAAAACAGCCATTCTATAAAAGAGAGCCCTGCTCCTAGGTTGGGTCATATGTCTTTCTTTACAGGTCAAACATGATCAAATAAGACCAATTTCTTTATGGTTCAACCCGACACATATGCAGAGTGTTTTGGAAACAGAAATAAAGCATACCAAGATTTCAGTCTGTCTCACCCATCCACTGACTGTGTGACACTGAGCAAGGTACTTAGAAGTCTCTGTGCTTCAGGATCCTGTAAGGTCCTGAGGAAAGTAATAGTACCTAATACATAGGGCTTTATGAGGATTGAAAGGGTTCGTATATATTATAATAACTTTACCATATTTAAGGATCAGGGTTTTCTTCCCAATCTTTCATTGTAAAACATTTCAAATCTACAGAACAGTTCTAAGAACAGTGCATGAATCCTCTAATTTATCAATTGATAAATTCCATCGGTTGGTCTGTCTAACCATCAATCCATCTCTTACTATATATAAGCCTATTATTGTTTTAATTATTATGCCCTTCACCCCAAAATATGTAACCATAACACAATCATCAAATTAAGACATTTAGCAATGATACAGTACTAGTATGTAATACACCATTTATATTCAAATATTACTAATTATCCAATAATAACCTTTAGAGCAATTGTTTTCCAACCCAGGATAATGAATTTCAAAGAAATACTTTGCAGAAGTGGATCTTCGAGAACGGAATGGTAAATCAGTGGACGCTAGGGAGCTGTAGGGTGTTGGAAAAGTAGAAAATCAGAGAAAGAAAAGAAGAGAGAGGTAATAGCAAACAGCACAATAATTAAAAGCATGGATCTGTACCCTAGTTCCACCACTGAATGGCCATGTGACCTTGGACAAGTTACTCAAGCTTTCTGTGCCTCAGTGTTCTGAGCTCTAAATGGAGTTAATACTACTATTACTTACCCCAGTGAGTTGTTTTGAGGATTAAATGATCCAATATATGTAATATATATAGGGCCTGGGACTTATGCATTATAAATGTTAGTTATATTTTATTAAAGAACTCATTTATGGTACCTTTCTGTTATTTCTAGCACCTCTTTTCTTGAATGACTACGGACTGCATGCTGATACCTCCCAACCCAAGACCTTCCACTTGACACATCCTCCCCGTGATGGACTGCACACTTCAGGCCTTTCCTCACTCCCGCCTTATCTTACTCTTAGACTCTCCCCAGCTTTCATTCATACTCCTCCAGGGAACTAGAGATAAATTCTTGCATACTAAACATACTAGGCTTGTTATACAGTGTTTTATCAAATTTGTAATGCTTTACTGCAGAGATATAGTAGTGACAACTTTCATGAACACATGTACATACTCACATGTGTTCATGAAGTTGTAGTAATCTGTTACTCTGAAATATTAGTAAAGCAAGGGTAAATTGCTAAGAACACCAAAAGATGGGAATCAGAATGAAATTGCTAGCTTCCTTATTCAAGAACAAAACATTTAAATTTAGTGTATGTTACAGTCAAAACTGCACAAAACTTATGACAGGGAAGGACTACTGAGCAGAGCATCCTGCCTCCATGGTGCTAATAACTCCGCAGAGATAAGACGTACTCACCTAGGAACAACCAGATAATGATACTTTACTGTAAGAATAAAGCATGAAACTGAAGTATAGAGACAGGAGTTCAGAAAAGGGGGAAATCTCTATGTACCGGATAATTCACTGAAGAATAATCTTAACCAAAAAAGCATGTCTTTTAGGAAGTCCAAGGGTTTTCAACGATAACAAATTACGTGAGGTCATGGACAAATCCACAGTCACAAAACTTTGGGAAACTCTAATTAACCATATCTCTTTATTAGAGGTCTTCTCAGAGCCATTATAAAATGTAAATGCATATAATAAATCTCCAAGAGGAGCAAATAATACACAAAATATATTTGTTGAAGGTGCTTTTTTCCCCTATGACTCACCCAAGACTAGCATACTAAAGCACACTCTTTAGAAAACAATAAGCTAAAACTGAAAGACAAATGAGCACGTGAATGAGGAGCTAGTAAGGTGCAGACATGGAAACAGCAGGGAGGAGGCATGGCATGTATTAAGGAAATGAGAAATCTGAGTTGCCTGCAAGAAGGGGATCTCACCAGAAAAAAAGGGAGAAAATAGAGGACTTGTTGAGTCAGGTTGGTGGGCCTGAATTAACAACTGGACATTATATATTCACCAATGGCATCATTTCATGGGAAATAGATGGGGAAACAGTGGAAACAGTGTCAGACTTTATTTTTGAGGGCTCCAAAATCACTGCAGATGGTGATTGCAGCCGTGAAATTAAAAGATGCTTACTCCTTAGAAGGAAAGTTTTGACCAACCTAGATAGCATATTAAAAAGCAGAGATATCACTTTGCCAACAAAGGTCCATCTAGTCAAGGCTATGGTTTTTCCAGTGGTCATGTATGCATGTGAGAGTTGGACTGTGAAGAAAGCTGAGTGCTGAAGAATTGATGCTTTTGAACCGTGGTGTTGGAGAAGACTCTTGAGAGTCCCTTGGACTGCAAGGAGATCCAACCAGTCCATTCTGAAGGAGATCAGTCCTGGGTGTTCATTGGAAGGAATGATGCTGAGGCTGAAACTCCAATACTCTGGGCATCTCATGCGAAGAGTTGACTCATTGGAAAAGGCTCTGATGCTGGGAGGGATTGGGGGCAGGAGGAGAAGGGGATGACAGAGGACGAGATGGCTGGATGGCATTACCGACTCAATGGACATGAGTTTGAGTGAACTCCGGGAGTTGGTGATGGACAGGGAGGCCTGATATGCTGCAATTCATGGGGTCGCAAACAGTCGGACATGACTGAGCGACTGAACTGAACTGGACTGAATGGCGCGAAACCTGGCTTCACATTAGTGTCACCAGGGAAGTTTTTCAAAAATACAAATTCATAGGCTTCACTTCAAACCATCTAAGCCAGATGCTGCGCTATATTTGGCCTGCTGACATGCACCTGGAACCCTGTGCTACAGATAGTGGTGCATCTCACTAGAAGCCAAGTTCAGCCACGATTAATCTGGTGGAGATGAGGATAAAGGATGGAAGAGTACATTAAAGAGAAGCTGGACAAGCAATGAGGAGAAGCCCACATGGTGGTAAGTGACAGCATAAGAAAGCAATGGTTAGGGAAGCAAGTTAAGAGTAAGACTGCAGATTATATATTGTAATTGGTTGATAAAGATTTAGGAGATCAAATTTAAACTGTCATCTGTAAAATAGCCAGCTAGTGGGAAGCTGCTGTATAACACAGGAAGCCCAGCCTGGTGCTCTGTGATGACCTAGAGGGGTGGGATGGGAGCCAGGAGGGAGGCGATATACATAATTATGGCTGATTCCCATTGTTGTATGGCAGAAACCAACATAACATGGTAAAACAATTATCCATCAATTAAAAAATAAATAAATTTTAAAAATTAAAAGGAGGAGGTCATATAAAGCCCATTTTTGTAACTCTAGTTTGAAATTAATTACTCAATACCAGATAATAAAGAGATTAAGTCCTAATCCAGATTAATTAAGATCCCCATGAATTGTGGCAATGTCCCACCACTTTGCCCCCTGGAGTTCGGCTTGAATCTACCAAGTTTATCCCACAAAGAATATAACTTTCACACTAACACTCTTCTAACCTTAGTCAGTATTAAGGAATGTTGGGCACCAAGTATGGAATCACCAACATTACTCATTTCATTTTATCCCTGCATTAAATGGAATCATATTTATACTCTGAGAGATTAAAAAATATCATATTCCTTTCTGTGCCACCCAGTGCCCTGGATTCCTGGACATGAAGTCTGAGTCTTCTTATTCCCCACCACGGGGCACTCCTGATAAGATGTTATTAAGAACACACAGCTCCAAACCACCTCATAAAGATGTACAGATATATTAAACAGCATTCCCAAACTTTATATTCTAAAGTCCCATCAGTCAGCTATTGTACATCAATTATCAACTAATTAGTACAGAGTGCTTATGCTGACCTTTCTGTTCTCTCTTGTAATGATTTGCCAAGTTAACTGAAAGCTGCTTTGCTCCATAGAGACTCTTAGTGAAGCAAGAGTGTTAAATAAAGTTCACCAACAATTAGCCTAGAAAACCAAAGAGGAAATGTAAGCACATTTTACTGCTTTTCCCTGGACCAATTTTCTAACAATCCCATGGGACAAGCGCAGATACATTTGTTAAATAAGCAAACCGTTACTCTGAAAAGCTGAAATACCAGTACTGGCATAAATTCGTTGCTCCCTGACGAGGTATTCATTTATCTGTGCTCCTGCTCTGTGCTGTGTATATACTCTAGGGAGTCCAGACATACAGATAAGTTAAACAATTCTTGCTTACTATAAAATCTAGTAGACTTACATCAAGGCTTACACATGTGATTAATCTATAAAGATATATGAATTCAAGGTGAAATTACACTTGCTCTGTAAAAAGAGGACTCCCATGAATATCAGAAAATATGAGAAAAAAAAGAGGAATGAAGCATACTTTAATGTGAAAACTGCCTCAGTTTCCCCAAAACCATGAACAGATCACATTTATTAAGCAGTACCTGTGGGCTTAGTACTATGTTATACTAATAGAGGCCTAGGCCATTAGGTTTTCCCCCAAAGAGCCTCTGACCCGTAGGAAAGAGTTTTAATCAACACATGAAATGATTAAGAAACACCTAAATTTTTTTTAATTGAATGAAAGATCCTTTAAAATCTACAGTGCTTTACAATTTTCAAAAAGTTTCACACATGGGATTTCATCTAATCCCATAATAACCTTTTCCCCCCATCCCTATATTGCCCCTCCCCTCTTCTCTCTTCCCACTGGTTATCACTGGTTTGTCTTCTTCATCTATGAGTCTGCTTCTTTTTTGTTTTACTCACTAGTTTGTTTTACTTTCAGATTCTACATATAAGTGATATCGTACAATATTTGTCTTTCTCCTTCTGACTTATTTCAGTTAGCATAATGCCCTCCAAGTCATTCACATTGCTGCAAATGCAAAATATTATTTTTATTGCTGAGTAGTATTCCATTGTGTGTATGTGTGTGTGTACATGTGTGTGTGTGTGTGTGTGTGTGTCTCATATCTTCTTTATCCATTCACCTGATGATAGACACTTAGGTTGCTTCCATACCTTGACAGTTGTAAATACTGCTGCTATGAATGTTGGGGTGAATGTATCTTTTCGAATTAGTGTATTTTGGATATATACCCAAGAGTGGAATTTCTGAGTTATATCCTGAGTAGGGAAGGTCACCTGGAGGAGGGCATGGAAATCAACTTCAGTATTCTTTTTTTAAAAAAAGTATTTATTTTAATTGGAGGATAATTACAAAATTGTGATGGTTTCTGTCATACATCAACATGAATCAGCCATAGGTATACATTTATACCCTCCATCCTGAGTCCCTCTCCCACCTCCCTCCCCATCCTATCCCTCTAGGTTGTCCCAGAGCACCAGCTTCGGGTGCCCTGCTTCATGCATCAAACTTGATTTTACATATGGTAATATACATGTTTCAATGCTATTCTCTCAAATCATTCCACCATCTCCTTCTCCCACTGAATCCAAAAGTCTGTTCTTTATGTCTGTGTCCATGCCAGTATTCTTGCCTGGAGAATCCCAAGGACAGAGGAGCCTAGAAGGCTACAGTTTATAGGGTCACAAAGAGTCAGACATGACTGAAGCAACTTAGCACATACATAGTAGTTCTATTTTTAGTTTTTTGTTTTTCCAGTAGTCATGTTTGGATCTGAGAGTTGGACTGTGAAGAAAGCTGAGCGCCGAAGAATTGATGCTTTTGAACTGTGGTGTTGGAGAAGACTCTTGGAAGTCCCTTGGACTGCAAGGAGGTCCAACTAGTCCATCCTAAAGGAGACAAGTCCTGGGTGTTCATTGGAAGGACTGATGCTAAAGCTGAAACTCCAATACTTTGGCCACCTAATGCAAAGAGTTGACTCATTGGAAAAGACTCTGATGCTGGGAGGGACTGGGGGCAGGAGGAGAAGGGGATGACAGAGGATGAGATGGCTGGATGGCATCACCGACTGTATGCACATGAGTTTGGGTGAACTCCGGGAGTTGGTGATGGACAGGGAGGCCTGGCGTGCTGCGATTCATGGGGTTGCAAAGAGTCGGACACGACTGAGCGACTAAACTGAAGAAACCTCCATGCTGTTTTTTTTCCACCGTGGCTGCACCAGTTTACATTCCCCGTACAGTGTAGGAGTGTGCCCTTTTCTACATATCCTCAGAACATTTGTTATATGTGTGTTTTTTTGTTTGTTTTTTACCATCTGAGCCGCCAGGGAAGCCCTATATGTGCTCTTCTTGATGATAGCCATGGGGCTTCCCTCAGAGCTCAGTTGGTAAAGAATCTGCCTGCAGATGCAGGAGACCTGGGTTCGATTCCTGGGTTGGGAAGATCCCCTGGAGAAGGAAATGGCAATCCACTCCAGTATTCTTGCCTGGAAAATCCCATGGACAGAGGAGCCTGGCGGGCTACAGTCCATGTGGTCGCAAGAGTAGGACACGACTTAGCAAGTAAACCACCACCACCAATCTGACAGGAGGAAACATCCAGTCTTAAACTGAGCTGCCATGTGCCAAGCAAAGAAATAGATTAGACAAGAAAAAGAGCTGTTAACTGGAGGAAGATTGGTGGAGGAGGCGAAACTTGACCTGAGCCTTTTAATGGCCTGAGGGGAGAGGAAGTATGAAGAGGAGGTTTACCAAAGCGAAGTGAGAAAAATGTGCTTAGAAGAGAACTGGCAAAGCTGCCCACTATCAAAACCTCTCACTGTATGGAACAATGACTGGGATACCCTATCAGATAGTAGGTGCTCAACAAATGGATGAATGAATAAATAATATCACTCTTAACAAAAATATACTTCAAGGTCACAAAGTGAGAAGTTCCCTCTTAAAAGTGAGCTGTGAAGTAGAAGAAAGAAAGACATCCCTGAATACGATTGTTGATATATCCTCATCTAAGTCCCTGAAGAGCTGTAAATATTAGTTTGCTGCATCTCCCCTTATTCTCTATACATACACACAAACACATCTTGACATGAAGGGAGAGTAGTCTAAGACAGTCAATGAAATCACCAGAACTTGTTTTTTAGGATCTAAGAGCTGGTTCTAAGGAAAAATCCCATTCAGTTCTTCTTAACCAGGATTTCTTCTCAGCATCTAAAAGTCATAACTTATACGGTCATCATTAAAAGCTACTGGGCTAACAGCATAGTAACTCCTCAGAACTGTCCAAAGAAACATATACTGTATCATAAATTTTTGTCATACATTCTACATAGGCTTACAAGTTCAAATGGGATGCCCAGAATCATATGACCCAAAGAAATGGGAGGCAGTTATGGAGATCACATTCTCTTATACTAAAAATTGTCACCCATATTTCTAAGAACCAGAAAATACTTGGCTTCCTGCATCCAGAAGTCACACATCATTGTTCAACTGTCTTATGAACAAGATATCTTTTGCTTCTAGGCTGTAGGTTCTCAACTTGTGCTTCAACGTCCATTCAACAGCCTAGGTACATGCAAGAAAATTTGTTGAGCTGCTACTTGTATTTTGTGCTCCTTTGTCTCAGGAGAAAATATAAAAAGGTCAAAAGTAGACACTGCTTGATTTCATTATTTCTTCTAGTCCTGTGGGGAAGCCTAAGTCCACTGAGATTACCCAGGTGCTCTGAGTACCTCTGAAGAGAAAGCCAGAGGAGAGACTGCCCAAAGTTAGGAAGAACCCTGAGTAGTGAGGCAGCTCTCAGTGAAGGTAATGGGGGTGGAGAGAATGGTTGCAATGGCAAATGTACAAAGCCTAGGCTCTAGGTCTATGGGCTCCCAGCTCTGGCAAAGGTTTCTGTGCCAAGCACATTGCTTGGCAAGTAGCAGACTTCCAGAGACCATGTGGGCTTGGTTAAGCAGGCACCTACCTCAGTAGTAACCTGGACCCAAAATCAGAAAAGCTCTTGGTATATTCTGCTCTATACAAAGACCCTGGGATCTTGTCTCTCTGGCAAGACATTGGGTACTTCAACCAACAATGACTGATACTAAATGTCAGGGTTTTGGAGTCTGATTTGTTTTCATTTAAAGGAAACAATTTAAAGAACTCTTTCAATTATGTGAGAGTTGGTAGAGTAAGTCACATCCACTATAGATTCAATTAAAATTAGAGAGATTGGAAGGCTGAAATATCTACCCTTTGGCTCAAGCAACTTGAAACTTGTCATTGTGTAAAATTATGTAACATTAACTACCAAAATATTTTTTAAAATTCTAACCTCACAAGTCTCAACACAGATAATCTGACTAAGGCCTACATAGTGTAAGTTCCCAGTGTGTCCTTTATTTAATGACATTTTTGAACTTAGAACTAGAGTAATCCAAGCATCTTTGTAAATATATTTGGAATATGAGTTAATATTAATGTAATTGTGACTTTTATCTCTACACTTTACAGGTGTTAGATTCAGACACTATATCAACAATAACTGAACAATAATAATGAAATTAGGTCAAATGAAAAGAACATCATATTCAATCCAAATTCTTTCTCATCAATACAAAAAAGCAATCATAACACAGATTGATGCCAGTATGAAAAAAAATCTAGATTAAAAGTGATGTTTGAGCTCATACAAGTCAATACCAGAAAAACAAACAACCCAATCAAAAAATGGGCAAAGACCTAAACAGATCAAATAAAATATACAGATGGCTAATAAACACATGAAATGATGCTTAACACCACTCATTGTTCAGTTCAGTTCAGTTCAGTCGCTCAGTCGTATCTGACTCTTTGCAACCCCATGAATTGCAGCACACCAGGCCTCGCTGTCCATCACCAACTCCCAGAGTTCATTGTTAGAGAAATGCAAATCAAAACTACAATAAGATTTCACCTCACACAGGTCAGAATGGCCATCATCAAAAAATCTACAAACAATAAATGCTGGAGAGGATGTGAAGGAAAAGGGAACCCTCTTGCACCGTTGGTGGGAATGCAAATTGATAGAGCCACTATGGAGATTCCTAAAAAACACTAGAAATAAAACCATCATATGACCCTGTAACCCCACTACTAGCCATATGCTCTGAACAAACCAAACTGAAAAAGACACATATAACTCAAAGTTCATTGCAGATGAATGGATAAAGAAGCTGTGGTACAAATGTACAATGGAATATTACTCAGCCATTAAAAAGAACACATTTTAGCTTCCCTGGTGGCTCAGAGGGTAAAGCATCTGCCTGTGATGTGGAAGACCCAGGTTCAATCCATGGGTTGGGAAGATCCCCTGGAGAAGGAAATGGCAACCCACTCCAGTATTCTTGCCTGGAGAATCCCATGGACAGAGGAGCCTGGTGGCCTACAGTCCATGGGGTTGCAAAGAGCCAGACACGACTGAGTGGTTACACTTACTTATACTTAATAAGGTACATGAACCTAGAGTCTACTATACAGAGTGAAGTAAGTCAGAAAAAAAAAAACATTTATCATGTACTAACGCATATACATGGGATCCAGAAAGATAGTACTGATGAACCTATTTGCAGAGGAGCAATGGAGATACAGACACTGAAAACAGACTTATGGATATGGCTGGTGCAGGGTAGGGGAGAAGGAGAGGGTGGGAGGTATGGAGAGTAACATGGAAACAAATATTACCATATGTAAAATATATAGCCAACAGGAATTTGCTGTATGACTCAGGGAACTCAAACTGGGGAGTGGTAACAACCTAGAGGGGTGGGATGGGGAGGGAAGTAGGAGGGATGTTGAAGTGAGAAGGGACATGGGTAAACTTATGGCTGATTCGTGTTGATGTTTGGTAGAAACCAATGCAATACTGCAAAGCAATTATCCTTCAATTAAAAATAAATAAATTCAATTTTTTAAAAAGTGCTGCTTGTAATTTTTTGGTGATCTATCTCCTAAAGCAAAGGCAACAAAAGCAAAAATAAACAAATGGGACCAAATTAAACTCAGAAGCTTCTGCACAGCAAAGGAAACCACTGACAAAATGAAAAGACAACCTATGGAATAGGGAGAAAAATATTTGCAAATGACATGACTAATAAGGGATTAATATTCTATATATATAAACAGCTCATATAACCCAACATCAAAAAAACAAACAACCAGATCAAAAAATGGGCAGAAGTATTTAATAGACATTTTTCCAAAGAGGAAATGCAGATGGTCAAGATGAAAAGATGCTCAACTTCTCAAGTCATCAGGGAAATGCAAATTAACACCACAATGAGACCACCTCACACCTATCAGAATGACTATCATCAAAAAGAACACAAATAACAAATGTTGGTGAGGAACATGGAACTCTGCTCAATGTTATGTGGTAGCCTGGACAGGAGGAAAGTTTGGGGAGAATGCATACATGTATATTCATGGATGAGTCCCTTTACAGCTCACCTGAAAAGATGACAACATTGTTAAGTTAAAAAAAAAATGTTGACAAGGATGTGGAGAAAAGGGAACCTTCCTGCACTGTTGGTGGGACTGTAAATTGGTGCAGTCACTGTGGAAAACAGCCTGGAGGTTCCACAAAAAGTTAAAAATAGAACTACCATAAATAGAACTACCATGACCCAGAAATTCCACTCCTGGGTATATATCCAAAGAGCAACACAATGGCAACAAAACACTAACTCGAAAAGATACATGCACCCCAACATTCATAACAGCCCTATTTACAGCTACCAAAGTATGGAAGCAACCTCAGTGTTTATCACCAGGTGAATGGATAAAGAAGACATGGCAAATACACACACATACACGCATATGCAGACAATGGAATACTACTCAGCCATAAAATTTGTTTTTACCATTTGCAGCAACATGGGTCACCTTGGACAGCATTATGCTAAATGAAGTAAGTCAAAAAGAGAAAGACAAATACTGTATGCTATCACATATATGTGAAATCTAAAACTACAACGAACTAGTGAACAAAACCAGAGAAGGCAATGGCACCCCACTCCAGTACTCTTGCCTGGAAAATCCCATGGACAGAGAAGCCTGGTGGGCTGCAGTCCATGGGGTCGCTAAGAGTCGGACACAACTGAGTGATTTCACTTTCACCTTTCACTTTCATGCATTGGAGAAGGGAATGGCAGCCCACTCCAGTGTTCTTGCCTGGAGAATCCCAGGGATGGGGGAGCCTGGTGGGCTGCCAGCTATGGGATCGCAGAGTTGGACATGACTGAAGTGACTTAGCAACAGCAGCAGTGAACAAAACAAAAAAGAAGCAAACTCATAAAGAGCAAACTAGTGGTTACCAACAGGAATCAGGAAGCAGGGAGGAGTTATAGAGGGGAAAAAGGTAATTATGGGATTATATGAAATCATGCAACAAATTTGAAAATTGCAGAGCACTATAGACTTTAAAGAATTTTTCATTCAATTAAAAAATAAGTAGTGCTTATAGTCTCCCTAAAGTAATACTTTATTGTAGTATTATTACTTATCTGAGTTTGAATATGAAAGCTGAAAATAAATATGAATAAAAAGTTGAATGCTAATTGAGTTGAAACTTATTTCCTAAATAATTTACAAATTCTTAGATGATAATTAATAACAAATCATAAGGAACATAAAAAATCTTATGGCTTTAAATATAAATAGGGAGGAAAGAAATAAAATCTCTCTCCAATTCTCCAAACGTCAATTAAATAAAGGTCTTGATTTGGTGGTCAAAGTACCTCCTCTTTTGATTGGTCCACATGAATCAAAGTATAAACTGCCAGAATTCGTTCTCTTTATTCTAAACAGTCATAACCAAAAATAATAATAATAATAAAGAAAGACAGATGTCTCACTATGATCTTCTTGCACAATTAGAGGAACATGAACTTCAATATAAATCTACAGTTTGAAATAAAATATTACAATAAATAACTAAGAGTCACTGGGTAATAGTAGCTACTTACAATGAGCAGAAAAATTATAAAGATACTGCTAAAATATTTTCAATAAAGAAAACTATTTAGGCAATCATCTTAGGTCATTCTAACTCTAAATTTTCAAATTAGAGTCAATATAATTTGCTTCTACATAAATCTTCTTAATGGGCTTCCCAGGTGGCTCAGTGGGTAAAGAATTCACCTGCAACGCAGGAGACATGGGTTTGATCCCTGGGTCGGGAAGATCCCCTGGAGGAGGGCATAGCAAACCACTCTAATATTCTTGCCTGGAGAATTCCATGGAAGCCTGGCAGGCTACAGTCCATAAGGTCACAAAGAGGTAGACATGACTAAAGTAGGTTAATAAAATTAGATAAATTTTAGCACTTAAAAAATATACATGCTTCAGAGTCACAGTACTTTGAGAAACCAAGTTATATCTTAAAGTTGAAGAATTCATGAGAAAATAAATCACTTCCACCAAATTTCACAGGTATCCCTTTCTTCTCTCTCATTAAATACTAGATAACAAAACCTATTCTTTTAGGTACTTATCTTGTTAAATATCCAGAAAAAAAATAATAAAGGAATTTATCTTTTCTTTGGTCTTCTGCTTTCAAGCACAGCAAGCTATTTATGGTGAAACCATCATAAATTTCAGAAGAGACTTTGCTCCATGTTCAAATTCTAGAACCAAGCCAATGAGAAAAAAAGGCGGCGGGGCGGGTGTGGCGGGGGAGGGGAATCGAGAACATCTTCCTTCCTCTTTAAACACAGTAAGCACCTTTGTGTGGAGAGATTTTCCCATTATCTTCTTTCAAAAATGTGTCAATCAGAGTAATCTTGGGGAGGGTGGGAAGATATGGCAACAGGGATCCTTGTTATTGTACTTCAGTGAAGGGAAGGAGATGAAGATTGAGAAATCTTGTCCCGTGAATACTAGCTGCTCTGTCATCGGACACCAGTAGCACAAGGAATTCTAGTAACACCTCCCTCTAGAGGAGAAAAGACTGGAGTCCGAAAGAAATGTGTAAAGACAATAATTCAGCTTAACTGACTTATTTTTTGACACGTAGCCTTGAAAAGAACAAATTTACCTCAGAAACTTGGCAAGTACAAACTGATTTTTTGATAAGTTTTAACGTGCATTTTACTAAATGCATGAAGAGAAAGTGAGGGAGAGAAAGGCCAGGTATCCAAAGACAGGAAGGTTGTCAGGTTTCTCTTTTCTGTGTCATTTTTGTTTAGCCGGTCAAATGAAAATTCAAAACCATATAATTAGATGGCTGTTTATACATGATTAAGCATGAGCTCATTGGACTTTACATGCCAAAAAGTCAGAGATGTGGTTAAGGGCAAGAAGGAACTATTAATAAAAGGAAATAAAGCTGTAACACATTTTTCACTTATGAATAAAAATAATTCAAAGCTCTCTAGGTGGAAAAAGAGGGAAAAAATCAACCATGAGTAGGGGCAAGAAACCAGATAATTTTATAAATGGTTACAATTCAAAAACATAAGCCACTGGTACAAAAAAGCTTGATTTTCCTCCTCTAGGAGGAAACATAAGCCACTGGTACAAAAAAGCTTGATTTTCCTCCTCTAGGATTCTAATCCTATTTTTGTTTCCTGTAAACATAATTCACAATGAGAACATAACAAAACTTACCTGTATTATATTTCTTTAGAATTGTTCTGGGAAATATTTAAGCAAGAACATGTTGTTCATTTAAAAGAGTTACTTGTTCTCTTCACAACTGTCTCCACCAATAATCCTCTCGGGAGAAACCAATCGCTGTCAGCTCCCTTGAAAAAGGCAAACGTCTCTCAGTTTTCACAACTGCAGAATTTTTCTTCCCAAAATGAAGTGAATCCACCAAAAGCAAGGTTGAAATAGTCATAACCTTCATAAAGATAAGGCTGACTTTCCCAGGTCCCTCAGAGAATCTCTGGTCTTAGATTGGGGCTTGTAAAAAGTGGTGAATCCATTTCTTACAGAGATCAACACCAAGCTATAAATGAGGTCAGTGGGAAAGTCTTTCAGATGACAGAGAGAATGAACTGATCCAGGATCAGACTACTTAGTCCACCTTAGGTAAGGTTTTCAAGCCACTATTACCATCTCCATACTGAGCAAGTACACCAATACAGGTCACCTCCAGGCAGACTCCAGAGATGGTTCAACTGTGTGCGCTATTTTCTCAATCAAATAACTCTTTGGGTTGCTAATGCTGTGACTGCTATGATATTACAGAGTTAAATGAGCAGAATGAGTAAAGGCCACAGGAAGCCCAATGCACAGTCTTTAAGATTGAGGCTAAAATGAATCTTAATAACATTCAAAAAGACTGTAATGCCTAAGAATTAAACATTAAATTTTATAGCCTCACTGTGAGAGCAACATATCCAAGTCACATCAGTTCCTTTTCTGTCAGAGAGACCTTCCATCTCAGCCCCTCTTTCTCTCCGCACCTCTTCTTCTATCCCCAACCCCTCACAGACACACACACACACACACACACACACACACACACACACACACTGATCATCAGCCAGTTTTGACTCCAGGAGCTATCTTCAATCCTTTATGTATCTGCCCACTGGATTCTGAACAGAATATACTTCATTTAAACCTATATGATAAACTATAAAATATGGAGATGCCTAAAAATCCCATGTCCAAGAAGCTCAGATGATCATAGAGTGCCTATCTGAAAAGGCTCAGATATTTGAGACAAAGCACAATACTCACAACTAACTTGACAATTTTAACCTACAAAGCTTTATGCATTGTCTATGTGTCTTTTATAAAACATGTACTTTGTTCTAAGGATATTTTTAAATTATTGACCTAATTTGATTAAATAAAGTTCTTGTGTGTATGTGCTCAGGCGTGTCCAACTCTGCGACCCCATGGATTGCAGCCAGCCAGGCTTCTCTCTTCGTGGGATCTTTCAGGCAAGAATACTGGAGTGGATTCCCATTTCCAACTCTAGGACATCTTCCCAACCCAGGAATCAAACCCACATCTCTTACATTGGCAGGCAGATTCTTTACCACTAGCACCATCTAGGAAGCCCCAAATAAAGTTCTTAACACACTCATTGAGTGTTAAAAGCCACCCAAAGCTGAGGGAACAGTACACTTTCACAAAAACTCTTTATGAGCCAGAAAGTAATGAATTTTTGTCCTTAATGTTAAAGGGGGAAAATCTTGCTAAATTAATAAATATTGATTATTTCAAACAGTTTAACATCTACTATAGTTTCAGATAAGAAACGTGATAATTTATTCCTGAACAATGTGCGGCATGTAACTCAAAACTGCCTTTCATCAATAATTAATATTAATAATTAACGAGGATAAACAACAAAAATACCATTTGCAAATGTTTCAGCCTGGCCCTTTCCTCATTCCACAGTCTGCCTATTGCCCCCCTTTACCCTCTACGTGGGGTTAATAACTAAACTTCTCTCATCTCTGACATGCAACACTACCCAGCAGCAATCTTCCCAAGAATGTGCGCATGAACACGTAAGATTGAAAAGAACAAAAGTCTTATCAGAGTCACCCGAATCTGGCAAACGGATTTCTAAATTAGCATCTGCAATTTCAATCCACTCAACAGTGAATTGGGTTTTTCTCCAGTAAGGACAGAACTCTGAATAAAGTTCACATCAGGCACCTATTCTCCTACCTATGACAGAATGTCTTATATCTTTAATATAGGGATTAGCTTAGCAATAAAAATTAAACAGTCCTGCAGATAAGCATAGTGGAAGGAGAGGATAAGCAAAAATTCCTCATTTAAAAGAGGATAGGACCAATGTACTAGGATTCTATTTGGCACTCATTCTGAAGAGCATTCAGTTACATTGCTCCCCTTTCTCCATTTTGACCATCTGCAGAATAATATCTTCAACGTCAAATACATTCACTCTTATTGGTATAACCAAAGGCATTTCACCCACCACCTGCTTCTTACTTTTCTAGCCACTCTGTCCTAGCACTCACTCAACATTTACAATGTTAAAGTCCACTGAAATTCATCTCTTCCAGCCACTCATTCCTTCACCAGAACGTTATGAAGGTAATATCCTAGGTCTCCAAAAGTTCAACATCATGGTATATTTTCATTTCTCACAGAAAATACGAATTCTATAATCCCTAATGCTCTTCCTCCACGTATCTCCATTCCATGCTTTACCATTATGCTTTTTGAAAAGTGATCAGAATCACCAACAAAAGTATCTGCTTAGCTTATTCATGTTCTCAGGATGTTTGGTCAGTGACATTTTTGAGAGATGATATGGGGAGGGAGATGGGAGGGGGGTTCAGGATTGGGAACTCATGTACACCCATGGCGGATTCATGTCAATGTATGGCAAAACCAACACAGTATTGTAAAGTAAAATAAAGTAAAATTTAAAAAATAAATAAATAAAAGTGTTTAAAAGTAAAAAGCTCTTCTACTGGGGAGCTTCCATAGGCAGTTTGTGTAAGAGTGTGGAGATAAAGGTGCTTATATCTTTTTCTTGGCTGGGTGCCTCAGACCACTGTGCTGAAGCCTTTGCTTGCACTTCCAGGGCTACCTGCTCTTTAGTTTCATAAAGTAGAGCAGAGGGCTTGTACATCCAGGCACTGCTAGGACATTCAGCAAGGGGTGGTGTGCAGAGAGGAAAGCATCTAACATATGCAGCCTAAGAAACAATGTCTCTCTTCAAGCGGAACTGCCGGTGAAGTCAGCCAGCACTGGCCGGCATGAACAATACTGGGCAGGTCATTAACTTGCCTGGTTCAGACAGCGATGAGCTCACCCACCTTTCTGGAAGTGCTATTTTAGCTGCTGAGTTTATACAAATAAAACCCATAATTTTCTAATGGCTAAACTAGGAATGTGTTCGAAAATAGCTCTCTGAGAACCCTGCAGAAGCCACACAGGGAACTCACGAAGGTGTGTCTGCTGTTGTTCAAGTTTGCACACATCTTTATAATCGCTACATATGTATTACCCTGAAAATAAGCAACCACATAAGTAACAGCAATTTTTTAAAAATGTGGTTAATGCATTGTGTTTTCTCCCTCTCTTTCTTTTGCAGAGGAAAAAATAAGTTAGTTGTTAACTACACAAAGGAGTTAACATTTAACTTTGAATATTGAGAATGCTTTAGCTCTCAACCCCTCCCCCCTTTCATTCTAGTGAAAATAGGTTCAGGAAAACTCTTACTAATTATCGCAGATCCTAGACTAGATCTAGCTCTGTTAGCTTCCTTGCTGTGCTCACAGGAGGCCCCTTCATACATACACCATTCTAGGAATTGGGAATCCCTGCCCACTGCCTCTAATAACCCTACCACCCCCAACTCCCATCATTAAAGATCAGCTAACATGCTATTCCCTCCTTGAAACAAACCTTCCAGAGTCCTGCCTCCTATTCCAAGTTTCAGGTGCTTTATCCCTCCTCTAAAATCCCGGGTAATGTTATTTTTGCACCTTTTATGTTACTGATCCCTTCCACTTTATATATTACCTATACCGTTATCTTATCTTTCCCTCTTATACAGGGAAACCGGCAGGAACATTAGGATAGAAAACTTACCTTATCTACTTTCAGCCCCAACCCCTCACACCCGGATCACATCTTGCTCAGGGCAGACACTAACTAAATGTAAAAGCACAGGTAATGCCCATACCTTTTATTGGTAAATACTGAGCCACTTTCCACAGGTAGATGGGGAGAAAGGCTAAAAGGAAAAGTATTTTATTATTTAAAACAGGGAGATCACTGGGAGGCCCAGAGTGAGGGTGGAGAAGACCTCTTTTCTGTTGCCCCTGCCTTCCTAACCTATCCTCCTCTTTTGCACCTCACAGGTGGACTCTACACCTCATTACAGACATAGTTTCTCTCCAAGGACACAGCCCTTTCCAAACTGTTGGACTTGTCACCTTTTCTGTGAAGCCCTCTATGAAAACAAAAGTGTAAGAAATCTCTCTCTCCTCTCCCTCTTATTCAGTTCAGTTCAGTCGCTCAGTTGTGTCCGACTCTTTGCGACCCCCTGAATCACAGCACACCAGGCCTCCCTGTCCATCACCAACTCCTGGAGTTCACCCAAACTCACGTCCATCGAGTCGGTGATACCATCCAGCCATCTCAGCCTCTGTCGTCCCCTTCTCCTCCTGCCCCCAATCCCTCCCAGCATCAGAGTCTTTTCCAATGAGTCAACTCTTCGCATGAGGTGGCCTAAGTATTGGAGTTTCAGCTTCAGCATCAGTCCTTCCAAAGAACACCCAGGACTGATCTCCTTTAGAATGGACTGGTTGAATCTCCTTGCAGTGCAAGGGACTTGCAAGAGTCTTCTCCAACACCACAGTTCAAAAGCACCAATTCTTCAGTGCTCAGCTTTCTTCACAGTCCAACTCTCACATCCATACTTAGCTATTCATAAATATCACAAAGAAGACACACAGGTTACCTACCTATTGACTTGGTGATCATACCTCCTCACCAAGAACTTATACTTTTAGTACTGTTTCTACTACAATAATAATAATAATACATCTGTACATTAAAAACAAAATGAAAGCTAACATTAGTGGAAGATTCACTTGGTACCAGGATACCTGGCTCTGTGTTTGGATTAACCAGTCAACTCACACAACAACCCTAATTATTACCATCCCATTTCACAAAGGAGACAACCTAAGGTTCCAAAAGCAGTAATTTGATGAGTGAGGATTCAAACTCAGGTAGCCCTGCTCCAAAAATACACAAAGATGTCCATGAGCTCATATATCCTTGACCATCGCCCTCCACATGACAAGACAGATAGTATTATTAATAAATGGGGAGAAGATAGGACAAATGGAAACTGATCCTTCTCTCCCAAAGCTGGAACAAACACTCACTCACAGCTTCCCACATCTTGGTTTCCATATATAAGCAACAGTAAGGAACCATACTTTAATTTGTCCCCTGTAGGTGCCTTAAATGGTGTCACACATGCCAAGTATAAGATGACACTATTCTAACCTTTACAGCAGTAGTTACATGTCCATTATATAACCCCATTCACTTTCAGGAATTTTTGGTACATAAAATCAACTTCATTTCTTCAGTCACTCAGTCAGGGGTTAAATTGCATAGAAAGAGAAAGAAGGTAAAACAGATTAACAGAATTACAACACAAAATGACGTCTGCTAACATAAGGTAAGATCCAAAAGCTGTTAGAACATTGAGAAGGCAACAGTGATGACGAGGACAATAACAATATTTAGGAACACAACACAAAAGTAAGCATCTCCACGAATCTTACTATAGAAAGTACCGATTTTTCTAGTGATTTACAGTCTTGTGCGCACAGTCCATCAGGGTAAATATTCCAGATGTAAGAATATAATAGATACTTGCATGCACATGTATACACACATACACACACACTCACACAAAGGAGCACAAAGACAGTTACACAGTGTGTCAAGTTCAACAAGAAGTAAATATGAGATGTGCCTTGAGGGGACAACCTCTTATGAAGTTCAATAGGGCTCCTTTCTACTCGAAATCTCAACCTTAAAAACAATATAAATGAAGCCTTTACAGGGAACCTTTTCTAAAATTCTGCCTTAAAATTCCATCTTTCAAAACTGCACTGACCTAGAAGCAGAGTCTAACCAGCCACCAGCTGCACCCAGACATGTGGCTGCTCCCTGCTTTCACTGTGAATAAAAACAAGGTAAAAAGGACGTGGATGTATAGGTGGGCAGGGGCAGCAGTACGGAGATGAGCAGGGTCTTTGCCTTCTGGAGCCGAGCCATAACACTGGGAGGCTAAGTTTGTTTTGTGGCTTTGTAGCTGTGTGAACTTGACCAATTCACTTAGATTGAATTTCCCGCCAGGCGTGGCTTAGTGAGAACGTATAATGAACTGTCTTGCTCCTGGCCTGGCACAAACCAAATACTCAATAAGTATTCATTTCCCTTCCTACCCACTGATCACACTGAAAACCTTTCATCTCTCATAATCTAAAAGACTATCTTCAAACCAGAATAGATAATGAAATCATTTCAAGAGTTTCCCTCATGAGAAAATGACGTAGGCATGCTCCCACCGTGCTTTGAATTCATAGATTTATATGCCAAGAACAACTAATAGAGATGTCAAGAAGAACTAATAGAGATCATGTTTCCAATCTTCTTGTTTTACAGGTGGTAAGACTCAAGTTCAGAGAGGTAAAGTGACTTGTCCCAGGTCACACAGCTATTTAATTGCAAAGTCAGGATAAAAATCCAAGTGATTAGTACCCAACCAATCCCACGTTATACTTCATCCTACTACATTCACTGGACTTGCTTAATAGCGCAGATAGCTCTGAGGCAGTCAAAAAATGTCTTTTGTTTTCAAAACGGAATGAAAATGGCAGATGGAAGATTCCTCTTCCACCATGAGTGCTGAGTTTGGGACAGGAGTGTTCATGAAGAGATGAAAAGCCAGAGGAGAAAAGGAGTAAGTACAAAGGAGAGAATAAAGAATGAAAAAGGACACAGAGACCCTCTATTTCACAACAGTGCCCCCAACTCTATTCCATTTGAGTCCACAAATTTTAATCTAGAAGTGCCCCAGCCAGATTCCCCTCCCTTTTATCTACAAGCCTAGATAGAGGAAAAAACAGCCACCACTCTCCCAGATTAGACAAAATGTATGAATTTTCAGGATGAAAGAGTCATGAGATTGTTTAGCTTCAATAGTTTAAAAAAGAGGTTCAGTTCAAGTTTGCTCAAATCACCTTAAACCTTGGGTGTCAGTAGAACCACTGCTGAACCACAGGTTTTAGTGGAACCAGTGTCTGCTTATTTACCTGCCAAATATAAATTTGCCATGGAACCAATATTCAGGCTGCTTGGGACAGCAAGCACCTTGTTAAGGAAAAGGAAAAAAAAATCTAATTTTAGCATATCAAACTTGACAGCATAATTTTTTAAAATATTCCCATCTCAAAGAAAGTTTACAAGCAACGAGTGAGGCTATGAGATTATTTCCAGGTATAATAATAATTGCAGAAGACTATCCAATTAGCAGTTAAGCACTGAGGGAATTCCTTTGCATTGTGGCCTTCTGTCTTTGTTCTGAAGAAAAATTCTGCCTTCAGGAGTCTAAAACAATGAAAGAGTTCTTCATTACGTCAGCGAGAGTTTGGAGGGAGTGCTCATGGCATAGGGACCTTGCCTGGTAATGAAGCGTAAGAGCTGCCTGTTCCTAGTTTAACTTGTTCATACCTTCCACAGCAGGGGGACCCCTGGCGGAGGCCATGACCAAAGGAGACCCTTTGGAAAATAACAGAACCAGAGGCAATTTGGGTTCAGATCCTTAGTCCTCCTTGGGCCAAACTCTTATCTATAGGCCTTTCCAAAACAAAAGAAGTAGAAAAAGAAATCGTCATATAAAATTAAGTTCTATTCAACAAATATTTATGGGATACCCAGCTGACATGGGCTTGTACAACTGGAAACCAGAACTTTAAATCCTCCAAACCCCATTTCTCACTTACTCAACCAAATAGTAAGACAATTTTTCCCCACTGCCCTTCAAACCTTTATTAGTTGCTACTTCTGTAGCCAGTAAAAGCTCTGCTTCCTCCAACATCATTCAACTTACAGTTGTGTGAACCTCAAGAAGGTAGAAAACAGTTTAATCAAAGGAAGAGCTTTCTAAAAAGCAGAAGTGACTTGGGAACACTTGGTAAGGCAGAGTTCTTGTCCCTGAAAGAATACAAGGCAGGGTTGCCAGGATATTCCTGAGAATGTAGAAGGGAAAGGAACTGGAAGAGAACATTTCTAAGGCCATTCCCCACTGTATGTAACTCCCCACGAGACTTAAAACACAGTGTCAACTTTCATATTTTATATAAATTATAAGAAATTTCAACACCTTCATCCAATGACTTCTCTGTGAGTGTGCTTCTTTCTACTCTGGGCTTCTACTATGTGACACAAGGCAGGTAAATTAACTTCTCCAGGCCTCACATTTATCATCACTTAAATGAAGGCAAGAGATTAAGTAATCTCACAAATCCTATCCAGCTCAAACATTTTCTTGTGAACATTGACTTTACCCTCTCTCCTTTTTACCAAATTAAATTTAGGAATTCTATATACCATAAAATCCCCTAAAAATCATCATATAGGAAAAGAAAAGTACACGAATGTGACAACAGATAATATAAATATGACAAAAGCAATAGATTTCTTATGTACTATCAATTATGAATTTCAAAACATAATGGAAGAAGTTTAATTTAAAAATACCCAAGATTAGCATGTAATAGGAAAAGAATGACTTCTTGTTCTGAAGACATGAAAAAAATCTATATACCCATTCTTAGGTGAGAAAACTAAACATAGTATGTTGATTCTTCTAACCTATTTCATAGATTTAATGCAGGGTTTCTCAGCCTCTGCTTAATGACAGTGTGTGTCTTATTATTGTGGCAAATAATTCTTTGGGCTTTTTTTAAGGGAGGGAGGGAGACCATGTGCATTGTAGGATGTAGACCAGCATCTCTAACCTCTACCCATTCAATGCCAGCAGCACTCCCCCAAGTTGTTGATAATCGAAGCTAAATGCTACCCAGACATTGCCAAACATCCATCCTCAAGGGACAAAAACGCTCAAGTGGGGAACTGTTGATTAATGCCAAGTCCCCAGAGGACCTTCTCTAAAGGACTCTAAAGTCCATATGAAATAATAAACTATACTAACAGTCAAGATGGGTTTGGGTGGACTCTGGGAGTTGGTGACGGACAGAGAGGCCTGGCGTGCTGTGGTTCATGCGGTCGCAAAGAGTCGGACTGAACTGAACTGAACTGAATGGTCAAGAAGTCTTTTAAAAAGAAGATAAATACATTATGCAGCTCTGAAAGTAAAAAGCTGAAATATAGAAGGAAGAGTAGTTAAATTGAACAAAGAATCAGACAGAAGGAAAAGATCATGACCTCAGTTAACTCAGATATATAACAACTAGCATATGACGCCATTACAAACAAGTAGGAAAAAGGAGATCCTTCATTAAATAGTAGTGGAACAACTGTTTATTGTTTGCGGAAAAAATCCAAGCTAACTCCATATTCACACTATATATGTTCCAATTATCTATTGCTAATATAACAAAGTACCCCCAAAACTTAAGGTCTTTAAAGCAACAATTTATTATTATCTCTTGTGGTTCTGGGAGTTGACTAGGTCAGCAAGGCACCAGTCACTCTAGGTCTCTCACGCACTGCAGTCAGATGTCAACTAGAGCTGCATAAGCTTTTAAAGCGGTTCCCTCATATCCTAGTTGTCAATGGGAACATCTAAACATGGCCTCTGCATATGGCTTGGGCTTCTCACAGCACAGAGGCTGACTTTTAGCACATTTAAGAGCCATGCCTACCACAGGCACAGCATTACTTATGTCGTATATTGTTGGCCAAAGAAGTCTCAGGACTCACCCAAATTCAAAGGGGTGAAAAAAAATAAAGTAAACTGGTAAATAAAGGAACTGGCAAAGGAAATGGTAATGAAGGAACTGGTAAAGTCCCACTAAAGAAAAGCATGTGGCATGGGAAAGATGGCTTCCGTCATCATTTGAAAATATGATCAGCCATAACATACTGAAATAAATTCCAGGGAAATTAAGAGCTAAGTATTATTAATAAATATTTGTTAAAAATAAAATATAAAATAACTGAAATAAACTATATCTAAGACTTTTTTTAAATTTTAGGATGCAGAAGGCAAAGATAAATAGATATAACTACAAAAGTATTTTAGCTCAGAAAGTACCATGAACAAAATTGAAAAGCAAACAAAAGACTAGGCAATTACCAGCATTTTATATAACAAAGCATTATGGACTTAATATGTAAAGAGGCCTTACAAATCAATAATAAAGACAAACGTTCCTATGGAAGAAAATGTCAAAAGACATAAACAGTTCACCAAGAAAGAATCCAGCAGATAAGACAAAACAGACACTCTCAATGTTCTGCTAGCAGATTGAGTAGAAAGTATAAAGCGTGATCTAACCCGTCTGGGAACCAACCTGATAATACAGTCAAGGGCATTTAAAATGGTCACTAGACCCAATAATCTGCCATCATTTAAAAAGATATTTGTGATAATATAGCTTTAACAAAAAAGAAACCTAATTTAAATATAGTATACTTCTCACACACATAAAAAAATATCCAGTGTACTTGCAAAGAATACATGGGGAAAGTTCATAGCATAAGGCAGACAAAGAAATACAAGAAAACAAAACTTTGTTTAGACGTTTATTACCACTATTATCTATCACAAGATATTCATACATATTTATTTCCTAAATATTAACAAAGGATACCTCTGTATCTGGGGAATACTGATACAAGTAGATGGTTTTACATTGTTCTTTATAATTTTTTAGTATTTAAAATTTTTTCTATGGTAAACATGTATTTTTATACTCGGGGGGGGGAGCTATTTAAAGTAAAAATACTACTATTGATGGATGAAAAACTGAAAAGGTCACATGTTACTAAGTTATTGCTGAAAGACTAAAAAGCCAGTAAAAAGTAGGAAAATAAACACGATTGTACAGCCAGTGATATCAGGGACAATTACACCTGGAACCAGTGACCCATTATATGGCCCATTTGGTCTGCAATCAAGTCATTTTCCCAAGCTTATGACCTGGCCACGACACAGATTCTCATGTAGTTGTTCAATGTGACTGCTCTATAAACTTTTTGTTTTACCCTTTCAATATTTAGCCCATTTGTATTCTTTGCAGAGTGGATACCTGAAAATATCTTCTTCAGAGCTTTATTCTTTTCATTTCACCACCATTAAAATGTACATATCCTTGTTAAGGACAATCCTTTAAGCTGCCAAGAGTCACTTACACCGAAGTATGAATGAATTTCAAACCCTTTTTTTTAAATTTTAAATTTATTTTTACTTCATTTTGCTTTACAATACTGTATTGGTTTTGCCATACATTAACATGAATCCGCCATGGGTGTACATGAGTTCCCAATCCTGAACTCCCTTGAGGAGGGCCCAGGATGTCTTAGAGAAAGAATGAATATTTTTTAAGAAAGAAAAGGATATCAGATGGGAGTCTAGAGGGTATCTAAGACAAATTATATCCTCCCCTAACTGTGACTTCCCTGAAGGATATTCCTGAAATGTCCTTCCCTACCTTAATCTGCAATGATTCTCAAAGTGCAGTGCCTGAACCAATAGCATCAACATCACCTGGGGACTTGTTAGAAATGCAGATTCTAGGGCCCACCCTGTAACAACTGAATCAGTAGGGCCAACCCACTGGCATTTTCACAGGCCCTTTCTGAAATGCTAATGCACATTCAAGTTCAAGAAGTATTGCTCTAATGTCCATTAGAGTGCCTGCCTCTCTATCATTCATATGCATTATTACCATGGGTTTTAATGATTTGTCAAACTCTTTTATTAGTATAAGAATATCATTTTCAGAAAGCTGTATGAGGAAATTATAAGCTACTCATCGAGAGCTAAACTCTGTGATAATAAGGCAGAGAATAGGTGTCCATGGCTGAGTAGGTAGCCACTGGATAAAAAGGAAGATGGCCAATGATAAAGGTCAATGTGAATGCTCTGTTAGGGTAAATAGTTTTCCTCCCAAATTGCTGCAACTTGCAACAACCACCAAAGTCAGAGTGGTTTTGCTTTCTTTTTAAAACTGGAGCTCTCAACAGAGCATATCTTCACATACAGTTGAAAAAAGTCCAAAAGAATTCCTGTTGCACAATGAAATGTTCATCTCATATTATTTAGTTTAGCATCCTTGGTCTTTCTTTGGAAGGGAAAGGGGAGGGAGGAAGATGCATATTTTTAGAATGAAGGAACAATTTATCATTCAATGAAACAGTACAGAGGCTTAAATCAAGTGTGTGGAAATAATATGTTGTTATTACTAGTCTTAACTCTTCTAAATTATAACCTATAAACCCTGCAATGCTTGACTTAAATATCCCATCCACATTTGCAGGAAATCTAAATGGTTATTTCCTCTTTTATTGCCTGCATTACAGAAGGATTTACTGTTGCTCCACAAAGCACATATGAGGAGCATGTTATCCAGGATGTCAGTGTAACCAGGCACGATTGATAAGCACACAGCCCACATCACATATGTATTCTGGGAGCCTTTATGTGCAGTTAATTAGTTTAGCTATTGCTTTCATGGTTCATTTAGAAGCTTCATGCTTCATTAAATATCAATAAATTGTATCCTCAAAAAACCTTTTCAGTAAAAATACGATTGTGTCTTCAAGTGATAATCTTGTTAATGGATGTATATATTGCAAGCATGTCTATCAGGAATGACAAAAAACTGAATTGCCATGGCTGCAGTACCCTGAAGAAACATGCAAATTTTATTCTATAGTTTAAAACACATGCCTCATCCACACATATTTTCTTACAGTAGGAGAAAAAAATCTTTTTTAACTTTCCAAAAATGATGCTTCTTTTAAGTTTCTATTTTTATTTCATCAAGAATGCCTACTTAGGTTTCATAAGCTCCTTTTATCCATTACATCAATTCCAAGCTCTCTTTACTGGAAAGACAAGCTTTCAGCAACTTCTCATAGCATGAAAGAGAAGTTTTCAGGAAACATGTGCTCTTCACTTCCCTGATACATGCATCCAGAGAGGCTAAGGATCATGATTACTGGGCTTATCCTGTCAGGTATTAAGTCAACTCTATCAGTGAATGATCTGGGCTGTTCACTGAATGCCAGGAGCAGGTGGGTCAATTGAGGAGAGTCTGGATGAGGAAAGAGGAGCTTCACCTACGTAAGCAGATGGTCCAGTTCACACATCTTCCCTGTGAAGACATTCTCAACCTCCTCAGACACGAAAGTTATCACTCTTTTCCTTATTTTTCTATCAGTTCAGTTCAGTTAAGTCGCTCAGTCATGTCCGACTCTCTGTGACGCCATGAACTGCAGCACACCGGCTTCCCTGTCCATCACCAACTCCCAAAGCCTACTTAAACTCATGTCCATCACATCAGTGATGCCATCCAACCTTCTCATCCTCTGTCATCCCCTTTTCCTCCCACCTTCAATCTTTTCCAGCATCAGGGTCTTTTCCAATGAGTCGGTTCTTTGCATCAGGTGGCCAAAGTATTGGAGTTTCAGCTTCAGCATCAGTCCTTCCAAAGAATTTCTATAGCTCTTTGTTAACGCTTCCATTATGGATCGTATTATAATCTATTATAGTTATCCATTCATTCACTCATCCACTCATTCAACAAAATGGTAAATGAGACGTGTAAGATCTGCTTTTTCATAAAGTGTGCATTTTCATGGTAAGGAGATACACAATGAAACAAATGGATAAATGGACAAGATAATTTCAAACAAGGGTAAGTACCATGAAAACAGAAAACAAATAGATGGGCTTAAGCGTGAGCAGTGGTGAGAGGGTGTTACTTTGGACTGAGTAGCAGGAAGGCCCGTGAAAGAGATGGCTCATAAGCTGAGACACAAATGGTGAAACTAGCCATGCAACAACATGGGCAGAGTCCTAAGCAGAGGAAGCTGCCCAGTACAAAGACCTAAAGGCTGATCCAGCTTAGCATGCTGGAGAAAGGAAAAGAAAATCAGGCTGACTGAAATGTACTCAGCCAAAGGGGAGCATGGTACCACAAGAAGATGGAGATGACTTAATCTTTCAACTTAAGACTTCAGCTCCTAGAAGAGAAGGCCTGTGTCTCACATGAGTTGGTAGTTCTAGTCCTTAGTCTCATATATGACATATGATCAGCAAATCTGTGTTGAATTAATAAAGTAAATGAACCATTTCTCAAGGTCATAAGTGAAATACTGAGGAATTTTTTCTCTTGCTTTGTATAATTTAAGGATGATCATGATCTATCTATGCAAAGATAACATATCATGGACTCAATGCTGGAGAAGTTTCTTTTAGTCACTTTTCCATCAGTAATGATGAATCTGTGCTTGGAAATCGCTGATGGTTCTTGTGACCAAGAATGACATATGTTCAGGAGAGGAGAACCAGGAGTTAAAAGGCAAACCAATAAAGTTTCAATAAGTAGCTTAGAAAAGCTCAGACTCATGCCCTGAGTTTGCTTATTTATTGATATTTAGTACTTAAATTCAGCCAATAATGAAAAACCAAGAATTAACATTAATATTAATGTCATCACTGTTATCATCATCATTGTCATCACCTTGAACATGAAATAATATAAATGAACCTTTCCAGTGGACTCTATTATCAGGATGGAGGAAGAAAAAGATGAAAAGGAGACAGCTTACTAGAAATACTTTCACTTCTACTCTACGAAACATTTTCAGTCCTTTCAAAATAGGTTTATTTTGCCCCCTTGGTTTCTTTCTCGTATTAGGCATGGTAGATGGGAGATCATTTCTGAATAACGGATGAATGAACACCCGGTTTCACTTCTTTAGAATAAGCCCCAGTAGTGATAAGGAAATAATGAGGTTGGCATTGACAAGCTTTGAGACCACCACAAATGCAGAAAGCCAAGTGTTACCACACTGGATATGTGTGGGAAATGCAAACTTGCAGAATTTATGCACACCAGTAAAAATTCCAAAGGGGCCTGATGCCAGGAAAATGCCGTATTTTGTCAGAAAGTACATCTCTCACACAGAAGCAGGCCTGGCATAACTTGAAGCAACGTTAAAAACAAAGTAAAGTGGCATGTGATACCAGCCTCACTGCCTGATGACAGAATTCGCGAGCTGTCTTCACTCCGAGCTTTTCAGAAACAAACTGAGTCCACACAGCCCCAGCCTACTTGAGTTTTGTCTTATTATCATGCTGTTCTCTGCAAAGTCCTTGCCTTTTAGGTAACTAAGATTTATTTTTCTCATTACAACTTTAAGATTCTCAAGTTACAACTGATAATTTGATCCGAAGGAATTCTGTACTTTCCAATCTATTCTACAGCTAAGTTAGTGTTTCAGAAATGCTAACCATTTTCACCTCTGGAAGCATGTAGGTGACTTCAAAAAAATACTCAAATCAACTGACAAACCATGTAACAGCACTTCTCTTAATATTCATTGAGTGACCAACATTCAGAATTTCATTGGTAATCATTGCAGTTTATAGTACACTGATTTTACAAAAGTCAAATTTTAAAAAATGTTAGCCTATTAAAAATCCAATTTTTGTCAAGTGATTTGTCATTTCCACAACACCTGTTCTGAGCCTGGACAATAAGAGTAAAAAGAGCTTTTATTTACCCTGGGCAAAGGAGCCATGATGGCAACAAGCAGCATCCAAATCTCCCCTTTGCGGATGCATTGTATTTTCTCTCCCCTCTTAGTTAGCATCTGTTTGTTTCTCTTCCTCTCATCCAGCCTTGATTATTAGTAGTACCAGGTACCTTGCTTGCTGCAATAGTTTTTGAGGGCTGCCGTAACAAATGTACCACAAACTGAGTGGCTTTAAATAACAGAAATTTATTCTCTCAAAGCTCTGGAAACTAAAAGTCCTAAATCCAGCTGTTGTGGGGTCATGCTGTCTCTGAAGGCTCCAGTGGAAGACCTTTCCTCTTCTTAGCTTCTGGCAGTGGCCAGTAGCCAAGCCTCGACAGCTCCTTGGTTTGGAGGCACACCACCCCACTCTCCCCTTTGGTCGCCACGTGCTGTTCCTCCTGAGTGCCTTCTGACTTCATGCGGTGTTCTCGTCTTGGTATCCATGTCCAAATTTCCCTTTGTAAATTAAGATCCGGTTATTGGATTAGGCCCCACCCTGCTCCAGCATGAAACCATCTTTTAACTTGATTACAACTACAAAACCCTATTTCCAAATGAAGTCAGCACATTTTGAGATTCTGGGTAGGCATGAATTTGAGGGGGCACTATACAACTCAGTATGACTGCCAAGCGACATCCTTTCAAGGAGCCTGAAGAACACTGCTATCTGAAGAATATTTGCAGACGAAATAACTGCCCATGGAAGAAGAGGGAAAGGAAAGTGACAAAATTCACACACAAAAGAGTCTAACCTGGTGATTCAAGGTCTAAATTATTCTCACCCACGAGGTCAATTACGAACAGATTCATCATGCAAAAACACCTACCCAGCTACCGACTCAGAAAAAAAATGACTCTTTTGGCCAAATGAACTTCTCTGGAACCAGGTCCCTAAGTGGAGCAACTTCCACTCAACTCTCAGACTATCAGAGGGCAGACACACTAAAACCATAATCTCAGAAAACTAGTCAATCTGATCACATGGACCACAGCCTTGTCTAACTCAGTGAAACTAAGCCATGCCGTGTGGGGCCACCCAAGAGGGGTGGGTCATGGTAGAGAGGTCTGAGAGAATGTGGTCCACTGGGGACCACAAGGAAAGGGAATGGCAAACCACTTCAGTATTCTGCCTTGAGAACCCCATGAACAGTATGAAAAGGCAAAATGATAGGATACTGAAAGGGGACATCCCCAGGTAGGTAGGTGCCCAATATGCTACTGGAGATCAGTGGAGAAATAACTCCAGAAAGAATGAAGGGATGGAACAAAAGCAAAAACAATACCCAGTTGTGGATGTGACTGGTGATAGAAGCAAGGTCCAATGCTGCAAAGAGCAATATTGCATAAGAACCTGGAATGTTAGGTCCATGAATCAAGGCAAATTGGAAGTGGTCAAATAGGAAAAGGCAAGAGTGAATGTCAACATTCTAGGAATCAATGAATTTAAATGGACTGGAATGGGTGAATTTAACTCAGATGACCATTATATCTACTACTGCGGGCACAAACCCCTTAGAAGAAATGAAGTAGCCACCATGGTCAACAAAAGAGTCCGAAATGCAGTACTTGGATGCAATCTCAAAAACGACAGAATGATCTCTGTTCATTTCCAAGGCAAACCATTCAACATCACAGTAATCCAAGCCTATGCCCCAACCAGTAACGTTGAAGAAGCTGAAGTTGAATGGTTCTATGAAGACCTCCATGACCTTTTAGAACTAACACCCCAAAAAGATGTTCTTTTCATTACAGGGGATTGATATGCAAAAGTAGGAAGTCAAGAAACACCTGGGGTAACGGGCAAATTTGGCCTTGGAATACGGAATGAAGCAGGGCAAAGGCTAATGGTGTTTTGCCAAGAGAATGCACTGGTCATAGCAAACACCCTCTTCCAACAACACAAGAGAAGACTACACATGGACATCACCAGACAGTCAATACCGAAATCAGATCTAGTAATACACGAGGACAAATAGAAGAAATACCAGCAATGCCTGGGCATCATCACCTCCAACAGAAGAAAAAAAAAAACTGAAGTTCCTAGAGATTAAGCAATCATCCCCAAGTCATATAGGAGAGTCACATAAATTTACCTGAATCCAAAGCTGATACCTCATTCTTTATGTCTGAATGTGTGTATGTGAGCACACGCACACACACACACACATACTTTAAAAATGATCATTTCATTTACTCTGTTCCTAGAACACATCATCTTCTTAATCTTCAAAATATTACAACTGGAAAACACCTCTGCTATCGTCTAATACAACAATTTCATTTTATAGACGAACACACTGAAGAACAGAAATGATAGTTGAATGACTGGTTCACTGGGGAAAACTAGTGACCAAACTGGGAATAGAGCCTCAGAGGCTAACTGGTTGCAAGTACTCCCTCATTCAAGGATACAATAATACAGTGATTTCCTGAAGCTTCACGATAATCAACTCCAACCTTATTTTGTAATTTACTTTATGCCAGGCCAGTTGCCATGTTTTTCTCTAAACATGAAATGGGCAAAGGGTCTGTATTCTGGTTTTAGTTTCCCTGATTGTGTGAGTGCACATTTAACTTTCTTCTTCAGATGATGGTGGGTCATTTAGTGTCCTGAAAAGCCAACAGTGTTATTACAACTTGACTCTGACAAACGCTTGCTCTTTGTCTCTCATCTTATCTCTTTGGGTCTCAGGAAGGCAAACCCTGGGAAAATTATACAAAAAGCGCCAAATATTTGAAACCAGCATTGTCCTCACTTGAGCATGCTTATAGCATTTCTCTTGAGTTTTATTCTTTCATTAGCCCACAGCTTGCTAATTAATTGGAATTTTCCAGGGCTTTTGTTGTTGTGACAAGGTTGAACAATGCAAAATCTCATTCCTTCTTGTTAAAGAGGTCCATCCACCCTCCAAAGAGTAGCACAAAGATGGCTGGGATAAGAGGGAGGATTAAGTCAACTTTGAAAGGATCAGACTTTGTTAGTTCCTGGGTCCCCTTCCCATCTCCACAGCTGCCTTCATCTTCACCAAAACTGTTTTATGGAAAGTAATATCTTTTTTTTTGGAAAGTAATATCTTAACCATGGTTTTTATCCAAAGAAGAGGCTGCTTAGAGGGCATTATGTAGAATCTAAATTAGACAGCAAAGAACATCCTATAAGCATAGAATAAATAATATTGGGAGGCAAAAAATACTGTACTAGGTGAGAGGGCTATTTAAGGACAAAAATTCATGGATCAGGGAAGGAAGAAGTAAAACCTAGATGAACACTCCCAAGCAAGGCAAAAATTAGACTTAAAAGAAACAGAGATGCTTAATCTTGACAATAAATAGTGCCACTTAAACCAAAGATAGCAGAGGAGCTGGAGACTAGAAGTAGGGAAGGGAAGTGATGACAGATTAATTCTTCATTTTTCTCCTGGTTTCCCTTTCAAGATATGATGGTATGGTATTATGCTGTGGTTTGATACACTGGGCTACTGAAACTTGTGGAAATCTTCCTGGGCTGTGTCTTATCCACACTGTGAGAGGCTCTACAGCAATTCTGCTTTTGATGCTCCATGGAGACAGGATAAGAAAGGCTGAAGGGGTCCTCAGACATGGTGAGGAAGCCATTTCCAACACAGTCCCTGTAGAGTTCCTTTTCATATAAACATCTACTTGAATGTCCAAAGCAAAAAAAAAAAAAAAAAAACATTCATTTTTTAAAACTGCATTCATTTCCACAGAGAAAAAAGTTTTCTAATTTATTTGTTTATAGGTAAACACAAAAAATATTTTCTAATATCCAGACCTACACATTATGACATGGAACTACACTTTCACTGCTGCAGAACCTGGGAGACTTTCAAAATATCTCCCCCTCCAGGCTGATGCCTGACAGGCAATCACTCCAGTCACCTAAGATGCCACACAGTTTTGAACAAGTTGAGTATGAGGTGTCAGTGTAGAAATTCAGATAGAACTACAAAGGCAATTGGAAGGGAGAGCCTGGAAACAGAGCTAGAATCAAGTTCTGGGGGTATCAATAAGTACAGAGTCTTCAATGCACGTAAGATTGTTCGAGAATCACATATATAGGGAATGGAAAATTGGGAAAAGGGTAGAATTCTGAGGATCTCCAATGTTTAGGGCTACAGGCAAAAAGGAATCTGCAATGAGAAGAGAAAGTGTCTCTGGGGTCAGGGATGGTGTGAGCAGGAGGGACCAGGGTGGGAAGCCATAATATTTAAAGACATAGACTCTGGAGTGAAACCACTTGGCTTCATATCTGGGAACAACTACTTACAGGACTTGGAACGCCAAATAAAATATGGAATTTCTACATATTTCCATTTCCCCCTCTGGAAAATGGGGAAAACAGTAACGCATCATATAGTTCTCAAAGTACTTGAGACAGTGTCTTGCTCATATTAAGCATGCAAAAAGTTGATTACCCATGATTAATATGTTTATAGGAATAGATACGGAAGGTTATGGGTGACTAGGAGCATCTCAGATCCTTTTCTAGAACTACTCTGCATACACCGAAGAGCAGAAAAGAAAGCCTTGGCCCAGAAGACAGAGGGCAGAACGCCATAAGGCAAAGAGAGAACAATGTATAAGGAAGATGGGGCTCGAGAAAATCTTTACCAAAGAAAAGGAGGATCATGATGTTTGCTTGCCTAAGAGGTGATGTGGCGAATAAACCATAAAAATAACCATTCTTACAACAATGGCAAATGAAAGAGAGCTGCACTGGAGATGTGAGGTCAAGATCTGACTGATTGCTATGGCACAACCAATGGCACATTTTAGGAAAAGTTCCTTCACCTTCCTGAACTTCAGTCTCATACAAAAATAGCCAATGAATTCCTCTTCCAGTTCGAACCATTCATGATTTGGGGTATTCTATAAGTTAGCCTAAGGGATTCAGTGGCTACAAGTGAAAGCAATAACACTGGTGAAGACATTAGGTATCAAAGGAAGCAGAAAACACAAAAGTTACCTGAAGTTTAGACATCCATCTACCTGAAGTAGAGACAGCCATATCTTCCCTTCTTTTTCTCCCTTCATCTGCCCCAAAACCAGAGATAAGAGGAAAGAAAGGATAGAATCAACCGAATCAAGGCTGAAACCAAGTATCATTCCTGTTCATCAGCAACTCCAACAAAGCTTTTAGGGGAGGGCCAGAAGGTGGATATAAGAAAGACAAAAATGCAGGTAACCTAGATAGTATATTCAAAAGCAGAGACATTACTTTGCCGACTAAGGTCCGTCTAGTCAAGGCTATGGTTTTTCCTGTGGTCATGTATGGATGTGAGAGTTGGACTGTGAAGAAGGCTGAGCACTGAAGAACTGATGCTTTTGAAGTGTGGTGTTGGAGAAGACTCTTGAGAGTCCCTTGGACTGCAAGGAGATCCAACCAGTCCATTCTGAAGGAGATAAGCCCTGGGATTTCTTTGGAAGGAATGATGCTAAAGCTGAAACTCCAGTACTTTGGCCACCTCATGCAAAGAGTTGACTCATTGGAAAAGACTTTGATGCTGGGAGGGATTGGGGGCAGGAGAAGAAGGGGACGACAGAGGATGAGATGGCTGCATAGTATCACTGACTCGATGGACGCGAGCCTGAGTGAACTCCGGGAGTTGGTGATGGACAGGGAGGCCTGGCATGCTGCGATTCATGGGGTCGCAAAGAGTCAGACAAGACTGAGCGACTGAACTGAACTGAACGTTGATTTAGGTAGAAAATCAGAAGTAAACCCACTAACATTGGATCCTAAAGGACAAAGACCATGAGTAACTAATTCACAATCCTCATTGTACCACTCAATCAAATAACTCCCAAAATGAAGTGAATCACCCAAGAGCAAATGTTAGTGACGCAAAGCTGGAACAGGAGCTCATGTTTGCTTACTCAGTTCAGTACCACAGAAGTATGCATTCCATGGAGGTATGCATCTGACTGGTATGCATCAAATTCCAAATTATAGCATTTCCTAATAAAAGGTTTTATGTGGGAGGTAATAAGAATAATTGACTATAATTGCTAAATTCTTGGGAAATCATTGGATTTCCCCATTTTCATGGGAAGCTGAGAGGACAAACAGGAAGGGAAAATAAAATACATTAAGCCTTAGCTACATGCTAGACAATTTACTAAGTAATATCTTGTACATTCTCATATATCTCATGACTCTGTGAGTCTCATAAGTTCTGAGCTCCCTGAGGAGAGTAATAGCATTTTATTCACCCATGAACTTCAGTGCTTGACAAAGTACTTGCACACAGTAGGTGCCCAATATATGCTTGCTGAATGAATAAGATATTCCTGGTGCACAAGTGAAGATCAGAGATATTATGTATTCAAGATGGTTATGTTTGCTAGTAAAAGTAGCAGCATTAGAATCTGAAGTTGAAGTTGGGATTATCTGAGCCCATAGTACATCTGGTTCCTTCCCCCACATGAACCACCTTTCATAAACTTTTGTCTAATACCAAAAAAAGCACTTATTTTGTAACAGAAGCAGTGGCTGATTTTTATCATGCATATGGCTTTTCCATCCTCTTTAAGTCCTAGGCTGTTTTCAAAGTGTGCTTTCCAGATGTGATTTTTGGTATGGTTACTCCTCTCCCTGGGTGGGGAAGATCCCCTGGAGAAGGAAATGGCAACCCACTCCAGTACTCTTGCCTGGAAAATTCCATGGACAGGGGAGCTTTGTAGGCTATAGTCCATGGGGTCGCAAAGAGTCGGACATGACTGAGCAACTTCACTTCTACTTCAACTCCTCGCCAATGGCCAAGCACTGTCAGTATTCCTAAGGATACTGATGAGAACACACTCCCAACGGCCAAGAGCAAGGAAGCACAGAGACACGGGAAGAGCATGCTAGTCCTGGGCTCCAGTGTACAGTCTGTTTCTAATGTGTAGAGGTAACATAACTGGCCTGGTTAAAAGCAATCCGTCCCTCCCTGCTTGTTAGCAAAGGATTTAAATTAAAACTCAGCAAGCAAGTCAGACTAATTGTCTTTCTACTTTTTCTCTTTCTCTCCTCTCTTCCTTGCCAAAGCGTCCGACCAGATCACTGTTATAAATGACTTGCTAAAGCATATCCAAAACTGAAGGTTTTTTTTTTTTTTCTAATTGTATATATATATATAAGTCATTCCTTTCAGATATTTTTTATTTGAAGCTGTTAACTGGACTCTACTTTATTCATCCAAGAAAACCCAAAGAAATGGATAATGATTCAAAACAGACTACATTTGAACAGTTCTATACATTATATGCAAAGAAATGTTCCCACAGCAAAGTCACTAAATGACTGTCATCATGTCTGAGGAGAGGAACAAAACTGAATTGCGATAAAAGCGAGTTGTTTAAAGGATCTTTAGCTCATGTCTACACAATTATCCCATACGTTATGTACTGAACAAAGGATCCTGATGCTCAGAGTATTAAGTAATAGAAACATTGTGAGAAATAAACATTTGTGCTTTAGGAAAGATCTATGTATCATTTTCCGATTTGATGAGCATCATAACTGTCCTCTAAGCCTTTGACCAGTGTCAAATTTTCTTCTAGTGCATATTCCTCTTTACTGTGTTGGGACGCCCTGTGATATATTAAGCAAGAAATTCTATGGAAATAAGACGTAAGCCTTGGTCCCTAGTTAGGTCTTAGTGAAGTAAAAGTCACTCAGTCATGTCCAACTCTTTGTGACCCCATGGACTACACAGTCCATGGAATTCTCTAGGCCAGAATACTGAAGTGGGTAGCCTTTCCCTGCTCCAGGGGATCTACCCAACCCAGGGATCGAACCCAGGTCTCCTGCATTGCAGGCGGATTCTTTACCAGCTGAGTCAATCTAATCACTGAAAAATCATTCTGTTTAACACAGATTCTCTAACTGGTTTATATGACCCAGATTTACTAGATTTATTTATTTGTATTTATTTAGAATTTAGAAGATGAAAATCATGATAGCATTGTGGGAAGATATATGTTATTTAATTTATAAGTGATAAGTTATTTAAACAAGCTTACAGTATGCTGACATTTTTTCCCTATGGGATCAAAGATCATCCCCACCATTTTCAATGAGGAAGGAGGAAGGAGCTAATTGTTCTGATTCTTGGCATTTCCAACCCCAGTTAATTGGTGGCCAAGGTTCTGCTGCTGTCAGACATCGTCTACCAGTAGCTCTCTTTGTTTCAGTCTCATAGATGAGACCTCTACAGCTCGGCATACACAAGAAACACATAAAGAATAACATCAAGATTTCTACTTTGCATTCACTGACTTAAAAAAAAAAAACATCATTAGTAGCCCCAGATTCTGGAAGTTACTAAACAGCTTTGAAAGCCCTAAAAAGTTTACCAAGGCTTTCAGATAACTCCATGGTGGTCTCAGAAATGTTGTTTTAGTGTAGAGAGACAAAAAGAGCATGGGAGAATGAGTTGAAAGATCTGGGTGCTCATCTCACAGCTGTCATTTATGTGTGTGACCCAGGATTTTCTTTTGCTATGACTGGGATAACTGGCAAAAATCACTGAGGTCTATATGCTAGATAACAGTATGGGTTAATATTAATTTCCAGATTTTGATAACTGTAATGCAGTTATGTAAAAGAATTTTCTTGTTTTTAGGAAGCACACATTAAAGAATTTAGGAGCAAAGGGACACCATGTCTGCAACTTACTCTACTCTAAATGGTTCAGAAAAAAAAAAATGGAATAGTGGAGCAAACGTAGTAAAAATATTTGAGAAATCTGAGTAAAGAGTATAAGGAAATTCTTTGTACTGTTCTTGCAACTTTTCTAAGTCTGAAATTATATCAAAATAAAATATAAAATAAACCATAGGTGTATAATCAGCAATTGGTGAATATTCACAGAATGCTAATCTAACAGTATCTTCATATACAGGGAGAGAGAGAATGATAAGTTTCAAATGGAATCTTAACAAGTAATAAAGGTATGAATCAGCAATGAAACGATATGAGGGCCACTCTTTTGAACAGACCGGTGGCAGCAGGAGTGCCAGGAAGACCAAGCAAGTTTGTCTGGCTAGGATGAGGGAAACTGGGCTAGTCAACAGATGAGTTTTGCAACACCACATGTGAGGATGCCACCAAGGCATAAGGCCCAGAGTTAGAGCACCTCCCAGCCTGATAAAAAGCCTCTAACACAATATGCCATGTACAGTGTATTAAAGCCTTTGAGATAATCACCTAGGGGCATGCACACCTTGTTCTCCAAGCACATACCCAATACAGCTTCCCCAAGATCAAGTACTAGATGCAGTCAACAGAATGCTCTGACCCCCATGTAGGAAAGTCTCATGTGGGACTAAAACATAGAGTGGAACTGCTTTCCAGACTCTGCAAAGTTTTCAGAAAAATAACCACGTTCTGTCCAACATCTGTATGCACAGGGTGTGTGTTTTACTAGTAACTACCTAAATTCATGGAAGCAGGAACATTCCAAAGACTTCCACCATAAATACTAAGTAAAAATCATGAATCTCATAACTGAGGATCACATACAGAGTCAGGTAGGGAACACAATAGATAGAAAAATTAATTGATCAATTAATGACTTTTAAGAAATCATATTCCTAGAACTGTGTTCATATAGATCACACAAATGAAGTCATATGAGAGTGAGTAAGCTTTTATCTAAGGATAAGATTTATCACCACCCCTGTACATGAATGCCCTTTTATTAATATCACCTATAAGTCATATTTAGCATACCAGACCTTCACTCCTGAAATGCTATGACTTTCCATCATGGAAGGGGTATTTATTACAATTCAGTTCTGCAGGGATGAACATGACAATATACATAAGTACAGTATTCACCAAAACAGGATAGAGATAAAAGAGTTCTTTTTATTCACTAAAAGAGTTTCAAGAATAGCTTAAGTTAAGCCTTTAAAAATGAAATGTGTTGTACCCAAGGCTAGTAAGAAAGACTCTACAGAAGCTGCTTAGAAAGAGATTAGATTAAAATTTAACCTATTGCATTCTGTTCTTTACCTTGAAAGAAATTATAAGCTGTCTTCAGGCTTCCATTTTTAGTGTTAAAAAACGAAAGAAACAGATGGAATAAACCTCATCTGCTTAATTTGAAAATCAGATGCAGACTTCAAAATCTGGAATAAGGAAAGACTCTTGCTGTTGCATTGTTTTAGAGTTTAACCATTTGAGACAAAAAACTGCTTACAGCATCCAATGTGGCCTTTGATGCATTGATAAGGTATCATATAACACAAAAATTTATGACAAAAGGAGTCATATGGAAGGAACCTAAGATAGTTTGAACTCTTTCCTTTAATATAGGTTAAGTTTAAAACTGGGTCAACAGTGCTTAGATGTTGTGGGTTTTCAATGAGTCTAATTCGGAACTACAGTACCACACAGAAAACAAATGCCCAAATGTCAGTTGACTGAAAGATTAAATGACTGGAGAGGCTGGCTTCTAAGGAAAAAAATTTAAAGGGAAGTCAATAATCAAATATTGAGAAATCTCGTTCTGTTTGTATTTAAGGAAATGATGATCAAAGAGATATTTTATCCCCAAAATGAAGAGGTTTGCTAAATATTTCTTTTTCATAAGATGTTTCTTTTATATCAGGTATCTTGTATGTAAGGGTATGTAAAAACTGAAGATTAGCTCTAACTCCAAATGTTAGGATCTGAGGGAAAAAAATTTGTGAACCCAAAATGAATCACATTCAGGCTTGGAAGCAATCTGCATAAATATATATTTTCTTACTTACTTGGAAAATCGTGTATTTGCATCTGTCTTTCTTACTATCAATAAGCTTTCTTTTCTGGAGTAATGGCTCAGCTCCAACCCTTAATATATACAGATTCCTAGCTATCTCATTCCAAAGACTAAATAGAGTACTAACAAGGCTGTAGGATTATCTGGCCCACCAAGGTCATTCAGTGCCCAAACTGAATAACTGATACACCACAAGAGTTTATCCCAGTGAAAATATAGACTTGAATGTAAACATCTAAGACTATCCCACATCTCAATGTGACAGTATTTTCAAAGTGCTCTTTCATAGGGCTATTTAGCACTTTCTAAAATATCTCAGAATCTTCCAAGCTAGGCTTCAACAGTACGTGAACCGAGAACTTCCAGATGTACAAGCTGCATTTAGAAAAGGCAGAGGAACCAGAGATAAAATTGCCAAAATCCGTTGGCTCATAGAAAAAACAAGAGAATTCCAGAAAAACATCTACTTCTGCTTCATTTACTACACTAAAGCCTTTGACTGTGTGAATCACAACAAACTGTGGAAAATTCTTCAAGAGATGGGAATACCAGACCACCTGACCCGCCTCCTGAGAAATCTGTATGCAGGTTAAGGAGCAACAGTTAGAACTGGAGATGGAACAACATTCTGGTTCCAAATCAGGAAAGAAGTACATCAAGGCTGTATATTGTCACCTTGCTTATTTAACTTATATGCAGAGTACATCATGCAAAATGCCGGGCTGGATGAAGCACAAGCTGGAATCAAGATTGCTGGGAGAAATAACAATAATCTCAGATATGCAGACGATACTACCCTTATGGCAGAAAGCAAAGAGGAACTAAAAAGCCTCTTGCTGAAGATGGAAGAGGAGAGTGAAAAAGTTGGCTTAAAACTCAACATTCAAAAAACTAAGATCATAGCATCTAGTCCCATCACTTTATGGCAAATAGATGAGGAAACAATAGAAACAGTGAGAGACTTTATTTTGGGGGGCTCTAAAATCACTGCAGATGCTGACTACAGCCATGAAATTAAAAGACACTTGCTCCTTGGAAGAAAAGTGATGAGAAACCTAGATAGCATATTAAAAAGCAGAGACATTACTTTACCGACAAAGGTCCATGTAGTTGAAGCTATGGTTTTTCCAGTCGGGTGGTAAAGAAGGCTGAGCGCCAAAGAATTGATGCTTTTGAACTGTGGTGTTGGAGAAGACTCTTGAGAGTCCCCTGGACAGCAAGGAGATTAAACCAGTCAATCCTAAAGGAAATCAACACTGAATATTCATTGGAGGGACTGATGCTGAAACTGAATACTTTGCATCGGGCCACCTGATGCAAAGAGTCAACTCACTGGAAAAGACCCTCATGCTGGGAAAGATAGAAGGCAGGAGCAGAAGGGGAGATGACAGAGGATAAGATGGTTGGAATGCATCACTGACTCAATAGATATGAGTTTGAGTAAGCTCCAGGAGATAGTGAAGGACTGGGAAGCCTGGTATGCTTCAGTCCATGGGATCACAAAGAGTTGGACACAATTGAGCGACTGAACAACAACAAAATATCAACTATAGATAGTGTTACCTAGGTTTGCATTTTGGTAGCAAACCTGATATAAAAGTGTTTGGAAAGAATGAATGAATATATTGAATGAAGGTATATCATCTGAGATGGTACAAAGGGCTTTGAATATGCTCTCAACAGGTAAGGGTAATAAGACAAAAATCACAAGAAAATCACTAGGAAAGAAGCTCAGGCTAGGCAATACTTATCCCCTCTCTCTGTTAGAATGATTGCAAGCTCTTAGCAAGCAGGGCTGTCTTCATCAGAGGAAATGCTCAAAAATGCCCTCCAAGATTAGACAGATGCTCCATGCGAAGAGGTCAAGGTCTGCTTGTTATCATGTAGGAAAGTAGGCAGAATGCTTGGTTGCTCTTTAAACTTTCTAAAAGAAGTCAGAAATCTGAATTTTATGGGCAATCCTCTCACTTCTAACTGTTATCTCTGTATTTTTTAACATTATGTGGACTTAACAAAACCACTGGGGGCCACATTCTGCCTGGAGTATCCTTCAGTAATATCCCATCTAAATTTTTCTACATGTCAGTAAGAACTCACTGCTTATTTTTTCCTTCCAGTCTGGCAAAGGATGGGAGGTGGGGGAGCATACCAATATCACTGAAGAAATAAACCAAAAAAGAAGTACAACTGGGAAAACCAAGTTTGGTTTTAAGTTGCAAAATTCCAGTAAAGCCTCATACAATATTAAGTCCTTAATGCCTTTAATCTCAGTGCTGGGCTGTGTCTTATGCAGTGCTTAGTCACTCAGTCATGTCTGACTCTTTGAGACTCCATGGACTGTAGCCTGCCAGGCTCCTCTGTTCATAGCGATTCTCCAGGCAAGAATACTGAAGTGGGTTGTCATGCCTTCTTCCAGGGTATCTTTCTGATCCAGGGATTGAACACAGGTCTCCCATATTACAGTGGATTCTTTACTGTAGAGCCACCAGGGACACCCAAACTCAGTAACTATGCTCAAACTTCAGATGGCAATTTGTTTTCTCCTATTTTATCACCCGCTTTCCCATCTAACCTTGCCCCTAACAGTTCCTATTTATCATGGCATATACATCTTCTTTTCTTTTTGCAAACAGCTTCAAATTCTCTTTGAAAAGATGTGGGGCATAAGTTAAGTTTTTAAAAAGCAGTCTTTCAGACGTTCATAATATTCTAATTTTAGGCAAATATATTACTATATTTAGGAGCAACATATTTTTAACACACAAAGTGAACCCTGAGGGGTGAGATTTTTCTGAAGTAAAAATTGTTACTGAAAAACTCTATATCCAGAATTTTCACTGAAAAAAGCTGGAAGATTCTTATTTCAAATGATTTATGTCCTTGCTGCTGCTGCTGCTGCTAAGTTGCTTCAGTTGTGTCCGACTCTGTGCGGCCCCATAGACGGCAGCCCAACAGGCTCCTCCGCCCATGGGATTTTCCAGGTGAGAGTATTGGAGTGGAGTGCCATTGCCTTCTCCTTATGTCCTTGAGCCTTTAGCAAAATAAGATATGAGTTCCAGTCTGAGTACCCAGTTAAAATACACACACACACATATTCAAGCATATCCATACAGAAAAAAATACAAATTTTTTAAAAACCCTTAGATTTCCACATCTCTATCTCAGTTCTAACCCCATGTTTCAATACATTTTGGCCTCTGTAGGAAATTTTACATAAGTAGATGAGACCATGAAAACCTTTTGCAGTAGGGACCTCTCTATAGAAGAAAGAGCAATTAAAAAATTGTTTTCTCTTACAGAATAAATGTAGATACAAATAAGCAAGGATAAAGCAATAACATGTGACTTTTTTCATATTACAATAAGAAGCATTTACGTTCTTATTATCAGCAAATTAAATAGGACTCCTGTATTACATATATTTAGATAATCTGTGAATTTCAGCTCAAAAAGATTACTTGGACATGTCAGGGAAAATCTATACACAAATAGGTAATTCTCAATTCACTGATTTAAAGGAAAAAAAAAAGTTCCAAAATTCCAAAGACAAAGAGCACACCAAAAAACATATAAATGCTTTCAATTTAGAATATTTAAATCAGAGTATAAGAACCACATCCTGTTCTAAAACAGTATCTCAGTGAGGGTTACGAGAGGGAAAAAAGAACTGGATTAAGCAAAAACAATTAGTATGTATATATTATAAATTATTTAACTGACATTTTTTATAAATCTACCACTAGCTTGCTTTTTATTGCATATGCTAAACAAGCAGATGCTAAGTCTGTAAACTGTGAATTAACCTCCCTTTTTAATTAATTGTTCCTTTGGAATTACTGGCTTTTAAATCCCATGCTGCAGTTGCTTTAAGAGACGTATGCCGATCTTGCATCTAGGTTCTCAGGCTATGTTCCATGAGGCAGTAAACATAAATTGAATTTTTAATTACTTAATGACTCATTTGCATTTGACATATATTGGCATCTGACTTGGTTTAACTTTAGACTCTTCCAACATGAGCCCTCACACTTGCAAGAATCCAGATCTGACCATCTTCACAGCAAATATGGCTGGTGGCATTTGCGGTAGTGAGATGACTCAGAAACAGGCCAAGGACACAAAGGAAAAGGAATAAATGACAATGCACCAACAGTGGTGACCCTCCCTAAGCACTTGGTCTTCCGCACTCAGCTCTGCTTTCTTTTAAAGATCAAATCATCCAAACAGGAGGTTTCCTCAGGAATTACTTTAAGGCCTTTCTGGATGGTCTGTTCATATCCAAAATTCTCTTGCTAACTGAACCTTAGAATTCTTCCATTAGAACCCCATGCTTTTAGCTCCATGCCTTCTTACTAAAAGCAAATGCACCTAAGAAAAGTAGGAACAAAAGCTGTTAATACTGATATTTTTTCCCAGAATGAAGGATTTGACAGCAGTTTTCTGAAAGAGTTAAGAGGCAAATAGAGAGATTTCAGGTAATGGGTTCTAGGTGGATGGAGGCAGACTAAGGAAACTGCAAAGAAATGTCTCCTCCACAGTTTTGGAACTCATTCTGTGCTAGGTGCCTTCTCCTGGTCACAAATACAGAATAAAAAGCTGGACCTCCAGCTACTGAAGACAAAGGACTGCAATTTTTATATATCCTCTAAGACACACATGCTAACAAAGTTCTTAGTCATGTCAGTCCACAGGTCCTGAAAAACAGAAACTGCCATTTGCTGTTCTCTTGGAGCTGTCAGAATGATATATCCATCTAGGACTATCCTGATTCTCAGGATTATATCTATCCAAGTCCTCAAATTATTGGATAAGGAATAAACTTTCAAAGCACAAGTACTTTTCCCTTCCCATAACTCCCATAATAAAGGACAGAGGCCTGGAATAAATAAAGCAATGGACTAAACACAGACTGAAGGGTTTCTTCCACTTCAGTGCTACGTACTATGCTAGGCATAGTACCTGCCTTCTCTTGTTTTAATAACACCATAAAAAAGGTATTCTCATTTGACAAATGAAAAAACTGAGGCTCAGAGAGTTTCCAAATTCAGTCAAAGTCACATAGATGGGAAGTGATATAGCCAGAAATGACATCAAGGGCTGCTCATTTTGGTGAGCTAGAAGAAGTTGTGTTTAAGTTGCTAAATCCTAATTGAACCCCCACACTGCCATTATATTTTCCCAAACATAAACCCAGAATTCCCTGATGCTAAAAAGACTCAGGGAGTAATTGCTGCCAGCAGAGAACTATGAGTGTGCCAAATGACAAATGACACGTGAAAATCTCTTCTGTTCACAAAACCAAAACAACATAGTGGAAGGCAGGCTCTAGCCTTTTCCTCACTCCTGGTTTCTATCAGAAAATAACCCCAAACCAAGATTTTGGTGGCACTTTCAGTGGAATTTGCAGGAAGAGAAAAAACTAATTTCTTCTCCTCTTACAAAAGTAACACATGCACATTGTGGAAAACTGGAAAAATATTTCAAAAGCCAAAAAATAAATGAGTAATCATTCATAATCTCACTGCCCAGAGATAATCATAGTATTGTAGGCTATTTCTCCTTAATCTTTTCTCTGTATCTATTCATATTTTGAAATCATTACAGTCTATAGTTTATATGAAGTTCTATTCACTTAACTGTATGTATTCTAAAATTATTTTAACACTTCTCAAGAAACCATTTGTAAACTTAGTTTTAATATTTCACCATACAGACATTAGCAGTTAGCTTAACTGTTTCTTTACTATTGTGCATTTCACGATTAAAAACTGAAAAATGTTTCAAAAAACATTTCTACCCACATTTCTTCTACTATAGTTCAAATTATCTTCTTAGCATCAATTTCTAAAAGTGAGTTGTTGGGCTATATGGGGGACAAGAGTTAGTACCTTTAATCCCCATATAGCCTGGTTATTCCCCAGTCAGAATGTACACATGGATCAGTCAAAAGGGATGTGGTTTATGAACATCTGCTGGGCTGCAACAGTGCTTACCAGTGAAAATGTGAATGCATCTTAAATATTTTTCAAGCTCTCTATGTAAATATGCCTCCCCTTGAATTTATACCCCCAAACCATGAACTGAGAACTGCAATTTCAACATATTCTGGTTATCCACTATTATCATATTTGACAATTTGATTGATAAAGGAAAAAAAAAAGAGAAACATTGCTTTAGTCTATATTCCCAAATTCAGTGAGGCTGAGCATTTTCTAAAAAATGCTCTTTATGAGTGGTCTTTTCAGGCCTCTGTCTACTAGCTGGCAGTTCATGCTCTTGGCTTCCTTTTCATAAGGTCTAGCAACATAACCAAACAAGAGGCCCACAGACCAGGAGACATATTCTAGACCTAGACATTGCCATTATCCAGGTGGGACACTTAGGACTAATCACTTCACACAGATCAGAAGCTTTCAAATTCTGGATCGCATGGGCAAGAGAATTTAACACAGAGCCTACTGTATAGAACAAACAAAAATAAAGATTCTGGGGTTGAAGCAAGGGACCTTACCTTCTTACACATGGGCCCCTCATAGCTTCTGAGACACCCAGAGGAACCCTAGGGCTCTGAAGAATAAAACAAAATACTATTGAGCAGATTGATTTCTAAGATCTCTTTGAGCTTCTATGAAACCAATCATTCCCCGGGTACAAAAGAAAGCTTTCAAAAACACACTAAGATTTGGTGAGTTCAGGAAGCCAGCATCCCAGAGGCCTAGTAAGAAACTTTCATGTGGTAAGTATTCCTGGTGAATCTGAGAGGTTATTTTTTTCTTTCTCCCTGAAAATGCAGTTGGTGCAGAGAAAAAAAAGCAATACTGAATAAACTATATAACAGGAAAAGAGGAGTATTCCAAACGCTGAATGTTTCCAGCAGATGTATCAGCCATTCTTCAGAATTCACTAATTCCCATCACAGCTTGAGTCCTGGATGAGACAAATCAATGTGAAATATTTCTTCCTCGATTCTTCCAGCTGAAACTGAGAGTCAAAGAACGTTGATTATCTCTACCTTCAGGGAAATATAGTGATTTATGGCGCAAAGCTGGCAATTACTGCATCCTTTCTCAAAGCTTCACATTTCAGTGCATCTTTTCATGGGATTTTCTTATTCTTAAAGATACATTCTTATTTCCAAGTGAACTAGAATGACTGTGGTCATTTGTGTAATTAAAGAAGGGTAGGTGGACTGGACACTCAGGGGTGCTGAGAAAGATACCCCTACCCATAAAATTCTAGAACTCATGACTGACTTCGCCACAGTGCCAGAGTACCTATTCACTCTTCCAAGTCACTTTTCTAAAAGATATCCTACCAAAAGAAGAAAAAAAATGGTGGCATAGAAGATAACAGGAATCATTAACACTAAGAAAAAGTCTTTAGGTTGAGTAGAGACCAGAATCTTAAGGCAAAGAGACAGGAAAAGGAAGCACTGGGGATCAGAGTGGAGATACAGAAAATCTGAAGCTAGGAACATCCAGTGTCAAGACTGCTTAAAACAAAGAAAAGCTATTGAGTGTTGTTGAATTTTACCTATTACATAGTTTTGCCTAAGGCCTGTCCTGCATATATCTTGCTGCTGCTGCTGCTGCTGCTGCTGCTGCTGCTGCTGCTGCTAAGTCACTTCAGTCTTGTCCGACTCTGTGAGACCCCATAGACGGCAGCCCACCAGGCTCCCCCGTCCCTGGGATTCTCCAGGCAAGAGTACTGGAGTGGGTTGCCATTTCCTTCTCCAATGCATGAAAGTGAAAAGTAAAAGTGAAAGTGAAGTCGCTCAGTCGTGTCAGACTCTTCGCGACCCCATGGACTACAGCCTACCAGGCTCCTCCGTCCATGGTATTTTCCAGGCAAGAGTACTGGAGTGGGTTGCCATTGCCTTCTCCGACATATATCTTAGGTATTCCAAATTTGTAAGTGCATATAGTTCATTTTAAACAAATCACAGTTTAACCATGATAAAATTAAGAAAATAATAATCTATATTTCCTAAAGAAATTCACATGGCCTGATATACCATTTTCTAGTGTATAGAATTATTCTCGACATATATTGATTTACAGGAAATCATTCACCAAAGACAATTTACCATTATCTAACCCTTATCAATTATCCATTGATAATATCAAAAGTCACTAAGAAAAGAAACAAACATCTTTGAGGGTATATAACATAAAACAAACACCAGTTATTTAAACAAACAAGATTGAGGATGAGGTTTTACTATCTGAGTTTTTATTTTACAGTTTCTACCAACTTAAAAATAGATGTTTAAAGATAATATGAATTATTTAGAGCTGTAATTACCATGCTTTCTGTTATACAACTTGGCAAACAGCCATTCTGCAATCACAAAAAGTCACACTTAAGTCTGAGTTATGGATGGTGCAATAATTCACACCTTGGACATTGTTTCACCTCAGTATCTTACTGCTTCATTAAAGATGTTTATATTTGGATAGTTTGCAAATGTTCAGTATGAAGGACAGAATCTAAATGTGTGAACCAGACAAGAGAAATTTCATGGCAATTTGAAAGCACTGGACTATTAATAATGAGCAACCCAGAAAGTTACTCTTCCTTTCACTGTCTAGAAGTCAGCCCTAGAGACATGCATATATTTTCTTTAAAATTGTGAAGACACTACTTAAAACAACTTGTCATCAAATTATAAAATATGTGCAAGCAGTCCCAAACTTTCAAAGGTGTTCTACCCTAAAATTCCCTTAGCTATACGGCCCTGTTTATCTGGGATAGTCCCGGGGTATTATTATTAGCGCCTCCTTCCACTCTCAAAAGTGCTGTTTGGATGACAAATTATTCGGAAATCCTACTTATTCAGTCTCTCTAGTTTTTAACCCAGGATGCAACCTCTCACAGAAAGAGAGGAAATATAAGCCCTTTTTAAAAAACTCTGTTTAAAATTAATTTCTAGCAAAAGAAATTAACTACCTGTGTAATAGAATTTCTATAAGAAAGTAGGCTTGAAATTCAAACTTGAATTCTCCATGAGCCTGTGTCATCTACTTGGACCTCCAACTACATTCCTTTTGCCACTTGACAGATGCCTGATTTAGAGATTTCTCCAGCTCCAAGTTACCACTGATTACCTATGTCAAGGCTGAGCTGGGGAGGGTCAGTGAGGGGCAGAGATAGAGATCCTGGGGCAGTGAAAAGGATGGAGGATGCCTAGGAGAGGGTGAAGTCTGGGGAGAATTGAGGCAAAGAGTTCTGGAGCAGAGTTTCCTATCAACAGTGGCATCCCTGGTGTCCCAGTGGTAAAGAATCCGCCTGCAATGCAAGAGATGCAAGGTCAATACCTGGGTGGGGAAGATCCCTTGGAGAAGGAAACCACAACCCACTCCAGTATTCTTGCCTGGGAAATCCCACAGACAGAGAAGCCTGGCAGGCTACAGATAATGGGGTCACAGTTGGACACAACTGTGTGACTGAGCACGCAAGCACACATCACACTCTTATCAGAATGATTTCCAAAACTATTTCGGTCCTTCAGTGATAACCCCACCCTACCCAGATACCTCTACCCTGATCCCCCATATAATCACAGGAAGTAGTAAGAGACAAGGAAAGATTACGAGGTTCAGCCTCTTCCTAGCTGAGTGGGCACACTCAGGATGTTCAGCTGCTCCTGGCCTCAGTTTCCTCATCAACAATGAGGAAACCTTCATATAAATTTTTAGGGTCATTTTGGGATCAAAAGAAAACACTCTTTGTGACTTACTGCCCAGTATTGTACATAGCTGGTGCTCATCAAATGTCAGGACTATCATTAGAAATCTTCTTCTGAAAATTTTCTCTTTCCAATTTTAATTAGAGGTCTTTTCTTTTCAGTTTCATCAGAAAACATGCCTACCTTCCTTACATAACTTTTTCCTACTCTCCCTTCCCTAAGGCAAGTTACTGGACTGTTATTAATTTTTAAAAAAGACCATAAATTCCTCTTGTCTCACACACAAAACTTACGGATGGCAGGAGGCAAACAGCTAGTGAACAAACTCTCAAACTTGTTTTGTTCAGATTTACCCAAGTACAGGTACTGGGGGTGGTATCTCTTCTACTGTGTGTCTGCTACCATCTGTCTGGCTATCCAGAGTGACATGCTCTATTTTGGAGGTAGGAGGTAAAGGGAATTTCAAGTTCCCTTGGATGTTGAAGCAGGTATCTACCCCATGTAGGTAAGATGAGCTGAGCGAAGTCTCCAGGCACAGGTGAGTGTCCGTCCTGAAAGGTGACCAGATTCCTGGCAGTTACCCTCTCTGGGGATGCTTTCACCTGACAGAAATGTGAAGGGCTTTAGGCATAACTCCTCTACACAGAAATCATTCAGAATTGCTCCCTTACGGATCTGTATGTATGATCAGGCCCCATCTATTTCCTGGACACTGCGACTAACCACAGACAGTACTTACTCCATGCAGACACCCTTTTTTCCTTTATCCTCCATGATCCATGAGGCTTGCAGGCACCATCCTGAGGACCACTTCAGTCTGCCTGCACTTCCCTATCTCTCTGAGCTCTGGTGGATGACAGCTAGGTACTCCAGCGCAACTATGCTCCATGATATCTAGGTTGCTATTGTCAGTGCCTGAAGAACTGTAGTGGATATTTGTCTTTTTTTTTTTTTTTTGCCTATCCACCATCCAACTCTCATTCTAATATCTGGAAATTTTCCCACCAAGTATAGCCTTCTCTACCTATGGAAACAAAAGGTACCATCCGGTTTCCCAGGCACATGCAGGTAACTTTGCCATTCCCCCCACTAACAGGTGAAGTCTATGTACTCCTTGTATCTGTGCCTGGCTATGTGACTTGATCTGGCCAATGGTGCATTCACAAATATGACACAAGCAGAGGCTTGAAAAGCACTTGAGCACTGGAACTTATTGCTGCTGGGAACCCTGTGATCACTGTCCAAAGAAGTCTGGGCTACCACCCTTGACATCAAGAGGCCACATGGAAAGACAGTCTGTCCCAGTTTCTCAGCTAAGGGCCCATATAAGTGAATGAAGAATCCTAGGTCATCAAACTCCCATGAGCTAGTCCAGACTAAGAGAACCACTCCACTAATTCACTGACTTGTGAGACATAAAAAACATGTACTGTTTTAAGCAACAAAGTTTTAGAGTGGTTTATTATATTGTAATAGGTAAGTAATAAAGTATAGCTCTACAAAGATACAAATGTATCCATTATTTAAGTATATATATATATATATATATATATATATATATATATATATATATATATATATATATATATATATATATATATAGTGAGCTTTTGTCCCTTTAGGCTTATTAATATGGTTGTTCATTTTGGTCAGATTTATCAAATTGGTACCAACTAGCTATGGCACCCCACTCCAGTACTCTTGCCTGGAAAATCCCATGGATGGAGGAGCCTGGTAGTCCATGGGGTCATGAAGAGTTGGACACAACTGAGTGACTTCACTTTCACTTTTCACTTTCATGCACTGGAGAAGGAAATGGCAACCCACTCCAGTGTTCTTCCCTGGAGAATCCCAGGGACAGGGGAGCCTGGCGGGCTGCCGTCTATGGGGTTGCACAGAGTTGGACACGACTGAAGCGATGTAGCAGCAGCAGCAGCTGAATTCTGTAGACAGAGAGTTTAACTGAGCATGTAGTATTGAAGAATTTTTTGAAATGTGAGTCCCTGTAGATGGGACATGTACTCTTCACTTCAGCCACATTTTTACCACTTTATAAAGTCCATACCTCCTATAGCCATTTAAGTCACCTGCCTGGCTGTACAGACATTTTACTTCTGCCCCCAATTTTGACCATTTGCAGTAATAAGTTATGGGGCACCAGGTATAGAAAACTTGAACTTCCTCTACCTTTACGAATATTTGATTATCAATGATAGGACAAAACAGAGATATGAACTGAAAAGTGGATTAAAACTGGGGGAAGTAATGAGAAGGCATAAAGACTTAGGAGTGGAACCAACATCTCAGAGACTTGGCAGTCTAGAAGAGCTCACTCTTCATCTTCCTCTTTTATGTGGGCAAGGTTTCCATGAGTCATGGTTTCCCCAGAGAAGAAATAAAAAACAAGACAATGTGTTGAATCAGTAATCTATTCCCACACAACAAATTACTCTGAAACTTAGTAACTTAAAGCAACAATAAACATTTATCATTTTTCACACTTTGTGTGGGTCAAAAATTTGGGAGCATCTCAGCTAGGCAGTTCGGCTTTGAGGTCTCTCATGAGACTGCAGTCATACGCCACTGGGGCTGCAACTGTTGAAAGACTTACTTGAGCTGTACCTGTCTCTAGGGTGACTCACTCCATGGCTTGCAAGCTGGCACTGGCTGTTAGCAAGAGGTGACAGTTCTCACATGAGCTTCTCCACAGGGCTGCTTCCCTACCACATGATGGCTTCCCTCAGAGTGAGTGATTCAAAAGACCAAGACAGAAGCTTCTTGGTACTTTTTTATGCCCTAGCTTTGAAAGTCACATATCTTCTGCAATATTTTATTTGTCACATAGGCCAGCACTGATTCAATATGGAAAGGAACAATACAGGGTATAACCACCAGAAAGATGGATCACTGGATGCTACCTTGAAGACTAGTCACCACTAGTGTCTTCAAAAAGCAATAGTCTTGATGAATAGGATCAATTGGGGTGTTCAATACGTTGCCACCATCTTTTGAACACATATTATATGATACCACTCTACTGACAGAACGTGAAGAGGAACTAAAGAGCCTCTTGATGAGCTGAAAGAGGACAGTGAGAAAGCTGGCTTAAAACTCAGCATTCAAAAAACAAAGATCGCAGCATCCAGTCCCATCACTTCATGGAAATAGATGGGGGGAAAGCGGCAACAGTGGCAGATTTTACTTTCTTGGGCTCCAAAATCACTGTGGATGGTGACTGCAGGCACGAAATTAAAAGATGCTTGCTCCCTGGAGGAAAAGCCATGACAAGCCTAGACAGCACAGATCACTTTGTTGACAAAGGCTCGTATAGGCAAAGCGATGGTTTCTCCAGGAGTCACATACAGACATGAGAGTTGGGCCATAAGGAAGGCTGGGTGCCAAGGAAATGATGCTTTCGAATCCTGGTGCTGGAGAAAACTCTTGAGAGTCCCTTGGACAGCAAGGAGATCAAACCAATCCATCCTAAAGGAAATTAGTCCTGAATATTCATTGGAAGGACTGATGCTGAAGCTGAAGCTCCAATACTTTGGCCACCTGACACAAAGAGCCAACTCATAGAGAAGATCTGGATGCTGGGAAAGACTGAGGGCAGGAGGAGAAGGGGACAACACAGGATGAAATGGTTGGATGGCATCACCGACTCAACGAACACAAGTTTAACAAACTCTGGAAGACAGTGAAGGACAGGGAAGCCTGGAGTACAGCAGTTCATGGGATCACAAAGAGTGGGACATGACAGGGATATAAGAACAATACATAAAAGCATCAATCTAAAATGCTTCTTATCTATCATCTCATATGATTCTTCCAACAACTCCTAGTTTACAAATAGGGGAAATGAGTAGCAGAGATGAATGTAACTCATCAAAGGGCCACACAAGAGCTAGTTAATGGCATTTGGTCTCTCTCACTCTAAAGTCCTTTCTCAATCCCAGTGAAGAACAGTTATGTGTGACTGACAAAGACAGTGGTCAGGCTAGTGTGCTGTCTGGAAAGCATTTCCCATGGGGCAATTTGCCCTGGAGAGGCTTGGAGGGACATCTAACTATCTTTGGATTATTAAGGAACAGCCAAATGAAAGACTAGTACACAACTTCCATTTACTTCTGAGATACAAGACTGAAATCAGGTGGTATTATTAGATGTCTGGCACAAAAATTTAAATTCGACATAGAACTTTGAGGAAAAATTCAAAGCGTTTTGGGGATCAGTTCAACTAGCAGAGCCCAGGGTTCCGTGAAAATAACACCAATCATATAGATCAGGAGTCTTGCAAAGAATCCACATTTCTACATCAAGGTTACCATGCCGTTCACTGGTTTCTTAATAAATTTCCTAAGCAGAGATTTCATGTATTTTTCATTAACTTAATCAGCCTCATTTTCATTAACTTACTGTAGCTTCGCCACATGGTCCAGCACACTGTACCAGAGAAAACTATATGAATCTTCATTTGTTCTGACTCCTCTCCTCCAAGGTGTGTGACCTTATAAAGCCCCTCTGCCAGGTTAGAAGGCAGTTCCTTCATTTGTAAAATAAGAGCACTAATTAGATGTATTTCAAGGCTCTCTTTCAGATCCAATTATTTATTATGTTAATTTATCTTTTAAAAAAATTAAATAGTAACACTTCCTAAATCACTTTCAATTAGACTACCTTTACATGTCAAAGCGAAGAGAAACTAAACAGCCTCTTGATGAAAGTCAAAGAAAGAGTGAAAAAGCTGTCTTAAAACTCAACATTCAAAAAACTAACATCATGGCATCCCATCCCATCCCATCACCTCATGGCAAATAAATGGGGAAACAATGGAAACAGTGACAGACTTTATCTTCTTGGGCTCCAAAATCACTGCAGATGGTGACTGAAGCCATGAAATTAAACGACACTTGCTCCTTGGAAGAAAAGCTAAGACAAACTTAGACAACATATTAAAAAGCAGAGACATTGCCAACAAAGGTGTGTATAGTCAAAGCTATGGTTTTTCCAGTAGTCATGTATGGATGTTAGAGTTGGGCCATAAAGAAAGCTGAGCACCGAAGAATTAATGCTTTTGTACTATGGTGTTGGAGAAGACTCTTGAGTGCCCCATGGACAGTAAGGTGATCAAACCAATCAATCCTAAAGGAAATCAGTCCTGAATATTCATTGGAAGACTGATGCTGAGGCTGAAACTCTAATACTTTGGCCACCTGATGTGAAGAACTGACTCATTGGAAAAGACCCTGATGCTGGGAAAGATTGAGGTCAGGAGGAGAAGGGGACAACAGAGGATGAGATGATTGGATGGCATCACTGACTCGAGGGACGTGAGTTTGAACAAGCTCCAGGAGTTGGTAATGGACAAGGAAGCCTAGCGTGCTGCAGTCCATGGGGTTGCAAAGAGTCGGACACAACTGAGCCACTGAACTGAACTGATGAAGGAATACCTTCTCTTCCTGCCTTGACAGGATTCTGACAATTACTTTGGATCTTTTATAGGTTAGTTATTTACATGTCTTACTTTCCATTAGCCTTTCAGATCCTTGAGGGCAGAGAACTATAGATAATTCTAACATACTGCTTGTCTAGCATAGCAGGTACTTTAATTAAATTACTCAGTTAAATTCTGTTAAATTGCAAATTAAATTCATATTACAAAAGTCAATACTTTTTATTTTTGTTGGCATAGGAAATCAATGGGGAACACCGAAAATTTATTTTCTGATTTTTTTTTTTAAAGACCTAGAAAAAAATTTAACTCAGGTCATTTATACTGAAAACACCTATTAACAGGATACAATATTTACATATAATTAATTACATATTCCAAATCAAAGTATGAGTGATTACAGCCAACTCTTGATTATCTTTGGCAGTGTGAGAGGGCATGGATTGAAAGCAAATTTGTGGATAAACAGTCTAATCTAAATCTAATCTAAATCCAACAATAGGGAGTCCTCACATTCTTATCTGAAAATATGAGATAGCACAAGGATATTGTTCAGGAGAAAACTGACAAAAGTTTATTTCATTCATAAAATGAAATACCACACAGCAACTGAATAGAATAACATGTAATAATGCAAAGATAATCTTTTTCTTAGCAGCTGTATTAGAAGACATCCACTCCAAAGAGAGAGACTTGTTTTTCTGTTGGGTGGATATCCTCCTTGGTGGGCATTTGAAAGTGAGGCACCACTAGCATCTAGGACTGAGACATGCAAATAGAACTGTTCTCCAATAAGTATGATCAATAATTTGCTTGCTAGATAGAAGAGGGGAGGACAAAGGAGGAGAGGGAAGGGAGAAAAGAAGAGGGGAAAAGAAAAACCTAGGTTGGCACTGCATGGAGGGAAAAATTTCCAGGGATGGGGAAGCCCCTGGTTGGAGGAGAAACCTGGAGAGACCTGGGACAGCAGACCTGTCTGTTGCGGATATAAGTTCAATTCAGTCACTCAGTCATGTCCAACTTTTTGTGACCCCATGGACTGTAGCACACCAGGCTTCCCTGTATATCACCAACTCCTGGAGTTGCTCAAACTCATGTCCATTGAGTCAGTGATGCCATCCAACCATCTCATCCTCTGTCATTCCCTTCTCCTGCCTTCAATCTTTCCCAGCATCAGGGTCTTTTCCAATGAGTCAGTTCTTTGCATCAGGTGGCCAAAGTATTAGAGCTTCAGCCTCAGCATCAGTCCTTCCAATGAATATTCAGGACTGATCTCCTTTAGGATGGACTGGTTTGATCTCCTTGCTGTCCAAGCGATTCTCAAGAGTCTTTTCCAACACCACAGTTCAAAAGCATCAATTCTTCAGCTCTCAGCTTTCTTTGCAGTCCAACTCTCACATTCACATGTGGATGGATGGATGAATGGATGTGGATATTAACTCCCCTGTAAAATCTTTGACGGAGTCTATAGTACTTACAGTGCTTTTAAGAAAATGGATTATTTGGAGGTGTGGCAGGGAACGTGGGAGGAAGTTGTACATCAATACCACATAGCAGAGAAAAAAACAGAATTATATACAAAATTATTAAACATATGGGTTACATATGTTTAATCTTTTTATTGACATAAAAAGATATCCAGGTGTACTTTTTCCAAAACAACTTTGTTTACATACCACAAAGTATACTTATTTTAACTGTACAAATCAATGAATTTTAGTAAATTTACAAGTTGTGTAATGATCAACATATTCTAGAACACTGCCATCATCCCAATAATATCCAAGGTGTCTATACATAATTAACTCCTACTCTCACCCCCAATCCTAGTCAACCCTTAATCAACTTTCTGTCTCCACTGACTTGACTTTTTGAGCATTTAATACAACTGGAATTCACAACATGTGGTCTTTTGTGTCTGACTTCTTACACGTAGAATGATGCTTTTGAGATTTATCTATGTCATAGCATGTTTCAGAATTCACTCATTTTTACTGCTGAATAATATCCCATTATATAGATATATCACATTTTGTTTATCTAGTCTCAAGTATTTGGGTTGCTTCTATTTTTAAGCTATTATGAATAATGCTTCTGCGAGTTTTCACAGGCAAGTCTGTGCGTTAACACACCATCATAGACTTTTTTGTGGGGATAGGGAGTCACTCACATAGTTAAGAATCTTCCACCTTCAGAAGAAAGTGTCCTTCTATCAAGGAGCACACTCAGCACAAGGTCTCCTAAAACAATGATAGGAATAAATCCTTCTTCCTCACTCTTCTCCTTCCCTCTTAACTTCTGAAGGGGTTCCTAGTTGGCCAGATCCAACTGGAAGCCAGAGGGCAAGAAAGGCCATTGATATGATCCAAACAAATCAATCAGTCTTCCAAAACAGACAGCAGTGTGGGGAAGGGTGAAAAATGGATATGGAAGAGCAATCAACAAATATAATTGGCAAAGCTTTCTTTTTTTAGTGATATGCAAAATAACCGTACATCTTTAATGAAGAATTTAAGATTTATTGAAACAAGATATGGTCCCAATTTGTAAAAATCACTATTAATAATATATGGTCATATACACATGAAATAAAATCTGGGTATATATACTTCATCTGCGATGAAGGAGTTTAAGAGAAAATTAAGAATTTCTATAATGTTAGGATTTTTTTACAATGAATATATTCTGTTATAATGACTTAGCTCATCATGGTTTCTGAATATCAATCCTTGCTCTAGCTCTTTAAACTTCCTTTCATTCCCACTAACTTCACTTTGTCCTTCCAAATATCTTTCCCTAACTGATACAGAGCTGGCCTTCTGCCTTAGATTTAGAAGGCATTTTGATAAATATGTATCAAATACAGGAAAGATTTAATAAACAACTCAATTAATAAATGAAAGTGACTTGAGTTTAATGATCTTATCATTGATCTCACATGTGCCTACCTGACCTCTTAATCAAGATACAAGGAAATCAAATACCACAAGAGAAACACTGATGAACTGGAGAGAAAATGATAAGAAATGGGGGGAGGGGAGGAAGGGAGTGAGAAACAATGATTCTAAAGCAGGAAAAAAGGCTAGGATAAAATAAAATGAATTTTTGCTGAAGGAGGTTAGAAGTAAACAGTTTGAGGATTTTTTGCCTCTAAAATGTGTCTATGTATCATTTACATTTGAGTCAAAAAATAATGGACTTCCCTGATGGTCCAGTGGTTAAAAATCCACCTTCCAGTGCAACGGACATGGATTCAATCCCTGCTCAGGGAAGATTCTACAGGGCAACTAAACCTGTGCACCACAACTACTGGGTCTGAGTACCACAACTACCAAAGCCTATATATCCTTGAGCCCATACTCAGCAACAAGAGAAGCGCTGCAGTGAGAAATCTGGGCTCTGCAACTGAGAGGCCCCTCACTCATCGCAACTAGAGAAAGCCTGCACACAGCAACAAAGACCCAGCGCAATAAAAAAAAAAAAAAAAGAACAAAATCTTTTCCCATGAGCCAAAAGAAGTTCTAATGATAAACATTTACCATAGCACGTTCAGTTCAGTTCAGTTCAGTTCAGTCGCTCAGTCATGTCCGACTCTTTGTGACCCCATGAACTGCAGCATCCAGGCCTCCCTGTCCATCACCAACTCCCGGAGTTTACCCAAATTCATGTCCATTGAGTCGGTGATGCCATCCAACCATCTCATCCTCTGTCATCCCCTTCTCCTTCTGCCCTCAATCTTTCCCAGCATCAGGGTCTTTTCCAATGAGTCAGCTCTTCACATCAGGTGGCAAAAGTATTGGAATTTCAGCTTCAATATCAGTCTTTCCAATGAACACCCAGGACTGATCTCCTTTAGGATGGACTGGTTGGATCTCCTTGCAGTCCAAGGGACTCTCAAGAGTCTTCTCCAATACCACAGTTCAAAAGCATCAATTCTTCGGTGCTCAGCTTTCTTCACAGTCCAACTCTCAGATCCAAACATGACTACTGGAAAAACCATAGCCTTGACTAGACAGACCTTTGTAGACAAAGTAATGTCTCTGCTTTTTAATATGCTGTCTACCACAGCAAAAAGAACTGTAAATGTTGAAGTGATAATGAAAAGAGTAAAATCCTGTTCTTGAAAACATTGTTTCCCATAAAATTTTTCAGAATCTCTCCCTCTACCTTTTTTTCTACACTAATCCTTTACCAACATTCAGTTTTATTTATAATATTACAAAATGTCAAGAAACATCTTCTAACATTTCTTGAGATGAAATATGAGCTTATAATATTTTAATAGAATTTAAACTATGACATCTCAGTTATTATTTTCTAATTTATTTCAACTCTACAATTCAGTGACATGATACATCCAATAATCCTTTATAGAGTAGAATTAACAATTAGGCAAAATTTACAACATCATATATATGGGAAAACATATTCCAAGTGCTGAACAACCAAATTTACAAACAAATTTTTGGAACCCAATCTATTCTTTTGTTAAGAACTGTCCGTACTGATTTCAACCTATGAACTCATCAACACATTGGTTAGGGTTGTTAGCAAAATAACAAAATTGGTTCATTTAACTATTCCATTTCACTTATTCACTTGTCCATCCTTTCATGCATGCATGCATTCAGCAAATATTTATTGAGTACCTACTTTAGCAGGGCACTGGGCTAGGAGTGAGATAATGGGGACACAGAATAGAATAATACACGGTCCTGCCAGCGGGAAATCTGTTAGTGGAGCAAACAAAGCAACAATTGTAACACATTGTGAAGAAAAAAGGAAGCAAGAAAGGAAGCAAGGAAGGGAGGAAGGAGGAAAAGGAAAAGGGAAGACATTCCAATAAGAGTTGTCAAGGCCTGAGGGGAAAAAAGAAAGTTCAGTGTGGGCAAGGAACTGCAAAGAAGTCAACATTGTGAATTGTGCAGTTGACAACTAGAATAGGCAAGATGTAAGGCTGGATCTCTGATCATGAAGGAATCAACAGAGTATTTCAATGAAGGTAGACCTTATTCAGTCAAGGCTATGGTTTTTCCAGCAGTCATGTATAGATGCGAGAGTTGGACTGTGAAGAAAGCTGAGCGCTGAAGAGTTGATGCTTTTGAACTGTGGTATTGGGGAAGACTCTTGAGAGTCCCTTGGACTGCAAGGAGATCCAACCAGTCCATTCTAAAGGAGATCAGTCCTGGGTGTTCATTGGAAGGACTGATGTTGAAGCTGAAACTCCAATACTTTGGCCACCTCATGTGAAGAGTTGACTCATTGGAAAAGACCCTGATGCTGGGAGGGGTTGGGGGCAGGAGGAGAAGGGGACAACAAAGGATGAGATGGCTAGATAGCATCACTGACTCAATGGACGTGGGTTTGGGTGAACTTTGGGAGTTGGTGATGGACAGGGAGGCCTGGCGTGCTGCGATTCATGGGGTTGCAAAGAGTCAGACACGACTGAGTGACTGAACTGAACTGAGACTTTATTCTGTTGTCTCATGTTGGCAGAACTTTGATGATGGACTTCAGCCTGCAAACAAAATGTTCAGATTTATACTTTGGTTAGCTCATTCTGGTAACCCTGTAGAACTTAGGTCAGCAAACTGCAGCCTGCAAGATATTTGTATGATCTGTGTACTAAGAAGAATTTTTATTTTTTTAAGGTTTTAAAAAAGCTAAAGAAAAGTATCTTGTAACACATGAAAATTATATAAAATTCAGGTTTCCCCGTCTATAAATAAAGTTTTATTGGAACACAGCCACAATCATCTATTTACATACTGTCAATGACTTCTATTACAAAGCTGAGTTAAAGCAGTTGGAAAAGACCATACAACCTATAAAGCCTATAAGTTACTCTCTGGCCCTTTACAGAGAAGTCTGCGACCCTTCGTATAGAACACAGATAAAGAAAGGAAGACCAGTTGACAAATGACATGGGGTTGAATTAGGGTAAGCGGTAATGGGGATAAAGAAGTAGGGCAATTTCATGACCTCGAGTATCAAATAAGCAAAGCATGTGAATGAAATTAAAGGTCATGTCAGGAACAACCTCAGGTTTCTGTTTTGAACAAGTTGTGTGTGGGGGGGGTGTCCCCACCTGAGTTAGAGAATGCATGAGGGATGCTGAAAAAATGAGGTGCCCTTGAAGACATTTCTATGAAGATGTCTTGGAGGCAATTGGATATACATGAGTTAGAAATGTAAGTTGCAATAAACTCCCATCAATCTCACCTCTGAACACTATATACTAAAATCCACAAATCACTTTTCATATACCAAATATGGATTTTGTTTCCTCAAATGAAGAGTATTTTGAGTAATCATATGGTGACAATACTTACCAGCCAGATATTCAGTTGGGTAACAATGTCTCCACTCAACAATGTTTGTGTAATTTTTTGGCTACTGGGGTTTATTGTATTTGGGGTTAAGTGTTTTTATTAACCCAAAGAAAAGAGGTAGTATGAAAAAGAAAAGTCTGATACTAGTGTTAAAAAAGCCAGAAATTATTGGGTTACAAATAGTCACTGGATCTAAGTTGATGAAAGCATGACCTATTATGAAGAAAAAGCACTATATTAAAGAATATAGGTATATATTTTTGGAAATATCTTTTAATTAATGATAACATCTAAAAGGAGAAGAATGATTAGTTTTATAACCATTTTTGTCAACACACATCCCAATGCCCTCTACAACATATTTCATTTTTGTGCGTGTAACCATCTGACACGTTTTTAGTAACGCACTATATCTGAGGGTAGGAGACTCCCTGCATTAACACGGGAGCAGAAGCTGAGAAGATACACAATACAAAAGTGAACAACGAAAGCAAAAGGGGCAAGAAGAAAGGACTGAATGCTGAAGAAACCAATGTTTACTGATAAGCAGAGTAAGAGGAGTGATCAAAGGGAATTCAAGTAAGAAAGTCTAAGATGTGAAGAGAACCAAGAAAGCAGGGATATCATGATAGAAGAGAGCTGATACCAAGGGAGTCAAGTTCCAAGAAGGAATGTTACTACACTTCTCCAAACCTTCCTCTCTCTTTTTGTTAATAGCATCCAAATTTCGCCTTGGGAACCACTCTTTCCCCACTCCTCGTTATGTGACCTGGACTTACTGATCCCATGCATAGCTCCAAAAATGAGCCATGACTGGCTTCAGTCAATCCCCATATCAAAACCCCTGGCCAGAGTGACTGATTGGTTCAAAGATGGGCGGGAATTCAAGCAGAGACAATGGGATGCAAGGAGATATTTGCTGGGGCTTCTGAGGGAAAAAAAAAACCAAAACATTTTTCTATGTCTTTTTCTTGTAAGATTTAATGTGAGAATGTATATCTGGAATTGCTTGCAAATACATCACTTTAGAGGGGAAAGGCTAAAGGTGAGGTATGGCACTAAAGAGCCAAAGAAGGAAACCAAAACACGGAAGGCAAAGCAAAGACAAGGAGACAATCCAGGTCCTTGGTGAATCATTTAAGGCACTGGATTAAGCTTCACCTAAGGCCAGCACTCACTTCAAGATTTTAAATTATGTGCGCCAAGAATTCTCCATTATGTTTAAGCCAGTTGGAGTTGGTTCAACAAGACCAGACAAAGAATTCTGGCTGATATAAGGGGTCACTAGTGACCTGAAGCTGGAGAAGGTAATGGCACCCCACTCCAGTACTCTTGCCTGGAAAGTCCCATGGATGGAGGAGCCTGGTGGGCTACAGTCCATGGGGTCGCACAGAGTCAGACACGACTGAGCGACTTCTCTTTCACTTTTCACTTTCATGCACTGGAGAAGGAAATGGCAACCCACTCCAGTTTTCTTGCCTGGAGAATCCCAGGGAAGGGGGAGCCTGGTGGGCTGCCGTCTATGGGGTCGCACAGAGTCGGACACAACTGAAGCGACTTAGCAGCAGCAGCAGCAGCAGCAGCAGCAGCAGTGACCTGAAGCAAAGCAGTTTCAATGGATTGGTTGATACATTAAATGTGGTTGATTTCTCCTTAAAGAAATTTGAATGAAAGGAACAAAATTTAGGTAGCACTCAAAGAAAGATCAGGTGTGGTGACAAAGAAGATTTTTAGTTTTTTGTTTGGCTGGTTTTGTTTTGTCTTGCTTTGTTTCAATGCTCATTGTGTGCTTGCTTGCTTGTTTGTTTTAACATGCAGCAGCAGGAAGGATTTAGAACAAAGGAGAGACGAAGGTCTAGAAGAGAAAGTGAATAACTGGTCCAAGGTGCTTCCACTATAACATTATGAAGGCAAAGTCTATCTGCTTTTTGGTCAATAAAACTAAGAAATCTGTAACAGAACTGTCTGGAAAAAAGACCTTAAAGTGTTCAAGGGGATTTGCATATTAGTTTTATTTCCTATACTTTCACTGAAGACATTATAAAAAAAATCCGTTTTTATTCTGGAAAGAAGAAATTTCAGGGAGGCCATAATGAGAGTCTTTCAAAAATTTACAAAAAGATTGACTTAAAATCTCAGGTATTTTTAAGCAGGAGCTTTAAAGAGAAAAAAATTATGTATATGAAAGTGGAAATAAGATGTCCATTTTAGAGGAATACATTTGAATATTTGGACACTTACAAATAGAGCATTATTAAACAAACAAATTAAAAAAAAAAAACTCACCATATTTCAATCCAAAAGACTATCATTAGTCATGCCTTAACCTTGAAAGAAGTTTATTTCCTACATAGGAAAATTACTATTTCCAACAGAAAATTATATAACGTAAAACTCAGAATGCCTACTAGTCAAAAATGCAGGCATAGCTTTATGAACTGCTTAGGAAACTTCCAAATAGACACTTTAGACATTTAAAGAAACCTCCATATTCTCTAACCTTTGAGTTCATTGAAATATCAAAATACTTTATAATCTCTCCCACAGTAAGTCACTGGGCTGGAAGAACCATGGGTCTCACACCTCAAATTCTCAGGTCTAATGAGGAGTTTGAACCATCCATAAATGAAATGATATATCTGTGAAAAATGCAGAATTGTGGTAACTGCCTGAATGAACATCTTTGATAGATATGAACTCTGGGTCAATTTACGCCAAAGCTGAGCTGTTTAACAGTCTATTGAAATTTGACCTGTCAAATCTGGGTACAATTGAGAGATTAACATACCTCTCACATTTTAATGTAGATACTTGGCATATTGCACTGGGAGGAAGCTGGGAGGGACCAAATCCTTGATACTGAAAAACAACAATTTTAACATTCTTATTTGGACATTCCTGTCCACAGAAACCAAATGTATTTTTTGTGGGGGGGGGCAGAAGGGGCTGTAAGCTGATGAAGACGATCTGCACTTTGAAAGCTGCAGAATCTTAGACTAGAGGGCACCTAGAAAGTCATCACATTCATTCCCTACTTCCAGGTCACACTTCTCAATTTCTAATGATCTGTGAAAAATAATCAAAATTCTCTTTCTGTAAACCAGTTCCATTTTCTGATCTAACCCCAAATCCTCTCCTCCTCACACAAAGCAGCCTCTCCTGTAGCTGCCTCCCAAGTTCCCCCGCTGTAGGCAGGGGAAGTTGCCTCTCCAGCCTTACCTAAAACAGAATGCAAAAGAAACATTTGCAGAATTAGAGTATGCATTTTTCCCATTATGCCTTTTCCTCAAAATGATGTTTACAGAGTAATTTAGAGACAGGTTACAACTCTGGGATTAATGGTTATTCCTCTTTAAAGTTAATAATAGCTAATAATAATAGCTAACACACTGCTATGTACCTTACACATAGAAAGATCTTTATAGATAATGTTTCATTCCATCTTCACAGCAATGCTATGACATAAGCATTCTTTTTCTAATTGTGCCTGCACAATGAGGAAGCAGCAATACAGAGCGCATAAACAGGTTGCCCAAAGCCACACAGCTCATGAGTGGAAGAGGGGGCATTCAGAGCTGGCAGACTGGCCAGGGTCCATGGCCTTAATCACTGTATTACACTGTCTCTGAGCAGGGTAGGAGACAGGGGAGCAAATGGAATGGTTTGTTAAGATTACTCTTAGGTCAGAGATTCTACAGTTCTAACTTTGCTTTATCTGGCTAAAGTACTTCTACCTTAACCGTCACAGAAATACTATACCTCCTTTGAGCAAAGTTGGGGGCAATGACAGGGTGCTTAAAACAGCACAGTTAGTGTGTGTGATTTAATAACCATTCTCTACACCAATCGCAAAGTTACTTCTATTCTACTAACGTCACATTAACCTCTTCTTCTGTCAAGTGCAGGCCTAAACAGGCCTGTAGTTTTCATTTCACTTCACTCTCTGGGGAGAAACTTTTACTTGTCAAAGCAGTTCCTGCTACACATAAGTAATCTAAGAAACTAGCTGATTTCTAAAATATGGCTTCTTTATATGACTACCAAATACACATTCCTCCAAGTTAAATGACAAAAGGAGAGCTGATAATTAACATGCTTGGAAATGGGGGATGGAAAAGATTTCTATTTTAGATCTTGAGACTGCAATGGCCTTGGACAACTTCTGGTCTCCCTGCAGTTCAGCCTGACGTCAATGGAAAAGGGACTGAGTGAGAACTGCGCCTCTGAGCGGCTTCCAAAGAGTGGTCTTAAGAATATAAAATCTACTAAGTTGCTCAACATGGTGTAGCATGAGTGTTTGAAAACAAGTGTGCTATTCTGCTCCAGCTGAAGTGGGCAGGGTTAGAAAAGGCTGTTTCTACTCAGGGCCCTTTTGTGAGTGGAGATTATGCAATTTAACCATGTCCCCATGCTCTTTGTAAAGTGTGAATCAAATTTTCTGTCAGGGAATAGTATTTTCCACACCCGTGTAGAGAATAATTTGAAAACCCCGGTGGCTTGCCCGTTTTCACAAATTCTGGCTCTATACGACCAGGGAACATGTAATTTTTGGCCTGTAGCTCTACGCCAATCTCCACATGCCAGGAGATGAAGCTCTGTGGGCGGTCGCTTCCTGGTGAAACTGATATCCGTCACCTTGTATGCCCTTCAGTAGAGGTGAACCATGGCTAGAAAGTCTCCAGCTGTCGTGACATTCCTTCCCAAAACTTAGGCTATTGGAATAGGAAAAGGGTCCCCAATTTCTCTGATGCTACACTCCCTCAGTAGAACACTGCTGAGCATGCCCATCATAAATGTACATTCATTTTTATATAAATTATGCACCCATACGAACATCCATGCCAGGTGCATCACAAAATATATACATAAAAGTACCATTTTAAAAGAACACATGAAAAATAGAAAAAATTATAGATTTTCTTCCTGCACAAAAACAGATACCTATCCTCCACTTTGGAGTCCCCTGATCTAGCCCAATCTCCTCATTTTATAGATGAAGACACTCCGCTCAAAGAGGCAAAATGACTTTTACTGGGAGTCATCAGGTTCACCTAGAACCTACACATCTTGACCCTAGCTCAGTGCTTCTTGAAGTTTCTCAACATCAGTCTGTGCCACCTCTCCTAGGGACATTTGGAAGAACATAAGGTCTCTGAATTTGTCATAATGCCTGGACATGGCGGCACTCACGAGCGCAGGTCAGGGATGCTAAACATTCTACAATCCAGGGAATAGCCTTCCACACAAAGAATACTCTGGTCCAAATGACAAGAGGGCCATGCTGGGAGCAACCCTCTCAAGATGGGCTTCTTTTTCCCAAGTTTTTCAAAAATTCGTGGCAAGTCTATGTTATTCTTAATGCACAAACCATGCTCCTGGATTCTTACATGTCACATTCATTCCATTTCACTTTTCTCTACAACCTTAATCATATTTGTCAGAGAAACTCATCATTAGAGCCCTTGTAGAATTCCTATCATTTTGTGATCCTCTCTACTAGGATTTCTTAACCTTGGTACTATTGACATTTAGGTGATTCTCTGTGTGGGGAATTGTCCTGTGCACTGCAGATGTTAAGCAGTATCCCTGAGCCCTATTCACCAGAATCCAGTAATATCCCCCCCAGTTATGCCAATCAAAATACCCTGCATACGTGCTACATCACTTCAGTCATGTCTGACTCTTTGCAACCCCATGGACCATAGCCCGCCCTGCACCTCTGTCCACGGGATTCTCCAGGCAAGAATACTGGAGGAGATCCTCCTTCTCCAGGGGATCTTCCCAACCTCGGGATTGAACTCACATCTCCTGGAGCTCCTGCATTGTAGGTGGATTCTTTATTGCTGAGCCACCACAGAAGCTTCAAAATACATGCAAGCATTCCCAAAACCACCCACAGTTGAGAACCACTGCTCTAGACCAAAGCTGCAAGTGAGAAAACTATGCAGGCATAAGGAGATGAGACATCCCATCACCTCATCCCTAATTTTTTCTGCTGACATCAGTCTGTGGCTTGGTGTGAAGTTAGGTAGGGTACACAGTTCACAGAATGTAAGGATGATGTTCTGTTCAGCTTGGTGTCTCCAGTGCTAGTACAATGCCTGGCACAGAGCAAGCACACTGTAAGTATTTACTGAATGAAAGAAGCCTTCTTCAGAACAATACATACTTTAGTTATTAACTCAAGCTTTAATAAATGAGCCTAATTCCAGTAACAGAAATCCCAAAGACCTTCTCAAGAAAACACCTATTATGACAGCTTTGAAATGAATAAAGGATCTGTGGTGTGGTTAATCATTCCGTCTTTGAACAATCCAACCAGAAAGTAACCATCAGATTATCATGCCAGTTGTTATCAGTGAAGTATGGCATCCAGTTGCCTTTCCTATTTTGTCGTGGCCTTAGTTTATCTCAACATCCCTCTGTATTATCTGGGAAAGCATTTGAATTGCCAATCCGAAAACAAGGCTTTGCAACATGCTTTGAATTAGAATAGAATTTCAAATTTGGCCTACTTAAATTCATATCTAACAAGCTATTTATGACCTCTAAGCAGGATATTTTTTTAAGAGCAAACTTGAGTAAGCTGCCCTGGGGAATTTTTTTTCTTATCTTGGGAAGCTACAATCCAGAAAACCTTAGACTTTAGTTTAAAAATAAGCAAGGCTCCCTAGAAAATGGTAAAGCCTCAAAGCATAGAACGAAATACACTTATCCTGCTAGTCCAGGGAAGAAGGGGCTCCTACAGGCCTACACCAGGTTCAAGGTGTAGCTTCACCTGCCCTAATTCCCACAGCTCTGGTCAAACAGTCTCTTCATGGTCTCACCAATAAGCCATGGGTCATCTCAGTTATGGGCCTTTTCTCCTGCTGGTCCCCACCTGGAATGTCCCCATTTCTCTCTCCCAAGTGAACCCCAAATACTCTTACCTTCCCTTATCCAGGAAGCCAAGCCCAACACCTCCCGCTCTCTACGGGATAGTCCCCTACTCAGAGCTGCTCCCATACTTACAATCTGCACCATACATTTACCCACTTACGTAATGCTATCGTAGAGGCTTCAGCTGTATCTTCCTCTGGATTAAATTGGTCTCCCCAACAAGACTAAATTTCCTAGGCGTCTATGAAACCCACACCCCACCAGTGCCTAGCTCAGCTGTGGCCACACAGTAAGTGCTCAATAAAAACTTGTTTACACAGCTATTCCAGATTGTTTGAATGTTCAAATCTGCACCCTGTTCTTTATGGACAATTTTCCTGGATTCCATGTGATTGTGTAAATTCACGGTCCACTGGACTCTAACAAAACCCACAAAATGAATTCTCACTGGGATGACTTTAGGCAGTGAGCTTTCCAGCAGACTTCTAAGACAGAGATTCCCTGAGGAGGTTTCATTCACATCAGTGCAGAAAGAGACCTATCAAGCTTTGCCACAATCCTGCCAATCTCTTATGCTGCAAGGAAAGAGACATTGTGTCATTTAACCGTCAGCTCATAACACAAGGTGGTGGGATAAAAGGGTATGTAGCCTTGGTTAAACTTAGCCCTTAAGAACAAAGGTCACACAAGATACATTGCTGGCAGGAATGTAAAATGGTGTGGTAACTTTGGAAAACACTTTGGAAATTTGTTAAAAAGTTAAACATCACACCCATTAAAATGATTCCATTTTTTAAAAAAGATTTTTTAATAGAAAATAACAATTGTTGGGGAGGATGTGGAAAAATGAAAACCCTGGTACAACACTATGGAAAATAGTATTGAAATGCCTCAAAAAATTAAATACAGATACTATATGATCCAATAACTCCATTTCTGGGTATTTATACAAAATAGTTGAAGTCACGGTCTCAAAGAGACATCTGTACACACATGTTCATAGCAGCACTATCCACAATAGTCAAAAGGTGGAAACAACCCAAGTATCCATCCACGGATGAATGGATAAACAAAATGAGGTAGATACATACAATGGACTATCACTCAGCCTTAAAAATAAAGGAAGTTCTAACACATGGTACAACCTGGATGAACCTTGAGAACATTATGCAAGTGTAATTAATAAGTCAGTCACACACACAACACACACAGATACTGTATGTTTTCACTTGCATGGGTACCTAGAGTAGTCAAATTCATTGAGACAGAAAGTAGAATGATGGTTGTTGGTTGTTAAGTGGGAGGGAGAATGGGGAGTTGTTAATCAATGAGTATAGGGTTTTAGTTTTGCAAAATGAAACGCGTTCTGGGTATTGGTTGCATAACAGTGTGAATGTATCTAACACTCCTGAACTGTATACTTAATGGTTAATATGGTAAAGTTTATGTTCTGTGAATTTACACTCAAAAATAAATTTACCCAGCAATCTCACCCCTAGATATCTACCCATGAGAGATGAAAGCATACATCCACAGAAAGATCCATATGTGAGTGTCCTTAGCAACATTATTCATAATAGTCAAAAAGTGAAAACAATCCAAATATCCAACAAGAGATAAATGGATAAATAAAATATGGTACATCCATACAATGGAATATCATTAAATATAGAAAGAATTAAATACTGATATTCACTACAAGGATGGATATTAAAAACATCTTGCTAAGAAGAAGAAGTTAGACACAAAAGACCAAATATTATATGATTCCATTTGCATGAAAGGCCCAGAAGGGACAAATCCACAGAGACGAAAAGTCGATCAATGGTTGCCTGAGACTGGGAGTAAGAACAAGGAGTAACTGTAAAATCACAGGAGTAATTCTTTTGAAATGACAAACACGTTCTAAAAGCTGGTTTATGGTCACAGTTGCACAATTCTATTAACTCACTGGATTCCATGTTCCCAAGCATGGTGTTGAGTTGTACATGAAATTACACCTCAATTTAAAAAATTAAGCATAAAAACAAATAACAAGGATCATTGATTTGCTTTATTCATGAGCATGCTTCCATCTCTTTTCTACCCCAGTGGTTGAATTTTAAGAGTGTCTTCTAATGGGTGCCTTCATTTCAGAACCATACCTGCTACTCATCACACCTTAGAAAGGAAGATGGATCATCAAATCTGTTCATTTATTCCATAAGCAAATATTTACTGAGGCACTGTCCTGGGTACTGAGGGCAAAAAAGGCACTGTCCTGATTACTTGCAGTCCCAGGGCTGAGAGTTACAGACACAAAAGTGGGAAAAATAAGACAGTGTGATATGTTCTACAAGAGGGGAACACATAGGTGTGACGGAGCATACAGGCATCTCACCTCAATTTTCATATCAGGGGGATCCTGAAGAAACTCTGAAGTGAGGTCTGAAAAGCAAGTATGGAAACAAAGAGGAACCAGGGAAGAGGAATAGTTTTCCATGCAGAGAGAACAAACAGCGGATGCAAAGGCCTAGAGGCAAGAGAAATGAAACATTTGGAGAAGTGATGCTACTCAATCAAAGCATGAGAGGTGAAGAGTACGAAAAGAAATTCGGGGGAAGTAAACAGGGGTCAGATCATAAAGAGCCTCACAGGTACATCAAGGATTTGGGGCTTTATCCTAAGTGGGAGAGGAAGGCAACAAAGTGTTTTCAGCAAGTGAATAACATGATCAAGTTTGGAGTTCGCTGGAGATAAAACGGGGAGGAATCAAAACTAGAAGCCGGAAGTTCCATTAGGAGTCTGTTATAGATTGATGGTGTGCTGGGCCTGAGAAGAGGCAGAAGCTGCCATGACAAAAATATCTGCCTGCATGGGAGGTGGCTTATGAATGGCCATGCATTCTGTCCAGTCATGGGTAGGCCTTGGAATAAAGTACAAGGTCCTCCTGCAGCTCACCGCATTAAGACTTATCCTAGGCCCTTCTCCTCCAACTGTTTCCTTCAACTCAAACACTCTCCTTTGTAATTCCTAGGCATTCTTGATTTCTCAGTTTAGAAGCCCTTCCTCCAAGAAGCCATCTCTGACAACCCCTGACAGCCACATTCTAGGCTAGAAGCCACTCCTTTATGCTCCTTTGAAACATGTGCTAATCCTCTGTGCTGTGCTGTGCTTAGTCGCTCAGTTGTGTCCGACTCTTTATGACCCCAAGGACTGTAGCCTGACAGGCTCCTCTGCCATGGGGATTCTCCAGGCAAGAATATTGGAGCGGGCTGCCATGGCCTCCTCCAGGGGATCTTCCCAACCCAGGGATCAAAACTGGGTCTCCTGCATTGCAGGCAGATTTTTTACCATCTGAGCCACTAGGGAAGCCACAGCATTATATCCTTCTGCAAGTGCAAATGCCAAAATATTGATCTATTTTATCACTAACTGTGTGCTATCCAGTAGAACTTTCCATGATAATGGCAATATTTTATATCTGTGCTGTCCAGGATAGTAGCCATCAATTACAGGTAAGCATTTGAAATGTGGCTAGTGTGACTAAGGAACAGAACCTTTAATTTTATTTAATGATATTAATTTACATTTAGATTTACAGAGCCACATGTGGTTATCATATTGGACAGCACAGCACAACACATCATAATCCATAAACACAGGCACTGTATCTTTTCACTGCTGAAACTCCGAGTATAAAAAAGCATGGGGATTTTCCTGGTGGTCCTGTGGTTAAGAATCTACCTTTCAACGCAGGAGACACAGGTTTGATCCCTGGTCAGAGAAATAAAATCCCTCATGCCACAGAGCAACTAAGCCTGCACACTAAACCTACTGAGCCCAAGCACTCTAGAGCCTGCCCGACACAATTAGAGGGCCCAAGTGCCACAACTACTGAAGCCCACGTGTTCTGGAGCTCATGTACCATGACTACTGAGCTCGAGAGCCACAGCTAGTGAGTCTGTGTGCCTCAACGTTAACATCCCAAACAAGCAACGAAGATCCCACAGCAAAGATCCCAATGGACCTGAATAAATAAATAAATTTTTTTTTAAAAAAGCATGAGGTACATAATAGGAACTTGATAAATATACAAATAGTTATATAATGAGTAAGTAATACAGACAGGCTCAGAGTTCCATAATTTCATTCATTCATTCATTCATTCAACAAACACTTCTCAAGCACCTACAATGTTCCCTATACTGTTCTAGATACCAAGGTCATAGATCAAGTACACTGCTTTTATGGCACTTGCACTTTAATGAGAAGACAGAAAATAAACATTAATCAAAACAAAATTAAACAATTTCAGAGAGAGAGGTGCTATGAAAAAAATAATAAAGCAAAATAAAGAGATAGAGAATAATGGAGACAGCATGTGCTGTTTTTAAAGATACTTATTTCACTAATAGTATTTGCCAGAGCCTCTGCTGCCCCAGCATTCTAGCACATATTAAACAAAACTCATGATGAAAGTTAATGGAACAAACTTTAACAGAAAGTAAGATAATTGCTCAGAAATAAGTTCTGCTCTCTGATCATCTTGTCATAAAAGCTTTCAAGTAAGCATTTGTATGGATGAAGGCAGTGGCAAAATTGACCCATATTCTGCAGCACGCCAGGCCTTCCTGTCCCTCACCATCTCCTGGAGTTTGCCCAAGTTCATGTTCACTGCATCGGTGATGCCATCCAGCCATCTCATCCTCTGATGCCCTCTTCTCCTCTTCCCTCAGTCTTTGCCAGCATCAGGGACTTTTCCAATGAGTTCACATCAGATGACCAAAATACTGGAGCTTCAGCTTCAGCATCAGCCCTTCAAGTGAATATTCAGGGTTGATCCCGCTTAAAATTGACTGGTTTGATCTCTTGTGTCCAAGGGACTTTTAGGAGTCTTCTCCAGCACCACAGTTTGAAGGCATCAGTTCTTTGGTGTTCTGCCTTCTTTACAGTCCAGCTCTCACAACTGTACATGACCACTGGGAAGACCACAGCCTTGATTGTACGGACCTTTGTTGACAGAGTAATGTCTCTGCTTTTCAACACACCGTCTAGGTTTGTCATCGCTTTTCTGCCAAGAAACAATCATCTTCTGATTTCATGGCTACAGTCACCATCTGCCATGATTTTGGAGCTCAAGAAGAGGACATGCATCTGTCCCTATTTCTACCTTTTCCCCTTCTATTTGCCATGCAGTATTTGGGGTCAGATGCCATGAATTTAGTTTTTTTAAAAATATTTAGTCTTAAGCTATATCCTTTCCTAAAACCAACATTATTTCATAATTCAGTATCTTGCATAAAATGAAACTTCCCTCAGCTACTGCAGCATCTAAACCATGGGATTACAAATCATGTAGCTGGGAAAGATGTTAGAATATAAAGTGTACTTCATATGCTGGAAAAAAAATGATAAGGCTGATCAACAGCATGTGACTTGTTAATCACTTACCCAAGAGGAAGCTCCCCAACAAGATCACCTGGACTTTAAAAGTATTTTCCCAGTCTTCCCTGGTGGTCCAGTGGTTAAGAATCTGTCTGCCAATGCAGGGGACATGGGTTCGATCCCAGGTCTGGGAAAATCCCACATTCCTCAGGGCAACTAAGGCTACACACCACAACTACTGAAGCCCTCACACCCTAGAGCTATGCTCTGCAACAAAAGAAGCCACAGTAATGAGAAGCCCACACCACAGCTAAAGAGTAGCTCCCGCTCACTGCAACTGGACAAAGCCCTCAGACTGCAATGAGGACCCAGCACAACCAATAATAAATATTTTCTAAAAAAGAAAATTTCCAAAAAAAAAAAAAAAAAGCCCTCTTCCTCTGGTTGTGAAACAGGGCAGGACAGCACTCTGTAGTTTTAAAAGCCCTGTATAAATGGTCATTAGGAAAAATAATGATGACTTTTGCTCTCATAGCACAGTCACAATGTTGGCTTACCTGGTGCACAGGTAAACCAATATTAAAATGTAGAGAAAAGAGATTAAAAATGTGACCTCACGCAAATAGAGGCAAAACTTCACTGAGATAACCTCCAGACTCCTTGTTGGAAGAGAGGATTAATATACAAGCAAATATACCTATATGCAAACCCTCCCACCTCACCTCTGAAATTCTCCAATTAGAACTGATCTAAACTTTTGCATGCACAGTCGTTGGTCATATGCTTGTCAGTGAAGGGGCAGGGAAGACATGCATGTGTGTGCATGCACGTGTATATGTGCACACACAAATCAATTGGTGTGCATATATTATACATACACTCACTTTCAGGTAGGAAGGGAGTACACTCCTTTTGTTAAGTATATGACAAGCTTTGTGGAGGCGGACATATCAGTTATCATTTATGATGAAAAAAATGTATGTTTGGTTTTATTACCATTCAATTAAGAAAAGATTCCTGGATTTTCCAATGTTCTACTTTCTTCTTCCAAACATCCAAAACCCTGAAGCTTCACCATAATGCCATTGCCTGAGTCGATCCCATGGAATCATCTTTCTACGATTCAGTTTTGATGCACTGAATGTTCCCATCATCAGCATCCATTTTCAACACCTACTGAAAGCTCTAGACTCTGAAAACATGTCTGCATAATTGTATTACTTCAAAGTTTCTTCATGATATTGTGTTACTACAAAGTCATGTTCCAGCTCTCAATGTTTGTTTTCTTCAATAGTACAACGATATTTAGTTGGCATTTGCCGGCCTTTAAAAGAAAGATGAACTCAGTTGTTTTCAAAATCCCCCTTTCTTAAAACAGTTCTGCAATATAAGGATATACACAGGAGAATTTAAAAGTCAAAAATAAGATTCTAATGCAATTCTAAAATCAAATGTAACTCTCATTTTGATGCTGGACTCTATGTTGTTTGGTATGATGATGGTCCCATTGCAGCCTTCCTAATGTTTGAGAAAATCATGCCACATAAATTCCTTACATATGCTCAGAGAAGATTGTTTTTTGTAAAACTCTGACTTTTCCTTCTATTTAAATAGACAGATGCCAGGGCAGTTTTTCTCCCCTAGTTCTAAATTAATTCCATGCAAGGAGAAAATGTGAGTTGAACTGGCAAAAACATTAGACTTAGAGAACCCCATCAGGGTTCTGAAGGAAGACTAGAGAGAGCCAAGTTCAACTGCCACATATAAATTCACTGTGATACATACCTGGTTGTTCTTTGTTTTTAGTCCTATCCCAATTATTTCTGTGGTTTCTAGTACACATCCAGTCCAAGGCAGTCTAGGACTTAGGTTTCAAAACTCCTCATATGTTCCTGGTAAGTTGATTCTTACTATAGCTATGGATCTGTAAATATTCATTCTCTATCTGATGAGCAGGATATGGGGGAGGGGGTTGTCACAACAAAAAGATGAAGCAGACAAAGAATGTCACATGCATTGTATTAAAAATCAAAACTCCTCCTCTCTTGAATAGCAAATTGGAATCAATCTGATTTGCACAACAGCATAAGAATGGAGATCTCAGTACATTAAAGGATGAACATTCAAAGGGGAACAGAGCCACACTAAGGGGACTTGCTGCTGCCAAGAGCCGAGGCACTGGAAAATGTGCTAGTGAGGCAAACAAAGGAGAGGGTAATGTTTCCCAATTTTACCCCAGTTTGCTTTTGTCTGCCTGTTCTGTGATCTCTCCCACTCCCAAGGAACAATAAAGAGGATCTGGAAATGCGAAGCAGGGCACCAGAGTGATTGGTTCATGAGCACAAAAGTGGTTAACCCAAGAAGCCAAAGAGAACTTTCATGCTTCAGAAAAATTGTGCAGGGAAACACACAGAGCACAGACATGACTCATTCACTTGGCTCAGACCTTGATACCTGTTTGTAAGCCATTAGACATAAAAGCATTGTGGCAGTAAAAAAATTATTTAGCCTTCTCCCCCAAGACAACTATCAATATAGGGCCTCTTAACATGGACAGGCAAGTGACTCCTTCCAAAAAGGGGGCAACACGGGCAAAAATTTCTAAGACGGAAAAACTGCAAGTGTCTACACCCACATAACAGTGCTCAGTCTGGACTGTCCTTGTATGTGAAAGTAGCACCTTCTCTAAAGAGACCAAGAAATGTCATTTCTTGACATTAGTTGACATTTCTTGGTTCTCAGGGAGACCATTTGCAGTTATTCTCAACCCCTATAATTGTTTCTTTAGAAGACAAGACTTCCTTATATATCTTAAAGTGTTACACTCAAAAAGGTAAAGCTAATATAATTTAATTTACTTGTCATATAGCCTGAGCCAGGGTACTCCATCTGTGGCCTTAATAAGTAACTCTGAAACAAAGAATCAAGAGCAAACTCCTCATTTTCTGGTCACTTTCAGTTGGCATCCCAAATCACAATCAAACAAAATTAAAATAAACACAGGGATTTCTGTGGAATTAAATCTTGCAGCAGCATGAAATAGTATTTAATAAAACAACCAACAGATAATAATGGCCTCTCTAAAATTAAAGCAAGATGAGGACTTACAAACATATGGGACTTATTTAGCATCTGTTATGAGATTGAAAAACTCATCAAAATGGACTTTTCCTTCTCCTTCTACTTCCATTAAGATTTATTTAGATTCTACTCTAGAAGAGATGGAATAATATGCCTTAAAGTAGAACTCTCTTGATTTGTACACTCGATCCTATCCCTAACTCAATCTTATCATCTACCCCAGTTGATCAAGCAGAAAAACCAGACATCATCCCTTATTTGTTGCTTCCCTTTTAGCATAATATCCCATCAATCAGCAAGCCCTGTTGATGATATTTCCCAAATCCATTCTCAATCTATCTACTTTCCACCTCCATTATAACCACTGTGGTCTAAACCACAGCTCCAGAGCTATATGATAAAACTTTCCACAATGATGGAAATGTGCACTTAAAATGTGGCTAATGTAACTGAAAAAATAATGATTTTAGGTTAATAAATTTGGGGTAGAGGAGGGGATACATTAATGTTTTTAAACTGTCTTTCCATATCCTATTTCTTGAGATATGTTGGATTGGTTCTCTCCCCTTCTTTTGACCCCAACTTCATGCTATCTTACTACTCTTTTCTACCTTTTTTCTCTTCTCATCTTTCTCCTGCTCCACAAATTTCAGCTTATCTCCCAGGTTCTCATGTAGAAATTTTTACCTGGTTTTTTGTGTGTGTTGTGCTTAGTCACTCCAGTTGTGTCTGACTCTTTGCAATCCCATAACTATAGCCCACCAGGCCCCTCTGTCCATGGAACTCTCTCGGCAAGAATACTGGAGTGGGCTGCCATGCCCTCCTCCAGGGGATCTTCCGACCCAGGGACAGAGCCCAGGTCTCCTGCATCTCCTGCACTGCAGGCAGACTCTTTACTGCTGAGCCACTGCGGAAGCCCCCAACTTCCTTTTAACTGTTCTTTAAAAAACTGTAGTAAAATACACTCCCTAGTTCTTTTTAATTGATATTTTAAAAGTTGTAGCAAAATATACACATAAAATCTACCATTTTAATCATTTTAAGAGTACATTTCAGAAGAGGCAAGTACACTGACATTGTTGTGCAAGCATCCTCCACAATTCTTCATCTTGCAAAACTGAAACTACACCTATTAAAACACTACTCTCCTCTGCCAAGCCCAGCAACCACAATTCTACTTTCTGTCTCTATGAATCTGACTACTCTACATAACTCATATAAATGGAATTGTACAGTATTTATCTTTTTGTGACTCTTTATGTTTCAGTTAACATAATGTCTCCAGGCTCATCCATACTATATAGAATGTGTCAGAAAAACTATTACATATGGCTAGTGGGGTTCCCTTGTAGCTCAGTTGGTTAAGAATCTGCCTGCAGTGCAGGAGACCCGGCTTTGATCCCTGGGTCAGGGAAGATCCCCTAGAGAAAGAAATGGCAACCCACTCCAGTATTCTTGCTTGGAAAATCTCATGGACACAGGAGCCTGGTGGGTGGCAGTCCATGGGGTCACAAAGAGTCGGACACGACTGCGTGACTAACACTAGCACTTACACTTAGTGGCTACCAAATTGGACAGCCAAGCCTAAATAATCATCATTTTTCTCCTAGTCTCCCATACTTACTCTTTGCCTCCTAAACTGTATTCTATACATATCAGTCAAACTGATCATTTAAAATTACAAATCACAATACACCAAATCAGGATACACCCTACCATCACCCTAAAACACTCCCCTGGATTCATTTTTTCATAGCACTCATAGCCATCTAGACTAATTCTTAATTGTTTCTTTATTATCTGTTTCTTCCTCTAAAATATAAGACCTATGAGAGCCAAAATTGGTCAGCATGGTATACTTTCTAACTCGAGCGGTGTCTGGCACTTAAGTAGAACTTAGTAAGTAACTGCTAAAGGAATAAATAGATGAATTTGGAATAGATATTTTTTAAAGTTTAATTCTATCTTCTATGTTACACTTTACATAGCAATCCTCCACAAACGGAGGTGAGTTCATCCATTAATATAACAAGTGCTTTGAGCTTCGGCACCTACCAGGCCAGGAGGCTGTCTTGAGATATTTATGCCCTCTTACACAGTCCCCTTTGACCACTGGCACAAATCCAACAGAGAACTGACCAACATCAGGCACACAGGCTACAGACACTAGATTTACGTCCTTGAACTATCTGAGCAGTTCAGGAATGCCATGGTCTAAACCTGAGCATCTAAAACAGCACGCCCTTACTCAGTGACAAGTGTAACAAGATAAGGGAATCTGAATACTCACAGTCCCCAGGCCTGTTGGACTGCACCCTCCACAAATCTTAGCCATTTAACTTGGTATGCTGAAAAAATACACCATTTTCTATGTGCCTCAAGATATAAAAATTGTTAAAAAGCACTGCTAACCCACTGAATCCACTCTTTAATAAATGTGCCCAAACCCTCAAAATAATACTCAAATATTTATAAATCAGTCACTTCTCTCATACACATAGTAAACAGGGAGAAAGATGAAAAATATCAGTTACAAATGTGACTTTAGCTAACATGGTTACTATTCTAAGCATCTTTCAATGAAAAATATTCGTACTTTTTCAAAAGTCACAAATAATGCAGCTGAGCTAAGGGAAGGGAGAGACCCTGGCTGGTACACTTAGCATGGGCAGCAGACCCATAATGGACAAAATAGGGAAAGGGGCTTGTCCCAGATGATGTGTTTATCAGCCATCGGTTGGAGAGGACTCCATAGGTTGGAGAGGACTCAGGAGATAGCCCATGTGGCCAGGAAGTTGAGAAAAGAAGTAAATATACCAAGAATAATAGGAGTAGGGTTCTCACTGTTTGAGAAGGAGATACAAATGTGGAAAAAGATACGACTAGGATAAGCCTTGTGGTATTAAATTGGGAATTAGAGTCATTGGTATGAACTCAAGTTTTGTTTTTGTTTTTTTTTTAGTATCTATAGTTAGATATAGAAAGACATATAGGTGTTCTTGTGTACACAGTATATAATATATATGTATATATATTTCCTAGTTCTTCCTGCTGAGAGGGCCTAGGAGCTATGATATCTCAGTAGCAATAAACACATCTACCACACAGACCTTGGGTTTCTAAATACCACTCTCCACCAAAAGGAATCAGGGCTCTTTAGAGGAGTGACTGATTCCAGGGCTGAAACAAGAAAGAACTAAGTAAACCAAGAACATCTAATTATAGCAGAAAGTAAAAGCTGCTCAAAGAATGACAGAGACATTACAAAAGGACTTGAGACAGTTTGAAAGGGATCCCACTGGACAAATCTGGGACATATTGGACATCAAAATAAATATTGATAGCAATGGTTTATAATGTGTTCAGAAAACTAAAATCCATCACATACTATATAAATAAATAATTGTTACTGTGGAATTAAATTAATAAATTCAGAAGGCATGGTGAGAGTAGAAAATAATCAGTGTAACTAAAAGCAGAGAGTAAAAGTTTGATGAGGAATAAGGTATTTAAAATAATCTCAAAGTATTTCCATACCAAAAGCTTGTGTCACTTATAAATTCCTGAATACAAAACATTAATTAACTTTAGAGAGCAGAAATCTGGCACACACTATCTTGACCAAGAGACAGAAATTAACATTACCAGCACTGGACACATTGACGCCCCAACTCGATTCCTCGAGAACACAGCATCACTTCGGAGGTCTTTAGACCCAAAGCACACTGCCATGAGCAATACGGACAATGTGAGAAGCAGGTGCTCTTCAAAAACATCAACTCATCAAATTGTTAAAAAAAAAAAAAAGGACTAAAAAATACAAAAGACTAAGGAATTATTCCTGATTAAAGGAGACCTTGGAAGAAAAGTTATGACCAACCTAGATAGCATATTTAAAAGCAGAGACATTACTTTGCCGACTAAGGTCCGTCTAGTCAAGGCTATGGTTTTTCCTGTGGTCATGTATGGATGTGAGAGTTGGACTGTGAAGAAGGCTGAGCAACAAAGAATTGATGCTTTTGAAGTGTGGTGTTGGAGAAGACTCTTGAGAGTCCCTTGGACTGCTAGGAGATCCAACCAATCCATTCTGAAGGAGATCAGCCCTGGGATTTCTTTGGAAGGAATGATGCTGAAGCTGAAACTCCAGTACTTTGGCCACCTCATGCAAAGAGTTGACTCATTGGAAAAGACTGTGATGCTGGGAGGGATTGGGTGCAGGAGGAGAAGGGGATGACCCAGGATGAGATGGCTGGAGGGCATCACTGACTCGATGGACGTGAGTCTGAATGAACTCCAGGAGTTGGTGATGGACAGGGAGGCCTGGCGTGCTGACATTCATGGGGTCGCAAAGAGTTGGACACGACTGAGCGACTGAACTGAACTGAACTGAAAGGAGACCAAAAAACATGACGGAACAGTGTGTGACATTCTAGGGTGCATCCCAGAGCAAAAAGGAAAAGGAGAGGTAAGAGAAAGATTCCTTTTTCTTTCTTTTCTCTTCTAGGAAATATACACTGAAATATTTCAAGGTATTGGATCATGTCTACAACTTACTCTTAAATGATTCAGAAACAATACTTATATAGAGACGTATAGATATATGTCAAAACTTGACATTTTTGAAGAGCAGAGAAAGAGAATAATAAGACAAAAAGGAGGTAAAATGCTAAAATTTGGGGAATCTGGGTAAGGAGCATGTGGGAATCCAAAAAGTTGTATTAGTCTTACAACAATTTTTTTAGGTTTGAAATTGTTTAAAAAATTTTTGTTAACCAAAAATATACAGGTAAAAAATAAAATAAATAATTTTGTATTTGTAACCCTCAAGCATGTACAAAATACACATATAATACATGGGCCATAAAAGATCTAAACAGACATTTCACCAAAGAAGACATACAGATGGCTAATAAACACATGAAAAGATGCTCAACATTGCTCATTATTAGAGAAATGCAAATAAAAACTGCAATGAGATATGACCTCACAACAGTCAGAATGGCCATTGTCCAAAAATCCACAAACAACAAGTGCTGGAATGGGTGTAGAGAAAAGGAATTCCCTTGCACTGTTAGTGGGAATATAAACTGATACAGCCACTATGGAAGACAGTATGGAGGTTCTTTTAAAAACTAGGAATAAAACTAATATACAATCCAGAAATCCCACTACTATGTATCTACCCTGAGAAAATCAAAACTGAAAAAGACACATGTACCCCAGTGTTCACTGCAGCACTATTTACAACAGCTAGGACACAGAAGCAACCCAGACATCCATCGACAGATGAGTGGAGAAAGAAGTTATGGTACATACGTATGGTGGAATATTACTCAGCCATAAAAAGGAATGCATTTGAGCCAGTTCTAATGAGGTAGATGAACCTAGAGCCTATTATACAGAGTGAAGTGAGTCAGAAAGAGAAAAACAAATATCTTATATTAATACATATATATGGAACTAGAAAGATGGTCCTGATGAACCTATTTGCAGGGCAGCAGTGGAGACACAGACATAGAGAACAGACTGATGGACACAGGAGGTGGGGAAGAAGGAGAGGGTGGGACGAATGGAGAGAGGAGCACGGAAGCGCATACACTAGCGTATGTGAAACAGAGCCAGTGGGAACTTTCTGTGTGACTCCAGGAACTCAGACCGGGGCTCCGTAACAACCTAGACGGGTGCGAAGGGGTGGGAGGTGGGAGGGAGTTTCAGGAGGGAGGGGCCATACATATACTTATGGCTAATTCATATTGAGGTATGGCAGAAACCAACACAATATTATAAAGCAATTATCCTTCAATTAAAAATAAATAAATTTTTAAAATATATTTTAAAAAATACAGGGGCCATGAACTAGCTGGAAAAAATTTTTCATCCCATTTTCTTTAGATGAAGGAAAAAATAAAGAGCAATCAGTAAAATAGGAGATTTTGAAAATTATCTAGATTTAATTCAGGCACCTGACCTAATTTTTTCCCAAAACCCTCTTGTGATATCAAAGAATGCCTAAAGAAAGAACTACCAACACAGAGAATGGAAAGTCTAACACTTAACTTTGGCTAACATGCGATTATCCCATGAGTGAAAGGAGCAAAGACAACATATGGAAATACCAAGAGCCAGAAACAATTGAGAAAAGCACTGCGTGTAGTGACAATGAAAGAAAGAAGAGGCCAAGGCAAATGAGATGATAGGAATTAGATGATCTGAAGAGGCAGTATCATCTGTCTTCAAGCAAGAAGTTCCAGCACTAGGAATAATCTCTAAGAGCTCTTAAAAGGGAGCCCAGAAGCCACCCGGGCAAATTTCCCAGCGTAAAGAGGAGGAAATTGATAACCTGAGCTAGGTCATGGCTTGTCTCTAGTCTGACAAAACTAGACAAAACCTAGAGCTCCTGCTTCTCAGGCTACCACGTCTCCATCTTCTATGCAAAACAGTTGGGCGGGGGGTGGGGTGGGGCAAAGGTGATCCACCTTTTTGGCAAGCCTAAGAATAGTTTTGCCACGAAACTAGTCAGGAGTCTCCATTCTACATACAGGTCTGGGACGATGTCCAAATCAGCTGCCTTGGACAGAACCAGAAAGAGGAGGGAGAAGCTGCATAGGCTCTAGGGTGATGGAGTTGGAGCTTTGCCACAGGCCCAGAGGACCCTCAAGATGTCTTTGTATTTGACCATCCATGCCACTGGTACTACCTCCGGAATCCTCTCCCTCCTTCGCTTTTCTCCACCCAGAGTAGTGAGACCATGTGTGTGACAATGCTTTGCAAGCTCTAAGTTTTGTATAAACATAAATCATTATGGACCACAACTTCTCTAGACACAATAGTAACGTGTACCTTTCTCTTTCTCTTCTTCTGTTGCAACTCCCAAGCAAAATGTTATTCTATCAACCCTGCTTCTCCCACTATACACTTATCTAAAAGACAACCTCTCTGCATCAGATTCTTCATGACTAAATCCTTCCCAAAAGCCTTGCACTGACTCACCTTACCTCCTACAAAATGGACACACAGAAATGAGATGCTTAGAATGGGCCCACCCTTGTGTTAAACCTTTTCATTCATGAATCACTTAACAGTCATCGCCAACGACCATCATAAACAGATCCAGCCAAGACTTTACTTAACCCCACAGCACCAGAGCTCACCAAATATTTCAGGTCATGATGTCACTACCTAGTGTCAAGTGCTTGCACAGATCACTAATTCAGTATGCAAGTTTGGGAATGTAAGGGTCAAAGAACAGTGGTACTTTAACAGAAAGAATAAAGGCATTACCTGAACCAAGTCTAAGCAGTACCAAGGTCAGAGGAATGTTATACTTGACACACTAAGCAATTTAAGTTAAAAAAAAAAAAGTAGTATATGTTTTACATCTTAACACATTGGCTTAACAAGTGCATATGTTTGAGATAAAAGACATCAAACTCATTTTGCTGTCAGTAAGATGAAAAAGATGTGGCATTCCATTTCTTGAGCCAACACGTTCATTCACAGGGTTATATACCAAGCAGAAGGGAAATAATAGATTATGACTCCCATCCTGTTCATCTCAGTAGCCTTCAGGTTAACTCCTTTAACTGCTATTCCTTACAAAATGAGAGAGGAAAAAAAAATTTTTTTTCAGGTAGGCTTGAGTTTTTTGAGGAAAGAGAAAGATTACTTTTAAAGTACTTACATCTCCCACACCTGTGTTCCACAAGAGGGATTCTTTTTAGATTTATGAAATTGCTTTGAGATAATCTGGCCCAAATTGTTAATTTCTCAAATTAGGAAAGAAAAGACAGATGGAGAAAGGATGTCACATCTGCACTGTCTCTTCTTCCCCTCCACTCCAGCAATCCCCATACATCTTAGAGCTGGAGTGAGAGTTTTCAAGTCCCAGTCCTTTGTGTCTCTTGGTCAAGCCATTTAAACTCTTGGGTGAGTTAGATATGATGTCTTCTCACAACCAATGCTTCTAATATTTGCATTCTATGATTCACTACCCTATGTTAAAAGTTCATGTGTGTGCCTCTCAAAGACACAAACTGCCTCACAAATTGACCAGAAAAAGTCAGATTTCTCTAAAATCCCTCAAACCCACTGACTGATTCTTTTGGAGACCCACTCTCATTTTCTCTAGAACCTAAGGCTCCTTGTTTATTCTCACAGCTGATTTCATGATTCCTTGATAAAAGAAGTTTATTTTACTCTGCCTGTAAAACGCTACAGGAACCTCTTAAACAACTGCTGTTTGTATTAGAAGCCACCTTCCACGAATGGGAGCAAATAAGTTCACTAGAGAAGCCAATCTGAAATCCCTCAGGCTTTTAGCCAATATTTTAAAACTCCATCTATGTCTAAAAATTATGGTTTGGGTTATTTTTAAATTTGCATAAGACACTGATGCTTTTCTACATTTTCTAGTTATGTCTTTGACAATAGTGTTAAGTTTTATAAGGAGGGGCATTCCAGGCAGTATAATTACAAATTTTAGAAATTATGCATTTTGAGACCTGTTCTCTGTAAATTTCAGATCCAATTTTGCAGGCTTAACAGTAACTTCTGTGAAAACAAAACAAACAATATACAAGGATGCTATCAAATTCAATGGCTTCTATACAATGAACAGCCAGAAAAAACCCACCACAGTAAACTGCTAAACTCAAAATTAGAAACATGTTGAAAGTGCCAAATGGTATTTATACCAAGACAGGAAAAGCTCCCACAGTCAAACAGAATGGGCTCAGAGGAAACTGTCTTCACTGAAGACCTTTGTGCTCTGATATAAGCCCACCACCTAACCCTGAGCCTTCACTCAACCCCTGCAGGCCACAGTTCCCTAATCCACAAGACTTGAGGAGGGACCAAGGTGATCTCAGAGATTCTTTCTAATCCTAACATAAAGGTGATCTCAGAGATTCTTTCTAATCCTAACATACTTCAGTCTTGATTAAATACAAGCAACTAAAAACTTGCTAACAGTGAATCTGTCAATTTTTCATCTGGCAATTATACCAATAACAACGTCAACAAATAGACGAATACTTATCATCAAGACGTCTTGTGGGATGTTGCTCACCACACACTGTCCTCTTTTATGACTCCCTGGGAAAATCTTTTGTCCTATGTCTCATTAGGAATAGCCCTGCTTCACTATTGAATCTTAAGGGCAGGATGAGTCACACTGTTGATTATGTTCCCCTTCTTGCACTGACTGCAGGAAACCTGAGAACACCACGTTTGACTCACCTCTAACAAATGGTGCAGGGCCCTATGAGATGTGTTGAGGAGCCTAACTTAACTCTTTGTTTCATCCCACTTACCCTTAACTTCATTTCCTCACTTAACCTTTTTTTCATCTTTTTCTATTGTTTATATCTTTGAAAGCTACTTTTAATCTTTTTTGACGCAAAGGAGATATTTCAAGCTATTTTCATTCACTGACATCAACGCTAAACAGCAGAATCATTCCTTTAGTCACTGGCATTTTTCAAACACTGTCACTGTACCAACACATAAGAGCATCCAAACGCCCATTTAATGTTCTCTCATTTATGATTCTATGCCAAGATTTAGATCACAGTGGTCACTTTGAGTATTATTATCATTACTACAAAACTTTTAAGCCCTTATGTTTACAAAGATCTTCATAGTATTTCTCTAGACAGCCTTCATATTTGTTAACTCTTTTGATTTTCTCAACAATCATATGAAACAGTTGCAGTGGTTATTAATACAGCTATCTTCAGGCTTACAGACGAGAAAAACGGGCTTGGAGAGGTTAAGTAGCTTGTCCACACAGACAAAGTTAATAAGTTAATAAGGCAAAACCACAGGCTTTTTTCCCAAGTCTAGTATTTTTCCCCATAACTATAAAATTTTGTCTCATATAGTTTACTCTTTGAAATTTTGTCCTAGGATCCCATGACTCAGATGTTTTATTTAGTTGGTTTTCTAAGTAGTATCAGCCTGCTAGTCAAAATCATGTCAATTACTCTTTGGTAATGGAACCTCAGCATGATGAGAACTAGACAGCCAAGACTCTGGAAAATGTTTTAACCATTAGAAAATGCATGAGTAATTTATTTCCTCCATTGGAATTCAGTGATGGCATTAAGAAAACTCATTCCTGCAGCCTAACAAGGAACATAAATGCTTTAATGTGGTCTGCTAAACTAGTCACACAGAGTAAAATTGCCTCTTGAGTCACTAGGACTAGTAAAAGCCTTTTAGTAGTAGAAGATGAAATTTAGACAAGGCAGGCTGAAGAGAAGATCTAACTAACTGCTTCTTGATAATGAGCTCACACTACTTCAACCACATCTAAGAGAAAGAATCATAAAGTTCAAATCATATTAATTTCCAAGTCATTGACATTGCTAATGTGTGAGAGGATGAAATGTTGACAACTTGAACTCCTGAGACCCTGAATAAACCAGAGTCTATTCATTCTACAAATCATGAATTTGGGAAGTACGGGAACACTGCATATGCAATTTATCTGAGTTCTAATTTCTTCAGGGAAAATAAAGAACAGGAAGGTCAAACAACACCTTCTAACTCAACATTCTATGATTGCATGAATACCTATTAGCACCACCTACTTGAAATATTATTATTTCAACAACTGGCTGGAATTTTAAGATATATTTACATAATGTGTGGGTAATGGGTAATGTTCCAGCACATTTAAATCATTATTCAGGAATTTGACTATTTTCCTTTAATCAACTTCAAACATTACTGGTTTGAATTACAAATTCCTGCCCACAAGACAACGTATTCACATGTGTCTTTTTCAGCAGACTGTGCACTGGATGATCAAGTTAATTCTGTTTTTCAATATCTTGACAAATAAGGATGAACAAAAGTAAGTTCATCTCTTTTTTTATACACATAATTTTGTATATACATATAGCCTGTATTCTCCCCAACTAATCCATAAAATTCTATGAAGATATAACCATATATTTCTTTTGAACAATATATGCTCAGCATTTAGTGCACAGTCATTAGAATAAATATGTCGAAAAATGAAAAAAATTACCAATAAAAACAAATTACAAAACTCAAACAGAGAAATATGGGCTCTTCTCTACAGAAATTTAAACAGTGCTATTGTCGTTTAGTAGCTCAGTCGTATCCGACTCTCTGCGAACCCACAGACTGCAGCCCACCAGGCTCCTCTGTCCATGGGATTCTCCAGGTGAGAATACTGGAGTGGGTTGCCATTTCCTCCTCCACAACAGTGCTAAGCCTAGGCTCAAACTCTGTATCGCAACCTGTCTATGCCTAAGGGAGAATGAATGCTAAGAAAAAGCTAAGCAAGATAAGAGAACTATATGGCTTCCTGCTTCTTACTGAAGAAGAACTTTATACCATTGCTTCAAAGTATGGAGATAACAACATATGAAATAAAGAGCCAAGCCTCCTTCTGGCTACCCCTTATCTGTATGACCTTAGGCAAGTTAGTTAACTTTTCTGAACCTTGACTTCCTCCACTACAAAATGAGAAAGGAGTAATAGTATTCACCTCATAAAGTTGTTGATGATGACTAAAAAGATAATGGGTGTAAAGTGTCTAGCTTATAGCATGACCTTAATCGGCGGCTAGTATTATTAATTAATTAGTTTGAAGTAAGTTTCTAGACTATCACTCCACCAGGTATTTTTAAAAGAATCTGAATTATTCATCTCTGAGAGGGGCACAGTTGATCATACATGCATATTCAATATAATCATATTCATATTTATACATACATACATATATATATATATATATATATATATATATACATACATCGGAGAAAGCAATGGCACCCCACTCCAGTACTCTTGCCTGGAAAATCCCACGAATGGAGGAGCCTGGTAGGCTGCAGTCCATGGGGTCGCTAAGAGTCGGACACAACTGAGCGACTTCACTTTCACTCTTCACTTTCATGCATTGGAGAAGGAAATGGCAACCCACTCCAGTGTTCTTGCCTGGAGAATCCCAAGGACGGGGGAGCCTGGTGGGCTGCCATCTATGGGGTCGCACAGAGCTGGACACAACTGAAGTGACTTAGCAGCAGCAGCATATACATACATACATACATACAAAATCCAGTGAGAGTAAACACTGAGAGCAACCTTGGGGAAAAAAAGAAACAGAAATCCTAGCACATAAGTAAGAACCAAGGGAGAGGCCTGCAGAAAGATGATACGGTGTTCCGTCCCTTCACTTTGCTGATGGGGAGTATGCAGAATGAGACAAGTTCCAGCTGGAACCTCAAAAAGCATCCCTACTCTTCTCTTTCTCTCTCTCGGGTTTTCTTCTCTAACATAGGTAGTCTTTCACGAGCCAAGAAAGACAGGTCTGAGTTGCCAGACTCCCAAAGATGGCTTCGGGTCATGTTATGTTACATACATTCATACACACACACACACACAAAAGGTTAGCTCCATATAATGATGGTCTGTCTTGAACGGAAAGTTGGGAAGAGCTATTGAAGGTCTTAAAGCAAAAACTGTAGAAAAGGCAGTGACTCCCTGATTATATTGGCCTCTTTGGTACAGACTCTTGTCCCAACACAATGGCAAAATATGGGTCTGAGAAACCAGAAGCTTTCAGCCCAAATAGTCTTAATTCTGAGTGTGTGCTCTGGTACTTCTGCATAACTTATCATTTACTGAAACAATGAATTGAATAAGCCATTGAAATATTTTGAAAAGTACCTGAATAAAACCTAAAAGAGCCTGGAGTTTCCCTGATGGTTCAGTGGCAAAGAATCCACCTGCCAATGCGGGAGACATGGGTTCGATCCCTGATCCGGGATGATCCCGCATGCCACAGAGCAACTAAGCTGGTGTGCCGCAACTACTGAGCCGGTGTTCTGGAGCCCAGGAGCTGCAAGCACTTAGCCCACACGCTCTGAAGCCCATGTGCTCTAGGACCTGTGCTATGCAACGAGGGGTCATCAAAATGCGAAGCCCACGCATCATAACTGTAGAGTAGCCCCTGCTGGCTGCAACTAGAGAAAGGCTATCCAACAGTGAAGGCCGAGCACTGCCAAAAATAAATAAGTAAATAAAATTACTTTTTTTCATAAAAGCCTAAGAGTAAAGTACTGATTTACAGAACACAAAGGAAGATCTAAGAACTCTGGAAAAATATAAGGTCGCAACTTACAGATGCACAGCAGACCTAACAGGACTTCTATAAGATCAAAAGGTTCTACGAAGACAGAAACCCAAAAATATAATCATGGAACGAAAGCAAAGCATGATTTCAGGTGAAGGCCTTCAGAAAGGAAAAGAAAGGAGAAGCAATGCTTCTGCTTTTCTACCTCTTTCAAATGAAAGCCAATACTGTGGAGGGTTGTAGAACCTCCCTTCATTTCCTCATTCCCCGAGGTTGCCCAAGAACCAAAGGGATGTGGGTAAAGGGATGATACATTAGAATGTACGTGTTCACACCTGTACTGAATCACGTAGTTCATTGGGATCAGTGAATGTTTAACTTAGAACATCTTGTTGAGGACCCCTCAATTGATTTCCATCCTCAAGAGGATTATTATTCCTATATTTGAAAAGAACAAAATGGGAAGGGGCAGGAGAATTACAGTTATAACGTGACCAAAGCCTTAGACTACCACAAAACAGAAATAAAGGCAAGTTTTTGAAGTACAAAAGGATGAATTACAAATCGGTGGAGAGAAGTCTAAGGTGCCAATAGAAAGAAAAGGGAATAATGATGAATTTAGCTTTTTAAAGGCTGAGAGGGACATTCTAGTTACAGCTGACAGGGAACATGGGATACCAGGATGAGGTGAGACAGAGATGAGAACTGTCAACACAGATATCACAGATTAAGCATAAGAATGCATGACTCCTCACTGCAAAGATAAACTCTCATGTGTGGCCAAGGAACCAATTTCCACCAAGATCAATCTCAAAAGATTCACCTGCAAAGATTTATTTTGTATAAATAAAATTATATTCATAATTAAACGTGTTAACCGAATGTCTGACCTCACTAGATGACTGCTACAAATTCAGAGCAAGGGAAGGAAAGCAGCATAGTATTCCAGGCACCTTTCTACAAAGTGCTTCTTAATCCCCCATGTATGTATGCATGCTTTTGCAAGCCTCTAGGCTTTCAGGTAAATACATCTTTGCTCTTAATAATCTGTGAACACAACGATATAAAATGAAAAAAGATCAAAATGATGATGCTTCCCATCTACATACAGCCAAAATACAGAAATTGCTGGTGCCACCTATTGTTGAAAATACAGAACTGAAAGGCTAATTTAGGAGCTGACTTCCATATAGTGAAACGCTGATCTACTATCTACTCGCACACACACAAAGTTCAAAATCTACTGGCCAGGAGAGCCAGAGAGAGTCCATTCTACTCTAAAATAAAATAAATCTTTGATGGATATTAACAGCTCTTAAATAATGTTTATGGAATACAGAAGATTCTAGCAATAATTATCACTTTTAATGTAAAAAATCATGAGGCAGGCTTATATATTCTAATAGAGGATGAGCTCCAAAATAAGTAGGTGTAAAAAAACAAGGCTCAGAATAGGGTGTATGATACGCTTTTATTTTAAAAAATGGAATATGCACATACGTGCATAGAAGGTCTCAGGAAGAAAGTAGAGCAGCAACCCTTGCTATCTCTGAGGAGGGGGAGAGATAGATTCTATTCATCTCTGATAGAATCAAAGACTTGCTTTCACTGAATATGCTTTGTGTGGAAATTTTACAATTATCTTTTTGAAATAGTTTAAAGAATCATTTTAAATACATACTAATTTTGGAAACAATAGCTGACATTAAAGTACTGTACACAGAAAGGATTTCAAGTGATCTAATTTAAGTTGGTTACCATGATCGGTTCCCAGAGCCCAGGATCTAAGCATAAAAGCACGAGCTACCGGAATGGCAGGAAAGTTATGGTAGGCCTTCAACAGACTTTAAAGGAGGACTGGTGAAGTTGCCGATAGCACAATGTCACCTTTAAATTTGAAGTACTCAGGGTACATTTAAAAGTGCCTTGAACCACGGATATTTTTTGGCTCTTTGAATTTAATAAGATGTGAATAAGTTAAATATTTGCAGTTTTATTAACATTTGCCTTCTTAAAAGCTTTGATATAAAGAAAGTCTTTACTACCATATTATTTAATTTGTATAAAAAGAAAGAAAACCCTAATAACTCATGAAGCTTTTTCAGCTATTTCATAACAACACACATGAAAGGCAAGTGGAAGTTAATACTTGAGTACACATCATATCAAATGTCACATCTCCTGAAAATTGGTTTTGGAGAATAATTTCTGTAAACTTACTTAGTCCTTAATATTATCATCTTTAACTTGAGAAAATACTAACATTTATACTAAACATGAAGTCTTGAAATAGATTCTTAATATTACCCAATCAAGGGTAACACTAGGAAGAAAGTAAGTCCCTTAATTTCTGAAGCAATTCTACAATAGAGGGGAATAGGACAGGCAGACAGCAATATAGTGGTACCCTGGCATTTCTGGGGAAATAACTTTTAAAGCAGGCAGACTGGCAAAGTGAAAATAGTACAGTTCAGGTCAAGTTGGCCCTGTAAACCCAAGCTCCAAAACAGTTTCTCCGATCCAAACACACATTTCACATTTTAAAATTTAATTTAAAAAAGAGAAAATCAATAAGATATCATCAGTCTCAAAGGCAAGATAAATCTCCATCAACTAGAAAAGAAACAGAAATAAAGTGCAGTTGAGATTAAAGAAATGCAGGACTCCCAAATCAGAAGCAGGCAGCAATAAAAGAGAATTGGATTTCTGAGCGATATGAGTGTCTAAACGGTCATGTGCTAGATAGAGATGAGCCTGGCTTACTGCTTGAAGCCAGAGACTGAAGTGAGGCTCCCTCCCTCCTCGGCAAATGTCCGAGTACCACAGATTTGTGAAAGGAACCTGGATGAAGTAACAGGATCTACTGCTTAAGACTCCTAAGCCTTACCAGCAGCTATGGGCACAGGGAAAGAAGAAAGTCTTAAGGGAACTGGGTCAGGCTGTCTGCTTATTCCATGAAGCTGTGATATTCCCCAAATCACCACAGAGCAAGGATAAAATAAACACTGTTATAATATTCTATTATGGACTGGGCCTCAGGCACCAGGTAAAGGTAAACGTGAAACCACAAAACCATTGATCAAGAAGGAAGAATGAGAGAAAGAAAACAATAGAAGAAAGCAAAAATACCTCACATTCAAAATGAATGCACAAACTAAAATTCCAAACACATAACAGGATCTAATTCTAAGAAAGTCAAATCAACCATCAAATAATGAATTTAGCCCAAAAGAAATTAATTTCACAGAACAGACAGACAAGGAGTTTATAGTACATAGGTTTAGCATGGTTAATGAGATAAATAAAGAAGCAATATCCTTTAAAAATAAGAACAGATTCATGAAAACAAAAAAGAAAAATAAAAACAGACATAAAAAAGGCTTCCCAGGTAAAGAACCTGCCTGCTAATGCAGGAGACATGAGAAGCAGGTCCATTCCCTGGGTAGGGAAGGTCCCCTGGAGGAAGGCATGGCAACCCACTCTAGTATTTGTTCCTGGACAGACGAGCCTGGCGGGCTACAGTCCACGGGGATCACAGAGTCAGACACAACTGAGGTGACTTAGCACACACACACACAGAGACATAAAAAATAAACATTTTAAAATTTTGGAAATTATACTAACTGAACCAGAAATTTTCAATAAATGAGGTAAAAACAATATTTTACATGCCCAAAGAGAAATGGTGAATTAGAAGATAATACTACAGGGATATTATTTTTCCATCCAAAAGGAAGCACAAGGGGGGAAAATGTTTTTTTTTTTCTTTAAATATTAAAGTTCAATTAAAAGATTCAGAAGACGACTGAAGGACTCCATTACATGTCTAATCACAATTCCGGGGGAAACAATGGAGAGAATTATAAAGGTCTCCTACAGTTGGAGAAAGAAATAGATCCTCAGATTGAAAGCATAAATAGGATAAGTAAAGATAAGTCTACACCTAATACCTGAGATAAAAACAGAAAAAAAAAAAATCAGAAGAAAGCAAAACTCTTAAAGCAACTATGGTTAGATGAGTAGCAAACTTTAGAAAAACAAAATTGAAGACCACATACTAACATCTTAAAAGTTCCAAGGAAATTTCCTGTCAATCTAGAATTTTGTGTCCAAATAAACTATCATTCAATCAGTCAGGCAAAATAAAGATGTTTTCAGACATTCAAAGATCAAGGCTTTACTACTTATAGACAGTTTCAATTCATAGACCTTCATGAGAAATATTATTAAAGTATATACCACAAACAAACCGAATGTAAGGAATGGGATTTAAAACAGTGGCATCTATGAAGCTGAGAAAGGTCTATGGTTGGCATCATGTTCCTGTTAAAGCCCTTCCCTCTCATCTACAATAATTTGCCCAAACAATATTTTTTTTGAGTTACCAGAAATCAAAAGAAACAATTTCTTTAAACCTGTAGCTTTTTTTAAAGTAAGATTTGCATTAGTTTTTCTAACTCACTGTTTACAAGTCAAAAATTTTATTTAAAAAAGGAAACAAAGGAGTTTAACTTGAGCACTATTATTTTTCAGGTTCCTGTCTCACTCTGCCACTATCTGTGTGACTTTGAGCAATTAGATACCTTTTCTGAATCTCAATGTTTTAACTAAAATATAGATGATATATACTCTCAAACTTATTGGTTTGTTTTGGGGTTAATATATGAAAAATCTTCTAAACATTTTACAAGGACTAACATCAGGTAAACTACTATAAAACAACAGCTATCATCATCATTATCATCACCAACAGAAGGGGTTTTTGAAAGTGCTCATAATAAAGATGATGAAGTTACAAGATCTAGAAAAAGCATCCCATATAAGAAGACTACCTATATTATTCCTATTCTTTCTTTTTTCTCCTAAAATTTCCATTTACTAAATCAAGTGTAAATATTTGGCACTATGATACAAGTAGGTGATAGGTTAAAATTACCCAGGAAACACTGACTATACCAAAGAGTAGAATGTTAATCCTAATAACCCCAGTGGAATTAGTATACAAAGGCAAAATGTTTTGTGTTTGGGCCTGTTTCTTTTCTACTCTAGAATATCATCAATAACTCTCTGCTTCGAAGACTACCGCATGATAGTAATACTTATATTATAAGAGGATGAGTTCCAAAGACCAATCACATAATTTTGGTATCAATGATACAAATATATTGGTGACCCCTTTTTCAAAGAGAGAGTATTCCCAGATTAGCTTCAGTTCTTAGGACTGGCAGATGAGGTGATTTCCTGATGCTCTTGGTTAACTACTACTTCTCTCGTGAAGCAGAACTTCCTTCAATTCCCTCACCTTAGCTAACAGAAGCTCTGTTCAGGGACAATGAAGTCTACAGGGCTTACGGGATGCTCCAACGAGCATTTCCAAAACTCACATTCCAAGAGCTGGTATAATGACTGTAGTTTAGTTACACATATCCTCATACATTCAGCCTTAGGGCTGAAAGACCTTTGACTAAAGTGACTCACTAGACCCTCATATGAGTTTTCTTGCATTGTCAATGATGTTACTACTTCATGGGCCCTCCCGGGACCATGTGACTATGGGATGCCTCAGCCTTTTATATTCCTTTCCATTTCTCACTACCCCTAAGCTGCTTCCTGGGAAACACTTTGACCAGCAATTAATTAGAGTATCACTGCTTGTATGTCTATCCCCCATTCCCTGTTTCCCAACCACTAGAGGTTAAAAGTATACACAGTTTATAATGTGGGAAGATCCTTGGCCAACTATTTCTCCCCATCTCATCTATTCAGTCTTTCAGAAACAGGAAATCTAGTATATAAAAAAATCACATCGGCGCATTTAGGGAGAGGCAGAGTGGCATAATGGAAAGAATATGGTTCAAAAGATGCAGCTGATTGCTCATTTTTAACCTTTCTGGGTCTGAATTTCTTCACACACATAACAGGATGTACCTGGATGCACTGTCATAGCATTAAATGAGAGAGCATATGTAACGTCCTTAAGCATAGTGCCCAATATATAGTGAAATCTCAATTAGTGTTAAACTATTGTTATGTTAATACATTATTTGTATGTTGATTCATAATACTGAGAGGTTCAATGACTTGCTGAAGGTCACACAGCAATTAGGAGACATTGACAAGATTAGAACATAGGTCCTTCTGCATTAGAGCCCACAGTCCTAGCTCTTAGACTATACTCTTTGCCCTGTCACTAACACTCTCTGAAGTTGGGAGGAAGTCGGAAGTTTAAAACATGCCACTCCATATACTCCCTGGCACCCAGTATCACTTGCCTCAGTCAGGCACAGAAAGCTGTACCCCACTGAACTTAACAGAAATGTGATGGGTAGGAGAGGGGTTGGTCACTGAGTGGGAAATGCTGGGAAGAGTTTCCTGAAATAAGCACATAGAGAGAAGGCTCACATATGTATGACTCCTTCAGATTCAAAGCGAAGCTTCTAGCAGCTTCAAATTTCTAACAACTTGATCTCAGTGATTCAGTCAAGCTGGAATTAAGCTCAGAATGTTTCTTGTAGTGATTCAGTCCTTTTGGTAAGTGCCAAACAGAGCAGAAGAATTCATTCACCCCCACTTACTCCTACTGGCTTTAGACTAGCACCCTTTCTAATAGCCAACAGTCATCCTTTCTGTACTTCTTGGAATCAAGGTCCTCTGTGAGTATGAAGTGTGTATGTATGTGTGCTTGTGAAAGCATGACTGGGTGTGTGAGTGTATAAAAAATGCACTCCATCAGGGCACTGAAGCATTCCCAAAGCTACAAAAATCTGTCATCTTGGATAGAAACCAAGATCATTATCATTTAATCATTTCGTTGTACTTAAACATCAATAGTAACAGGGCGATGCACTGGTGAAAACTGATCAAAGAGAATGAAAAGAAAGAAACAGAGGACTGAGTCAAGCTTTCTCTGTAGAGAGCATCTCAGCATACTGATGAACTTCTTTTTCAGATAGTGCCAATCGACAGAGACAACAATCACCCCCCAAAAGCAAAATATCTACGTAGCAGAGATTTTGAGTATGGCTCAAGCTGCTTACTGATTAACGCTTTTGCACACAACACTCTGCACAAACCTGCGTAGTCATTGTTCCTAGTAAAACAAGCCTTTGTTGACAACTGGAGACAAATGATCCTTGCTGACCAAGTTCACTGTTCTCACACAGCTTAATAGTTGGAGCGCTGCTCCCTGGCCACAGCCAGGAAAACTTGACGTGGTTGTCAGAGAAAGAAAAGAAAGAAGAGAAAGAAAGGAAAAAGAAAAAAACAGAGAAGGAAAAGTTTTTCTTTTGAAGGTGAGGAGTCTGAACGATCTCATGCACTAAATATGCCTGTAGTTTACATCAGTATGTCTCTTTCACTTATTAATATTGTGAATTTTTAAATCATTGTTGTTCCAACAAAACAATTTATAATATTAAGAATTCCCACTGTAAAAAAGTATTTCCCTTTTCCACATGGGTTGGGATGTGACAGACTGAATATTTGTTTTTATGTTTAAACAGTTTCTTGTTACAGTATTTGGAAATACTGGCTGTAGCAATGAACTGGAAAAGCCTACCTCATTTTAAGAAAACCTAGTTGGAAAAATATCTTAAATTTCAAACAGAATAGTCTAGTTTCTGTTATGTTGATCAAAAAACAAAAAAAAACATTAACTTCAGGGTTACTTTCAATGACAAGTTTCCCACAGCATTTCATTTATTCACAAATATTAGAGTTCCACTATGTATGAGGCCTTTTCAGGTGCTATCTTATAAAATACAAAATTCAATTCATTAAAGTTGTATTTACTCCCAGGTTTTAGGCCGCAAAACACTTACATGAGACAATGTAAACCTAAAAATAAATAATAAAAATAAAAATTCCCTCCACTAAAGGCTATGTAAAACTTCTGAATTGCAGATGCTTTCCTTTCTTTAGTCCATAGCAATTGATTAAAAGTATTTTTTGAGACCAAGATTCCCTTGGGAGATGACTTAACATCACCTCCGGTAAGAATCATTTTCAGTTACATTGAATCTAGGGAATCTTTCACACAGTATAATCTCATTAGGCACCAGAGGCCACATCCAATCTTAACTCCACTATGTGAAAATCAGAGAAATGTTTTAGAAAGGAATTTGACAATAAGTATAGTCATCAAGACGCTCTTCCCTTCACCCATTCTACTTGAAAATAATTTTAAGGAAATAGTCCAAAAAATAAGGGGGAAATGTGTATTGTGCAAATATATTAATAGTGGATTACTTGTTATAACAAAAACACCCTTTGAAGTAATCTAAACATCTAACATAAGACATGGTTATGCAGAGTCTCTAAGCAGAATATTATGCACCCATAAACTTACAAAAGCCTCCTAAGCTCTCATAACTTTCACCTAAACTTCTTTTGGCTTAGGCGATAAAGAATGCTGTCTGCAATGCAGGAGACCTGAGTTCAATGCCTGGATTGGAAAGGTCCCCTGGAGAAGGGAATGGCAACCCACTCCAGTATTCTTGCTTGGAGAATTCCATGGACAGAGGAGTCCATTGGGTTGCAGAAACTGGGACACAACTGAGTGACTAACACTTACACTTTCATAAAAATTATGCCAACATGAACTAACCATTCACAGCAACTTTACATTTACTGAGAAAAAAATTTGACTACAGAATTATAGAATTAAGTCTATACTATGACACAAATATTTTAAAATATGCAAAAAAGCAAAAATAGTAGTTCCTGGTGAAAGCAAGAAGGTGAGCCTTGAGGTGTGACTGAAAAATCTAGAAGTACGACCTTTATCGGGCTTCCTTGGTAACTCAGATGACAGTGAGTCTGTCCACAATGCAGGAGACCTGGGTTCAATCCCCGAGTCAGGAAGATCCCCCGGAGAAGGGAATGTCAACCCTCTCCAGTATTCTTGCCTGGAGAATTCCATGGATAGACCCAGGTCCGCTCCTTAAGAAAGGAGTTCCCAGTCTGTTTCAGGCAAAGTTGATTCCCAAACAGAGCTTCAGATAGTGTAAAACAATGTACCTAAAAGGAAGACCAAAAGGGAAGGAGGTGATCTCTTAGTAGACACCTGGTATTTACCCCTTTCCATCTCTAACCTCTGCCCAGAAGAGAATTGACACAGGAGAAAGAACTTTTACTTCACTATGAGGAAGAATAAGATATGAATATACTCTTCCTTGTTCCAGAATGAGAGCACTTAGCTGTATAAGATACTAATCATCCTCCAACATTCTAACTTCCTTCCTGAAATACACCTAAAACCTATCAGTTTACAATTAAAAAAAAAAATCAAGTGCCAAATATCCCCCAACCCTGCACTGCTAAAACCACTGTGGCTTACTTGAACTCAGAAGGCCTCTATGTAGCAACCAAAGCTACAACTTAACCATTTATGGACAACATAATACAAGTGTTACCAATGTTCTCTCACTTACTGATAACAGGAAAATGAACAATTTTCTGAACAAGTGTTCTCCCTGTGTGTCGTTCCTCATGAGTCAGATACCTTCCATCACTGTATTTTGTGCCTATTTGACATCTTTCTTTCAGCGTTAACTTTCTTTAATTAAACCCTGAAGCACTCATGTCCCAAAGCATTCTTCTGTGAGTCAGGCTTTCCCTGGAGTTCAGACTTCCGAAACGGCTAGTAGACAGATGTACTAAAACCACTGTAACTACTGCAGCCATAGCTGGTGCTGCTGTAAATTCTTCATCATGAGGAAATGAGTTTGAAACAAATTATTAAAGAGTTGTTCTCTCTAGCCACAGCAGTCGACAGCTTCTTTTCCTCTGTGACTAGGGATGATGAAGTTCTCATACTTTTGTATCCCCATGAGCAGACCTAAGTTGTGGTTTGCAGACCCTGTACCATTTCTAGAGACCTGGGTGCCAACTCTAGAACTTTCATTAATGAGAAAACAAGGTTGAGAATTATTACACTAGTGTTCTCTATCTTTTCTTAAATGCAACAAATAGAGCAGAAGGCTTGGACTTTGGGAACTGTAGGGGATCAGACCATCATTAGGTCCTGTTCTGTTTGTTTGTTTCACTAAAAAGTGATCTAAATTTTTTTATGGTTTTCCATCACCTATTTCCCTTCTCTGATTAGACTACATCATGGAACAACAGACTGGTTCCAAATAGGAAAAGGAGTACATCAAGGCTGTATATTGTCACCCTGCTTATTTAACTTATATGCAGAGTACATCATGAGAAAAGCTGGGCTGGAAGAAGCACAAGATGGAATCAAGATTGCTGGGAGAAATATCAATAACCTCAGATATGCAGATGACACCACCCTTATGGCAGAAAGTGAAGAGGAACTAAAAAGCCTCTTGATGAAAGTGAAAGAGGAGAGTGAAAAAGTTGGCTTAAAGCTCAACATTCAGAAAACGAAGATCATGGCATCTGGTCCCATCACTTCATGGCAAATAGATGGGGAAACAGTGGAAACAGTGTCAGACTTTTGGGGGGGGGCTCAAAAATCACTGCAGATGGTGACTGCAGCCATGAAATTAAAAGAAACTTACTCCTTGGAAGGAAAGTTATGACCAACCTAGATAGCATATTCAAAAGCAGAGACATTACTTTGCCAATTAAGGTCCATCTAGTCAAGGCTATGGTTTTTCCTGTGGTCATGTATGGATGTGAGAGTTGGACTGTGAAGAAGGCTGAGTGCCGAAGAATTGATGCTTTTGAACTGTGGTGTTGGAGAAGACTCTTGAGAGTCCCTTGGACTGCAAGGAGATCCAACCAGTCCATTCTGAAGGAGATCAACCCTGGGATTTCTTTGGAAGGAATGATGCTAAAGCTGAAACTCCAGTACTTTGGCCACCTCATGCAAAGAGCTGACTCATTGGAAAAGACTTTGATGCTGGGAGGGATTGGGGGCAGGAGGAGAAGGGGACGACAGAGGATGAGATGGCTGGATGGCATCACTGACTCGATGGACATGAGTCTGAGCGATCTCCAAGAGTTGGTGATGGACTCCTGGCATGCTGCGATTCATGGGGTCGCAAAGAGACGGACACAACTGAGTGACTGAAGTGAACTGAACTGAATGTTAAGTAAATATAAAAATTAAACAGTTTCTACTTGATTGTACCAACAGCTGCTTTAAAAGTCTTATGAGGTTATAACTAAGTGCAGTAGAAAAAAGGACCATGAGCAATGAGCATTATCCACTACAATCACCAGGTTTCAGGAGTATTAGCAAACGGTGTCTATTTCTTCACTCTGAATCATTAGACCTTTATCAGAATAAAGGGTGATAGATCCTATCTCACCCATCTGAATTACATTATAAACTAAGTTACTACTTTGACTTTAGTTTTTTCATGCTGAATTATTTCTGCAACCATTTAACTTGATCTTTTTACAAGTGCAATTCCAATTGATAAAATCATATGTCAATGATGGACATATATCTTATCTTTTTCATGATTTTTTCATCACTTAAAGCCTAACTTTGACCTTCTGTTCTTAAGGTTTCCCTTCAGAAACCTTTTTTAAAAACAGTAACAATCATAAACAAGATTATAAAATAGCACCAGATCATAAAACTAACAGATAACCTTATCTTATTCATATAGTTAGAATGTGTTAGTCTCATAATTCGAGCAAAGCAAAAATGTCAGAAAAGATTTAAAATGTAAGTTGGATACATACAAATACTGAATCATCATGTTACATATCTGAAACTCATATATTATGTGTCAACTATATTTCAATAAAATTAATTAACTAGTTAAATAAAATATGAATTGGAATGCTAAAAGGAATAAGACAACTATGTAAAAAGCATATCCCTGTTCACTGAAGTTCACTAAATGAAATAGTCAAATGAAAAGAAATGATATAGATTGAGGAAAGAGAACTATGGCTACTCTGGGGAAGAAAACACATACATGTGTATGTGTGGGGTATATAATTTTTACACTAATTTCCACTGAAATTAACCTTTAAAGGCATTTGTTGTCCTTTTCTTTCAGAATATTGATTTCAAAATAACTGCTATCAGTGGACAATTCCTCTTTATAATTATGACCCTACCAGAGTTTCCTTGCCTTTTTGTGTATGCTCTGGAACCTAAAGGTGCAGTAAAGTCAAGACTGGAAGAAGTGTGGTGGAGTACATAGGAAGGGCAACACTTCTATAAGTATTCCCAACAAGCAAAGGAAAATGAGCTCCAAGCCCAAGGGAAAAGATGGTGTGTCCCAAAGTAATTCACTCTCAACTGTTTTTACAGGACTTGTGTTTTATGTTTTAAAATGCAAAGGAATTTTGCATTGTGCTCAGAAAATAGCCATATTTGTTTTAATACAAAAATAACACTGCTGTTCTCTAAGTCTTGGAGTAAAATTATACCGTATTTATCTTGTGGTGTTGAGGCCCTCAGCAACGTAAAGAAACTTACAGGGGTGCCTCAGGAGTCTGAGTATCAGAGAAAAGACAGTTTGCTGCTATGGACTTTCCTGATCCAACCGAGATCTCTGGAAATAACTTCCAAACTGGTCAGTTTCAGGTACATTGTGTCTTTTACAGTCCCTCATTGTAATACTTGGCTGGTTTGCATCTTTAATTCTCCTGCATCTCCAGGAAGTAGGGGGAAAAAAAGTGTGCCAGCCAATCTATAGAAAACCTACTCAGGTTTGGCTCTTCTCCAGGAAATCTTATACTTGTTGCTCAACAACTTTCTGAGGAACAATTCTCTTTATTCAGAGTTCTATAGGAATCAATCTGTTCCTTCTGAGGTAAAATCAAACACATAGTGGTATTCTAAAGTCCCATGCTCAACAAAAAACCCTGAGTCCAGCTACTTATTGGGCATGACCATGTGCACCATGGAAATGCCCTGGTTGATGGAGGCTGTCTGACAACAGGCTCCCTGTACCAAATGAGATCTAACACTTGGAAACGTCAGGCTCCCTGTCCTCACTATGGGGCACTCTCAGGTCTCCAGACCTGCACTATTCAAATGAGTAGCCACCAGCTTGATGTGGCTATTGAGTGCTTAAAATGTGGCTAATCCAAATAGAGATGTATTACACAAAGTACAAACCAAATTCAGGAGCCTTAACATAAAAACAGTAAAATATGTCATTGGTGAAATTTTTCATTGATTATATATGTTAAGTATTACAGTATTTTAGATATATTGTGTTAAATGAAATCTATTACTAAAATTAATTTCAGAAACCTAAATAGACATTTTTCCAAAGAACAGATACAGATGGCCAACAGGCACACAAAAAGGTGCTCAGCGTTGTTAATTATTAGAAAAATACAAATCAAAACTACAATGAGGCACCACCACCTCACATCAGTCAGAATGACCATCATTAAAAAGTCTACAAATAACAAATGCTAAAGATGGTGTGGAGAAAAGGGAACCCTTTTACACGGTTGGTGGGAATGTAAATTGCTATAGCCACTATGGAGTTTTCTCAAAAAAACTTAAAATAGTTACCATATGATACAGCAATCCCACTTAAGCATATACCCAGAGAAAATTATAATTAGAAAAGATGCCTGTGTGCTAAGTCACTTCAGTCATGCCTAACTCTTTGTGACCCAATGGACCATAGCCTGCCAGGATCCTCTGTCTATGGGATTCTCCAGGCAAGAATACTGAGTGGGTTGCCACGCCCTTCTCCAGGGGATCTTCTCAACCCAGGGGTTGAATCCAGGTCTCTTCTGTCTCCTGCATTGGCAGACAGGTTCTTTACCACTAGCACTACCTGGGAAGCTCTATAATTAGAAAAGATACATGCACCTCAGTGTTCAAAGCAGCACTATTTACAATAGTCAAAACATGTCAACAATCTAAATGTCCATCATCAAATGAATATACAAAGAAGATATGGTATACATTTGTATACACACACACACACACACACACACACACACACACACTGGAATACTACTCAGCCATAAAAAAGAAGCTGTCTGCAGCTATATAAATATGCCTAGAAGTTATCATACTAAGTGAAGGAAGTCAGAAAGAGAAAGACAAATACCATATGATATCATTTGTATGTGGACTCTAAAATATGACACAAATAGACTTATCTACAAAAGAGAAATGGACTCAGAGACACAGAGAACAGACTTGTGGTTGCCAAGGGGGAAGGCGGTGGGGAGGGGTAGATTGGGAGTTTGGGATTAGCAGAAGCAAACTATTATATGGATAAACAACATAATATGGATAAACAACATAAAATGGATAAACAACAGGCCCTATTGTATGGCACAGGGAATGGCATCCAATATTCTGTAATAAACCATGATGGAGAATAATTTTTTAAAAAAGAAGAGACTGATTAAGTCACAAAAAGATAAATTAATAAAAATTAATTTCACTTGTTTCTTTTTACATTTTTGTTTGCCTACACAAAAATTAAAATTACGTACATGGCTCACATGTGTTCCTTACATTGTATTTCTATTGGATAGCACTGCTCTAGATAAGCTATGCATACAGAAAAGCCCAGCTTGGAATGTACGTCGATGAAATTTCAATGTATCCCTGGCAAACTAGTGAGATTAACCCTTCAACTACTTGATCCCACATTAGAGATTCTAGGCCTTGGGTCTTCAGGACCTAAGTATTCAAGGACTTCTGTCCAAAAATCCTCCCTTAAGAAACAAATAACCCTAAGGAGACTGATATCTTAATCCATTTTTAGTAGCAAATCTACTTAATAATCAGAAGGAGTTTAGCAAACTGATATGAGGGTCAATTCTTATTTAACCTGTGACGGAGTATAGAGCACAGAAAGGAGGAGGAAGTGGCCAGAAAGGAACAGCCAGAAATGATCAAGGTGAAAGGGTACCAAATGGTCAGCTTACCCTGTCAGGTGATCCCAGAACCTCAACGTTCTGATTTTTGAGTAACACCAGTAAGACTGCCATTGGCACCTTTATCTTTAGATTTCTAATAGCTATGATGTGTGTGTATGTATGTATGTGCATTTGTGTGTGTATATATATATATATATTTAATATTTACACACTGTTTTAGACACATATTTATGTTCATACATGCATATATATGCAATACAGATGTACTCATACACACATAGTACTAACACAGATACATACCTACAGGACCAACATCCTTCATGGCTGATTTAAAATTGTGAATGGGAAATCTATGCTTTGTAATGTCTCTCTCTTTCTACTGAGGAAATTTAGAATAAAGAATATATGAAATGATGGTTCCATCACTTTGGAATAATCTAGCTTAGGCATTGGAAGTAGGGCTTCCCTGGTGGGTCAGCTGGTAAAGAATCTGCTTGCAATGTGGGACACCTGAGTTCGATCTCTGGGTTGGGAAAATCCCCTGGAGAAGAGAAAGGCTACCCACTCCAGTATTCTGGCCTGGAGAATTCCATGGACTGTAGAGTCCATGGGATTGCAAAGAATTGGACATGACTGAGTAACTTTCACTTTCTTTCCAGGTATTGGAAGAAAGATTTAATAATGATTTTTAAACATGTAAAGGATTATTACAGAGGGCCAGAACATCAGAATGGATTACTAAGAGAAATCATAAATGCTTCTCTGACAGCTTTCTTGAAATAGGGTAGCCCTTAATCTTCTGAGATGGGTTAGATGCAGTCTGTTTTGGAGGTGGGAGACAAAATAGCTACCACAATGATTTTTAACTGAAGAATAGTTGATTTACAATGTTGTATTAGTTTTAGGTATACAGCAAAGTGATTGAGTTATTCATATATATACTTCAGATTCTTTTCAATTATAGATTATTACAAGATATTTAATATAATTCCCTGTATTATATAGTAGATCTTGGTTGTTTATCTATTTCATATATAATAATGCATATCTGTTAATCACAAACTCCTAATTTATTCCTCCCCCTCATTCCCCTTTGGTAACCATAAATTTATTTTCTATGTCTAAGAGTTTATTTCTGTTTTGTAAATAATACCTTTTGTATAATTTTTTTAGATTCCACATATAAGAGATATATGATATTTGTCTTTCTCTGTCTCACTTCCCTTACTATGATAATCTCTAGGTCCATCCATTTTTCTACAAATGGCATATTTACTTTTAGAAAAGTACAGTCTCCCAGTACTGAACCAGGAAGAAATAGAAAATATGTATAGACCAATTACCAGTAATGAAATTGAATCAGTAATTTTAAAACTGTCATCAAACAAAAGTCCAGGACCAGATGGTTTCACAGGTGAATTCTACCAAACATTTAGAAAATAATTAACACCTATCCTTCTGAAACTATTTCAAAACATTGCAGAGGAAGGAACACTTCCAACTTCATTCTATGAAGCCAACATCACCCTGATACCAAAACCATAACAAAAAAAAGGAAATTACAGACCAATATTACTGATAAACATAGAAGCAAAAATCCTCAACAAAATACCAGCAAATCAAATTCAGCAATACATTTAAAGGATCACTACACCATTTGCAACTGGTATTTATCCCAAAGACTCAAGCATTTTTCAATATCTGCAAATCAACGTGATACACCACATTAACACATTTCATATAATAAAAACCATAAGATAATCATGCAGAAAAAGCTTTCTTGAAGATTCAACATCCGTTATGGGGAGGGAGGTGGGAGGGGGGTTCATGTTTGGGAACACATGTAAGAATTAAAGATTTTAAAATTAAAAAAAAAAAAGATTCAACATCCGTTTATGATTTAAAAACAAAACAAAACAAAAAACCTCTCCAGAAAGCGGGCACAGAGGGAACATACCTCAACATAATGAAGTCCATTTTTTCACAAACTCACAACTAGCATCATACTCAATGGTGAAAGGCTGAAAACATTTTCTCTAAGATCAGGAACAAGACAAGGATACCCACTCACACCACTTTTATTCAGTATAGTTTTGGAAGTCCTGTGTGCTGTGCTGTGCTTAGTCACTCAGTTGTGTCTGACTCTTTATGACCCCACGGACTGTAGCCCTCCAGGCTCCTCTGCCCATGGGGATTTTCCAGGCAAGAATACTGGAGTAGGCTGCCATGCTCTCCTCCAGGAGATCTTCCCAACTCAGGGATCAAACCCGGTCTCCCACATTATAGGTGAATTCTTTACCATCTGAGCCACCAGGGAAGTCCTAGTGGTAGCAATTGAGGAAGAAAAACAAATAAAAAGAATCCAAACTGGAAAGAAAGAAGTAAAACTGTCACTGTTTGCAGATGACATAATACTACACACAGAAAATCCTAAAAATACTTACCAGAAATTTACAAGAGCTCATCAATGAATTCAGCAAAGTTGCAGGAAACCGAACTAATATATAGAAATCTGTTGCATTTTTTTGTACACTAACAACTAGATATCAGAAATAGAAATCAAGGAAACAACCCCATTTACCACTGCATCAAAAAGAATAAAATACCAAGGAATAAACCTACCTAAGGAGGCAAAAGATCTGCACTCCAAAAACTATAAGATGCTGATGAAAGAAACTGAAGACAAGAGAAACAGATGGAAAAGTATACCACGTTTGCAAACTGGAAGATTAATAGGGTTCAAACGACCATGCTGCTGCTCCGTCGCATCTGACTCTGCATACCACCCAATGAAATCTACAGATACAATGCAATCCCTAACAAATTACCAATGGCATTTTCACAGAACTAGAACAAAATTTTTTAATTTGTATGGGAACCACAATGATTTTGTTTACATTAGGAAATAACCAAAATCCTCCTCAAACCTACCTATTATGAGAAGATTTCCTTCACGAGGTAGAATTTAGAAGAGGATTTTGAATAGATGAAGTTGATCTGACTGTCCACATTTTTGTATTTCAAGGAAATGGACTTCCTTCCTTTGCTGAGAACACCAGACCACTCCCTATTTATTCCCTACCTCTCTGCTTTTCTCTGCTTGGGCACACACAAACCCACATACCCACAAAACCAGAACTTCCCTTCCTAAATCCCTGTCTTTCCAGCTCCAACTAATGTTCCAAGCCATCCATGAATCTTTCTAGACCACTTCAACCCACCCACACTCTGAATTTCTTTAGTGGTATATGTCGTAGGTTACATTGCACCTGAATTTCGCAACCAACTGAAACAGCTTATACTGCCCATTCCCTCTATGAAATACACTGACTATTGCCTATGGTACAGTGAATTTTCTTGACTAAGAAGTTACTTTCAAATATGCCAGTGTGCTTCACTTCCACCAACTGAGTAGGATATTTGCCAAGAGTCACTGTGTTTGTTCCCAAACCCATTTATGATAGGCATGTTTATGACAGTTATATGCTGTTATATTTACATACTTTAATTAAATATTACATAAAGTGAGTAGAAAAAGAAGGCAGATTGATTTTTTATAAAAACTACAATGGAAAGAGTAAAAAAAATCTCAGCCACTTTTTCTAAAAAACCTATTGCTAAATTAGGTGTGGGGTAGATATTTGTAAAAGATCTTGGGGGCGGTATTAAAATCCAAAATGATTCTGTACTCAAGATTGCATCACAAATGTTTTAAGTTCTTACTCCACATTAAATAAATCAATACTTTGAAATTATAGAAGACTTATGCAAGACAGATGATTGAAGTAGACTCCAAGAAGACGACCCATGATGATAAAAAAGATCTCGGTCCCAAATCAAAAGACTGGTAAATAAATATACATTTAGATGCTTTAAGTTGCTGTGACATGTTTAAGGTATTAAGGTAGAACAGCTTTCTGGTTTCCCACATGAACAATTCTGTTAAAATCATCTGAACAATAACCAATCCAGATCATGCTGGCTAAAAGGGATTCTACTGCTTGGTAGGTATGTGACCTTAGACCTCACAAAAATTGTCCTTCTCTCAGAGAAAAGATTATTGTGGCCCACAGTCCTCAGCATTCCACACAGAATTAAGTCTTGTACAAAAGGGAGAAGTCATATTTGTTTAAGGAATCAGAAAATCTAAATTCTGATACAAATTTACTACTCCCTAGCTCTTGACTTTAAGCAATTTTCAGGTTTTCTAATCTAAATATAAAATAAGAACCATAACATCATCCCTATTTAATTCATAGGGTATTTACAGGAAACAAGACAGTATTATAAAGGCATTTTGAAAAGTGCAAGGATGTAACAGTATATGCTCAGCCTTTTTTCCTAAATGAATGAATAAAGAGATAAATACACAGAGGAAGAAGGATTGAAATAAATAAACAACACAAACACATGGCTATTCTTTCCCCCAATTATATGGTTACTTTCTACCAAAGCTGTCTTCTTAAAACAACATTCAAATCATGTCATTCCTTTCCTCAACATCCTTCAGGAACTTACCTCTGCCAACACACTGAAGGACTCTGCATTGAAGGACTTCATAGTATGTAGCTCCACAGGCTTGTTTCTCTCACCATAAGTCACAAGAGACTGCAGATTCTTCCTTACCATTTCCATATCCCCAGTCTTTGCCCCCCTCTTACTCTGGCCTGGAATGAACTTCTTAAATTCATCTCTGAGTTGGAAAGCTTGAAAACTCTCCACCTTTTCCATTCCTCCAGGTCCTCTAGATTTCCCACAACACTGCATATTTTTATTATTACCCTATCTCTGCCTTATGTTACAGTTAAGTTTTCCCTTGTTAAATGCCTCCAGGATGGAAACCTCTCTTTTCAGCTCTAAGTCAGCACAGAGTATGTCAAAGTGCCCTGTGTTGAGCAGGGCAGGTCTAAAT